>NC_088910.1:66895530-67520530 GCF_963576675.1 Euphorbia lathyris
GGCGGGGGAACGCAACAAATATCTATAAGAGGTCTATCCCCAATCCAGGAGTCATACCAAAAACTGATAGATTTGCCATTCCCCACATCCAGACCAACGCCTGAACAGAACTCAGCAAAGACAGCACTAAGACCTTTCCAAGTAAAAGAGCAATTAGCAACCCTATCTTTCGGACCACCAAAGATCTTATCCTTTCTGTATTTACCACGAAGCAGCCGAACCCAAAGAGAAGAGGGAGACTGCCACATACGCCAAAGGAGCTTCATCAAAAGGACTTTATTATTATCCTTAGCCTGTCTTGTACCGAGCCCTCCCATAGATTTAGGCTGGCAAACCTCCTTCCAGGGAACCAGGTGGATTTTCTTCCCTTCTCCAGACTCCCCCCAAAGAAAGCGCCGATTAATCTTGTCAAGGTCATTAAGAACCGGCACGGGCAGATTACAGGCCTGCATGATATGATTCGGAGCTGCACAATTGACAGACTGAACTAAGGTAAGGCGCCCAGCAAAGGAGAGAGAATTAGCTTTCCAGCTAGCACATAACCCATTTGTCCTATCCAGAATCTCCTTAAAAGAGGCTTTGGTCACTCTTTCACTATGGAGCTGAACCCCCA
Organism: Euphorbia lathyris; assembly: GCF_963576675.1. Lineage (NCBI taxonomy): Eukaryota > Viridiplantae > Streptophyta > Magnoliopsida > Malpighiales > Euphorbiaceae > Euphorbia > Euphorbia lathyris. The sequence continues at coordinate 66,896,144 of NC_088910.1, forward strand.
AATACTTCCCCAATGATTGGGTAAGAGGAATACCCGACAAATCGCTAAGCCTCTTACAAACACTTCTATCCATATTTTTAGAACAAAGCATTCGAGACTTATGGATGTTAATCTTTTGACCAGAGGCAGCACAGAAATTATCCAGAATATTCATGATAACACCAATTTGCTCCTCATTCCCATCCACAAACAGCATCACATCATCTGCAAAAAAACAAATGGGAAATAGGAGGGCAAAACCTATTAATAGACACAGGATGAAGGGAGCCGTTATCCACCGCTTCTTGAATGAGGAGGGCCAGCCGCTCCATAGCTATCACGAAGAGAAAAGGGCTCATCGGATCCCCTTGCCTAATACCCCTAGACGGAGAGAATTCCTCAGACATATCCCCATTAATCAGGACTTGGAAGACAGGAGAAGAGATACAATCTTCAATCAGCTTCCTCCAGTTCTCAGGGATTCCCACTCTATATAAGCTATCCATAAGAAAGCTCCAATTTAAGCGATCATACGCTTTCTCCAAATCGAGCTTAAGGGCCACAATCCCTTTCTTGCCTTTCCTAACTTTCATAGAATGAATCATCTCCTGGGCGACAACCACATTATCCATCATTTGCCTACCAGGGACGAAGCTCCCCTGGTTCTGACTAATAACCCCAGGAAGGATAATCCGAAGATGATTGGCTATAATCTTTGTGACCGCTTTATAAATAACATTACAAAGACTGATAGGCCGCATTTGCAAAAAAGAAGAGGGTTTCTCAACTTTAGGGATCAGGATGAGGAGAGTTTTATTAACCAGACTGATGTCAATGGAACCCCCAAACACCCCAAGGATAAAGTTGAACATGCCATCCTTGACCGTATCCCAGTGTTTATGGTAAAAACACGCAGGAATACCATCGATCCCAGGAGCTTTAGTAGCCCCAATGCTAGAGAAGGCGATCTCAATATCTTTAATGCTAATAGGGCAAAAAGCTTCGTCCCTAACATCCTCCTGTAACCTAGGAAAGGAAATCCTGGAATGAGCTCTGCTCAGATCCACCTCTTCAGCTTCAAAGAGGTTCTTATAGAAATCGAGAGCAAGGCGGCGAATGATTTCCTCCTCATAAATCCAATCACCATTGGAGTCTTTAATAGCGTCGATTCGATTCCTCTTCCTCCTGATAATAGTTGAAAGATGAAAGAATCTAGTATTCCGGTCACCATCCTTAATCCAAGCTTTTCTAGACTTCTGGAACCAGAGGAGCTCCTCCTGTCTAAGAACCGCTTCCAATTCATTCTGGAGCGCTCTAAGCTGACAACTCAGACTGTGGTCGAAACGAGCCTCCAAACAACGCTGAAGCCCTTCCATCCTGCTCAACAACTTATTCTTCCTTCGGACAATATGGCCAAAGATGTTTTTATTCCATCCTACCACCTCCCTTTTGAACTCCTCTGCTGCCAGGAGAACATCAGAATGCGGTTGCCAATTATCCTTAACAAAGTCACCAAAACCAGGATGGGCATCCCAAGTAACAAGGTACCTAAAAGGCCTATTCCCTTTCAGCTTATTACTCTTAACCAATCTAACCAGAATAGGACAGTGGTCAGAGTGCCGGAAAGGAAGATTCAGCACATATAAATCAGGAAATCTGTAAAGAGCAGCCATATTCACATAAGCTTTATCCAGTCTTACAAACACACTATTCCTTTTCCAAGTGAATTTATGACCAGCGGCCCCCAAATCAGACAGCCCACAACGGTCCATATCCTGCTTATGATTAAGGCACCGGTTAACATAATGATTGCCCCCCCCCCTTTTTGATCACTCAAGAGGGCAATATCGTTAAAGTCACCAGCAACAAACCACGCACCCACCATGCTAGTGCTAATGGAATACAACAGCTCCCAAAGGCGTTTACGGTTAGAAAGAACCGGATCAGCATAAACAAAAGTCACATAGAAGGGGTTACTGCCAGGATAACAAACCTTGCTATGGATACACTGTCTATCAAGATTAATAATATCAATCCTAATTCGATTAGGCTTCCAAAACAGCCAAATCCCTCCAGCCCTACCAGTAGCCTCAGATCTGATACAACTCCAAGACTTAAATTTACTCACCACCTCATCAGCCTTGACTCCACTAACCTTAGTTTCGAGAAGGGCAAAACAAGAGGGATTAAACTGCTTGATAAGGTCGTTTACATGAATGCGGGTAGCCCTACTAGCCGCACCCCTAACATTCCAAATGCAAAAGTCCATCAGAAAAGAGGAAACTGGCCCAGACCCAAACCTTAAGCAAGGTATTTATTAGGGGCTCCTGAGAGCCTAGAGGAAGAGCCCGCAGGTCCCCTCTTATCCCAAGAACCCAAAGAATTCCGGCTCAGTTGTTTGCCATTTTTAAGATACATGCAATGTATCTTTCGCAGTTAACTTGTTTTTTTACCATCAAATGATTAATTGATTATATTTTACGCAAGTTCAATGGTTAACCGGATATTTTATACCGGTTCAAGGGGCTATTGGAATACTTTGAAAGTTCCAAATCAAGCTTATTGGACAAGTTCAGAGATCAAATAATGTATTAAGCCTTTTTTTAGAAAATACAAAAATAAACCATGTGGTTTGGATCATTTTCAAACATAAACTATCTGGTTTAAAAATTTACAAATTAGTACCTTGATATTGATTCCGTTAGCAAAAATAGTACAAATAGACCAACGGTATTAAAAATACTGAGGTGGCAGTCAAAATCAAAAAATCTAAGGAATAATTTTATCCTTACATTTATTTTATATTTTATTATATTTTTAAAATTCTAAACCTCCTCTAATCTTCCATTGACACCTAAACTCTTGTCTTTTTTTCCTATCTCTATCTTGTACAAGCCTCTTCCTCATCTTCTTTTCTTCATCCTTTACCTTATCCTGCAATGGTGAAATTTTTTTCTGTAAGGAGCACGTTATCGCTAATAAAAAATAATGGAACAATCAATCTACACGTAGTAGGATAGTGCTTTGTGTTTCTTCTTTTTTGACACCACCACTTAACATCACTGATTATCCATTAATTATCACCAAAAATTTCAACTCCATGTATGATCTTTCCTTAGCTTCCACTTCTAAATCTCTAAATACTCCTTCTACTTATTCCTTCTCTTCCTTATTTTTCGACTCCAATACCAATTCTCCGCCTAACCTCGCCGCTACTTTCGCTTCACATCGGTTTTTCTTCACCTCTCCTGACCGTTCCAACTCCATCATTGAGCCCCTAGAACCAGCCCATTAGTCACCTTCGTCGCTTGATGGAGGAATTGTAGTTAAAAAGTACTCATCAGATCCTTACACCGATTTTAAAGACTCGATGCAGGAAATGATCGAAGCCAGAAATATAAAATACTTGAAAAGTGATTGGGGTTATTTACACAAATTACTGTGTTGTTACCTTAATCTGAACCCGAAGCACACTCATAAGATTATGATCAGTGCTTTTTCTGATATAGTCATTTGTCTATTATCTTCATCGGAATCTGTTGGGCTTGGCCAAATTTTAATTTATGAAAAAGAGCCCATACCTTTGAGTTTTAGGATGGAAAGTATCTCACATTGCTTTCAAAGTACTTGGTGGAGATACTTATTAAGGAGATCCTCACACACTTGGGGTGTGACCCAATGGGTACCCACTTTTGTGAAAGGGTGAGGACCTACCTCTTGGTTGACCACCACGCGCCGCCGCCGTCCGTCCGTCCGAACCAGGCCGGGTTGGTGTGGTGTGAAATCTATAATTTTTTATTGAAAAAACTAAAAATATTTTTTATTATTATTTTTATTAATTTCGTATTTAATTTTTATTTAATTAAATACAGTCTGAATTAGTCTTTTCTTAACGTTCATCTTCTTAACGTTTATTTTTTTGAATGTGTCTCTCTCAAACCCAGTCTCACCCACCTTCCCTGATTTTTCTCTCACCATCTTCTCCACTAAATCAAAGCTCAACAGCTCTTTTTTCCAGTATAAATAGGTGTGAGAAACTGGTTTACACGGAGCATTTAATTCATTCATTCATTCATTTTTTCGAAACTGAGCAAACTGAGCTAATTACTGAGTGTAGACAGAAACGAAATTGTACGGTTGCAATACAATTTTGTATTGCAGAGGGATGTTTTATCCTGGAGGCGACCGGAGTTCATACTGCTTGCAATTTTCCGGCAGTTCCGCGAACGTCTTAAAGAAAGCGACATTGTCCGCGACTCTGCCCATTTCTTTTTTGTTCGTTTTTTTCCTATTTTTCCAGTTCCAGTTCCAACAATTTTAAGACGATTCAATTACTGCTGAGATGGCTACCGAACAATCAAATGAGATTGGTGAAATCAACAAGCCATTCCGGTTTGAAGGAGCTCACTTCCGAAGATGGAGGCAGAAGATGTTGTTCTACCTCACCACACCTGTTATGAGTTCTGAAAAGCCGGTTGTTCCTAAAGATGGTGTTGAGGCAGATGTTCGTGCTGCTGAAAAATGGACAGAAACAAACTTTCTGTGCAAAAACTATATCCTCAATGGGTTAACAGATGACATGTATGACTATTACATTGCTGAAGAAAAAACTGTCACAGAAATTTGGGAAGCTCTGTAGAGGAAATATGACACAGAGGAGGTTGGGTCGAAAAAATATGATGTCGGTCGCTACCTCAAATTTCAGATGACTGATGACAAATCAGTGGAGTTTCAATCTCATGAATTACAAAAAATAGCACATGAAATTATCTCAGAAGGTATGCCTCTAAATGATCAATTTCAAGTTGCTGTAAGTATTGACAAATTGCCTCATTCGTGGAAAGATTTTAAAAATGTTTTGAGGCACAAAACAAAAGAATTTTCGATGGAAAGTCTGATTACACGCCTCCGAATTGAGGAGGAAGCTCAAAAACAAGATTTAAAAGAAGAAGTGCTTATTGTTTCTAATAACACTAAAAGATCCACTGCGGTTCTGAAATCCACTCAAAAAAATTTAAGAATCAGAACCGCAAACAAATCCAAAACCACAACACCTGAGTTAATTTGAATTGGAACCTTCAAAGGAACCAAAATAGGCCACAATAACAGCCACCTAGAAATGATGCTGCTTTCCTATGCTTTAATTGTGGGAAACCAGGTCATATGGCACGTAAGTGCAAGAACAGGCCAAACACTACTCCTAGTGTTCACCTGACTAAAGAGCAACATAATTTTGTTGCTAGGATTTCTGAGATCAACCTCATAGGTGGATCAGATGGGTGGTGGGTAGGCACCAGTGCTTCCTGCCATGTTTGCTATGATAGAAGTATGTTCAAAATATACACTGCTATGACCAAAGAGAAGAAAGTGTTGTTGGGTGATTCTCATACCACTATTGTTGCTGGAATTGTAATGTGTAATTGAACTTCACATTTGGAAAAACCTTAACTTTGAAGGATGTGATGCATACTCCAGAAATGAGGAAAAATTTGGTTTCGGGCTATCTTCTCAACAAGGCTGGTTTCACTCAGACTATAGAAGCAGATTTATTTACTTTGACTAAGAACAATGTGTTTGTAGGAAAAGGTTATGCAACTGAAGGCATGTTTAAGTTGAATGTTGAGATTAATAAAGTGAATGCTTCTGTTTACTCCTTGTGCACTTTTAATGTTTGGCATGCTCATTTTTGTCATGTTAATAAGCGTATCATTAAGAACATGAGTAACTTAGGATTAATTCCGAAATTGAATTTAAATGAGTTTCTTAAATGTGATTATTGTAGTCAGGCAAAAATCACAAAAACACCTCATAAATCTGTTGTTAGGAATTTTGAACCTCTAGAATTAATTCATTCTGATATATGTGAATTAGATGGAAAGTTGACTAGAAATGACAAACGGTATTTTATAACCTTTATTGATGACTGTTCTGACTTTACTTTTGTTTATTTATTGAAAAATAAAAGTGAAGCGTTTGACATGTTTAAGTTGTTCATAGTTGAAATAGAAAATGAACGGAAAGGCTGAAAGGAAAAATAGGACACTTACCGAATCTGTAGTAGCTATTATGCTTAGTTCAGGTGTTGCCTCACATTGGTGGGGAGAAATCCTATAGACTGTTTGCTATGTGCTAAATAGGGTCCCTAAATCAAAAAGCAAAATCTCTCCTTATAAGATCTTGAAAAATAAAACACATAGCCTATCCTATTTTAGAACTTGGGGTTGTTTGGCTTACGTTAGGATTCCTGAATATGGAGTCAAACTTGCTAATAGGGCTTATGAATGTGTGTTTATTGGATATGCTGTGAATAGCAAAGCATATAGGTTCTATGATTTGAATGCACATGTTATCTTGGAGTCAAATGATGCTGAATTTATGAAGATAGATTTCCTTTTAAATTGAGAAATAATGGGGGTGCATCATCTAGTAGCATGCCTGCTGTTAGACCTATAGTGCAAAATGAGAGTGAGGAATCTGAACCTAGGAGAAGTAAGAGACCTAGAGTATCTAAAGACTTTGGTTCTGACTTTTATGCTTTCACAGTAGAATAGGATCCACTTACTATACATGAAGCCTTAACCTCCTTAGATGCTGATCTATGGCAAGAAGCCATTAATGATGAAATGGACTCACTTGAGTCAAACCAAACTTGGCACTTAGTAGACTTACCACCAGGTTGCAAACCAATAGGTTGTAAATGGATCCTCAAAAAGAAACTGAAACCTGATGGTTCAGTAGATAAGTATAAGGCTCGCCTTGTAGCTAAAGGCTTTAGACAAAGAGAAAATGTTGATTTCTTTGATACTTATTCACCTGTTACTAGGATTACGTCAATACATGTTTTGATTGCTATTGCTTCTGTGCACAATCTTGTGGTGCACCAAATGGATGTTAAAACTGTTTTTTTTAATGATGAATTAGAAGAAGAGGTTTATATGGATCAACCTGAGGGCTTTGTAGTTTTTGATCAAGCCCATAAGGTATGTAAGTTATATAAATCTTTATATGGGCTAAAACAAGCACCTAAGCAATGGCATGCAAAATTTGATAACCTGATTATTTCAAATGGCTTTAAGGTGAATGAAAGTGATAAATGCATCTACTACAAATATGAAAATGGTGTTTGCACCATTATATGCTTATATGTTGATGACTTGCTTGTTTTGGGGTCTAATATTCATGTTGTGAATTCTGTTAAGTCAATGCTATGTGAAAACTTTGACATGAAAGATCTAGGAGAAGCGAACGTCATTCTAGGCATAAAGCTAACTAGGTCTGAAACTGGAATTTCTTTAGATCAATCTCACTACATTGAGAAGATTCTAAAGAAATATAACTACTTTGGTTGTAAACCTGCATGTACACCTTATGACCCTAGTATAAAATTTTTTAAGAACACTGGAGACAGTGTAAGACAATCAGAGTATGCTAGCATAATTGGCAGCCTTCGTTATGCCACTGATTGTACTAGACCCGACATCGCGTATGTTGTAGGATTGCTATGCAGATTTACTAGTAGACCTAGTGTGGAGCATTGGAATGCTATATAAAGGGTCATGAGATACCTTAAAAGAATCATGAAACTTGGATTACATTATCAAAGGTTTCCAGCAGTCCTTGAAGGATATAGTGATGCTAACTGGAATACCTTATCAGATGATTCCAAGGCTACTAGTGGCTATATTTTCAATATAGCTGGTGGTGCTGTTTCATGGAAGTCTAAGAAACAGACTATTCTAGCTCAATCAACTATGGAATCAGAACTGATTGCACTAGCTGTGGCTAGTGAAGAAGCAAGTTGGTTGAGAAGCATGTTAGCTGAGATTCCCCTATGGGAAAAACTTATTCCAGTTGTATTGATCCACTGCGATAGTACCGCGACTATTGCTAAGATTCAGAATCGTTATTACAACGATAAGAAACGACAGATACGTCGTAAGCACATCATTGTGAGAGATCTACTCACTAAAGGAGCTGTTAGAGTGGATCACATGCTCTCAGAAGAGAATTTAGTCGATCCTTTGACGAAAGGATTAGCTAGAGAGAAAGTCCACAATACGGCAAAGAGTATGAGACTTATGCCCCTATAGTGATGAGTTACACACAATGGTAACCCAACCTATAAACTGGAGATCCCAAGAAATAGGTTCAATGGGTAATAACAAGTTGTGATGTAATATGTGTCAGATCATGCAATTTGAAGCATGAATATCCTGAAGCGATGTGAGGTTGAGATAATAGAAACTCTTAATGAAGTCTATACTCCATTTGGAGTAAAGTACATAGCTACATGAGTACTTTTGATAGACTCACCTATATGAATGTGGAAGTGAGGCCGCTTCCTATGAGTTTAGGGCAAAACTCTAGAGCATTCATTATACCGGGATAGACGTGCATGGCCATAAATGCACGGGCTACTAGAACTACACTCTGAAAAGGTTATGGCGTGATATAATGTCAGAGATAGAGTTCAAGACTACGAGTCACTCTAGTAAAATCTGAACTATACTCACTATGCAAAGGTTCAAATCGAAAGATACCTCTGTTTATGTCTGACCTTATGTAACTGCTCAGTAAAACGTTTTCAAAAATTCTAGTGAGGGATTGTTGGGCTTGGCCCAATTTTAATTTATGAAAAAGAGCCCATACCTTTGAGTTTTAAGATGGAAAGTATGCCACATTGCTTTCAAAGCACTTGGTGGAGATACTTATTAAGGAGGTCTTCACACACTTGGGGTGTGTGCCAAGGGGTACCCACTTTTTTGAAAGGGTGAGGACCTATGACAAGACCATTTTAGTCTTATTATTTTCTATCTTATTCTATGTAATTTGGAAATATTTGGTATTTAATTGATGTTTTTGTCTCATATTTTGTTTTGGGAGAAAGTTTAGATGTTTGGTGAAAAATCTAGAAATTAGTGGCCTTTTTGGAGCATTTTGGAGTATTTGCAAATCAGATACCAGTTTCAGTTAAGGCGTGGGCACGTCCTGTCTCAGCTGTAAATGAGAAACAGCAGCCAACTTCAGTTAAGGCGTGGGCACGTGGCTGGACGAATTTGGAAGAGATAAGAAGATATTTTCATATTTGATTTTGGGATATTATCTTATTTAATTGTATTTTATTTTATTTTAGTTAGGATTTGAATATTTCTTATTATCTCTATTTAATCATTAATTAATTAGAGATTTAGTTTCTTTCCTTATCTCTTAAGGATATTTTAGTCTTTCTTCTTAGGGTTTTCCCCCTATAAATAGAGGCTTAATATTCCTTAGAGATGAGAACTAGGTTTTACAGATTTTTAATTGTATTGTTGAATTGTTTTCATTATGAGTAGCTAAGTTTCATCTTCTGATTCAAGAGGGATTTCATTAGGTTGAAAGTTGTGAGGTTTCGTGTATTAATTTCTTCAAGTATTAATTCAAGTTCTGATTTTCTTCTTCAATTCTTTTTATGATTATTGAATCGTATTCAATCTTCTATTGCTAAGTATTTATTCTTGATCCGTAATTGTCTTGAATGAATTACATCAAGTAGCAAAAATCGATCTTGAGTAATTGAGTTTTTGCTTGAGATTGATTGGGAAGAAAATTCAGCCAATTGCTATTGTTTGTCGACGTTCCTCTCAATAGGAATTGATTTGATAAACTTTCTTAATCCTAATGCGGTTATTGAGAAATTGGATATGCTTCATTCATTTTTCTTAATAACTAGGTTGATTTAGATACTTCATTTAAATTAATAAATTAAGAGAAAGTGAAAGAGTGAATTAGGTAATCCTTATACTCTTTAATCAAAGATTTGAATTTTAATTTGTTTATCATTTAAACCAAGGATCAACGAACACCCAATGAACCCAATATCTTGAATCAGGTTTTTCTCATTATTGAATTCCCATTTACTTTACTTGTTTAATTTGATTTAATCATCCATCAAAATCAAAACCCCCCTTTTTATTTTATTTGCTCATTTGAATTAAGAGGTTAATTGTTCTCTTGGGATTCGACCTGGTCTTACTATTCCTACAAATCAAATTGTAGTCCAATAGAGAAATCAGTAAAATTATAAATCTATTTTGTCGGGCTTCGACAAACCCGTCAAAATTTGGCGCCGTTGTCCGAGAACAATTTAGTTTCTTGATTCATTTTCCTTTGTTTTTGATACTTTTTATGACCCGCACCTCCCGTGGATGTGAACGAACATTTATTTTTGAAATAGAAAAAGAAATACAGAGGTTAAGAAAAGAAACAAAACAAAGGAGTGTTTGTTCATCGTCTTTAGAAAATTTTGAAGAAATCAGAGAAAATTCTGTTTTTCTAAGTGAGGAAGAGACGATGGCTGGAAATAGAACATTAAGGGATTTTGCAGCACCCAATTTAAATCGCCAATCATTTTGTATTGAGTTCCCAAATCGAGAGGTACCTTTTGAACTTAAATCTGGATTAATTCACTGACTCCCTTCTTTTCATGGTCTTACAGGTGAAGATCCTCATAAACATTTAAAGGAATTTCATGTCGTTTGTTCCGGTTTGAAACCCGAACAAGTAACCGAAGAGTAAGTTAAACTACGAGCCTTTCCTTTTTCTTTAAAAGATAAGGCTAAGGATTGGTTGTACCATCTTCCATCGGGATCTATCACGACATGGACGGAAATGCAAAGGTTATTTCTTGAGAAATTCTTTCCATCTTCACGTGCAGCGAATATTAGAAAGGAGATATATGGAATTAGACAAGCTTCTGGAGAGACCTTATATGAATATTGGGAGAGGTTCAAGCAACTTTGCACTAGTTGCCAACATCATCAAATACCCGAACAACTCCTAATCCAATATTTTTATGAAGGATTGGCTCCAATTGATAGAAGCATGATTGATGCAGCTAGTGGAGGAGCGTTGGTGAATAAGACACCCGATGAGGCAAGACAATTAATCTCCACTATGGCTGAAAACTCCCAACAATTCGGAACAAGATCAAACAAAACGACCCAACAAGTTAATGAGGTAAGTAATTCTAACATTGAAAATAAGTTTACTGAATTAGTTTCTTTGGTTCGTCAAATTGCTGCAGATAAAGTGCAACCCGAAAAGGTATGTGGAGTATGTTCAAGTGTGGGACATCATACTGATGAGTGCCCATCATTACAAGAAGATTTCCAACAAGCAAATGTTATTGGAGGATTTCCAGGACAACCACAACACAAATATGACCCTTATTCCAACACTTACAATTCGGGATGGAGGGATCATCCAAATTTTAATTATGGAAATCAAGGAGGACAGCCAAGGTTGCAAAACCAGTCATATAATCGACCACCTCAAGTGCAAGGACCATCCAGACCTTCAACTTCTAACTCATGTATGCCTTTAGAAGACATTGTTAAAAGCCTAGCTGAAAGTACTTTTAAATTTCAACAGAAAATGGAGGCAGAGATTCAGAGTTTGGAAAGTCAAATGACTCCATTAGCTACCTCAGTTCATAAATTGGAGGCACAAAATTCTGGAAAATTGCCTTCCCAAACTATGGAGAACCCAAACGAAAATGCTTCTGTAATCACATTGCGAAGTGGGAAGGAAGTTCAATCAACTCCACCTCCAAAAAGAGAAGAGAAACAAGAGGAACCACCAATTGTACCCAAGGAAGATCCTAACGTAAAATCTGCTCCTATTCCATTAATTCCATCTAAATTGGCCCCTTTTCCTTCAAGATTGGCAAAATCAAAAAAGGAAGAATATGAGAGAGAGGTATTGGAAACCTTTCGAAAGGTAGAGGTAAACATTCCACTCCTTGATGCTATAAAGAAAATTCCAAAGTATGCTAAATTTTTGAAGGAATTGTGCACAAATAAGAGAAAATTGAAAATTGATGAAAGAGTAAGAGTGGGGGAAAATGTTTCAGCTGTGATTAAAAAGAGTCTACCTACTAAATGTAAGGACCCAGGCATGTTTACAATGCCTTGTGTTATTGGGAATAAACGAATTGAACATGCAATGCTAGACTTAGGAGCATCAATAAATGTAATGCCTTGTTCTATTTATAATGCTCTTAACTTGGGACATTTGAAAGAAACTAGGGTAGTGATTCAATTAGCTGATCGTTCTAACTCTTATCCGGAAGGAGTTGTGGAAGATGTTTTGGTGCAGGTGAATGAATTGATTTTTCCGGTGGATTTCTATATTTTGAAGATGGAGAATGATACATCTGGAAATTCAGCACCTTTGTTACTTGGAAGGTCATTTATGAAAACAGCAAGAACAAAGATTGATGTTCATGAGGGTACTCTCTCCGTAGAATTTGACGGAGAGATTGTTAAATTTAATATTTTTGATGCCATGAAGTACCCAAAAAATTCAGATACTCTTTTTCATGTTGATGTAATTGACTCACTTGTGCACAAAAAAATTCAAGCAAAAAATAGTCTAAGTGAGTTGGAAGAAGATGAACAAACAAGTGATAATTCATTGAAGGAGGTGAAAAAAGGTATAGAAAAATCTGATATTGAAATACCTAATACTTACAAGAAAATGCTACCTTCAATTTTGCAGGCTCCAAGGCTTGAATTGAAAGAGTTACCAGATCATTTGAAGTATGTTTATTTGGGAGAAGAGGAGACACTTCCGGTGATAATTGCAAAAGATCTAAGCACGGAGCAAGAAGAAAGTTTGATCAAAGTTCTTCAAGAGCATAAAAAGGCAATTGGGTGGACTTTAGCCGACATTAAAGGCGTTAGCCCATCTGTTTGCATGCATCGAATTTTCTTAGAAGAAGATACAAAACCACTGACGGAGTCACAAAGAAAACTCAATCCGGTATTGAAAGAGGTCATCAAGCTTTTGGATGAAGGGATAATCTATGCCATCTCAGATAGCAAATGGGTGAGCCCCGTTCATGTTATGCCAAAGAAAACGGGAATCATAGTGGTAAGAAATCAAAATAATGAGTTGGTGCCTACAAGAGTGCAAAACGGATGGAGAATGTGTATTGATTTTCAAAGGCTAAATGCGGCTACTAGAAAGGACCATTTTCCTCTTCCTTTTATCGACCAAATGCTGGAAAGGTTGGCTGGAAACTTATTCTTTTGTTTTCTTGATGGTTTTTTAGGTTATTACCAAATCGTTATAGCCAAAGAAGACCAAGAGAAGACGACGTTTACATGCCCATTTGGAACATTTGCCTATCGAAGGATGCCATTTGGACTTTGCAACGCTCCGGGAACATTTCAACGTTGTATGTTGAGTATATTTTCTGAATATATTGAAAAATGCATCGAAGTGTTCATGGATGATATTACCGTTTATGGTAATTCTTTTGATAGTTGTTTACACCATTTGACTAAAATACTGAAACGATGCATTGAATCTAATTTAGTGCTTAATTATGAGAAATGTCATTTTATGGTCAATCAAGGAATTATTTTGGGGCATGTGATTTCGTCTAAGGGAATTGAAGTTGACAAAGCTAAAATTGATTTAATTGTTAGCTTACCTTTCCCTATAAATGTTAGGGAAGTACGTTCTTTCCTTGGATATGCGGGTTTTTATCGAAGGTTTATAAAAGACTTTTCGAAGATAGCTCAACCTTTGTCTAACTTGATGAAGCAAGATGTGAAGTTTGAGTTTGGAGAAGAGTGCAAGGAAGCCTTTGATAAGTTGAAGTCATTGCTAACAACTGCTCCCGTCATTCAACCACCAAAGTGGGATGAACCATTCGAAATCATGTGTGATGCAAGCAACTACGCAGTCGGAGCTGTTTTGGGCCAATGAATTGATAAGAAGAACCATGTCATCTATTATGCCTCAAGGACTTTGAACGATGCACAACGAAATTACTCTACAACAGAAAAAGAGCTTTTGGCTATTGTTTTTGCTTTAGATAAATTTAGATCATATGTGTTGGTTCTAAAGTAATTGTGTTTTCTGATCATGCAGCATTGAAATATCTTTTGGCAAAGAAGGAGTCTAAACCAAGGTTGATAAGATGGATTCTCCTACTTCAGGAGTTCGATTTGGAGATTAAGGATCGGAAGGGATCTAAAAATTCAGTAGCTGATCATTTGAGTAGAATTATCCAAGAAGAAGAACATCTCCCTCTCTCCGAGCACTTTCCTGATGAACAATTATTCGAAGTGCAAGGTTTGCTTCCATGGTATGCTGATATAGTTAATTACTTGGTTATTAGACAGTTTCCAACTGATATGAGTCGTTCTAGGAAATAAAAAATTAAAAGAGAGGCAAGATATTATGTGTGGGATGAACCATATTTGTGGAAATTTTGTTCGGATCAAGTAATTAGACGTTGTGTACCTGAAAATGAACATGCATCAATTTTAAATTTCCGTCATTATCTTGCATGTGGTGGTCATTTTGGACCCAAAAGAACAGCTAGGAAAGTTTTGGATTATGGTTTGTATTGGGAAACATTGTTTAGAGATGCATACATGTTTTGCAAAAGTTGTGAACAATGCCAAATGACCGGAAATATTTCTAATCGTAATGAAATGCCTCAAACACCTCTACTTGTTTGTGATATTTTTGATGTATGGGGCATCGATTTCATGGGTCCTTTTCCGTCATCTTGTGGGTATGTTTATATGCTTTTAGCTGTCGATTATGTATCAAAGTGGGTGGAAGCTAAAGCCACCAAAACTGACGATTCTAAAGCTATTATAGGTTTTATCAAGTCTAACATTTTCAGTAGATTTGGAGTTCCGAAAGCCATCATAAGCGATTAAGGGAGTCACTTTTGCAATCGCTCAGTTGAGGTCTTATTGAAAAAGTACGGGGTAAATCACAGAACATCCACTGTCTATCATCTCCAAACAAATGGGCAAGATGAAGTATCAAATCGAGAGGTCAAATCTATCTTAAAGAAAATGGTCAACTCGGGACGAAAAGATTGGAGTTTGCGCCTCGAAGATGCACTTTGGGCTTATCGGACCGCGTACAAAACACCAATAGTGATGTCTCCCTACAGGTTAGTGTTCGGGAAACCTTGCCATTTACCAGTGGAAATTGAGCACAAAGCATTCTGGGCAATACAGAGATGTAACTTGGATATGGAACTAGCCGGTGTAAATCGAAAATTGCAAATGCAAGAACTTGAGGAGCTACGTTTGGAAGCTTATGAGAATTTGAGAATTTATAAGGAGAAGATGAAGTTGTTTCATGATAGTATGATCTTGAGAAAACAATTTCAAATCGGACAAAAAGTTTTATTATATAGTTCTCGATTAAAACTCATGCCCGGTAAGTTACGTTCTCGTTGGATTGGTCCTTTTGTTGTGATTAACATTTTTCCTTATGGTACAGTTGAGATCAAGAGTCTCGAGACGAATAAAGTTTTCAAGGTAAATGGACATCGCTTGAAGGTGTTCCATGAAGGTTTCAAAGAGGAACTAGAGTCGGAGATGAGTGTGGGAATCCCACATTATGAGAAAAATTAAAAAGGGAGTTCGTCGAGCATAGTGACGTTAAATAATTGCGCTATTCGGAGGCAACCCATTAAATAACTTTTTTTAGTATTGTTAATTTTTAGTTTGAGTTTCAGAGGCTAATTTCGTTTAAGCCGTGACCACGTGTCAAATTATAACCTTTTGGTCAAATAGAAGCAGAACCCAATTTTGTTTTAACCATACCCACGGCTTATGAAAAACTGGTTACAGCTTTTATTATATAAGTGTGTTGACGATTGACGTGCCCATGACTTAAGCAAAATTAGTCTCTGTTTCTTTTTGTTTTCTTTCACTACCATTATTTATTTATTTTTATTTATTTTATTAGTTTTTTTATTATTATTAATTTTTTTAATTAATTAATTTATATCATAATTATAAAAAAAATTGAAAAAAAAAATTAAAAAAAAATAATAATAATGCGTGATTGTGTGCTGATTTGGACTTTTGTATCCAAATTATCAAAAACCATTATAGTTACCTTTTTACTTTTACTTTTATTTTAATATTAATAAAACAAAAAGACTTGAACCTTATCCAAAATTCTAACCTACCTACTTTTCTTTTCCTTCGACTTTTCTTTGTGCAGCAGCGACGATCCACAGCAGTGGCGGCACTTTGCCCTTGTCGTTTCTCTGTCATTTTTTTTCTTTCTCTTCTTTTCCCATCTATACCTTCTTACAGTCATGGGAAGGAAGCGCGCCGCTAGAATAACGAAATTCGATGTTCCGATCGTCTCTTCGCCACAAAAATCAGCAACACCGGAGGACCCATCTGAGGACGTGATCGGAGCAGTTCCTTCTTCCAGTCACAAGCAGAAAACCAAAGCAAAAGGTAAGGCTATTATTCCCCCTTCGGAAAAAGCTCTTAAAGGTAACCTTTCTTTCTCAACTCAGGCTAGGAGAAATCGATATGCTTTGATTCAACGTAAAACTGTACTTCCTTGCAAGTATGTCGATTATGCTACCCTTAAATATTTTAGCTTGGTTGAGTCTTTTGAAGATTTGGTTGCTGATAGTTGTTGGAAAATTTACTTGTCAATTAATTGTCCTGCTTATATCGAGTTAACAAGAGAATTTTACACTACATTTCAGTTTGACAAACCTGCTAATTTTGATTTGGATAGTCCTAGGGTTATTCAATTTAGATTATTGGGACATGAATTTAAATATTCAGTCACTGAATTCAATTTAGCCTTGGGTTTCATTGACAAAGCATTTGCTAAAACTGAAATTTATAAGCAGTCAGTTGTTGATTTTGGAAATTTCGAACCTATTAATGCTTGGAAAGAATTGTCTTCGGATAAGAGTTTGTATAGGGCAAGTACAAACAAGGATTCTTACTTTATTGAACCTGTGTGGAGATATGTTCATCGCTTGTTATCGTTTAATTTTTCAGGTCGTAAGGATAGTTCAAGCTTATGTTCTAAAACTGAATATATTTTATTTGGTGTATGGTAAAAGGTATTAAGGTTAATTTGGGATGTTGGCTAGCTAACCAATTTTAGTCGGCTGTAACTAATTCTCGTAATTTAATCCTTGGTTCAATTATCACTCACTTGGCCGTCAATTTAAAGTTGTTCAGTCTTGAGAAAAATGATTTTCATATAGCTTGTGATATGGAACCTCTTAATGTTCCTTGTCTGTATAGGATGGGTTTAGTTTCTTCTGCGCAGGAACCTTCTGTTTTCTTCCCATCTGGGGATTATGGGAACCCAAGAAAATCGCCAAGCGGAAGCGAGTAGATGAAATTGACAATGTTTTTGAGGATGGTGAGCCTTCTTCGTCTTCGAGTTCGGATATTCAGAAATTATTGACTCAAAATCAAGAACTGAAGGATGAAGTCAGGAAACTAACTCACATTGTGGAACAGCTTTGTAATTTTTTGGGTTTCGCTCCACCTCCTCCACCAACTCTTTGATTTGTTATCGGCATCGGCTCAGTTAAGGGACGTTTTCTATATCTCTATCTTTATCTTTCTGAGCTGTTTGCTTGTGCATACATTGGGGACAATGTCGATTCTAAGTGTGGGGAGGGAAATCAGTGACTGTAACCAACATCTGCATCAGTTGCCTAAATGTTTCCAAGAAAAAAAAAGTCAAAACAAGTTTTGGAACTCCATTTCTCTTTTATACAACTGTTTTGCATTGATTTTTAACGTGATATGCATTCTTCAAATTTAAGTTTTGATGAATGATGAAAGCAAGTATCAAAGTAGTTTTTCTTCAAAAATTTAGGCATTTTTGCTATTTTTAACATTGGAATTGGATGAAAAAGTGCAAGATTTAACTCTATAACATATGTGAGCTTTTGAGCCTTTTGAGCAATCCATCACTTATTGCTCCATATTTCTTGTTGTGTGTTTAATCAAACATAACTTGTTCATTCTAGAATTTACTCTTTGATGCATTTCAAGACCACATAGATGATTATGTGCTTTCAAAATGATTTGGGCATTTAGGTATAGCCAATTTTGAATTCTTAAATAGCCTACCCTACTCTTTTCCATTAGTTAGCCCTTTTGAGCCTCTAGTCTTTTTCTTTCATTAACACACCTCATTTCATCCCTTTCCCTTTCACTTTTATCCTTCTAAATTACCCCATTTTTTTTAAGAATTAGTAAGTCGAGTCCTTTCTCTGCAATTATCAATATTTTCAATCAACTATTAGCATAGGTGGGGTAAACTTTTCACCACCCCCTTCTTTTAATATTATGTTAAAAAAAAGAAAAAAACAAATAAATAAACAAAGTTCATCCTACAAGAACTTGTTTCATTTTACTCTTCCTATATGAAGTGCCAAGCATTCAAACGTCATTCCAATATCCTCATTATGCTTGAACACTTATTATCATTAGCTTATTTCTTAAAGCTATCTCCTTATTTTAGTTGTGTCTTGTTACCTTAAAAAAAAGAAAAAAAAGAAAAAAGGGGGACTGAATTGTCATTTTTGATTGCAGACTCACGTTATTTACTTTGGCTTACTATTCTTATTTTCGCCCAAAATTTCCTTTCTTTTCGCACCCTTACCTAAGCCCATTACAACCTTGAACAAAGACCCGTTGATTAATTGCATACTTTCATTCCAAGTGGTGGCGATTTTATCTTTGAGCAAACTTATGGTAATGACATGTTTATGTTTTGATTCGAGTGCTTATTGATTACCCTAAACACTTTGAGTGAATAGAGTGAATTCCCCTTGTGAGAGAGTTAAATTGTGTGCTTTGATTCCAAGGAAAGTGTTGAAAGAAGTTAAATGCTTATTTTCTCTATTAAAACTTAATGCTTAGATTACTTGCCTATGAGTCATTCTTCTTAATGGAAATTCTTGATGCATACTCACTAGTGAGATCGTGTAGATAGTTCTTAATTGAGTTTTGGATGTTTTATATGCTTGAGGACAAGCATAGTTTAAGTGTGGGGAAGTTTGACAAGACCATTTTAGTCTTGTTACTTTCTATCTTATTCTATGTAATTTGGAAATATTTGGTGTTTAATTAATGTTTTTGTCTCATATTTTGTTTTGGGAGAAAGTTTAGATGTTTGGTGAAAAATCTGGAAATTAGTGGCCTTTTTGGAGCATTTTAGAGTATTTGCAAATCAGAGACCAGTTTCAGTTAAGGTGTGGGCACGTCCTGTCTCAGCTGTAAATGAGAAACAGCAGCCAACTTCAGTTAAGGCGTGGGCACGTGGCTGGACGAATTTGGAAGAGATAAGAAGATATTTTCAGATTTGATTTTGGGATATTATCTTATTTAATTGTATTTTATTTTATTTTAGTTAGGATTTGAATATTTCTTATTGTCTCTATTTAATCATTAATTAATTAGAGATTTAGTTTCTTTCCTTATCTCTTAAGGATATTTTAGTCTTTCTTCTTAAGGTTTTCCCCCTATAAATAGAGGCTTAATATTCCTTAGAGAGGAGAACTAGGTTTTACAGATTTTCAATTGTATTGTTGAATTGTTTTCATTATGAGTAGCTAAGTTTCATCTTCTGATTCAAGAGGGATTTCATTAGGTTGAAAGTTGTGAGGCTTCGTGTATTAATTTCTTCAAGTATTAATTCAAGTTCTGATTTTCTTCTTCAATTCTTTTTATGATTATTGAATCGTATTCGATCTTCTATTGCTAAGTATTTATTCTTGATCCGTAATTGTCTTGAATGAATTGCATCAAGTAGCAAAAATCGATCTTGAGTAATTGAGTTTTTACTTGAGATTGATTGGGAAGAAAATTCAGCCAATTGCTATTGTTTGTCGATGTTCCTCTCAATATGAATTGATTTGATAAACTTTCTTAATCCTAATGCGGTTATTGAGAAATTGGATATGCTTCATTCCCTTTTCTTAATAACTAGGTTGATTTAGATGCTTCATTTAAATTAATAAATTAAGAGAAAGTGAAAGAGTGAATTAGGTAATCCTTATACTCTTTAATCAAAGATTTGAATTTTAATTTGTTTATCATTTAAACCAAAGATCAACGAACACCCAATGAACCCAATATCTTGAATCAGGTTTTTCTCATTATTGAATTCTCATTTACTTTACTTGTTTAATTTGATTTAATCATCCATCAAAATCAAAACCCCCCTTTTTATTTTATTTGCTCATTTGAATTAAGAGGTTAACTGTTCTCTTGGGATTTGACATGGTCTTACTATTACTACAAATCAAATTGTAGTCCAATAGAGAAATCAGTAAAATTATAAATCTATTTTGTCAGGCTTCGACAAACCCGTCAACCTACCTCTTGGTTGACCACCACATGCGCGCGCGCGCCGCCGTCCGTCCGAACCGGGTCGGGCCAGGTTGGTGTGGTGTGGTGTGGTGTAATTGAAAAAACTAATAATATTTATTTTTATTATTTTTATTAATTTCGTATTTAATTTTTATTTAATTTTTATTTAATTAAATACAATCTGAATTAGTCTTTTCTTAACGTTCATTTTCTTAACGTCTATTTTTCTGAACGTGTCTCTCTCAAACCCAGTCTCACCCACTTTCCCTGATTTTTCTCCCACCATCTTCTCCACTGAATCATAGCTCAACAACTCTTTTTTCCAGTATAAATAGGTGTGAGAGACTGGTTTACACAGAGCATATAATTCGTTCATTCATTTTTTCGAAACTGAGCAAACTGAGCAAATTACTGAGTGTTGACAGAAACGAAATTGTATGGTTGCAATACAATTTCGTCTTATAGAGGACTTTTTTATCCTGGAGGCGACCGGAGTTCATACTACTTGCAATTTTCCGGCAGTTCCACGAACGTCTAAAAGAAAACGACATTGTCCGCGACTCTGCCCATTTCTTTTTTGTTCGGTCTTTTCTTGTTTTTCTAGTTCCAACAGAATCCGACGTTGTCAAGAAGAACGGAGACAATGCCTTTTTATTTATCTTCTCTTTTTGAGATCCAGCACAAGAAAAGACTCATATTGTTTTCACCTAAGGAGATTTCTGGATTCTTAAGAAAACCTTGTTGTCGGAACCGATTTGGAGAGCTCCTGCTCCTTTTCTTTTTCAGTCTCCATCCAAAATCTACAAATGCACTCACTCTATTCAAATGAATTACTTTCTTATTTCTTTTTCTAGTTTCAGAAGTTAATCTTCTACTACTCCTTTCCATCTTTTTTGCTTTGCTTTTTTTTTCTACTTTAATCAATCAAAATGGGAATGCTTATGTTTTCTCACTCGGAAATTTGCTGGTTTTCACCATTGCAACAGGAGTAAGGAAGAGAGATAGGAGAGAAAGATGAGAGTTGAGATGTCAATTGGGGATTGGAGGAGGTTTAGAATTTTAAAAATGTAATAAATTATAAAATGTAAAGTAAATAAAAGGACAAAATTACCTCTACCTTTTAACTTTCACTGCCACCTCAGTATTTTTACCATTGTTATTCTATTTGCACCCTTTTTGCTAACAGAATCAATCTCAAGGTACCAATTTATAAATTTTTAAACTATATAGTTTATGTTTAAAAATGATCCAAAACATAAGGTTTATTTTTGTACTTTTTCCTTTTTTTTTTACAATTAATTTATTTTGTTTGTTTTTGTATTTTCTTATATAAATGTAGTTTTTTTTTATTGTTATCAATCAAACCGATTCTTTCAATCTTCTATTATATCTATAAAAGCTGGAACAAAAAAAAAACACTTGTAAGAATTTTGGAGACTCTTATAGCTGATGTGGCACAATAATAGAAAAGGAGAGTGATGTGTAATTTTCTGAGTTATTTACAATTTCTAATTTTTTTTTATTCATATTCTTTCTCACACAAACGGCTTCCGATTTTTTTTCTCAGAGGTTGAAATATAGTAGAATGTTGTCGTATCAATACTGATACGAGATCGGTAGCAGCAGGGGCGGAGCCAGGACTCAATAGTCGGGGGGCTAAATTGTGTGCAAGAAAAAAAAAACAACTACATTAAAAAAAAATCGAAAAACAAATTCTTCATAAATTGCTAATAAATAGTTCTCGTTACCTATAGTACAAAAAATTAACGTTTCTTGACCTTCAACTGACTCGAAGAAGATAAGCAATGCTGAGAAGATGACAATTTATTCCTTCGATGTTTCATAGCTTGGAAATTGCTCACAATCGCTTCATTCTCAATACCAACAAAAATCCTTTTTTCAACATAAAATCATTTAATTAAACACAACATCACTTAATTAAACACAAAATCAATAATTTATAAAATTTAAATTAAAGAAACCCTAATTATAAATGAGGGATTTAAATTGCAAAACTAACCTTGGATAATCTTTGTTTGAATCTTTGTATATGTAATTTCCGTTGATCTTTGTTCTATTTTGTTGCTCAATCAAAGAAAAAGAGAAAGGAAAGAAAGAAAAGAAAAGAAAAGGGGGAGAAAAGAAAATAAACAAAAACAGAAGTAGAGAAGAGAAGAGAAGAGGCGCAAGAAATTTGCAAGGGAGAAGAAGAGAGAGTGGAGTGGAGTGGAGTGGAGTGGCGGTAGTTTAGGTATGTTTTATTAATTTTTTTTTATTCACTTAAGTCCCAAACATCGTCGTTTTGGACTTAAATGAATTAAAAAAAATAGAAGAAGAAGAGGGGTCGCAACCCCTCTTCTTCTTCGTCTGCCATGGCCGGAGGGGCTCCGGCCATGGCAGCTAACTTATTTACCAGGGGTGGAAAACACCCCTGGTGGCGGTTTCCGGGAGGCCGGAGGGTCGGGAGACCCTCCCCTGGCTCCTCCCCTAGGTAGCAGCGACCAGATACCTAAGGATAAGGAGAATTAAGCAGGTGCTGGTTGAAGGATGTGAGCAGTGTTGTATACACGAGAAAGGGTGCGTCGATGGCAATCACTAGAAAATCTTTTGGAGATTTATCGGTGGTCGTTGAGAGCAGGTAAACCCTAAACGGCATCACGTAAGGGAAAATTTTATGATTTATCTACTCAATAATTGATTGTTATGGTTCGGTTTTCATCCTTCTAAAAATCATATTGGGATTTGGATTTTCAGTCTCCATACGATTCAACTAATTAGTTTATTCCATTTTATAGATGGTTAGGTTTCTTTCCTTCTAAGAATCATGGTAATACAAAAGTTCTTTTGCTTTTCTTTAATCTGTCATTTAAGGGTGAAAATTGTTGACAACTTTACGAATTGGCATTTTTATCTTGGTTTGAAGGTTGAAAAAGAAATTGATACCTTAGAAGGATATGGTTGGATGCTCCAAGTCCAAGCATCGCCAGCTCAAGAAGACTGTCAAGCACCGTAAGACTCTCATGGGGTGATGTTTTTGGATTTATGATTTATCTCTTTAATTGTTTGGATTTTAAGTTATATGCATGCAATATTAGATCATTGGCATATGATTTAATGGGTCAGTTTATATTATAAAAAAATCCCTAAATTGGAAGTTTGGACTTTATCTTTTTATTTTTATTTTTTTGATTTTTTTTGCATCCCTGGTCCTTTTATTTTTTATTATGAAAAAAAATATCAAATTCAATGACTTGCACTATTTCAGGATTTTTATGTTTCCATTATACACAAAACACCACATATGTATATATTCTCGAAATTGTTTGCAGAAACAACCGTTTTCTATCTATTAGTTTCATATTATGTTGCATGCATGTGGCCAGGTACAATTTCTATTATTGTATGCTTTCATGATTATAATTGTGCCTTATTTTAGTGCAATTTAACATAGTAATACGTATTTGCTTTATCATATGTTTTTAATTTTGATTTATTGAGAATGTTACTTATTTTATTTGCTCAATCGCGTCCTATTAGATTAAAATCATTTACAATATCATGTTTGAAATGCATTAAGTGAAAAGCGGCCAGAGAATTGAACATATTTTCTTGCATATGTGTCAGAGGATGGCCTGGCTAATCGTGGTTTCAGGTTTTAAGGCTAAATACATACACTACATTAAGTAATTTAGTTCGAAGGTTCATTTTTCTTGACTGATTATGCAAAACGTTATTTGACTTCAGCTTCCGAAACATATGCATGAGGGATATTATGGATAAGTGAATTAGATGTCTTTTTTATTCTATTATTATTAATTGTCTCCTTCAGGTACCTATTGATCAGGTCGATCAAGTTTCTCTCAGTGAGGCCCTTCTTTGTCCTGTCATTGCAGTTGCTTCTCCTTCTACAGTTCGGTAAGTAGTTGGTTGCATCTCTAAGAACAGTTTATTCTCTAGGATTCCGATCTTTCTAGCGAATTGCCATAACTGGAAACTAGCTGGTGACTAAGAGGACCATTGAGAAGTTTTCATCCAATGATATTCTCTGGAAATCTGGTCAGGTTGGAGCGTTTCCATTATTGTGTATGGGAGAGAGATGAGTTTGGTGCAGAGATGACTGTCTTCTACGAAGAACTAGAAATAGCAAACTTAGGGAAAACAATATTATTGCCTTCTTCTAGTGTGTTGGGCTTCTAATGCGATGGTCTTCTGGTTTTTTGGGCTTTGCTTCTGTCTAGGCCTTAATTGATAAAGGCTTTTTTTTTTGCTGATTTTGCTTAATAAACTCAGAAGCAACCTTATATACCTTAAAAAGATTTCAACACTTAAACGAGATTGTTAGTTTATAAGGCAATTAATCAATTCTGAATTTTAATCTATAGAGGGATCTTATTCCTTTAATGTTACTTTTGTCATAATCAAAACTTAATCAAAATTGGGTTTCAACCATTATCAGTAACTCGATGACCCAACACGAAACTGCTTTACATAGGCTCCACAATTTCAGGCAGGAATTGCTTAAACCAGTAACAACACACTTCGAAATAGCTTTGTAAACAAAATTGCATAAGCTAATTGGAGGGAACTGGAAAAAATTCTCAGGATTAAGCAATTTTGGGATTAATGAAACAAAAGTTGGATTAATTTGAGCCTCAAATAGACCCTTATTTAGGGCACATAATGCACAAGAGCAGGTTGTCGGGCCCACAATACTCCAGAATCGATGGTAAAACTAGCATGTAACCCATCCGAGCATGGAGCTTAATGGGGCCACCTAAAAAAAAGTCACTTTTCACATTGTTAGACAAAAATGGAGCAACCCAATCAGTAAGCATCACATTTGACACATCAGGTAAAGAGCTTCGAGAAACTAGAGCAAGCCTATCTACCACTTCTTCTGTGTACACCTTCATACAAAATTCAATAGCCATGTCCTTTAATGTACTCATATTCCAAATCCAAACCCCATCCTCTTTTTGTAAGCCTTCAACCTTATTTCACCTCCTCCTTATTACAGTATATAAGTATGAAAAAAATTGCATTTTGATCCCCAAAAGAAAGCTATTGAACAAACGATTTCTGGAACCAAAGTAATTCTTCATGATGAAGAACATCATTTAGCTCTATCAGTAGCTTGCATTCCAATCGTAGCAGCCCAGTCGGAAGAAAATATTACCAAACAAAGACTCATTCCAATCCTTGAGAGCCCCTACTAAATTTTGTAAATCTTCCATGATCAAACCAGGCCTATTCGAGTTAGCACTAAGAACGTCTTTAAAATCTAGATGAGCATGTTGCAAGGAACCGGAAGGGAGTCGCTGGTTTAGGAGCAGAAATACCCTTGAGATCCACTATAATAGGAACACAGTCAGACTTGTTTCGAGGTAAATACCTCACAACAGCTTCTGAAAACGAATATCTCCAATTAACATTACATAAAGTTTGATCTAGCCGACAAGCGACCCGAGTTTCGGGAGTATGACCACAGTACCAAGTAAACATAAGTTTGACAAAACCAAGATCAATCAACTCAAGCTCATTTATCCAATTCTTGCACATCGATTAATTAATTGAGCAGAACCCTCTTGCTTTTCATCAAAGGGCTCGATACAATTAAAGTCCCCCATAATAAACCTTGTCTCACCGATAGACTATCTCAAATTACACGTATCTTCAAAAAAAAAAAATCCGTTTTATTTTGAACCTGGAGCCTAACATACACATAAGTAAGCAACCAAGAGTAAACATGCATAACATAAAGTCCCCCATAATAAACCTTGTCTCATCGATAGACTATCTCAAATTACACGTATCTTCAAAAAAAAATCCATTTTATTTTGAACCTGGGGCCTAACATACACATAAGTAAGCAACCAAGAGTAAACATGCATAACATAAAGTCCCCCATAATAAACCTTGTCTCATCGATAGACTATCTCAAATTACACGTATCTTCAAACAAAATCCGTTTTATTTTGAACCTGTGGCCTAACATACACATAAGTAAGCAACCAAGAGTAAACATGCATAACACCCCCCTACATACCAACTTTGCAGTGAATAAACTGAGAATTTTGACAAAGAATAGATATATTAACCTCAGCATCATCGTAGAGAATCCAAATTCCACCTTCAAAGCCCTCTATCTCAATTATCTCAACATTTAGGAAGTTAAGTTTTTGCCCTAACTCTAAAGCACACACTCTCGAAAGCCTAGGCTCTCATAAAATAAGAATTATCGGATGAAATGACTGAACCAACTGCCGTAAGGCACGCTAAAACTCATTACCACCGACACTAAAATAATTCTAGGATATGATCTTCATAATGCAATACAAGAATGGAAATTAAGCGGGGAAACCCTCACAACCCATTCACACGAGATTTGTCCTCCCTATGACAATTCGCTCCATTACGAGTAGACTCAGACGTCTCTATATCAATTAAAAATTTTAAATCGGGTTCATTAACTTGACTTGCACTTGTTGGAACCGAGTTATCCACTTGAGTGCACTTGCCTCTACCACTAGAATCTTTATCCTTAAGATGGGCATGATGGGGAGGTAAAGATATTTCATAATCAGGGGGAACCGTATGGAGGTTTACATAAATGTTGCGACTCAAAATATCAAACCTTAGGCAAGAAGCGGCAACAAAAATCTTCCCTCCAAAAATCAAATTAAAAATATATTAAAAAAGATTTCAGAGGTGGAAATCGAACTCATGCCCTCATGCCCTCATTTTTATATTAAAAATATATTAAAAAAATTTACAAAGGTGGGAATCGGATCCATACCCACTTTAATTTGAGAATAAGGTAATACCATTCTACTACTTTGAATTTATTTATTATACTTAAAACATAAGGTATTTATTTATAATAGTAAATTTTTTTTGGGCCCATCCAGCCCTGGGCCCTACGCACCATCATTTAAGGGCCATAACTAGCATTAGGCTCTAGCATGGTTGACGCTGGAGCCTCATTCATCATGGCCCCTCCTTAGCTCTAGTACTATGATGACCTTGTAATTCAGTCTCCATACTTTCTCCGTTCACTATACTAGTTTTAAGCACACTAGGTAAACAACATCTTGTCTTATGATGCCCATATATCGTCCACAATTAGTGCATGCAACGTGGAGTCCTTCATACTCAACCTGTTGCTCAATACCATCCGGCTCGAACTGAGACACAAGGACTTATTCAAATCAATCTCAATGCACACACGTGCAAACTTGCTCATAGTTGCAAGGGTTGCATTTCCATCCACCCTAACAGGTTTCCCTACTGCTCCAACGATCTCTAGGAGCACGTCATCACCATAATAATACAAGGGCGACTCAGGAAATATGATCCACACCATAGTTGTATCTATTGAGGCAACATACAGATTAAACGAAGCATCCTATCTCCGGATAGTTAAGTAATTACCTTGAACAAGCCAATGACCATCATTAATCATGTGGTCACGATCAAGATCATTGCCAAAACGAACTAGATGGAATCTGTGTCCCAAGTCCATCATATCAAAGTCAGCAATTGGCTTCTAGATTTCTATCACCCGTCATTCCAAAGTAATATATCCAAGGTTGTACCTTAATAACTTGACAATCAAGGAATTCTCCCAATGCATGACTAAGGCTTGTTTCGGGTTAGGATCGATAGAAACTTTAGGAAACAGGGGGTCATTAGTGACAAAATTAATCATTGTCTTTCCGACCGCACGGAGATCGTTTGTAACTTTTGATGATAGGGGCAATCCTTTAGCTTCGATAATATCTTTCCATGATTTTTTCAATGATGTAGGCTCCATATCATTAAATCGGTCACCCTTATCAGGCATAATGGGCAGCGATCGACTAGGGTGTGAGGCAAGAGGTGTCGCAATAGTACATGGAGACCGTAAGTCGTAGCTTAGGAGGAAAGCAGTGCTATGGTTCGAAATTTTTTTATGTTTATCTTATATACATTTTAATTGAATCTTAAAGACTATAACGGGATTTGGATCCTCTTATTTAAATAAGGTGACAAGTTAACTATAACTAGTTATTAATTAGTTAGCTAAAATTTAGGCAGCATAAATATATGAATCTATGAATTTTATTTATAGAATTTAGAGGGAATTTTGTGTATGCATCTTAAATATCTTTATTTTGGAAATAATTAGATCCAAATGCAAAGAAATTTTGGTTAATTTTTAAAAAAGAAATAATTGCCTAAATTAATGGGTAACCATGAAAAGATTTCACCTTCTTTTTTCTCAAACCATCTCTCAGTTTTCTCCTCCTCCGCCCTATCTCTCTCTCTCTCTCTCTCCTTCTCCATCATTGATCCAGGCCAAAAACAAAAAAACTCATCTGATTTTCTCAGTCATATTGGATTAACACTTCCTTTGGTCGTTTCTTGTTGCTCTTTCTGGTAAATGATTTTTCATCTATTCATACTAATTCCTTTTCATTTATTTTATATATGTTTATACGTGTTTCTTTCCAAAGTTACCTGTGGAAATGCTCAATTTCTTGAATTTAATTTGGGAAATAAATGATTTGTAATCAGTTTATGGTTTCTTAAACAAAAGAAAAAGAAAGGGGCAAAACGTTATCTCTTCTTTAGGTTGTGTTTTTCATATATTATTATGCGAGGTTAATACAATTAAGGTTGTATCCCCATTTCATTTTTCAAATTATTAACCTTAAATGCATACGAATTTTATTACCTGGAGTTGTAATTGGTTTTAATGAATGGGAGAATAAATAGCAAAGGTTATAATCACAACTTCAATATTATCAATTCTCAAGTATTAGTTAATTGGTTTTATCATCTGTTTTACAATTCGCAGGCGTCTCTCTATCTATCATTATGAAAGTGGATGGTGGGAGGGAGGAGCTTAATTATATGTATAATATATGAGTTTTATCATATTATTATCATACTTAATGTTAAATTTATGTCCCTCAACTTGAACCTTGCATTTGCATTTTACTAATGACATGTACATAATGATGATCACTCCAGGTAATCATCCATTTTGTTTTGAGATTTTGATGGATGGATGATTTTGATTTAGGATGATTTAACATGGTATGGTTTATGATTGAACTGAAAAATCATTTTGTTTTTTAAAAATTCAGTGTGAAGTGTTGACATAGAAGAGAATGCATGGAAACTTCAAAGGGTGATGTAATATCTGAGAATGAGACCATGAATATTGGTGAAGAAAATAAAAAGAAATTAAGTTCATCATCATCTTCTTCATCATCATCTTCGGGAGAATCTTTTGAGTTAGTTGGTACTGGTGATAGCGATTTATTCACATTTGAGGTTGTTGGTACAGGGCAGGGTATTAACCCTGATAACTTCTTCCTAGCGGAGGTTCCAATCAGTAGTGATGAAGTACAACAGGCAAGTGAGTCCCCGACACAATCTCCTCCAACAGTACAGGAGATGGAACCATATAGAATACCATCTTCTGTATTTCAAAGAACAAAATCGTATGCACAAGGAGACTGGAGCACTGCATCGAATGAATCATTATTTAGTATTCACATGGGAAATGCAAGCTTCACTAAAGACCATGCAAATTGGTTGGCTACTTCAGGTGAATTAGGTTTACATAATACTGATCCTACCATTGATTATTCAAGCAATCAACCACCAAGTGTTCAAGCACAAATTACCAAATCAAACGAACAAAATCCCACTACTGACACTGATACTGAGTCTAAATCTGCTGAAACCATGAGGGAAGTTATAAGAGAAAATGAAGTTGATCCTAATAATACTAATTCTAAAGATAAGTTGAGTGCCAAAATATCATTGCGTACTACTAGTTTTCGACGTTCAGATGCTAGTGCAGCAAGCATCAAATCCTTTGCATTTCCAATGTAAGCTAACCTATTCTAACTTGTGTACATTATATATAATTCATGTCAACAATAAATAAATGATTTATGTTTATGGTAATGGTAATGAAGATTGACAGGGGATCATAAAGAGTCTCAAAAGCAAAGTTCACCACATCAATCGCCATCACAACCGCAATCTCCTAAATTAAACAACTCACAATCATCAAATAACAAGGCACAACCAGAACCAGAGGCTGCCCCGGTGCCTAATAATCCTACCAAATGGTTTTCTTGTTTCTTTTGTTGTTCCTCTTGTACTTCTTAATATAATATTCTTTGTTTGTAGAATAAACAAGGATCATTAATTTTAGATACTATCAATTATCAATGAGACTTCTCTAATTCTTTGCATCAACTCCAACTCAACATTCTTTGCATCTCGATAAGAATTCGCAATATTCTTTTTTTTTTTCATTACCAAATTAGCTTCAACTAAGCATGGTATCCGCCATTTTAACACAATCAAAGATTGGAAAAAAGAAAAGTTTATCTTTCTTATTGTTACACCCTTATTTTTATCTCAATCGATTTTGTAGTTGTTGGTAGATAACTTTTATTTTTATAAAATTAATACTATAGGTTATAATTTAGTATATAGTTAAAAAATAAAATGAAATGAAAATTATAAAACCAGAAAAGAAAAGGAAAAACAAATAAAATAAAATAAATAAAATATGTGGGAATAAAGTTGATATTTTCTAGCAACCCGACCAACCATTTTTTATGAATTATTTGAGGTTCAAGACAACGGAATTTTGGAATGCCGGTGAGGAATTTTGAAAGTTCAGGTTGTAAACTTCCTAAGGATATTCATGGGCATCAAACGAACTTGTAAGAAGGAGTTATGGATTTTCAAAGATTGATGCGGAAACACAAAAATGGAAAACGGATCCAAAATCGTGGCTCCTGGTTTTAGGTTGTTCCAGTCATGATCTTCAAGCTCTACCCACAATTTTTCTTCCCAAAACCTGTAGTGAAGTAATGACTAGAAGGTTGAGTCTTTTGAGGAGCTAACTTGAGTAATGGATGTATAAATTGGCTATAAAATAAGCTTAGTTCTTCCTTTTCAGGACCAACCAAATCAACAAACAATCAATCGATCAATCGATTCAACTCAGCAAAATCATTGATTATCTCCTCAATTTCGACTCTACTACCTTCAATTCCAGATTCAAGTCCATTTTTAATTCTCAATTCCACCTCAGAAAGCTCAATTAAGTTCATACTTTTTTATAATTGTTTCTTCAAATCCAATCATCCAATCATTCAAACTCTTTAGAGTAATCCTATATTATACAACTCTTAATCATCAATTTCGATTAATTTTTCTTATTCAACAACCTGTCATTATCATCTTAAACTCATTATGATCCTTCAACTTTTAAAACAACACCAGCAAATCTAATTTCTATATCGACTTCAACAAGTTCAAGCCCGATTTGCAAGCATTCCAACAACATCAACGTCTATTTCAAGGTCTCGACAACAAGTTTGATCCCTTTTTTTTAATTATATACATATTTATTTCAATTATTACGAACAAGCTATTTCAATCCTGCAATCTCCGATTAATTCAAATTCCACATTTGAGTTGTAATTTCCTGCTTATTTTCCACCTCTGTAATAAGAACAAAAACAGAAAAAAAATAGAAATCTAATAAAACAAAGAAAATTTTTAAAAAACGTCCTTATGTTTGGTTTTATTTATTTTAGCAAAAAGTCAACTGGTTGGCGTATAAAGCGAAATCAGAGACCCGTGATGATTTTTTTTATTTTCAATCCTTGCATCCTCCGTTCAATCGTTCTGTTTTTAGAATTCAGATTTAAACGCCTTCATCGTATTATTTCATTAATTGCTAAAAGTACTTATTATTTTTGAGAAGAAAATTCTTTGGCATGTCCGCATTCATACATTTTTTCCACACACACGTCAAGATTGAAAATTAGCATATATTTCAAAAATATCGTCAATAGTAATTAATTACTATTTCTGGCCTAAATTGTGTAACATACACGGACCGAATTGGTAAATTACCAAAAGTTCTAGCTTAAATTTGTAATTTTTCAGAATTAATTGATTTGGAATTAATTAAATGATTTCATGATTAATTACATCAATTAATTAGTAATTATTTAAATAATGGTATAAATGGACACATGTGCAATTAGTTTGGAAAATGGCAGAACATTTTGGATGTGAGTTAGCGGGAATTAGGGATGTAAACGAAGTGAACCGATATCGAGTGGCAGGCTCGGCTCGAGAATAGAAAGTATCAGGCCTCGAATTTAAGCTCGATTCGAGTTCGAAATCGGCTCCACTTGAGAAAAGCTCGTGAAAGTACCTGATTCATTTATTATTTATTTTTAGCCTTCTTATGAAGGAAAAACACCAAGTTTAAACTTAAACAAATCTAACGTATCATTTATAGTTTTTGAAAAATCCAAATACAACCATATAGGTTTAAGTTTACAACAAATTTAACCTAAAATAAAGTTAAAGAAAACAACCTCTCATAAAATACAATAAACTCTAATTCTATGGAATTGGAAGAATGATTTATGTTGATTTGTATAATTAAAAAAAAAAGTATATTACTCTGAATTAAACAAGGCATAAATACAGTAAACTCTGGAATATAATTTTCGTTTCGTTTCAAGAACTCCTAACAAGGCATAAATACCAAAAGAACAAGAAATAAACATGAAAACATGAAGATAAAGCATTAAACATGAAAACATCCTACAAAAGAAAAAAAAAACATTCTAGATATGAAAGTATAATGCATTACAAGTACCAAAAGAAATAACATCTCAAAAAAATTGAAAATTGCAGAAATAACATACTTTCCAGCACAGGGACAGAAATGGACATGGACGATTTCTGGTATATTGCAAACATATCATAATACAATAACAGATCAATTCGCATATAACATCTGGTCATGTGATCATTTTCAATACCCCTAAACTTTTAATGAGTTTTTCAAACATGGTCGATTTACAAGGCTATAAAAAAAAAATCAATCAGATCAACATGGACGATTTACAGCTTCTAAAATCAAACAAATTCTAAAATCAAGCCAACTGGGATGATTTATAGTCTGAGAGAGAACAAGAAGAGTGTGTGAGTCCAGGGAGGAAGAACAATTGAGATTAAAATCAAGCAAAAACAAACCTGTCATGGCAGAAATAGAGGGAGAACTTAAGGGTCCTAGAAAGTGTGAGAGGTTCAGATGCTGACAACGATGAAGATCGTCAGCAAGAGGAAACTTAGAGGCAGTCAGCGGCCGTAGAGAGAGAATGAGAAAGTGAGTGAGTTAGGTGAAAAGAGAAATTGTGTTAGATTAGGTTAACTTGGTCTTTGTTTTGGAGTTTGGAGGTTAACAAGGTAAGAGTTAAAAGTAGGTAATAAAAAGTGATGGAAATTAAAGCTAAAAATTAACATTGTTTGGGAATTTATAGGAGTTAAATAAGACTAAATGTTTTTTTTTTAGACAAATGAGACTAAATGTTTAACTTCGTTTGAGAATTTAAATATGGAGTGGAAAGAATGTTAAATTTACTCTGCGAAGACAAAAAAAATTTAAAAAAACTTTACGTTGCTCCCATTAACCCCCAATTTAGAAGTTAGAGGAAGTAAACATTTAACATCATTAACCTTCATTTACTCTCAAAAAAACACTCCCAAACAATGTTAACTTAATATTTAACTTTCCATTACTTCCATTAACCTCCTCCCAAACAGAGGCTTAGGGTTCTTTTTTATTTTTTATTCTTAAATTGAATAATAGAAAACTTTGTAAAAATCTAAAAGTTAATGGGATTTAATTAAAACTTAAAAAAACTTAATTAATTTAGAGGGTAAATTACAAAATTGGGTAAAATGGGAGACTCATTTACATATTTAACCCACTTACTCAACCTACTACATATTTAGACTATTTTTGTGTGCCTTTCCCATAATACCCCTAACCTTTCCACTTCCCCTTTACGCGAACGGTCTCTCCCCCTTCTCCTATTGGTTACGCGAAACGATTGTCAACTCCTCCATTAATGATTCCCAGACTCTTGATCTTCCTATCTTCTTTTAAATTGCACGAAATCTGCACCATTTCTACAAATCACCATGTATTTCACTTCTTTCTCTCTTCATCTCTTGACTCCTCATCTTCCTAGCCCTAGAAAACGAAGCCATGGTTCTTCATCTTCCATTTCCTGCTCGTTTCTTGGTTTCTTTCTTCTTGTGACCATCGAACAAATTGTGATTCTACGTTATTTTCATCGTTTTTCCCAGTTTATCATATTGTTTTCGTCGAAAAATGTAAGTATATACTGTTTTCTCTGCGTTTTTTCCCATAAATTCACTTAGCATATGTTGTTTTCGCGAAGTCTGTGGGGAGAAATTTATCGATTTAACTTCATGAAATGATGATGACGCGAAGTTTGCGATGTAATTCGATAAATTTCTCCTGCAGACTCCG
The DNA here is from genome assembly GCF_963576675.1 of Euphorbia lathyris. Taxonomy (NCBI): domain Eukaryota; kingdom Viridiplantae; phylum Streptophyta; class Magnoliopsida; order Malpighiales; family Euphorbiaceae; genus Euphorbia; species Euphorbia lathyris. The sequence goes on from NC_088910.1 coordinate 66,930,695, forward strand.
CATAATCATCGTTTTGCGAAGTTAGAGCGTCACATTTCTCCTCGCAGACGTCGCGAAATCATCGTTTCGCGAAGTAAAATCACTTTGTTCCTTGCACATTTATTTTCGCATACTTAGCGAATCCTCATTTCGCGAAGCCAAATCTTCCTTTTTTCTTCCCAACACGATTATTTTTTCTGAAGGTGATTGAATACATAATATTCATTCCTGGAAGTCGGCGTGCTCGGGTGCCATGAGAGACATCCATTCCAAAAGGCTTGGACTTCCAACCATCGGTGGTGAATAGGAGCTTACACCGTGGGACACGTCCATCCCTCAGTGGTGAATAAGAGCCTATGTATCGTGAGACATCCATCCATTGGTGGTGAACAAGAGCTTATGTATAATGAAGTGATTTGTTAGGAGTTTATTGTGGCAATCCTGATTGAGGGTACGGTGATACATGTTGGTCCCTTGTAAGGTTGCAAGTATAGTTCCAAGGGGGGGTTAGGAACTATTTAAACTTTTTCGCAATTAGGGCAGACTTCTTTTTCTAAAGAAAAAGGTTTGAACAGCAGCGCTGAGTAAACAGCAAGATACTGGCTTAGTCAACAGGTGACTAGGTCAGTTTCTTAGCTTGAGTCAGGAGATAGCACTTAGAGTCTATTCCTGAGCTCAGACGTTCAACGCGCACAACTCAACTTGACCTCTTTACTTGGTCAGTTTTTGGTTATTTTAAGCAAGCAGTATAAATAAGGAGTTAAAGGTAAGAAATACTTCACTCAGCAGATTTATCCAGGTTCGGCTTCTTCTAAGCCTACGTCCTGTCCCCGGAACACGTTCCGAGATTTCAAATCCTCTACTGAGCTCTTTAAAGGTAGAGCCTCAAACCTTTTACAATATCAGCAACTGAGTATGACAAGAGTACCTTCCTCTATACTTCTACTCAATCCTAATCTCTCGCTGAGTACTAAAACCGAGTACTCAGCCTCTCCTTTCTATCTCTAGAAATGATAAGTGTTTTGTCCTATACAAAGATTTGCTAAGACACTTTAGACGATTTAACAATCACTCTAGACTTTTACACAGATATAAGAAATGTAGTGTAAGAATTTGCTTTGCTTCTTTGCTTGCAGAACTTGTAGAAATTTGGTCAGAGTAACTGCTTGATCAAGTTCTGTGTGTTGTGAAGCTTGTGATGGCACTATTTATAGAGACGTCTGGGCATCGGTCATTTCGAATTTCGAAATAACCGTTGGAGGGAAACGGCTATATGTCGTTGTCATCCTGACTTGCTCAGAGCTCTCGGCCAATCAGAATTGTGTATCTTCTGTCCTCGGTCAGCTCAGCAGACTGTCTCTCCTTTTATGGTAAAGTCAACTGGACAGCATACTGTGTCGTCTGAACTTTGCCAAAAGAAGAAAAACTTTGTCTATAAGTTTTCCTTTGCCAGCTGCTGTCTTGTACGTTTGTCGAGACCACTCAACAGCTTCATCTTGAAGTTGTTCCCGAAGGTCTTCTAGATCCTTCTCATGCTGAGTTGCGTTCTGTTTAGAACGGCAACGTTTTGACAAACGCGGGCCGAGTGTACTGAGTTGTTTGACTTGGGCCTTGACTTCCGTAATGGTCTTGGGCCATTTAATCCTTATGTCTTATAATAGTTTTAACTCAACATTGAACAAACACATTAGTAGAATAAATCAAAGCATTTAAACTTAGTGTGTTTAGAATATGTATTTTAAATTATACTTAAACAATTTTGTCAAATCAAAATTATGTGGAAAGGTGTTTCAACAAACTCCCCCATTTTGATGTTGGCAAAACTATTCAGCAAAGAACTCAGTATGAGCTCCCCCATGATAGTTGACCTAGTATAATTTAGCAAACTCCCCCGTAAGGGTTGAGCTACTGACTTAGTTTTACTTAAATCATTTAAAGGTTTAAATGAGTAAGTCTAAGGTCAGTTTTCAGATATAGGTCAGCTATTTCAACATATTCTATATACTCAGTATAAAGCGGAAGGTTTAGTCATATAGAGTGCGCTGAGTAATTTATTGTTCAATGAGTTCTTATCAGAATGTTTTATAAACACATAGGTCAATGTCAAACATGTTATCAGCATTTGATTTAGTCAAATAATTGTTACAAGTATTAAACATAGCTGATTTAATTGAAGATACATAATGACTCAGTACTTAATAACATACATCATAACTCAGGATTTGAATAAGAGATGCAAATATGATATATAGATAGAAGTCAGTAATTACATATCAACACATATATAGATACGGCAATAAAACGATTTTGGCCTATGCTGAGCTAGCCTATCTATTTCTTTTTCTTGCGTTGTGACTGACTTCGCTCATGCTGAGCTCTAGCTGCTTACGCTTTCTCCCCCGTTTTGTCAACTTCGGGGAGCTTGAATGCATCGGTTAGGACAGCGCGAGTCAGTTCCTGAGAAAGCTCCTTTAGCTTCTCAGCGCTTTCATTTACTCCATCAAAAATGGCAACTCCATCTGCTGAGACCTCTGTGGGTATTCGGAGATCAGCAGCACTGAGCATATTGACACTGAAAGCTTGAGCTTTGGCTTGCCAGATAAGAGCTTCAGAAAGGCCAGCAAAGATTTGGTGGAATGTCTTCAAGAGAGCTGAGTCATAATGATGACGTTGGATATTGTTATGACGGATATGGTTGAAAGATTGTTGTGCGAGAGACAGCAACTCATTTTGCTTCAACGCGTCAGTATCCATCTCTTGCTTATTTAGATTAAGTAGCCTTATAGCCTCACCAATTTGCTCTACTGAGCACTGACTGTATGACACCATTTGCTCGTTGGTCTTCAGTTGCTCAGTGTGAAGCTGAGCAAAGAGCATTTTGAGTTCAGAGGAAGTGGCGTAGTCAGTGTTCACAGCGGACAACTTCTGGACTTGGTGATGGAGAGAGTTCAGATGTTGAACTGTTGTCAGATGTATCTCTGCCACTTTGGCAATGGAATCCTGCTTAGCTTGCTGGGCTTGAAAGGATAAGACGACATTCAGCAGATCCTTAAGTCCCTTAACTTCGTTTAGAAGCTGAGTGACCTGGGATAGCTGGGTAGTCTCAAGAATTGAAGAGCCAGCAGTAGTAGGAGTGGAATGTTGAAGATCCCGGATTAATGCTTGCACTGAGTCGATGATCTTTTTACCAGACTCAGTGGCATTCAGATGGACATCAGTATGACCAGAAGAAAGTGGAGTGCAAGGAGTACCCTGGTCAGTGACTGGAAGAGTATGCTCAATCTGCACTTGAGTGGGAGGAAATGTTGATTGATCAACAGAGAGTTTAGTTGTGGAAGTTATAACCCGAACAGTAGATGGCTCAACCTGACTGGTTGATGTTGCTGAGGCATTGGGGTCGGTATGTTCCTGTTGGGAAGAAACAGAGGCTTGTTTTCTAATTGCGCCGATGTAGTGGAAGTGGATTGGCGATTGAAAAACTTAATTTGGACGGTAGAAGGGTCCTTATTTGTCTTAGAGAGGACAATGTCAGGAAGAGTTGGAAGTTGCACACGAAGTTCAATGACTGGATTTTCACTGGCCTTGACCAACTTTCGCCTTCTACGAGGTGGAGTGTCAGTAGGAGCAGGTTCTTCTGAGTGAGTAGGAGAGGATTCCTGTTGCTCAGTATGAGTCTGGTCAGCTTGCTCTTCAACTTGATCAACAGTGTGTTGGTCAAGTACTTGCTCAACTCCCACAACCAACTCAGTGTCGACATGCACATCTCCACTATCTAACCCAGTGTTAGCATCCTCAGCTTCATGTTCGCTGGCAGTTTCCTCAGAATCCTCAGCGTCATCCTGACCGCTGGCTTCTTCTTCTTCTTCTTCCTCAGTACTATCTCCATCAAGTTCTTCCTCAACTTGAGAGATGAAGTGATCATCTAGTTGGACCTCAGGCTCCTCAGACTCAGCACCTGTACCTTGACACTGGGTGAAGTGAGAGTCACCCGGTACAATGAAGTCGGTCGGTATGGCTTCCAGAGGAGTCAAAGTTGAAGTTTTCTGCTTCTTCTGAGGTTTCTCGGCAGCTTCCTGAGTTCCAGGCTCACCTTGCCTGGTTCTTTTCTCTGCTGACTTGCCAGCTGACTTCTGCCTCTTTGCTGGAGACACAATGTTTTTAGAAGGAGTCTCAGCAGACTTCCTCTTACGGGAAGCGGGGGCCTTAGTCCTTCGCCCTTTCTTAGGCTCAGCTGCTTCCTCAGCTTGGCCAGCAGCAGCAGCAGCAGCTTTACCTTTCTTCAAGGGCTGTCCAAACTTCAGTGCCCTCAGCGAGGCAGCTGTGATTTCAGTCCCTTTATTTTTCTCCTCACCTTCGAGGTCAATCTTGTGGTCAATGAGGATTCTGGTGATGAGAGATCCAAGCCGCATTGTGCCAGTGCTTCGAAGGAACCCAGCAACGAGGAAGACCGGCATGTTGATGGGAGTGTACGTTAGCATGTGCCATATGAAGCACTGTTCAAAGTTTGTTGCTGATGTAGTGCAGTTTATCTTTGGGTAAATAAAATAACTCAGCAGGTAGTGAGCCATCTTCTGGTGCTGACCCATTGAAGAAGATGAGACTTCTCCTGAGTAGCCATCAGGTTTGCAGAAGCTGTGTACATAATTAGTCTTGTCCTGATCTCCTGATCTTCTCAGTCTTGCTCCCTCAGTTTTTAGCTGGAGAAGATTTCCTATGTAGAGAGGGTTGACGAAGATGGTTTTGCCTTTTACCTCAGTGCACATGTAGTCAGCGTTGTCATTGGCAACCTTGAGGTTGTGGTAAAACTCTCTCACGCGGTCAGGATAGGTTTCATCCCTGACCGAGAACAGCCCAGTCCATCCATTCTGTGAAAGCCATTCGCAGAACGGCTGTTCATTCTGTACGAAATGTTCTGAAACCCATCTGGAGGGTTCAACTTTCCATTCTCGCACATTCTCAAAGACTTTGGAGTAGGTACAAATTTTCACAGTCTTTCCTTGACCAGAGTTTGAGTTTTGGCCAGTTTTTCCCTTGCTCGGCGTAGGGGGATTTCCAGTAGGTTCATCGGAGCTGGTCTTTTGGTGGCCGGCACCGGAGACATTGAAAGATAACTTAGTCATACTTCGAATATGGGAAGGTTTAGAGGAATTTTATGTTGAAACACCTTTCCACATAATTTTGATTTGACAAAATTGTTTAAGTATAAATTAAAATACATATTCTAAACACACTAAGTTTAAATGCTTTGATTTATTCTACTAATGTGTTTGTTCAATGTTGAGTATAAATGTTATAAGTCATAAGGATTGGAAGGCCCAAGCCCAATACGGAAGCCAAGGCCCAAGTCAAACAACTCAGTACACTCGGCACGCGTATGTCAAGACGTTGCCGTTTTGAACAAAACGCAACTCAGCAAATGGAAGGATCTAGAAGACCTTCGGGAACAACTTCACAATGAAGCTGCTGAGTAGTCTCGACAAAGCGTACAAGACAGCAGCTGGCAAAGGAAAACTTCCAGACAAAATGTTTCCTCTTTTGGCAAAGTTCAGACGACACAGTATTCTGTTCAGTTGACTTTACCATAAAAGGAGAGACCATCTGCTGAGCTGACCGAGGACAGAAGATACACGATTGTGATTGGCCGAGAGCTCTGTACAAGTCAGGATGACAATGACACATAGCCGTTTCCCTCCAACGGTTATTTCAAATTTCAAAATGACCGATGACCCAGACGTCTCTATAAATAGTGCCATCACAAGCTTCACAAAACAACAGAACTTGATCAAGCCATTACGCTGACCAAATCTCTACAAGTTCTGCAAGCAAGAAGCAAAGCAAATTCTTACACTACATTTCTAATATCTGTGTAAAAGTCTAGAGTGATTGTAAATCGTCTAAAGTGTCTTAGCACATCTTTGTATTAGGACAAAACACTTATCATTTCTAGAGATAGAAAGGAGAGGCTGAGTACTCAGTTTTAAGTACTCAGCGGAGAGATTAGGATTGAGTAGAAGTATAGAGGAAGGTACTCTTGTCATACTCAAGTGCTGATATTGTAAAAGGTTTGAGGCTCTACCTTTAAAGAGCTCAGTAGAGGATTTGAAATCTCAGAACGTGTTCCGAGGACAGGACGTAGACTTAGAAGAAGCCGAACCTGGATAAATCTGCTGAGTGAAGTATTTCTTACCTTAACTCCTTATTTACATTGCTTGCTTTAAATAATCAAAACTGACCAAGTAAAGAGGTCAAGTTGAGTTGTGCGCGTTGAACGTCTGAGCTCAGGAATAGACTCTAAGTGCTATCTCCTGACTCAAGCTAAGAAACTGATCTAGTCACCTGTTGACTAAGCCAGTATCTTACTGTTTACTCAGCGCCGTTGTTCAAATCTTTTTCTTTAAAAAAAGAAGTCTGCCTAGATTGCAAAAAAATTTAAATAGTTCCTAACCCCCCCCCCCCTTGGAACTACACTTGCAACTAAACAAGGGACCAACAAGTGGTATCAGAGCCCTAAAGCTCATTTTAAAAGGTCTAACAACCTTGAGCTGATCCCTACCATGGGCGAAAACAGCACTCGGTTTCTCCCTGGAAACCAAACAACTCAAATACTGCCTAAGGGGCTGTCCATTACTAGGTTTCCCCTATTCTTTGGGTCAAACTATACCTTCTGGAAGAATAGGATGAAAAACTTCATTCAGGCTACAAACATGAGTGCCTGGCTATCCATAGTCCAAGGCCCGTTTGTACCTGTCGAGGTTGTGGCTGGCCAAACAGTTATAAATGCTGAGGCCAAATGGACAGAGGATGATCTTAAGAAGCTTCAAAACCATGCTTCGGCTATCAATATGCTTCACTGTGCGCTCGATGCTGCAGAATATAACAAAATCTCAGGTTGTGAGTCGGCACAAGAGATCTGGAAAAAGCTGGAAGTCACCTACGAGGGAACAAATAAAGTAAAAGAATCCAAGGTGAATCAGCAGATGAGACTGTACGAGCTGTTCGAGATGAACAATGATGAGGGCATTTCAGACATGAACGCAAGGTTCACCAACATCATAAATGAGCTCAAGAGACTTGGGAAAATCTTCACTGAGGAAGAACAAGTCAAAAAGATACTCAGGAGTCTTCCGAAGGACTGGCAAGCAAAGAAGACAGCAGTTGAGGAAGCTCAGGATTTAACCACCTACAAATATGACGAACTCATCGGTTCATTGCTGACCCATGAGATATCCATGAAAAACTTTGAGGTGAAGGAAAAATCTGATGACAAGAAGCAGAAGTCACTTGTCATGAAAGCTGACTCCACTGACGGGAGTTCAACTGATGATGAGGAGATGGCTATGTTCACAAGGAAGATGAAAAGGCTGTTCAGGAAGAACGACAAATATTCTAAAAAGCCTTACAAAAAGTTTGATAAGTATAAGGCTGACTCAAGCGACAGCAAATACAGAAAGGACAGCTCAAAGACCATTACATGCTTTGAGTGCCATGAAACTGGCCATATTAAGTCAAACTGCCCCACGCTGAGGAAAGATAAGAAGAGTGGGAAGAAGGCAATGGTGGCTACTTGGAGTGACAGTGATGAATCTTCATCAACAGAAACTGAGGCCACCGAGTCAGCGAATATATGCTTTATGGCTGACGAACTTGCTGAGCCATGCGTCTCTGAGTATGATGACCCATCCATCGCATCAGATGATGAAGAGCAATCAAATGAGGTAATTTCTCTTCCCCAGCTCAGAAACGATATGGTTAATGCCCTGAGTGACCTCTATACACTTGTTAAGAAGTGTAATAAAAAGGTTAGAGCACTCAGCAGGCGTTGTGACGAAGTGGAAGAGGTCAAACTGAGTGACCTTAGATACCTTCTTCAGGACAATTCGACTCTGCATGATAACATGAAGATCATGCATGAGTATGTCTCTGAAGTCCAGTCAGTTTCAAAGAAACTGAGGAAGGACGTCACAACCATCCAGAACCAACTAAAGGTTCCTAAGAAAAATAACATTCCTCTGAGAACTCAGTACCAAGGTACTCGGCAGAGATGGAATCCCCAGCGAAAAGTCCAGTGTGACTTTTATGGGAAGTTAGGACACACCACTAAGGTGTGCTGGCACGCTCAGCACTGGGGTGCTGACAAGTCAGTAAAAAATCCTAAATAGAAGGTCAGTTGTGACTTCTGTGGAAAGAATGGCCATACTGTCCATGTATGTCGCCATAAAATAAAATATGACGCTATACCTGTTGCACCTAACAAGTCAGGACCCAAAAGGAATTGGGTACCTAAAAGTAACTAGTTACAATGCAGGTAAGCCGGAGATGTGCCGAGAAGTCAAAGATGTGGTATATTGACAGCGCATGCTCAAGGCATATGACGGGTGATGAAACTCAGTTCATCACGTTTGAACGTAAACGAGGAGGGAGCGTAAGTTTTGGAGACAACAGGAAGGGTAAGATAGTAGGCTCAGGAACCATCGGAGGTAATCCTACTATTGAATCTGTCTCCCTAGTCAGCGGACTCAAATATAACTTACTCAGCGTAGCTCAGCTATGTGACAATGGGAGAAAAGTTATATTTGATGCTACTGGATGTAAAATATACGAGGGTAAAACAAATGAGTTAATTTTAACTGCCCCTCCGATAGATAATGTCTTTATGCTAGACTTAGAGAAAAAGTTTTCAAAAACTGTGTGCTTAGTAACAAAGGAAGAAAATTCCTGGCTATGGCACAGGAGACTTGGTCATGTAAGCATGGACCTCCTGGCCAAACTAGCAAGAAAGCAATTGGTTGAGGGACTGCCTGAACTTAAATTTCAAAAATATCAATTATGCCACGCTTGGCAAGCTGGAAAACAAACCAAACAATCTTGTCACAGCAAAAACATTGTCTCAACTAAACGTCCGTTAGAGTTACTACACTTGGATCTCTTTGGTCCAGTCCAGCCACTGAGTCTGGGTGGAAGAAGATTTTCCTTGGTCATTGTAGATGATTTCTCTCGGTATACGTGGGTCATCTTGCTGACCAGCAAGGATGAGACCTTTGAGACATTTTCAAATTTGGTTAAAAAAATTGAAAATGAAAAAGACCTAAAATTAGCTCATATCCGTAGTGATAACGGTGGAGAATTCAAAAACCAAAAGTTTGTTGAATTCTGTGAAGCCAGCGGCATTGACCACAATTTTTCTGCTCCTAGAACACCTCAGCAAAATGGGGTTGTAGAAAGGAAGAACAGAACTCTGGTTGAAATAGCCAGGACAATGCTGGATGAGCATAGGCTTCCAAAGTATTTTTGGGGAGAGGCTGTTAACACAGCATGCTACATTCTTAATAGGTCTCTAGTTAGACCTATACTCAAGAAAACCTCCTATGAACTTTGGAAAGGACGAAAGCCCAATATTGGATACTTTCGTGCCTTTGGCTGTAGATGTTTTATTTTAAATACCAAAGATAGCTTAGCAAAGTTTGATTCAAAAGCTGATGAGGCTATCTTTTTGGGCTACTCAACAAACAGCAAAGCATACAGAGTTTTTAATAAGCGAACTCAAGTTTTAGAAGAGTCAATACATGTAGAGTTCGATGAAACTGACCCTGCAGGTAGATACCAGTCGCTGACCGAAGATGATCCAAACTCAGTAACCATCGCTGACCCAGAACCAGCTACTGAGTCATTCACGAAAAGGCTGACCAAGAGTAAGAGTGAACCTAAGATTACTTTTACTGACCCATCTACTTCTGTAGAGATTGTTGAAACAGGAACAGCACAAGACATAAATCTACCCAAAGAAATAAGGATTCCAAGAGGGCACTCCGAAAGTGCAATCCTTGATTCTGCTGGGAATACCCTGATGATGAGGAATCAACTCAGGAAGTACCTCAGCAATGTTGCTTTCGTCTCAGTACAAGAACCGAAAAATTTCGCTGAAGCTGAGTACGATAAATTCTGGATGAACGCAATGCAAGAGGAGCTCGATCAATTTCGAAGAAATGATGTATGGGAGTTAGTGCCTCATCCAAAGAGTCAAAAGACCATCGGAACAAGATGGGTCTTCAGGAACAAGATGGACGAATAAGGAAATGTAGTCAGGAACAAAGCAAGGCTTGTAGCTCAGGGCTACAGTCAGCAAGAAGGTATAGACTACGGTGAGACCTTTGCCCCAGTGGCAAGGCTAGAGGCAATTAGAATATTATGTGCATATGCATCTTACATGAATTTTAAATTATTCCAAATGGATGTCAAAAGTGCGTTTCTTAATGGAGTTATAAACGAGGAGGTTTATGTAAATCAACCTCCAGGTTTTGAGGACCATAAGTTCCCAAACCATGTTTACAAACTCAAAAAGGCTCTGTACGGCCTCAAACAAGCACCATGTGCTTGGTATGAGAGGCTGACCAGTTTCCTGCTGACTAGAAATTACGTCAGGGGCAAAGCTGATACAACCTTATTCATTAAGAAAAAGGGTAAAGATACCCTGCTGGCCCAAATTTATGTTGATGATATAATATTTGGTGCAACTAACGAATCAATGTGCAAGGAGTTTAGCAAACAAATGCAGACTGAGTTTGAAATGTCCATGATGGGAGAACTCAACTTCTTCCTCGGTCTTCAAATTAAACAAGGAAAGAATGGCATCTTCATCAGTCAAGCCAAATATGCCAAGGAGATCTTAAAGAAATATGACTTGGAAAAGTGCAAGCCAATATCCACTCCTATGGGCACTAACACTGTCCTCTGTGCTGATGAGAATGGTAAGTCAGTAGACAGCAAGTTATATCGAGGTATGATAGGCTCTCTACTTTACTTAACAGCCAGTAGATCGGACATTCAGTTTTGAGTATGCTACTGTGCTAGATATCAATCTAACCCTAAGGAATCTCATTACATTGCTGTAAAAAGGATCCTTAGATATTTGCAAAGCTCAGTGAACGCAGGTTTGTGGTATCCAAATACTCATGATTTTACACTCATCGGATACACTGATGCTGACTATGGACGAGATAAGCTGGAACGAAAAAGCACCTCTGGAGGATGCCACTTCTTAGGAAGCTGTCTTATATCCTGGTTCAGCAAAAAGCAGGCGTCAGTAGCCTTGTCCACCACTGAAGCTGAGTACATTGCTGCTGGTCATTGTGTTGCTCAAGTCCTATGGATCAAGCAACAGCTTGAAGACTATGGTGTTCAAACGAAAACAATTGAAGTCAAATGTGACAACAAAAGCGCAATTGATCTTTCCAAGAACCCAATTCAACACAGCAGAATGAAGTATGTCAGCATCAGACATCACTTCATTAGAGACCATGTACTCAAGGGTGAGATCAAGCTGACCTTTGTCCCAACGGACGAACAGCTTGCTGATATCTTCACGAAGCCACTGGCCCGTGAGCAGTTCAGCATACTGAGAGAAGCAATTGGTATGTTTAATCCTCTTCAGTAAATTCCTGTGCTAAATGAATATGAATGCTGAGTGAATTACATGCTGAATGATTTTTTTGTTCGCTGAGTATCTCATTGAAACTGACTGAATATACAATACTGAGTAAACTTGCACACTGAGTAAATTAGTTTAGAACTTGAACTTAAAATCATCCTTAAATAATGCACTGACCACTCAGAATATCAAACGCTTGACATTCTAAATACTAAGTGATTAATCCGTTAGCATAAATGCAAAGCACGCGTATAGCCTAGGATGACGTATTCGCCGTAATGTGTCATAAATGCCAGGATCATTGTCGGTACATGATCCCAAGGCAAAACTGACACATGGATTCGATTAAGATCCACACCGTTCATTTCGTCTATAAATTATGGGTATTTCCCCATCTTTTACTCTTTACGCTTAATCAATTCTTAAGGCAAAGAAATCACTTAGAACTTCTTTTCTTTCAAATTCCTCTAATTCCTCCATCTCCGAAGAATGACTAAGTTATCTTTCAAAGTCTCCGGTGCCGGCCACCAAAAGTCCAGCTCCGATGAACCTTCACAAAACCCTTCTACACCGAGCAAGGGTAAAACTGGCCAAACTTCTGGCAAAGAGAAAAATGTTAAGATCAGGACCTACTCCAAGGTCTTCGACAATATATCTGAATGGAAGGTAGAACCCTCCAGATGGGTTTCGGAGCACTTTGTACAGAACGAACAGCCATTTGCCGAATGGATTTCTAAAAACGAGTGGACTGGGCTGTTCTCGGTCAGGGATGAGACATATCCTGACCTAGTGAGGGAGTTTTACCACAACCTCAAGGTTGCCAGTGACTCCGCCGACTACCTAAGCACTGAAGTAAAAGGGAAAACCATCTTCATCAACCCTCTGTACATAGGAAATCTCCTCCAGCTCAAAACTGAGGGAGTAAGGCTGAGGAAGTCAGGAGATCAGGACAAAACCAACTACGTCCATACCTTCTGTAAACCTGAGGGTCACTCAGGAGAGATCTCAGCATCTTCAATGGGACAGCACCAGAAGATGGCTCACTACCTGTTGAGCTATTTCATTTACCCAAAGATCAATTGTACTACATCAGCAACCAACTTTGAACAGTGCTTCATATGGCACATGCTAACGCACACCCCCATCAACATGCCGGTCTTCTTAGTTGCTGGGTTTCTACGCAGCACGGGTACGATGAGACTTGGGTCACTCATAACTCGAATTCTTCTTGACCATAAGATTGATCTCAAAGGCGAGGAATCCTTCAGAGGAACTGAGATCACAGCTGCCTCGCTGAGGGCACTTAAATTTGGACAACCCTTGAAGAAGGGAAAAGTTGCTGTTGCTGGTCAAACTGACCAAGCTGAGGAATCCACTACTGTGCCTCAGAAAGGGCGACGATCTAAGGCCCCAGCTTCTCGCAAGAGAAAGTCTGCTGAGACTCCTTCATCGAATGTTGAGTCTCCTGCAAAGAGGCAGAGGTCAGCTGGAAAGTCAGCTGAAAAGAGAACCAGGCAAGATGAGCCTGGAACTGAGGAGGCTGCTGAGCTCTCTCAGAAGAAGCAGAAGACTTCATCTATGACTCCTCTACAGGCCATACCAACTGATTTTATCGTACCGAGTGATTCTCATTTCACTCAATGCTAGGGTACTGATGCTGAGGAAACTAAGGTCCAGTTAGATGACCACTTCATCTTCCAAGTTGAGGAAGAACTTAATGGAGACAGCACTGCTGAAGAAGAAGCTGAAGCCAGCGGTCAGGATGACGCTGAGGAGTCTGAAGAGTATGACAGCGAAATCGAGGTTGAAAATGCTAACACTGGGTTAGAGTGTGGAGCTGTGCAAACTGACACCGAGTTAGCTGCTGGAGTTGAGCAAGTTGAGCAAGTTGAGCAAGCTGACCAGACCCATACTGAGCACAAGGAACCTTCTCCTACTCACTCAGAAGAACCTGCTCATCATACCACTCCACCGCATAGAAGGCGAAAGCTGGTTAAGGCCAGTGAGAAAATGGTCAGTGAACCTCCTGTGCAATCACCATCTATTCCTGAACTTGTCCTCTCCAAGACAATAAAGGATCCTTCTACTGTCAAACTGACATTCTTCAAGCGGCAATCCACTTCAACTTCCTCCGCGTCGTTGGAAAAACAAGCCTCTATTTCTTCTCAACAGGAACATGCCGACCATAACACTTCAACCACATCAACTAGTCAGGTTGAACCGACCACTGCTCATGCTGTCTCCTCAAGCATGGTGCTGACTCCCCATCTTTCTGTTGTCAGCACAGACAGTGTTCGGGTTATGTCTTCCATCAACAACCTCTCTGCTGATCAATCAATAATTCCTCCAACTCAAGTGCAGATTGAGCCAACTCATCCAGTCACTGACCAGGGTACTCCCTTCACTCCACTTTCTTCTGGTCATACTGATGTACATCGGGATGCCACTGAGTCCGGCAAAAAGCTCATTGACTCAGTGCAAGCACTCATCCACGATCTTCAACACTTCGCTTCGCCTGCTGCTGGATCTTCAATTCCTGAGACAACTCAGCTCTCCTAGGTCACTCTACTTCTCAACGAAGTCAAGGGACTCAAAGATCTGCTGAATGTAGTCTTGTCATTCCAAGCCCAGCAAGCTAAGCAGGATTCACTTGCCAAGTTGGCAGAGATACAGCTGTCAACAATTCAACACTTGAACTCACTCCATCAACAAGTTCAGAAGTTGTCTGCTATGAACACTGACTACGCCACTTCCTCAGAACTCAAGATGCTTTTTGCTCAGCTTCATACTGAACAACTTAAGACAAATGAGCAAATGGTGTCCTATAGTCAGTGCTCAGTCGAGCAAATCGGTGAGGCCATCAGGCTACTTAACCTCAATAAGCAAGAGATGGATACTGACGCCTTGAAGCAGAATGAGTTGATGTCTCTCGCACAGCAATCTTTCAACCACATCCGTCATAATAATATCCAGCGTCATCATTATGACTCAGCTCTCTTGAAAACTTTCCACCAAGTCTTTGCTGGCCTCTTTGAAGCTCTCATCTGGCAAGCCAAAGCTCAAGCTTTCAGTGTAAATATGCTCAGTGCTGCTGATCTTCATATACCAGTCGAAGTATCAGCTGATGGAGTTGCTATTTTTGATGGCGTCAATGAAAGTGCTGACAAACTAAAAGAGCTTTCACAAGAACTGACTCGCGCTGTCTTAACCGATGCATTTAAGCTCCCTGAAGTTGACAAAACGGGGGAGAAAGTGCAAGCTGCTAAAGCTCAGCATGAGCAACGTCAGTACGAGCGAAGTCAGTCACAGGGCAAGAAAAAGAAATAGATAGGCTAGGTCTTAACATTTGTAATCTATGTGCTATGTTTATTTCTTTTGCTGTGTAACTGCTGACTTCTTTCAATTTATATATCATACTTACTTTTCTTATTCAAATACTGAGTTATGATATATGCTAATAAGTACTGAGTTATTATGTATCTTCATTTATATCAGCTTTGTTTAACACTTATAATATTTATTGACTAAATGATGTGCTGATAACATGTTTGACATGAACCTATACACTTATGAAATATTCTGTTAAGAACTCATTGAACAACAAATTACTCAGCGCGCTCTATATGTCTAAAACTTCCGCCTAACACTGAGTAAATAGAATATGTGATATAGCTGACCTATATCTGAAAACTGACCTTAGACTTACTCATTTAAATCCTTAAATGTCTTAAGTAAAACTAAGTCAGTAGCTCAACCCTTACGGGGGAGTTTGCTAAATTATACTAGGTCAACTATCATGGGGGAGCTCATACTGAGTTCCTTGCTGAATAGTTTTGCCAACATCAAAATGGGGGAGTTTGTTGAAACACCTTTCCACATAATTTTGATTTGACAAAATTGTTTAAGTATAAATTAAAATACATATTCTAAACACACTAAGTTTAAATGCTTTGATTTATTCTACTAATGTGTTTGTTCAATGTTGAGTATAAATGTTATAAGTCATAAGGATTGGAAGGCCCAAGCCCAATACGGAAGCCAAGGCCCAAGTCAAACAACTCAGTACACTCGGCCCGCGTATGTCAAGACGTTGCCGTTTTGAACAAAACGCAACTCAGCAAACGGAATGATCTAGAAGACCTTCGGGAACAACTTCACAATGAAGCTGCTGAGTAGTCTCGACAAAGCGTACAAGACAGCAGCTGGCAAAGGAAAACTTCCAGACAAAGTGTTTCCTCTTTTGGCAAAGTTCAGACGACACAGTATTCTGTTCAGTTGACTTTACCATAAAAGGAGAGACCATCTGCTGAGCTGACCGAGGACAGAAGATACACGATTGTGATTGGCCGAGAGCTCTGTACAAGTCAGGATGACAACGACACATAGCCGTTTCCCTCCAACGGTTATTTCGAATTTCGAAATGACCGATGACCCAGACGTCTTTATAAATAGTGCCATCACAAGCTTCACAAAACAACAGAACTTGATCAAGCCATTATGCTGACCAAATCTCTACAAGTTCTGCAAGCAAGAAGCAAAGCAAATTCTTACACTACATTTCTAATATCTGTGTAAAAGTCTAGAGTGATTGTAAATCGTCTAAAGTGTCTTAGCACATCTTTGTATTAGGACAAAACACTTATCATTTCTAGAGATAGAAAGGAGAGGCTGAGTACTCAGTTTTAAGTACTCAGCGGAGAGATTAGGATTGAGTAGAAGTATAGAGGAAGGTACTCTTGTCATACTCAATTGCTGATATTGTAAAAGGTTTGAGGCTCTAACTTTAAAGAGCTCAGTAGAGGATTTGAAATCTCGGAACGTGTTCCGAGGATAGGACGTAGGCTTAGAAGAAGCCGAACCTAGATAAATCTGCTGAGTGAAGTATTTCTTACCTTAACTCCTTATTTACATTGCTTGCTTTAATTAATCAAAACTGACCAAGTAAAGAGGTCAAGTTGAGTTGTGCGCGTTGAACGTCTGAGCTCAGGAATAGACTCTAAGTGCTATCTCCTGACTCAAGCTAAGAAACTGATCTAGTCACCTGTTGACTAAGCCAGTATCTTACTGTTTACTCAGCGCCGCTGTTCAAATCTTTTTCTTTAAAAAAAGAAGACTGCCTAGATTGCAAAAATTTTTAAATAGTTCCTAACCCCTCCCCCCCCCCCCTTGGAACTATACTTGCAACTAAACAAGGGACCAACATTTTAGAGAGAAGGAGTTCAAAGCAGTTTCTTTGCCTTTAGAATTGATTAAGCGTAAAAAATAAAAGATGGGAAAATTCCCATAATTTATAGACGGAATGAACGGTGTGGATCTTAATCGAATCCATGTGTCAGTTTTGCCTTGGGATTGTGTACCGACAAAGATCCTGGCATTTATGACACATACGGTGAATACGTCATCCTAGGGCTATACGCGTGCTTTGCATTTATGCTAACGGATCTAACACTCAGCATTTAGAATGTCAAGCGTTTGATATTCTGAGTGGTCAGTAATGCATTTACGGATGATTTTAAAGTTTAAGTTTAAACTAATTTACTCAGTGTGTAAGTTACTCAGTATTTGATGTTCAGTCAGTTTTGATGAGTTACTCAGCAAACAATCAATCATTCAGCATAGTAATTCACTCAGCATTCATATTCATTTAGCACAGGAATTTACTGAAGAGGATTAAACATACCAATTGCTTCTCTCAGTATGCTGAACTGCTCACGGGCCAGTGGCTTCGTGAAGATATCCGCAAGCTGTTCGTCCGTTGGGACAAAGGTCAGCTTGATCTCCCCTTTGAGTACATGGTCTCTAATGAAGTGATGTCTGATGCTGACATGCTTCATTCTGCTGTGTTGAATTGGGTTCTTGGAAAGATCAATTGCACTTTTGTTGTCACATTTGACTTCAATTGTCTTTGTTTGAACACCATAGTCTTCAAGCTGTTGCTTAATCCATAGGACTTGAGCAACACAATGACCAGCAGCAATGTACTCAGCTTCAGTGGTAGACAAGGCTACTGACGCCTTCTTTTTGCTGAACCAGGATACAAGACAGCTTCCTAAGAAGTGACATCCTCTAGAGGTGCTTTTACGTTCTAGCTTATCCCGTCCATAGTTAGCGTCAGTGTATCCGATGAGTGTAAAATCATGAGTATTTGGATACCACAAACCTGCGTTCACTGAGCTTTGCAAATATCTAAGGATTCTTTTTACAGCAATGTAATGAGATTCCTTAGGGTTAGATTGATATCTAGCACAGTAGTATACTGAAAACTGAATGTCCGGTCTACTGGCTGTTAAGTAAAGTAGAGAGCCTATCATACCTCGATATAATTTGCTGTCTACCGACTTACCATTCTCATCAGCGCAGAGGACAGTGTCAGTGCCCATAGGAGTGGATATTGGCTTGCAATTTTCCAAGCCATATTTCTTTAATATCTCCTTTGCATATTTGGCTTGACTGATGAAGATGCCATTCTTTCCTTGTTTAATTTGAAGACCGAGGAAGAAGTTGAGTTCTCCCATCATGGACATTTCAAACTCAGTCTGCATTTGTTTGCTAAACTCCTTGCACATTGATTCGTTAGTTGCACCAAATATTATATCATCAACATAAATTTGGGCCAGCAGGGTATCTTTACCCTTTCTCTTAATGAATAAGGTTGTATCAGCTTTGCCCCTGACGTAATTTCTAGTCAGCAGGAAATTGGTCAGCCTCTCATACCAAGCACGTGGTGCTTGCTTGAGGCCGTACAAAGCCTTTTTGAGTTTGTAAACATGGTTTGGGAACTTAGGATCCTCAAAACCTGGAGGTTGATTTACATAAACCTCCTCGTTTATAACTCCATTAAGAAATGCACTTTTGACATCCATTTAGAATAATTTAAAGTTCATGTAAGATGCATATGCACATAGAATTCTAATTGCCTCTAGTCTTGCCACTGGGGCAAAGGTCTCACCGTAGTCAATACCTTCTTGCTGACTGTAGCCCAGAGCTACAAGCCTTGCTTTGTTCCTGACTACGTTTCCTTGTTCATCCATCTTGTTCCTGAAGACCCATCTTGTTCCGATGGTCTTTTGACTCTTTGGATGAGGTACTAGCTCCCATACATCGTTTCTTATGAATTGATCGAGCTCCTCTTGCATTGCGTTCATCCAGAATTCATCATACTCAGCTTCAGCGAAATTCTTCGGTTCTTGTACTGAGACGAAGGCAACATTGCTGAGGTACTTCCTGAGTTGATTCCTCGTCATCAGGGTATTCCCAGCAGAATCAAGGATTGCACTCTCTGAGTGCCCTCTTGGGATCCTTATCTCCTTAGGTAGATTTATGTCTTGTGCTGTTTCTGTTTCAATAATCTCTGCAGAAGTAGATGGGTCAGTAAAAGTAATCTTAGGTTCACTCTTACTCTTGGTCAGCCTTTTCGTGAATGACTCAGTAGCTGGTTCTTGGTCAGCGATGGTTACTGAGTGTGGATCATCTTCGGTCAGCGACTGGTATCTACCTGCAGGGTCAGTTTCGTCGAACTCTACATGTATAGACTCTTCTAAAATTTGAGTTCGTTTATTAAAAACTCTGTATGCTTTGCTGTTTGTTGAGTAGCCCAAAAAGATAGCCTCATCAGCTTTTGAATCAAACTTTGCTAAGCTATCTTTTGTATTTAAAATAAAACATCTACAGCCAAAGGCACGAAAGTATCCAATATTGGGCTTTCGTCCTTTCCAAAGTTCATAGGGGGTTTTCTTTAATATAGGTCTAACTAGAGCCCTATTAAGAATATAGCATGCTGTGTTAACAGCCTCTCCCCAAAAATACTTTGGAAGCCTATGCTCATCCAGCATTGTCTTGGCTATTTCAACCAGAGTTCTGTTCTTCCTTTCTACAACCCCATTTTGCTGAGGTGTTCTAGGAGCAGAAAAATTGTGGTCAATGCCGCTGGCTTCACAGAATTCAACAAACTTTTGGTTTTTGAATTCTCCACCGTTATCACTACGGATATGAGCTAATTTTAGGTCTTTTTCATTTTCAATTTTTCTAACCAAAATTGAAAATGTCTCAAAGGTCTCATCCTTGCTGGTCAGCAAGATAACCCACGTATACCGAGAGAAGTCATCTACAATGACCAAGGAGAATCTTCTTCCACCCAGACTCAGCGGCTGGACTGGACCGAAGAGATCCAAGTGTAGTAACTCTAACGGACGTTTAGTTGAGACAATATTTTTTCTATGAAAAGATTGTTTGGTTTGTTTTCCAGCTTGGCAAGCGTGGCATAATTGATCTTTTTGAAATTTAAGTTCAGACAGTCCCTCAACCAATTGCTTTCTTGCTAGTTTGGCCAGGAGGTCCATGCTTACATGACCAAGTCTCCTGTGCCATAGCCAGGAATTTTCTTCCTTTTATACTAAGCACACAGTTTTTGAAAACTTTTTCTCTAAGTCTAGCATAAAGACATTATCTATCCGAGGGGCGGTTAAAATTAACTCATTTGTTTTACCCTCGTATATTTTACATCCAGTAGCATCAAATATAACTTTTCTCCCATTATCACATAGCTGAGCTACGCTGAGTAAGTTACATTTGAGTCCGCTGACTAGGGAGACAGATTCAATAGTAGGATTACCTCCGATGGTTCCTGACCCTACTATCTTACCCTTCTTGTTGTCTCCAAAACTTACGCTTCCTCCTCGTTTACGCTCAAATGTGATGAACTGAGTTTCATCACCCGTCATATTCCTTGAGCATGCGCTGTCAATATACCACATCTTTGACTTCTCGGCACATCTCAGGCTTACCTGCATTATAACTAGTTACTTTTAGGTACCCAATTCTTTTTGGGTCCTGACTTGTTAGGTGCAACAGGTATAGCATCATATTTTATTTTATGGCGACATACATGGACAGTATGGCCACTCTTTCCACAGAAGTCACAGCTGACCTTCTATTTAGGATTTTTTACTGACTTGTCAGCACCCCAGTGCTGAGCGTGCCAGCACACCTTAGTGGTGTGTCCTAACTTCCCAAAAAAGTCACACTGGACTTTTCGCTGGGGATTCCATCTCTGCTTAGTACCATGGTACTGAGTTCTCAGAGGAATGTTATTTTTATTAGGAACCTTTAGTTGGTTCTGGATGGTTATGACGTCCTTCCTCAGTCTCTTTGAAACTGACTGGACTTCAGAGACAGACTCATGTATGATTTTCATATTATCATGCAGAGTTGAATTGTCCTGAAGAAGGAATCTGAGGTCACTCAGCTTGACCTCTTCCACTTCATCACAGCGCCTGCTGAGTGCTCTAATTTTCTTATTACACTTCTTGATAAGTGTATAGAGATCACTCAGGGCATTAACCATATCATTTCTGAGCTGGGGAAGAGAAATTACCTCATTTGATTGCTCCTCGTTTTCTGATAGGTCAGCATGCTCAGAGACGCATGGCTCAGCAAGTTCGTCAGCCATGAAGCATATCTTCGCTGACTCGGTGGCCTCAGTTTCTGTAGATGAAGACTCATCGTTGTCGCTCCAAGTAGCCACCATTGCTTTCTTCCCACTTTTCTTGTCTTTCCTCAGCGTGGGGCAGTTTGACTTAATATGGCCAGTTTGATGGCACTCAAAGCATGTAATGGGCTTTGAGCTGTCCTTTCTGTATTTGCTGTCACTTGAGTCAGCCTTATACTTATCAAACTTTCTGTAAGGCTTTTTAGAGTATTTGTCACTCTTCTTGAATAGCCTTTTCATCTTCCTTGTGAACATAGCCATCTCCTCATCGTCAGTTGAACTCCCATCAGTGGAGTCAGCTTTCATGACAAGTGACTTCTGCTTCTTGTCTTCAGATTTTTCCTTCACCTCAAAGTTTTTCATGGATATCTCATGGGTCAGCAATGAACCGATGAGTTCGTCATATTTGTAGGTGGTTAAATCCTGAGCTTCCTCAACTGCTGTCTTCTTTGCTTGCCAGTCTTTAGGAAGACTCCTGAGAATCTTTTTGACTTGTTCTTCCTCAGTGAAGATTTTCCCAAGTCTCTTGAGCTCATTAATGATGTTGGTAAACCTTGCATTCATGTCTGAAATGCCCTCATCATTGTTCATCTCAAACAGCTCGTACAGTCTCATCTGCTGATTCACCTTGGATTCTTTTACTTTATTTGTTCCCTTGTAGGTGACTTCCAGCTTTCTCCAGATCTCTTGTGCCGACTCACAACCTGAGATTTTATTATATTCTACAGCATCGAGCGCACAGTGAAGCATATTGATAGCCGAAGCATGGTTTTGGAGCTTCTTAAGATCATCCTCTGTCCATTTGGCCTCAACTTTTACAACTGTTTGGCCAGCCACAACCTCGACAGGTACAAATGGGCCTTGGACTATAGATAGCCAGGCACTCATGTTTGTAGCCTGAATGAAGTTCTTCATCCTATTCTTCCAGAAGGTATAGTTTGACCTGAAGAATAGGGGAGGCCTAGTAATGGACAGCCCCTCAGGCAGTATTTGAGTTGTTTGGTTTCCAGGGAGAAACCGAGTGCTGTTTTTGCCCATGGTAGGGATCAGCTCAAGATTGTTAGACCTTTTAGAGTGAGCTTTTAAGCTCTGATACCACTTGTTGGTCCCTTGTAAGGTTGCAAGTATAGTTCCAAGGGGGGGTTAGGAACTATTTAAACTTTTTTGCAATTAGGGCAGACTTCTTTTTCTAAAGAAAAAGGTTTGAACAGCAGCGCTGAGTAAACAGCAAGATACTAGCTTAGTCAACAGGTGACTAGGTCAGTTTCTTAGCTTGAGTCAGGAGATAGCACTTAGAGTCTATTCCTGAGCTCAGACGTTCAACGCGCACAACTCAACTTGACCTCTTTACTTGGTCAGTTTTTGGTTATTTTAAGCAAGCAATATAAATAAGGAGTTAAAGGTAAGAAATACTTCACTCAGCAGATTTATCCAGGTTCGGCTTCTTCTAAGCCTACGTCTTGTCCCCGGAACACGTTCCGAGATTTCAAATCCTCTACTGAGCTCTTTAAAGGTAGAGCCTCAAACCTTTTACAATATCAGCAACTGAGTATGACAAGAGTACCTTCCTCTATACTTCTACTCAATCCTAATCTCTCGCTGAGTACTAAAACCGAGTACTCAGCCTCTCCTTTCTATCTCTAGAAATGATAAGTGTTTTTTCCTATACAAAGATTTGCTAAGACACTTTAGACGATTTAACAATCACTCTAGACTTTTACACAGATATAAGAAATGTAGTGTAAGAATTTGATTTGCTTCTTTGCTTGCAGAACTTGTAGAAATTTGGTCAGCGTAACTGCTTGATCAAGTTCTGTGTGTTGTGAAGTTTGTGATGGCACTATTTATAGAGACGTCTGGGCATCGGTCATTTCGAATTTCGAAATAATCGTTGGAGGGAAACGGCTATTTGTCGTTGTCATCCTTACTTGCTCAGAGCTCTCGGCCAATCAGAATTGTGTATCTTCTGTCCTCGGTCAGCTCAGCAGACTGTCTCTCCTTTTATGGTAAAGTCAACTGGACAGCATACTGTGTCGTCTGAACTTTGCCGAAAGAAGAAAAACTTTGTCTGGAAGTTTTTCTTTGCCAGCTGCTGTCTTGTACGTTTGTCGAGACCACTCAGCAGCTTCATCTTGAAGTTGTTCCCGAAGGTCTTCTAGATCCTTCTCATGCTGAGTTGCGTTCTGTTTAGAACGGCAACGTTTTGACAAATGCGGGCCGAGTGTACTGAGTTGTTTGACTTGGGCCTTGGCTTCCGTAATGGGCTTGGGCCATTTAATCCTTATGTCTTATAACAGTTTTAACTCAACATTGAACAAACACATTAGTAGAATAAATCAAAGCATTTAAACTTAGTGTGTTTAGAATATGTATTTTAAATTATACTTAAACAATTTTGTCAAATCAAAATTATGTGGAAAGGTGTTTCAACAATACACATCTATCCATCGGTAGTGAATAGGAGCCTCTGTATTATGAAGTGATTTGTTAGGAGTTTATTGTGGAAATCTTGTTGTAAATTTTGATAATGTTATGATTTTAATGTTAGAATCCGTTGTTGTTTGGCATTTTTTGTTATATACCACTTAGCGAATTTTGTTAAAAACACAACCAGACTTCGCATATGCTAATTAAAATCATCAACTAACCCAAACATTAGCTTCGCAAGCTTCGCATATGCTAGAATCTGTGAAGTCGGACGGGAGGGAGATAGCCGCTCCGTAAATATTGAGGGTATTATGGGAAAGTCACACAAAAACAGTATAGATATGTAGTAGGTTGAGTAAATGGATTAAATATGTAAATGGGTCTCCCATTTGACCCAATTTTATAATTTACCCTTAATTTAGGCCTAATGCACTTTAAATGTCTTTTTTAGCCTAATAAAAATTGAACATTTTTATATTTTTTTAGAATCAATTTAAGATAATTACTCTTTTTTATCATTATCTGTGTCATTATAAATTAAATATTAATATATAGTAAATAAAAAATCAATCAAGTATACTCATGAGTTTTTGAGTCGAACCTAAGGAAGTTCGGCTTGACTCATAAATTTCTCGAGCTGATTCCGAAATCAAGTTGAGCTTTGATCGAGCTTTAACCGAGCCGAGCTCGAACGGTTTGCGAACCACCTTGGCTCATTTACACCCCTAATGGGAATATTGGTATAGGAGAAATTTTATTGGATCATTAGCATCCTTTGTGAAAGTGTGGAAGGAAGTTAATGACTGTTATGACCATAGCATTTACAACATAAATATAAAGTTTAACATCAGAATCAGAAAAGGTATACAAATAACAATACACAAAATCATAAACTAAAATCTATAATGTTTATTTAGCAATTTTTTTTTGTTGGTTTTCCATGTTCCAAGAATTCTCACTTGTTCATTTATTAAATTCTTATAAGTTTTACTCAGTTTTGGTACGATTTCTTACTTAGTTTCAATTCTTGGTTTATTTATAATTACCTCAATTTCATTTGGTGCGTTGTTATTTCAATTAATATTTTTCATATAATTAATTGTAAACCTTTAAGCTTTTTTGTCATTTTAACTTAGCATAATTGATTTGGTCTAAAAAGTCAGATTTAACAACTTCTGAGATTTTTCCACAAAATCTGTGGCATGCTCGCGTACAGAAAATAAAAAGAAAAAACACTTATTCAAGTTGAACTATTATAGAATCATCAACACTTAATAGCTTTTACATAGCTTTATAAAGAAACATAGGAAGAAATAGTTATAGCGACTATAATTTCTAATTAGGAAAAATTACAAAGTTAGTCCCTAAACTCTACCCCTTTCAAAACGGAAGATGCATATTGAGTAAACCCAGCATTTGTAGCATATCATTAAGCATCTTAACAGATAGGCTTTGTAAAAACATCTGCTAGTTGTTGTTGAGTCTTAACGGAATCGAACCAATCTAGTTTGTATTCTTTTCCGAAAAAAGTGACAATCAATTTGTATGTGTCTAATTATCGCATGAAAAGAAGGATTATGTGCTAAGTAGAATGTTGATTTGTTATCCAAGTATAAATTGATGGTTTCCAAGGTTATCAAGTAAATATGCAAACCACTACAACTCACAAGTAGTAAAAGCTAAGGTCATGTTCACTGTTTCAATTGAGCTTCTTGAAACAACTTGTTGTTTCTTACTATGTTGTGCAATCAAAGGATCTCCTAGAAAAATCGTATACCCATCAATTGATCTTTTAGTGTTTAGACAACCAGTCTAATCTGAAGCATTAAAACCTTACAACTTTAACTGTGAATTAGCAGAAAATAATAAACCATATGAAAAGCAGCTTTAATATACTTTAAAACTTTCACAGATGTTTGATGATGAATGTTTATTGGAGCTTAAAGAAAATTATTTAAGTGATTCATAGCATAGGTGATATTAGGTCTTGTATTAGTTAGATAAATTAATCTCTTAATTAAACATCTATAAGTTGTTCTGTCGTCTAATGAGGTTCATTTATCTTTTTGTCAATCAAGCTTGATTGACAAGCTTTCTCTGATTATCGAAATAAGCTGGGGATGGGAATAAAAGAAGGTTTACTTACTAAAAGACCAGCATCAATTAATAATCTAACACATACTTTCGTTGATTTAGAAAAATTTCATGCTTACTACTTGTTACTTCAATTCCAATAAAGAACTTTAAAATTTCTAAGTCCTTTATTTTGAATTTATTATCCAAATGGGCTTTTATAGCTTGAATTTTCTCCAAATCATCACGAGTAAGTATCACATCATCAACATAAAACCAATAAGCCTGTAATTTTACCAGATTACTGCTTGAAAATCAAATATTGATCATAAGGAGATTGTTGATATCCGAAACCATGAAGAGACTGAGTTAACTTGAAACTCCATTAGTGACTAGATTATTGTAACCCATATAAGGATTTTGTGAATCTACAAACAATATTTGGGTTTTCTGACTTGAATCTATAAGGAAGAACCATGTACACTTATTTTAGAAAGATCTCCATGAAGAAACGCGTTATTTATATCTAGTTGAAACAAATGGCAATTCTTAATAGTTGTAATGACCATACAGTTTGCATCTTCACAACTGGTGAAAAAGTCTCCATATAGTCTGCAAGTAACCTTTTGCCACTAATCGTGCTTTGTAGCGTTCAAGAGTACCATCTATCTTTAAAAAAAAGTGAAGATCCAGCGACACCCAATGGGAATTTTTCCTAGTGGCAAACTCTCATTTTTCCAAGTATTGTTCTTCTATAGTGTATCACGGTTTGCATAACATCTTTCAAACAAACATGTCTTATAGCTTGTTGATTGGTTTCTGGCTCAACAAAAATATGAATATTAAGGGAATAGTGTTTCTGGTTTTATGCTAACTTATGATATGACAAGACAAATTCAATAGGGTACTTGCATGAGTTAATGGATAAAGGAGATGTATGTGAAGTGACTAAAATTTGATTATAATGAAAATCTCACAAATAAGAGGGTGATGCTTTAGATCTTGTAGACTTTCTTAGAGAAATAGTATTAGGATTACATGAAGTAGTAACATTTTATGGAGTAGAAATATTACTGTAATTAGACATAGCCACATTAAAAGGAACAACATGTTGATCAAATATCTTCTTAAAAGTAAGACCAATTAAATATGTTAAACATCCAAATACTCTTAAGTGTGTATAACTAGGTGATGTGATACAATCTGCGTTGAGCTTAATAGGACCCTTTAGTGCCTAAAATAAGATAAGAAAAATGATAAAAGAGGAGCCAGGGACCGGGGACCCTACTTTGATGCCTAAGTCAGTGAAAATAAAGATTACTGAGTAGTGTGTAAAGCTTAAGTGAGTAGAAAAAGTGTATTAAGTACCTTTTAATATATTGCATATCTTGTTTTTATAGGAGAATCAGGGTGTCTGCCCTAAATAAGGGTAGAGGTCTATGTGACAATCAATCAATAGAGAGAGCCTACTATCAACCAAAAATAGTTGTAACGGTAACACCTATTATTTTTTGAATCACGGTGCAAAATACAGGTAAGAATGTGCCTTGAGGCCTCATTTGAATGTGTTTATATCAGTTATGTTTGAGGAGGGAAGGTCTGATTGGCCTACGTGTATTATGATAAATTGTGTGATTCAGATGTCCCCCCTCGTCCGAAGTCTCCAAATCGAAGTGCTTTAGGGCTTCATTGTAATAGTCAATCGAAGTTTGAATCCTTTCAGACTTAGGCCTGTGTAGCATTTTGTTGAAGAGGGACTACATCTTGTGTATTGGACAAAGTCATCCTTCGATTGAACTATTGAAAAGTTCTATCTAATTTGAGAAATTTTATACTGAAAGTTGACTGGATGCCTTTTATTTTAAGGGAGAGGTAGGTGAAAACGTGTCATAATATTATCAATTACTAACAAGCCACGTGAAACTAAATATATGACAACACCTTTACTGCATTTATGGCTGATGTTTTGAGTTTTTTTATAAGTGTCATTTTAATGTACTGTTTTTCGTTAATCAATATTGTAAAAATACTTTTTGCACATACTTATTGGTTACTCAAACAACTAGTGCCACTAGCAGTTGAACATACAAGAGACTTGGTGCAATACTTACATAAAGCTCTAGGATTATTAGTATAATTATTTTTTAACAAAGTGCTCCCACACCCATGATTTTGATTTTCTTTTATGTATATATGTAGTATCAAGTTTGGGGATAGGTGGTTTTGCTATATAATAGCTTCCACGTTTAAGGGAGCACTTAAAGTAACATCAGTTGTTTTATCATTGTCTTCGGTGCTAGACATTTGAAAATTGTATAGAATTTTTTTAACACAAATTATAAACTAATAAAGAAAAGATATTCCAGCTTAACAAAAGTAAAGAACAAATTTATTAGTGTATTATTGTTTGTTGTATGGTAGTGTATTAGTATTTGTTGTGTTGTAGTGTATCGATTAGTGTATTAGTGTATTATCCCTTGAATTTATAAAATAATAAAGACCTGGCACATGTAAATGTACCTATGGATGCAAAAACTTCAAGGGACAAGTATAGTTCATTTGGTTCGACAAAGATAAGTTTTGAAAAAATTGGAAAAAACCAGATGAAAAGTTAAAAATGTTATACCTGGTTAGTAGGGTGAATAAGTACAATTCCATTGGTTTCAATTGTTGAGGAATCAACAACACCAACTAATAACATCTGAAATTATACATGACGTCATCATCCGTTAGAAAACGAGCAAGTAGATGGAAGATATGAAGCGAGAAGTGTTGGTCTCTTGTAAGGTTGCAAATATAGTTCCAATGGGGGGTTTAGGAACTATTTGACCTTTTCTTTTTTTTAAGAATTAGGGCAAACTTCTTTTTCTTAAGAAAAGAGTATATGACAGTGGCGCTGAGTAATCAGCAAGACACTGGCTTAGTCAATTGGTGACTAGGTCAGTTTCGTTGCTTAAGTCAGGAAATAGCACTTAGAATCTATTCCTGAACTAAGTCGTTTGCAGCGCACAACTCAGCTTCACCTCTTTACTTGGTCAGTTTTTAGTTTATATTAAGCAAGCAATATATTAAGGAGTTAAGGGTTAGAAATACTTCACTCAGTGGAGTTATCCAGGTTCGGCTTCTTCTAAGCCTACGTCCTGTCCCCGGAACACGTTCCGAGCTTTCAAATTCACTACTGAGCTCTTTAAAGGTGGAGACTCAAAACCCCTTTACAAAACAGAAGCTGAGTATAACAAGCGTACCTTCCTCTATACCTCTACTCACTTCTATTCTAATTCACTAAGTACTAAAACCGAGTACTCAGCTTCTCCTTTCTAATTCTAGAAATGATTAAGATTTGTTCTAAACAACAATTGCTAGAACACCTTAGATGATTGAAGATCAATCACTCTAGACTTTTACACAGATATGAAATTTTAGTGTAAGATTTGCTTTGCTTTTGGATGCAGAACTTTTTGTATGCTTTTGGTCAGCGTAACGGCTTTTGCTCAAAGTTCTGTGTGTAATGAGGATTCTGAAAGCTTTATTTATAGAGAGCTGTGAGGGCATCTGGTTATTTCGAATTTCGAAATAACCGTTGGAGGGAAACGGCTTCATGTCGTTTTCACTCAGTCTGTTCAGCAGTTCTCTTAGCCAATCAGATTCCAGCATCTTCTGTTCTTCGTTCAGTGTGGCAGTATATTCCTCCAATTCAGGTAATGTCAAACAGACAGCTTCCTGCGTCTTCTGTTCTTTACTGAAAGAGGAAATACTTTGTCTAGAAGTTGCCTTGTGCTCAGCGACTGTCTTGTACATTTTGTCGAGACAGCTCAGCAGCTTCTTACCGAAGTTGTCTATGTGGATCTTCTGGATCCTTCTTTGCTCAGCTGCGTTTCAACACTCAACGGCAGCGTTTTGTAATACGCGGGCTGAGTGGTCTTGGCCTTGTTTGACTTGGGCTTTGACTTTTATATAGGGCTTGGGCCTTATGATCTTTATGTCTTATAACAATTATAAACTCAACATTGAACAAACACATTAGTAACAATAAATCAAAGCATTTAGACTTAGTGTGTTATACAATATTTAATTGTACTTAAATAATTTTGTCAAATCAAAATCCTGTGGAAAGGTGTTTCAACAAACTCCCCCATTTTGATGTTGGCAAAACTATTCAGCAAGGAACTCAGCATTGAGCTCCCCCATGACAGTTGACCTATTTGACTAAGTAAACTCCCCCGTCAGGGCTGAGCTACTGACTTAGTTTTATTCTAAACATTTTAAGGTTTAATTGAATAAGTCTAAGGTCAGTTTTCAAGTATAGGTCAGCTTATGGGATATATTCTATTTTACTCAGTCTTTAGCGGAAGATTTGTATAGTAAAAGAGCACTGAGTAATTAATTTGTTCAATTGTTCATTTTAGACACGTTCAAACATTGTTTTTACGCAGCATACATTTAACAGGTATTCTACTCATTTACTGAGTTTAATTTGTACTTAGAAGATGCATTCATAATACTTAGCATGGAAGGATAAATAACACAAGTTGAGTTAATAATGCAAGTATTGTATTAATAGCATAGAACAGTCAGCATACATAATACATATTACACGAAGAGAGAAATAAGCTAAGTGTAGACTAAGTTTTAATGGCTATCTATTTCTTCTTCTTTTGCTGACTGTTGCCTTCAGCTTGAGTTCTTCGCTGATCTTTCTTCTCCCCCGTTTTGCCAGCACCGGGTGGATGCAGCTTGAAGGAGTCCAAAAGAACAGCTCTGGTGAGCTCAGCAGAGAAGTCTTCAATCGATCAGCACTTTTGTCTAACCCATCGAAAATAGGAGCACCGTTGCTGAGGACATCAGGATGAATACCAATGTCAGCAGCGCTAAGCATACTGAGCACATAGGCTTGGCCTTTTCCCAGCCATGTGATTGTGTCTGTCAGCGGCAGCAAAGGAGTTGTGGAAGGTTTTGAGAAGTGAAGTATCATAGTGCTCGCACTGAAGATTAGTGTGTCTAACATGGTCAAATATCTTCTGGGAATTGGTCAGTATTTGATCTTGTTTGAGCTGGTCGGTGTCCATTTCTTCTTTATGCAGATTGAGTAGACGAACTGCCTCACTGAGTTGCTCCATCGAGCATTGAGAGGTGTTTGCGAGCTGTGCATTGGTCTTGTTCTGTTCAGTATGAAGCTGATCAAACAGCATCTTTAACTCAGAGGAAGTGGCGAGATTTGGGTTCACAGCTGACAGATTCTGGATTTGGGAAGATAGAGAAGTGAGGCACTGTACCGTTGTCAGCTGGATCTCAGCCAGCTTAGCAATTGAATCCTGCCTAGCTTGCTGTGCTTGTGAAGATAGTAAAGTACTCAGCAGATCCTTGAGTTCCTTAACTTCATTGAGAAGTTGAGTTACTTGAGAAGGCTGAGTAGTTTCGACGTGTGAGATGGCAGCAGCAGGAGGAGTGGAGTGCTGAATATCTCTAATCAGAACCTGTACTGAGTCAAGGATTCGTTGACTGGACTCAGTGATATTTACAGTGGCCTGAGAGATTGGATGGATAGTAGTTTGACCAGATAGAGAAGAAGTTGCTGGGTCAGTGACTGGAGTTATTATTGTGTTCTGCACATGTGTTGATTGTGTGGTTGGTGGGTCAGCAGGTACAGTCTCAGTTGTGCAGTCAGGTTGGATAGGGTCAGAACTGACTGGTACTGAGTTGTCTTCGAGATTTTGCTCGGTTTGGATTGGTGGGTTTGCAGAGATAGTTTGTTCGGCTTGTTCCTGAGTAGAAACAGAGGCTTGTTTTTCTGCTGCTGGTGAAGGCTGAGTAGATGGTGCAGAAGGATTTGGCTTTCGGAAGAATGTCATTTTGATATTTGAAGGATCATTCACTGAGGCGCTGACCGGTTGGTCTAGGATGCTTGCCTTTACCAGTCTTCTTCTTGTCTTCTGTACAAGAGGAGGCTCAGCTTGATTTACATTAGCTTGAGATGGAGAACCTTCTACATGCTGATCAGCAGTGTGCTGGTCAGTTTGCTCTTGTTGTTGTTCAACTCCATCAGCTGACTCAGTGTGAGCTTGGTCAGCTTGATTATCTGCACTAGCTGTCTCTTTAGAGTCAGCTTCTTCCTCTTGCTCTTATGCATTCCCTTCATCCTCAGTATCTTCGTTCTCAAGCTCTTCCTCGAGCTGAGAGACGAAATGTTCGTCTAGGTCCACTTCATCTTCCCATTGCTCAGTTTCTTCAGCATGATGCTGAGCATAATGCGAGTCCGTGGTGACAACGAAGTCAATTGGAAGGACATTGATGGGTGAAAGGGTAGAAGTCTTCTGCTTCTTTTGAGGAGGATCAGTTGTATCCTCAGTTGCAGGCTCATCTTGCCTGCTGCGTTTTTCGGCTGACTGCGTATGGTCTTGATTTGACTCTTCAGCCGATTTGGACTTCTTGGACTTAGGCTCAGTTTCCTTGGATGGGGTACCAGTAGGCTTCCTTTTTCAGATAGCTGGAGCTTTGGTCCTTTTTCCTTTGGCTGGAACAATTACCTCAGCAGGTAGCTCTTCTTCAGCTTGCTCTTCTGGCTGCTCAATGAATTTTCCCTTCTTTAAAGGCTGATTGAACTTGAGAGCACGCAGTGATGCTGCTGTGATCTCAGATCCCTTTACACAAGTTTCTCCTTGTAGGTCAACCTTATGGTCAACTAAGATCTTAGTGATCAGTGAGCCTAGCCTAAGATTATTTGTGCTGCCTAGGAATCCAGCTACTAGAAACACTGGCATGTTGATCGGCTTGTAGGTCAGCATGTGCCATATAAAGCACATCTCGAAGTGGGACGCTGAGCTGGTGCAGTTGACCTTCTGGTAGATCAGGTGGACCAGCAGGAAGTGGGCCATCTTCTGATGCTGACCCATAGACGAGCTGGATACTTCTCCATGTACCCAGCAGGCTTACAGAAGGTTTCATCATAATAGATGTCCTCCTGGTCACCATTCCTTCTTAACTCAGCACCTTCAGTCTTGAGGCTGAGTAGGGATCCCAAATAAGTTGGGTTGATGAAGATGGTCTTTCCCCTAACTTCAGTGACTAGATAGTCATGGTCTTTTGCATCAGCTTTGAGGTTATGGTAGAATTCCATAACCAAGTCAGGGTAGGTTGGGAACCATAGGGAGAATAACTTAGTACAGCCGTTGTTCTTGATCCAATCACAGAACGGTTGTTCTAAGTCGATGAAGGTCTGGGATACCCAGCGAGAAGGTTCCACTTTCCATTCTCGTACATTCTCGAATACTCGAATGTATTGTCTAGGTTTAGCTGGTTTCCCCTGAGCTTGAATGGCTTTTTCTTTGCCATGACCAGCAGCTTTGGAGGGTGAAAGCTGAGTTGAGGGATTGTTGGTTGTTTGTTCATCGGTGGTGGTCTTGGAACGACCGGCACCGGAGATGTTGAAGGAGGCTTTAGTCATTTTGGGAGAGAAGTGTTGTGAATTTAGGACTTACGTTCTTAAGGAATTCTGAAGCTTTTGAAAGTTCAGTACGCGTAAAGAGAAAGTAGTGGGGAAATACCCACTATTTATAGACTTTACAATTAGGGTTTCCGTTTGAATTTAGGTCGGTTTTACCCTTGGGTTGTCCAATCGGCAGAATTCCTGACATTTATGACACTTTATGACATATACGGCGCATGCGTTGTACAGGTGTCATTACGCGTGCGTTTGTATTGAATGCTAATGATTACTTTTACTCAGCATTTGTTGTTACAAACGTTCCATATTCTGAGTAGTCAGTTTTGTGCAACGGATAGTGAGAGTAATTAGTTACTCGGTCTGAGATAACTTACTCAGTGTGCATTAGTTACTTGGCATGTGATTTTAACAGATAATCTTTAAACACTCAGCATGTTAACATTCAGCATGCATTATATCACATTTGTACTTAGGAATTTAAGACAGTGGATTAAACATACCAATGGCTTCTCTCAGTATGCTGAATTGCTCTCGTGCTAGAGGCTTTGTAAAGATATCAGCAAGCTGCTCATCTGTTGGCACATGGGTCAGCTTGATTTCTTCCTTGAGTACATGATCTCTTATGAAGTGATGTCTTATGCTGACATGCTTTATCCTGCTGTGCTGGATTGGGATCTTTGAGAGGTCAATTGCACTTTTGTTGTCGCATTTAACTTCAATTGTCTTTGTTTGAACACCATAATCTTCAAGTTGTTGCTTAATCCATAGGACTTGAGCAACACAGCTTCCAGCAGCAATGTACTCAGCTTCAGTGGTAGACAGGGCTACTGACGCCTGCTTCTTGCTGAACCAAGACACAAGACAGCTTCCTAAGAAATGGCATCCTCCAGAGGTGCTTTTTCTTTCCAGCTTGTCCCGTCCATAGTTAGCATCAGTGTATCCGATGAGTGTAAAGTCATGAGTATTTGGATACCATAAGCCTGCATTCACTGAGCTTTGCAAATATCTAAGGATCCTTTTTACAGCTATGTAATGGGATTCCTTAGGGTTAGCCTGATATCTAGCACAGTAACATACTGAGAACTGAATGTCCGGCCTACTTGCTGTTAAGTAAAGTAAAGAGCCAATCATACCTCGGTACAACTTGCTGTCTACTGACTTACCATTTTCATCAGCGCAGAGGACAGTGTCAGTGCCCATAGGAGTGGATATTGGCTTGCAGTGTTCTAGTTCATATTTCTTCAATATCTCCTTGGCATATTTGGTTTGACTGATGAAGATGCCATTCTTTCCTTGTTTGATTTGAACTCCAAGGAAGAAGTTGAGTTCTCCCATCATTGACATTTCGAACTCAGTCTGCATTTGCTTACTAAATTCCTTGCACATAGATTCATTAGTAGCACCAAATATAATGTCATCTACATATATTTGAGCCAGCAGGGTATCTTTACCCTTTCTCTTAATGAATAAGGTTGTATCAGCTTGACCCCTGACATAGTTTCTAGTCAGTAAGAAGTTAGTCAGCCTCTCATACCAAGCACGTGGTGCTTGCTTGAGGCCATACAGAGCCTTTTTGAGTTTATAAACGTGGTTTGGGAACTTAGGATCCTCAAACCCTGGAGGCTGATTGACATAGACTTCCTCGTTTATCACTCCATTAAGAAATGCACTCTTAACATCCATTTGAAACAGTTTAAAATTCATATAAGATGCATATGCACATAAAATCCTAATTGCTTCTAGCCTTGCCACTGGGGCAAAGGTCTCACCGTAGTCAATACCTTCTTGCTGACTGTAGCCCTGAGCTACAAGTCTTGCTTTGTTTCTGACCACGTTTCCTTGTTCATCCAGCTTGTTCCTGAAGACCCATCTTGTTCCAATGGACTTTTATCTCCTTGGATGTGGCACTAGCTCCCATACATTATTCCTCCTGAATTGGTCGAGTTCCTCTTGCATGGCATTCATCCAGAATTCGTTATGCTCAGCTTCAGCAAAGTTCTTCGGCTCCTGAACTGAGACGAAGGCTACATTGCCGAGATACTTCCTGAGTTGATTCCTTGTCATCAGGGTATTTCCAGCTGAGTCAAGAATTGCATTTTCTGAATGCCCTCTTGGGACTCTTATCTCCTTGTGTAGATTCGTGTCTTGTTCTATTCGTGTTTCAACATTCTCTGCAGAAGTAGATTGGTCAGTGAAAACAATTTTAGGTTCACTCTTACTCTTGGTCAGCCGTTTTGTGAAGGACTCACTAGCTGGTTCTTGATCAGCAGGTGCTGAGTTTGGTTCATCTTCTATCAGCGGCTGGTATCTTCCTGCAGGGTCAGTTTCATCGAATTGCACATGTATAGACTCTTCTAATACTTGGGTTCTCTTATTAAAAACTCTGTATGCTTTGCTGTTTGTTGAGTAGCCTAGAAATATAGCCTCATCAGCTTTTGAATCAAATTTGGCTAAGCTATCTTTGGTATTTAAAATGAAACATCTACAGCCAAAGGCATGAAAGTATCCAATATTGGGCTTTCGTCCTTTCCAAAGTTCATAAGAGGTTTTCTTAAGTATAGGTCTAACTAGAGCCCTATTGAGAATATAGCATGCTGTGTTAACAGCTTCTCCCCAAAAATACTTTGGAAGCCTATGCTCATCCAGTATTGTCCTGGCTATTTCAACCAGAGTTCTGTTCTTCCTTTCCGCAACCCAATTTTGCTGAGGTGTTAGCAGAAAAATTGTGGTCAATGCCGCTGGCTTCACAAAATTCAACAAACTTTTGGTTTTTGAATTCTCCACCGTTATCACTACAGATATGAGCTAATTTTAGGTCTTTTTCATTTTCAATTTTTCTAACCAAAATTGAAAATGTCTCAAAGGTCTCATCCTTGTTGGTCAGCAAGATAACCCACGTATACCGAGAGAAGTCATCTACAATGACCAGGGAAAATCTTCTTCCACCCAGACTCAGTGGCTGGACTGGACCAAAGAGATCCAAGTGTAGTAACTCTAACGGACGTTTAGTTGAGACAATGTTTTTACTATGAAAAGATTGTTTGGTTTGTTTTCCAGCTTGGCAATCGTGGCATAGTTGATCTTTTTGAAATTTAAGTTCAGGCAGTCCCTCAACCAGTTGCTTTCTTGCTAATTTGTCCAGGAGGTCCATGCTTACATGACCAAGTCTCCTGTGCCATAGCCAGGAATTTTCTTCCTTTATGACTAAGCATACAGTTTTTGAAAATTTCTTTTCTAGGTTCAGCATAAAGACGTTATCTATCCGAGGGGCAGTTAAAATCAACTCATTTGTTTTTCCCTCATATATTTTACATCCAGTATCATCAAATATAACTTTTCTCCCATTGTCACATAGCTGAGCTACGCTGAGTAAGTTATATTTGAGTCCGCTGACTAGGGAGACAGATTCAATAGTGGGATTACCTCCAACGGTGCCTGATCCTACTATCTTACCCTTTCTGTTGTCTCCAAAACTTACGCTTCCTCCTCGTTTACGTTCAAACGTGATGAACTGAGTTTCATCACCCGTCATATGCCTTGAGCATGCGCTGTCAATATACCACATTTTTTACTTCTCGGCACATCTCAGGCTTACCTGCATTGTGATCAGTTTCCTTTAGGTACCCAATTCTTTTTGGGTCCTGGCTTGTTAGGTTCAACAGGTAAAGCATCATATTTTATTTTGTGGCGACATATATTGACAGTATGGCCACTTTTTCCACAGAAGTCACAACTGACCTTCTGTTTAGGATTCTTTACTGACTTGTCAGCACCCTAGTGCTGAGCGTGCCAGCACACCTTAGTGGTGTGTCCTAACTTCCCACAAAAGTCACACTGGACTCTACACTAGGGATTTCATCTCTGCTGAGTACCTTGGTACTGAGTACCTTGATACTGAGTTCTCAGAGGAGAATTGTTTTTGTTTGGAACCTTTAATTGGTTCTGGATGGTTGTGACGTCCTTCCTCAGTTTCTTTAAAACTGACTGGACTTCAGAGACAGACTCATGAATGACTTTCATATTTTCATGCAGAACTGAGTTGTCCTGAAGAAGGTATCTGAGGTCACTTAGTTTGACCTCTTCTACTTCATCACAGCGCCGGCTGAGTGCTTTAATATTCTTGTTACACTTTTTAACAAGTGTATAGAGATCACTCAGGGCATTACCCATTTCATTTCTGAGTTGAGAGAGTGAGATTACCTCATTAGATTGCTCTTCATTATCTGACTCATCAGATTGGTCAGCATGCTCAGAAATGCATGGCTCAGCAAGTTCGTCAGCCATGAAGCATATCTTCGCTGACTCTGTGGCCTCAGCTTCAGTTGATGAAGAATCATCACTGTCACTCCAGGTTGCCACCATTGCCTTCTTGCCATTCTTTTTGTCTTTCCTCAGCGTTGGGCAGCTTGACTTGATGTGGCCAGTTTGATGGCACTCAAAGCATGTAATGGGCTTTGAGCTGTCCTTTTTGTATTTGCTATCGCTTGAGTCAGCCTTATACTTGTCAAACTTTCTATAAGGCTTTTTGGAGTATTTGTCATTTCTTTTGAACAGCCTCTTCATTTTTCTTGTGAACATAGCCATCTCCTCATCGTCAGTTGAGCCATCATCAGTTGAGTCAGCTTTCATGACAAGTGACTTTTGCTTCTTGTCTTCGGATTTTTCCTTCACCTCGAAATTCTTCATAGATATCTCATGGGTCAGCAGTGAGCCGATGAGTTCATCATATTTGTAGGTGGTTAAATCCTGAGCTTCTTCAACGGCTGTCTTCTTGGCTTGCCAGTCTTTAGGAAGACTCCTGAGTATCTTTTTGACTTGTTCTTCCTCAGTGAAGATTTTTCCAAGTCTTTTGAGCTCATTTATGATGTTGGTGAATCTTGCATTCATTTCAGAAATCCCCTCATCATTGTTCATTTCGAACAGCTCGTACAGTCTCATCTGCTGGTTCACCTTGGACTCCTTCACCTTGTTGGTTCCTTCGTAGGTGACCTCCAGCTTCTTCCAGATCTCCTGTGCTGACTCACAACCTGATATTTTGTTGTATTCTACAGCATCCAGCGCACAGTGAAGCATATTTATAGCCGAAGCATGATTTTGTAGCTTCTTGAGATCATCCTCTGTCCATTCAACCTCAGCTTTTAAAACTGACTGGCCAGCAACAACTTTCACATGTACAAACGGGCCTTGGACTATAGATAGCCAGGCACTCATGTTTGTAGCTTGAATGAAGTTCTTCATCCTATTCTTCCAAAAGGTATAGTTTGACCCGAAGAATAGGGGAGGCCTAGTAATGGACAGCCCCTCAGGTAATATCTGAGTTGTCTGGTTTCTAGGGAGAAACCGAGTGCTGTTTTCGCCCATGGTATGGATCAACTCAAGGTTGTTAGACCTTTAGCAATGAGCTTTTTAGCTCTGATACCACTTGTTGGTCCCTTGTAAGGTTGCAAATATAGTTCCAAGGGGGGGTTTAGGAACTATTTGACCTTTTCTTTTTTTTTAAGAATTAGGGCAAACTTCTTTTTCTTAAGAAAAGAGTATATGACAGCGGCACTGAGTAATCAGCAAGACATTGGCTTAGTCAATTGGTGACTAGGTCAGTTTCGTTGCTTAAGTCAGGAAATAGCACTTAGAATCTATTCCTGAACTAAGTCGTTTGCAGCGCACAACTCAGCTTGACCTCTTTACTTGGTCAATTTTTAGTTTATATTAAGCAATCAATATATTAAGGAGTTAAGGGTTAGAAATACTTCACTCAGTGGAGTTATCCAGGTTCGGCTTCTTCTAAGCCTACGTCCTGTCCCCGGAACACGTTCCGAGCTTTCAAATTCACTACTAAGCTCTTTAAATGTGGAGACTCAAAAACCTTTTACAAAACAGAAGCTGAGTATAACAAGAGTACCTTCCTCTATACCTCTACTCACTTCTATTCTAATTCACTAAGTACTAAAACCGAGTACTCAGCTTCTCCTTTCTAATTCTAGAAATGATTAAGATTTGTCCTAAACAACAATTGCTAGAACACCTTAGATGATTGAAGATCAATCACTCTAGACTTTTACACAGATATGAAATTGTAGTGTAAGATTTGCTTTGCTTTTGGATGCAGAACTTTTTGTATGCTTTTGGTTAGCGTAACGGCTTTTGCTCAAAGTTCTGTGTGTAATGAGGATTCTGAAAGCTTTATTTATAGAGAGCTGTGAGGGCATCTGGTTATTTCGAATTTCGAAATAACCGTTGGAGGGAAACGGCTTCATGTCGTTTTCACTCAGTCTGTTCAGCAGTTCTCTTAGCCAATCAGATTCCAGCATCTTCTGTTCTTCGGCCAGTGTGGCAGTATATTCCTCCAATTCAGGTAATGTCAAATAGACAGCTTCCTGCGTCTTCTGTTCTTTACTGAAAGAGGAAATACTTTGTCTGGAAGTTGCCTTATGCTCAGCGACTGTCTTGTACATTTTGTCGAGACAGCTCAGCAGCTTCTTACCGAAGTTGTCTACGTGGATCTTCTGGATCCTTCTTTGCTCATCTGCGTTTCAACACTCAACGGCAGCGTTTTGTAATACGCGGGCTGAGTGGTCTTGGCCTTGTTTGACTTGGGCTTTGACTTTTATATAGGGCTTGGGCCTTATGATCTTTATGTCTTATAACAATTATAAACTCAACATTGAACAAACACATTAGTAACAATAAATCAAAGCATTTAGACTTAGTGTGTTATACAATATTTAATTGTACTTAAATAATTTTGTCAAATCAAAATCCTGTGGAAAGGTGTTTCAACAAGAAGAGCCTATAAGCCTATCGACTCATGATATACCTCCAAATACCTTATCATGTTAGACACACCATCTTAATTATATGCCAAAGGTTGTCAACTCATGAGAAGGATCCTCCATGAGGAACGAATCTCCCTTGTCATGTATCGCTTGAATGATTATCAAGAAACTTAAGAGGAACCGTTATTCCATCTAGCAAGGAATAAATGGAACTTAATAGTGAATAAATAACCATTAATAAGAGTAATGGTGCAATAGATCAATTAAGTCCCATTAAGTCAATAATGTTGAAGAAACTTGTATATATACCATTTGGGGGATATCTTTTCAAGTAAGCTAACTATCACTTGCATAAGTACTTTTTATATTCTTATACTTTTCTGTACGATACTGTGTTGGAGTTTAGTGTCCTAAAGACAATTGTTTTAGGATATAAATATTAATGAATAAATTGTTTATTTAGTCATTTGTTTAATCAGATATATAGCATTAAAATGTAACTATATATAAAGGCACAAATCTTTCATAAAGAAAGTAATCCTAAGTTTATTTAAGTAGTTATAAAGTGTTCATACAAGCATGAAGTGAGACTATACTTTATAATAGACCAATAGACTTAAAATCAACCCAAGTCAAGTAATATGTTATAAGGGTTGGCATATTACTGTTGAGACTTGCATGTAATAGTGTTTTATGTCGAGACAGAAAGCTGATCTCACAAGCTTTAGATATTTAGATATCTAGACAGTTACATGGATCTGGTGAAGGAGTTCATTAGGATTGGGACCCGACTTGAGATAACAGCATGGATTAATTTATCTAAAAGTGTCAACTGTTCATCTCATTTGTATTAGTAGGTATAACTAATCCTCAGACTCAAACATGCATTAATTAGTGATTCTAGATTATGGAGTCTGGTACTTTGATTCTGTGCGAGCACGATCCAACAGGTGAGAGCCTGGGGTGTGTGAGAGCAGGGTTGGGTATCACAAAAAGTAATTGCAGAATAGTTAATGTCAGATTGAGAATTTGTCACTCCTGATAAATGGGAGATATATCCATATGGCCGCTTGTGGTGAATTAACTGAAATCCTTACAAGGTGATAGAGTTAAGAGTAGAAATAGAAATTTCACTTAACTTATCTTTCAGAGTAAATTCAACCTATACAAGTAAAACGGACTCTTCGCTATATGTAACCTTGACACGTTCCATGGTTATAAGGAATTGACCAACAGGATATAGTTGATGAAGGATCGTATTATACTGCACCTAATGCTGAAAGGTTAACGTCAGTTATCAACCTGACTTCTTAATTGCTCTGGGGGAATATCATAGATTCTGCTGGTAACAGCTCGCGACGGTATTCCGTTATACACATATTGGGATTAATCAGGATGAATTAATTCCAAAGGATATATACGGCTAGTGGCAATGAGGAACCTAATGGGTCGCATATGGGACTTGGAACCAGAGGACGAAATTGTAATTAGCGGGACATACTGCATGGGCCGAAATTCATTAGTTAATTAGGGATAATTAATTTGATTTAATAATTTTAATTAGATTATAGTTATGAATTAAATTAAAGAATTATCTGATAATATTAATTAGAGGTTTTTGATGTGATTGAAACTCTAATTAATTATCCCTAATAATAATTAAATTATTAATTTGATTAGTAATATTATCTAGATATAATTAGTTATTATTTAGATAATAATAAAGTGTTTATTTAATTATCTAATTAGGAATCCTATTCCGAATAAGATTCTAATTATTTAATTACCTAACACAACTAGGATTAGGGTTTTGAGAAGTTTATAAATAGACTCCCTAACCCCAATATTTCGACCAACACAAAAGAAAAGAGGGAGGAGTCGTTCCGTCTTCGTCTCAGCTAATTTACATTATTTATTACTCTCTCTTTGATCTTGTATCGATTTCTGTTAGAGGCAATCATTGTTGGTCCCGTGTAATTAGTTCCAAGGGGGGGTTAGGAACTAATTTAACTTTTTCGCTTAATTGCTGACTTAATTTAATCCTTTAAACAACTTTACTCAGTTTAGGTCAGCAAGGCTGAGCTCGATGCAATGCATCTTTAGTCAGAGGCTGACTAGAACTGTTTTACTTGTGAGTTGAGAATTAACACTTAAGGTCAGCTTCCAACTCAGCACTCTGATTACTCAGCGTCGGCTTATACAGGTTATATATTGAGTAATTTAAACAAGCAACACATACATATATATATCAAGAGAAGGGTTAGAAATTACTCAGCAGTCTTATCCTGGTTCGGCCTCACCGCCTACGTCCAGTCCCCAGAATCCTTCCGGGCTTTTTCAATCCACTACTGAGCTTTTTAAAGGTGGAGCACAAACCGTTTACAAGCAATTGAGTATGCAAGAGTACCTTCCTCTATTCGTCTACTCAACTCTACTAAGTGCTATAACCAAACACTCAGATTTTCTCTACCCCTGAGTACTAAAACCGAGTACTCAGCACCACTCTCTCAATCTTTACAATTGATACAAATTTGTTCTTTCTAGATGAAGAACACTTTAAATGAATACAGATTCAATCTAGACTTTTACACAGAGATGGAATTTGGGTGTAAGAATTTGCTTTTTCTTGTTTGTATGTGCTTGTATGTATGCTTTTCTTTTTGTACTTCAGCAAAGGATTCAAGTGATGAACTTGTCCTTTTATAGTGAAATCTGATGCTTCAATCATTTGAATTCGGATGTATCCGTTGAATTCAAACGGTCTTCTTGCGTCATTCACTGGTCAGCATACAGTTTTGTAGGCCAATCCTGTCGTCTGAATTTAGCAGGCATCAGGCTTGTCTTCTTCTGCCAAGTTCGTCTTCTAGCGCCAGTTTCGTCTTTTAGCCAAATGCTAGTTGACCCATGCATCTCGAAACTGTCTCCTTGCGTAATTCCAAAGCTTCTGAATTGGCGCAGATCCTTGTCGGTTTTTGTCTTTTAGTTAACGGATCATTGACGCTGTCCTGATGACCACTCAATTTGACTTTAATAGACGTTGCCTTCGATCTTTATCTTTAGCGAGGATGAGTCACGTTCTATTCAGCTTCTTCGGTCAGCTTTGTCTTCAAGCGTTTGTTCTGAAGAAGACTTTTCTTCTATGATGTTTAGTTGTGTTCTACTCAGCTTCTGTGGCTCATGCTGACTTCATTCTGTCTTACTTTTTATTTCTGTTCTCATTTATAATTATACTCAACATTGAACAAACACATTAGTACAATTAAATCAAAGCACTTAAATTTAATTGTCTTAATCATGGGATTAACTTAAATAATTTTGTCAAATCAAAATCATGTGGAAAGGTGTTTCAACAAACTCCC
This sequence comes from Euphorbia lathyris, assembly GCF_963576675.1. Lineage (NCBI taxonomy): Eukaryota > Viridiplantae > Streptophyta > Magnoliopsida > Malpighiales > Euphorbiaceae > Euphorbia > Euphorbia lathyris. The sequence continues at coordinate 66,973,659 of NC_088910.1, forward strand.
CCATTTTGATGTTGGCAAAAATATTTAATTATAGAACTCGGCATTAGAGTTTCCCATGATTGATTTATCTTTTATTCCTCTGAAGTTACTCCCCCGTAAGGGTTGCATCTATTGACTCAATTTAACTCTAAACCTTCTAAGATTTGATCGAGTGAAATTAAGACATGCCTTTACTGGCTTAGTTCAATTCTAGACCTTTCAAGATCTAATTCAGATGAGCCTAGGTTAGCTTTCAGAAGATGGTCAATACTTGGAACATACAGTTATTATAAGTATCAGAGTTGTGTGCTGAGTAAATTTTACTTGTATATTTCTTATGTTCACAAGCTTTAATTTGTTGTTCAATGGATAGTTAAGTATGACAGATCAGCATATAAGCATAATAAGTAAGCATCGCATATATATACGTCAGATTGGATAAAAAGATGCCTATATAGATAGTCAGCATAACAAAATAGAACATGCCAAATATAAAGTTACAAGTCTAAGACTATTTCTAATCTATCTCTTTATGTTGACTTGAACTTGGTGGGATTTGCCTTTGCCCTTGGCAGTCCTTTGTTGCTGACTTGGATTACTTGGGTCAGCAGAAGTTGAACCAGTCTTCTGTTGAGTTCCGGCGGCAGGCTGAGTTATCTCCCCCTGTTTCTGCTGAGTTCTAGCAGCTTGCCTTGGGCGTTCTTTCTCCCCCGTTTTGCCAGCATCGGGAGTTGGAGGAGGAGGATAGAAGGTTCCCTGTTGAACAGCACGAGTCAGTTTTGATGAGTATGTTTGGAGTTGACTCATACTCTCCCTAAGACCTTGGAAGACCTGCAGGCCATCGGACATAGTGGAAGCGGGGATCTTAAAATTAGCACTGAGCATGCTTAGCAGATACTCTTGAGATTTCCCGATCTAAGTTATTGATTGTCATCCGGGCATATGATTGCTGATACATCCTGAGCAGGGCAGTGTCATATTGTTGACGTTGAGTGTTTGTGTGCCGGACCTGCTTAAAGGTAGATTGAGTGCATTGCAGAATCTCATTTGTTTTCACTAGGTCAGTGTCCATTTCCTCTTTATTTAGATTGAGTAGGCGAATGGCTTCACCAATCTGTTCGATGGAACATTGAGAGGAGGAGGAGATAAGGTCACGAGCTCCAGTCAGCTCAGAGGTCAGCTGGGAAAAATGTTGATTGACCTCAGTAGAGGTTGCATATGTTGAGTTCACAGCTGATAAGGCATTGAGTTGACCTTGGATGGCATTCATATGATTCACCATCATCAGCTGGAGTTTGGACATCTTCACTATTGACTCTTGCTTGGGCTGTTAAGAAGCAAAAAAGGTCATGACACTCATCAAGTCTTTGAGACCTTTGATTTCAGTGAGAAGCTGAGTGATAGACGAGATTTGTGTTGGCTCAACATGAACAGACCCTGCAGCATCGGCTTGAGTTTGATGAATATCCTGAAGTAGAGCTTGAGCTGAGTCGATAATCTTTCTGCTAGACTCAGAAGCATTTAAGTAGGCATAGGATTCATCAGTTTGTGGTTCAAAGGCCGGAATCTTGTCAGTACCGGATGGAGGAGGTGTTTGGTGCTGAGAAGTGGAGGTGCCAGCTTGGTTAGCAGCTGCACTTTTAGCCAAGTCAGCAACAGGAGCTGACTGGTTTTCATTCTACTTTGTTGGAGTAGGAAGAGGTGGATCAGCAGAGATATTGACCTGCTCAGTATCAGTCTAAAGTTGAGTAGATTTTGAAGGTTGAAGCAGTTCAGAACTGACTTGAGCAGGAGTTTCCTTTGCTAACTCATTCTCTTGAGCAGCAGGAACTTCGAGCATTTGCCCAGTGGAAGGTTGAGCAGAAGTGTCGGCAGAAAGTGGACCCTTAGGAACTGTTGGGTCTGCTTGTTCCTCAGCTTGAGAAATAGAGGCTTGTTTTTCCTTGAGTTGTTCCGGAGTGGGCTCAATGACAGTGGAGAAGAATTGGAACTGAAGCTTGGTGAGGTCAGTGATTGGATCTCTGAGTGGGGAGTCATCCATCAGAACAATGAGGTTTGGCTTTTGAGCCTTGCGTTTGAAACGCTTATCCGAACCTTCCTTAGAGGATTTGGTTGGTGGAGAAGGATCAGTATGAATAGACTCAAGGGATTCAGAAGAGAAGTTGAGGTCAGTGTCAAGGCCTTCCACAACCTTTTCCTTCACTGGTGACTCAGCACGATGCTCAGCTTGGTCAGCATCTACTGGTTTATTTTGCTCAGCATCACCCAATTTATCAGCTTGAGACTGTCCCTCAGTATTTCCCAGTTCTTCCTCCTGGTCAGTAGGGGTCTTTTCAAGGTCAATTTCTTAACTCCGCACAAAGTGTGATTCAGGAGTAACTACGAAGTCAAGTGGGTTAGCTTCGATCGGCGTCAACCCAGAGGTTTTCTTCCTCTTCAGTGGCATTTCAGGGGTTTCCTCACTTTCTTCCTCAGGCTCAACTTGCCTTTTCTATTTCTTCACTGACTTAGGTTCCCCTTGAGCTTGCTCAGTAGCAGCTTTCTTTGCACTAGAGATTATCTGAATCTTCCTCGGAGTTGTGTTAACATCTCTCACGGACTGATCAGCTTTCCGCTTCTTATCTTGCCTAGTTCGGTCAGCGGGTTCCTTTTCAACCATTATCTTCTTCCCTTTCTTGGTCGGCACATCCTGTGCTTCTTCAACCATATTATCCCCTTCTTCATTTTCCTCTTCAACCGCTGCCCCCTTTCCTTTCTTGGGCTTAATGGGTTGGTTATAGGCTAGCCCAAACAGCAGTGCCGTTGTGATTTCTGTACCCCAAATTTCAATTTCTTCGACTGTGCTCACCTGGTGGTCCTGAAGAATTTTTGTAATGAGGGAGCCCATCTTGAGTTTCCCGGTACTTCGTTGGAATGCGCCGATAAGAAAGACGGGCATGTTGAGTGGTATATAGTTCAGCATGTGCCAGATAAAGCACTGCTCAAAGTTGGAAGCTGAGGAGGAGGCGTTGATCTTAGGGAATAAGAAATTGGTCAGGATGTAATGGGACATTTTCTGAGGCTGACCCATACAAGTGCTGGCTATTTCCCCTTTGTGGTCCTTTGGTTTACAGAACTCAACAGGGTAGTCAATTTTCGAGTAGTCATTCGTGGTCCTGAGTTCTAAACCTTTGGCTGTCAGTTTTAGTAGAGTTGCGAGATAGGACAGAGTGATCGTGATGTCCTTGTCTTTGACCTTGGTCACTAAGTGGTCAACATTATCCTCGTTAACCCTGAGATTTGCGTAAAATTCTCTTACCAACTGCGGGTAAGTGGTACCGGGGAGAGAGAATAGCTCGATCCAACCATTCTTGGATATCCACCTGTAAAAGGGTATCTCAGCCTCCACGAACCCTTTAGAGAACCAACGGCAACGGACAACCTCACACTTCTGTACGTTTTTGTATACGGGGAGGAATACATTTTCCTTAGGTTGCTCGTTCTTCTTCTTTTTCTGTTTCTTTGACAGAGTTGCTTGGTCAGCTTGAGGGTTTTTGCCAGAGGTGCTGACCTTAGATTGGTCATGCTGACCATGTCCTTGAGACTCAGTTGAAGTCTCCTCATAGTCCTGCTCATCAGGAGATGAAGGATTTTCATCGGAGCGATTGTCGTCGTAATCGGCACCGGAGATGTTTTGAGAATCGTTAGACATGATTCTTTGAGAGAATTCGAGAGGATTTGGGATTTGAGAGAAAGAGAGAGATTGAATGCCAAAGATTTCAAGTGTAAAGAGAGTTTAGTGGGAAATTGTCCACTATTTATAGTCGCTTTGGGTTGATCTGATAGGTCGGAATGGCGGTTTCACCTCGAGTTGATCAATCGATCGTTATCCCTAGCATTTATGACACATTCGGCGCATGTGTTTTCTAATTATTGTGCTTACATCATCCTAGGTGGCTACTTAATGCGCGTGCTAGCATTTATTATACAACTGGTTTTACTCATTATCTAGAATACTAAACATTTTTTACTTTCTGAGTGCTCAGTTTTACGTAGAAGGAATATTCGTATGCTTAGTAACTCAGCTTATGATAATCACTCAATATGTATGTCTACTCAGCATAAGGTGATTTTATGTAATACATATTAGCTCAGCATGCAATAGTTACTAAACACTCAGCATGTAAAAATCACTCAACATTCATTTAAGCGCAGAAAACTATTGAAGAGGATTAGACATACTGATAGCTTCCCTTAGTATGTTAAATTGCTCACGAGCCAAAGGCTTTGTGAAGATATCTGTAAGATGTTCATCTATTGGAACGTAGGTCAGCTTGATCTCACCCTTGAGTACATGGTCTCCGATGAAGTGATGCCTAATGTTGACATGCTTCATCCTGCTGTGTTGGATTGGATTTTTGGATAAGTCAATAGCACTCTTGTTGTCGCATTTGACTTCGATTGTATCAGTTTGTACTCCATAATCCTCCAGCTATTGCTTAATCCATAGGACCTGGGCCACACAGCTTCCAGCAGCAATGTACTTAGCTTCAGTTGTTGACAGGGCCACTAACGATTGCTTCTTGTTGAACCAAGATACTAGACAGCTTCCAAGGAAGTGACATCCTCCTGAAGTACTCTTACACTCTAGCTTATCTCGTCCATAGTCAGCGCCAGTGTATCCAATGAGTGTGAAGTCATTTGTATTTTGATACCATAAACCTGCATTAACTGAGCTTTGCAAATATCTAAAAATTCTTTTCACAGTTATATAGTGAGATTCTCTGGGGTCAGCTTGATATCTTGCGCAATAACATACTGAGTACTGAATGTCAGGCCTACTAGCAGTTAGATAGAGTAGAGAGCTAATCATACCTCGATATAACTTATTGACTTACCTTTCTCATCAGCGCAAAGCACAGTGTCAGTACCCATTAGGGTAGATATGGGCTTACATTCTTCCATATCGAATTTCTTTGGCATACTTAGACTGACTAATGAAGATGTCGTTCTTCCCTTGCTTAATTTGAAGTCTAAGGAAGAAGTTGAGTTCGCCCGTCATTGACATTTTGAACTCAGTTTGCATCTGTTTACTAAATTCCTTGCACATAGTTTCATTAGTAGCACCAAAGATAATATCATCTACGTAAATTTGTGCCAGCAGGGTATCTTTACCCTTTTTCTTAATGAATAAGGTTGTGTCAGCTTTACCTCTGACATAGTTCCTGGTCAGCAAGAAACTTGTCAACCTTTTGTACCAAGCACGTGGTGTTTGTTTCAGGCCATACAGAGCCTTCTTGAGTTTATAAACGTGGTTTGGAAATTTTGGATCTTCAAACCCTGGAGGCTGACTAACATATACCTCTTCGTTTATAAATCCATTAAGAAATGCACTCTTGACATCCATTTGAAATAGTTTGAAGTTCATGAAACTAGCATATGCACATAATATTTGTATAGCCTCTAACCTAGCAACGGGAGCAAAGGTCTCACCGTAGTCAATGTCTTCTTGCTGACTATAGCCTTGAGCTACGAGTCGGGCTTTGTTCCTGACTACATTACCTTGCTCGTCTAGCTTATTTCTAAAGACCCACTTAGTTCCTATGGTCTTTTGATTCCTAGGTTTTGGTACTAAATCTCATACCTCATTTCTCTTGAATTGGTCAAGCTCTTCTTGCATAGCGTTGTTCCAGAATTCGTCGTGCTCGGCTTCGATGAAATTCTTCGGTTCATGGACTGAGACGAACGCAAGGTTGCTAAGATATCTCCTGAGTTGATTTCTTGTCATCAGGTTGTTCTCAGCATCATCAAGAATGGACTTCTCCGAGTGTCCTCTTGGGATTTTGATCTCTTTGGGTAGTGTTGAGTTGTCAGGAGCAGGCGTTTTAACAATCTCTGCAGTTTTTGATTCGTCAGCAAAGGTAATTTCAGGTTCGTTTTTACCTTTGGTCAGCCCGTGTGGTAGTGACTCAGCGGCTTCATTTTGGTCAGCGGAAGCTGAGCATGGGTCATCTTCGGCAGACTGACTTGATTAACCTGCAGGGTCAGTTTCATCGAACTCGATATGGACAGACTCTTCTACGACTTGAGTTCGTTTATTGAACACCCTATATGTTTTACTGTTAGTTGAGTACCCTAGAAAGATCGCTTCGTCAGCTTTAGAATCAAATTTGGCAAGGTTGTCTTTTGTATTGAGTATAAAACATTTACAACCAAAGGCACGAAAATATCAAATGTTGGGCTTTCGTCCTTTCCAAAGTTCATAAGGAGTTTTCTTAAGAATGGGTTTAACTAAAGCCCTATTGAGTATATAGCATGTTGTGTTGACAGCTTCACCCCAGAAATACTTTGGAAGCCTATTCTCACTCAGCATTGTCCTAGCTATTTCAACTAATGTTCTGTTCTTCCTCTCAACTACCCCATTTTGTTGAGGAGTTCTAGGAGCAGAAAATTTGTGGTCAATGCCGCTGACTTCACAGAATTCATCAAACTATTGGTTTTTGAATTCTCTGCCATTATCACTACGGATGTGAGCTAATTTTAAATCTTTGTCATTTTCAAGTTTTCTGATCAGTGTTGAAAACATCTCAAAAGCCTCATCCTTGCTACTCAGCAAGATGACCCAAGTGTACCGAGACAAATCATCTACAATGACCAAGGAAAATCTCTTACCGCCCAAGCTGAGTGGTTGGACAGGTCCGAAAATATCCAAGTGTAGTAATTCCAATGGACGCTTGGTTGAGACAATATTTTTACTTTGAAAAGACTTTTTGGTTTGCTTACCTTGCTGACAAGCATTACATAATTGATCTTTCTCAAATCTAAGTTTGGGCAAACCCTCAACTAATTGCTTTCTTGCTAATTTGGCAAGGAGGTCCATGCTTACATGACCAACTCTCCTATGCTATAGCCAGGAATTATCTTCCTTTGATACTAAGCATATATTTTTTGAAAATTTCTTTTCTAAACTCAACATGAACACATTGTCAACACGAGGGGTAGTTAAAATCAAATCATTTCTTTTTCCCTCGAGTATCCGACACTCAGTGGCATCAAATACAACCTTTCTACTGCTGTCACACAGCTGAGCTACGCTCAATAGGTTATATTTGAGACCCCTGACTAAGGAGACTGACTCAATAGTAGGGTTACCTCTGATAGTACCTGATCCTACTATCTTACCCTTTTTTTTGTCTCCGAAGCTTACACTTCCACCTCGTTTACGCTCAAGTGTGATGAAATGAGTTTCATCACCACTCATATGCCTCGAGCATGCGCTGTCAATATACCAAAGCTTTGACTTCTCCGCGCACCTCAGGCTCACCTGCAATTTAGACTATTCATCTTTATGTACCCAATTCTTTTTGGGTCCTCGTTGGTTAGTATGAACAGGTGGTGCGTCATATTTTATTTTGTGACGACATATATTTATAGTGTGGCCATCTTTTCCACAGAAGTCACAATAAGCTACCCTTTGAGGGTGATTTTGTTTTTGGTCAACACAATTGTGTTGAGCATGCCAGCATACCTTAGTGGTATGGCCTTTCTTTCCGTAGAAGTCGCATTGGACATTCCGTCGAGTATACCAACACACATCTATGGTGTGTCCTCTTTTTCCATAATAGTCACACTGACTGTTCTGCTGAGTGTACCGTCCATACTGACCAGTACCATGATACTCAGCATTGGGATAGAACCTTTTCTTAGCCGATGTACTCAGTTGGTTCTGTATAGTTGTGATGTCCTTTCTCAGCTTCTTGGAATCTGATTGGACTTCCGAGACAAATCGATGCATGATTTTTAGATTTTCATCTTGCCTGGTGTTGTCTTGGAGTAGACGTCGAAGGTCACTCAGTTTGACCTCCTCAATCTCATCACATCGCCTGCTGAGTGCCTTTATTTTCTTGTTACACTTTTTGGTCAGTGTATATAGATCACTCAGGGCATTAATCATTTCATTTCTAAGCAAGAGAAGGGATGTTACCTCATTGGGGTGTTTCTCTTGGTCAGATTCATCTGAGAGGTCAGCTCGCTCAGATCGGCATTGGTCAACAGATTCATCAGCCATAAAACAAATGTTTGCTGACTCCGTGGCATCAGTTTCTGATGAGGTTGACTCATCACTGTCACTCCATGTTACCACCATTGCTTTTCTGTTGCCTTTCTTTTCTTTCTTTAAGGTGGGACAGCTTGATTTAATATGCCCAGTTTGATGGCATTCAAAGCATGTGACAGGCTTCGAGCTGTCCTTTTTGTATCTGTTGTCGCTGGGCTCAGCTTTGTATTTATCGCTTCTTCTGAAGGGCCTTTTGCTGTTCTTGTCATTCTTTCTGAACAATTTCTTCATCTTTCTTGTGAACATGGCCATCTCCTCATCATCTGATGAGTCAGTTTCTGTTGAGTCAGCTTTCATGACAAGAGATTTCTGCTTCTTGTCCTCTGACTTTTCCTTAGCTTCAAAGTTCTTCATTGAGATCTCGTGGGTCAGCAGAGAACCGATCAGTTCATCATATTTGTATGTGGTCAGGTCCTGAGCTTCTTCCACAGCTGTCTTCTTAGCTTGCCAGCTTTTGGGGAGACTCCTCAAGATTTTCTTCACCTATTCTTCTTCTGTGAAGTTCTTGCCGAGTCTCTTCAGCTCATTTATAATGTTGGTGAATCTCGCGTTCATTTCAGAGATGTCTTCATTGTCATTCATCTCGAACAGCTCGTACAGTCTCATGTGTTGATTCACCTTTGATTCTTTGACCTTGCTGGTACCTTCATAGGTCACTTCCATCTTCTTCCATATTTCCTATGCTGACTCACAACCTGAAATTTTGTTGTACTCTGCAGCATCTAACGCACAGTGAAGCATATTGATAGCCAAAGCATTATTTTGCAGTTTTCTAAGATCATCTTCTGACCACTCAGTTTCACTCTTAACAACTTTCTCGTTGTTTACCATTTTGTAAGGCACAAACGGGCCTTGAACTATTGCAAGCCACTCACTCATGTTTGTAGCCTGAATAAAAAATTTCATCCTGTTCTTCCAAAATGTATAGTTTGATCTGAAGAACAAGGGAGGCCGACTAATAGATAATCCCTCAGGGAGTATCTGTGTTGTTTGATTTCCAAGAAGGAAATGAGTGCTGTTCTCAGCCATTTACAGGGATCAGCTCAAGATAGTTTTATCTTTGAGTAGAGAGCTACTGCGCTCTGATACCACCTGTTGGTCCCGTGTAATTAGTTCCAAGGGGGGGTTAGGAACTAATTTAACTTTTTCGCTTAATTGCTGACTTAATTTAATTCTTTAAACAACTTTACTCAGTTTAGGTCAGCAAGGCTGAGCGCGATGCAAGACAGCTTTAGTCAGAGGCTGACTAGAACTGTTTTACTTGTGAGTTGGGAATTAACACTTAAGGTCAGCTTCCAACTCAGCACTCTGATTACTCAGCATCGGCTTATATAGATTATATACTGAGTAATTTAAACAAGCAACACATACATATATATATATCAAAAGAAGGGTTAGAAATTACTCAGCAGTCTTATCCGGGTTTGGCCTCACCGCCTACGTCCAGTCCCCATAATCCTTTCGGGCTTTTTCAATCCACTACTGAGCTCTTTAAAGGTAGAGCACAAACCGTTTACAAGCAATTGAGTATGCAAGAGTATCTTCCTCTATTCGTCTACTCAACTCTACTAAGTGCTATAACCAAACACTCAGATTTTCTCTACCCCTGAGTACTAAAACCGAGTACTCAGCACCACTCTCTCAATCTTTACAATTGATACAAATTTGTTCTTTCTAGATGAAGAACACTTTAGATGAATACAGATTCAATCTAGACTTTTACACAGAGATAGAATTTGGGTGTAAGAATTTGCTTTTTCTTGTTTGTATGTGCTTGTATGTATGCTTTTCTTTTAGTACTTCAGCAAAGGATTCAAGTGATGAACTTGTCCTTTTATAGTGAAATCTGATGCTTCAATCATTTGAATTCGGATGTATCTGTTGAATTCAAACGGTCTTCTTACGTTATTCACTGGTTAGCATATAGTTTTGCAGGCCAATCCTGTCGTCTGAATTTAGCAGGCATCAGGCTTGTCTTCTTCTACCAGGTTCGTCTTCTAGCGCCAGTTTTGTCTTTTAGCCAAATGCCAGTTGACCCATGCATCTCGAAACTGTCTCCTTGCATAATTCCAAAGCTTCTGAATTGACGCAGATCCTTGTCGGTTTTTGTCTTTTAGTTAACGGATCATTGACATTGTCCTGATGACCACTCAGCTTGACTTTTAATAGACGTTGCCTTCGATCTTTATCTTTAGCGAGGCTGAGTCACGTTCTATTCAGCTTCTTCGGTCAGCTTTGTCTTCAAGTGTTTGTTCTGAAGAAGACTTTTCTTCTATGATGCTGAGTTGTGTTCTACTCAGCTTCTGTGGCTTATGCTGACTTCATTTTGTCTTACTTTTTATTTCTGTTCTCATTTATAATTATACTCAACATTGAACAAACACATTAGTACAATTAAATCAAAGCACTTAAATTCAATTGTCTTAATCATGGGATTAACTTAAATAATTTTGTCAAATCAAAATCATGTGGAAAGGTGTTTCAACAATTATTGCGATTACTATTTTAAAGGTTGATTACTGATTAGTTTTGTTTTTCTGTGTTGAACAAAACGTTCGTTGCTCATGAGTTGATAATAAGAAGTTGTGGGCACTTCGTTTGCAACCATAGATAGTTCTTCACCAAAGGTATTACTTTCTATCCCTCTTTATATGAAATAAAAATTAACAGATCTTGGAAAAGGGAAATAGATAAAATAGATAAAATTTTATTATTCTGCTACGCCTATGCTTGTCTATTTTCCTACATACTGACTTTATCATCAGAGTGCCCCCGACCGAACCATATGACACCTTTCAAGGATGACTTACGTATCAATAAAGGAATGGTAGTTATCAAATTAGTGCGGTGAACATGGAACTCTGCATAAATAGAGTTTCACAACGATGGGGCCTAAAAGGACAATATCAATCCCGGTTACTACCTCAGTTCTAGTTTCATAAGAAGTGCTGGTGGAAAATCTGGATAATGCATCCCTAGCCAGTTTCATAAGTGAGGCAGGAGCAGTTCTTGCTGCCCATATGAGTCAATGTTCAAGAGATCGATTAATTAAACTTTTGATAGGCTTTGTAGCAAGCATGGAAACACTTGTCTTGGTTCTTTCTCCACCACAACCTAGTGGAAATATAATATACATCAGTCTTCCACCAAGAAGTGTGCTGCATTGATCTAATAGTTTGCATCCCATCCCAATGGTAAATGAACATACTGCTTATACCTCACAACATTCTCTTCCTGATTGACATGGTATTACTCTCTCCCAAAATTTTCCTCATATACACCTCTAGGGATGAAGAACCCTCTAGCATCTCAAACAACGATTCTGGTCATGGCCCTAGTGAGAAATTCAGAAGTACTAGAGATCTGAATAGAACATACGATGGTGCCTATCATCGCGTTGGTGAGACATTCGGAAGTAACTGATATCCATAAAGAACTGGTAGCGACGCTTATTGTATCCCCAACAAGATATGAAAATGAACCTGAGGTTCGGAGGGAGTTGTGGTTGTTTGATCCACTTATAGGGCAACTGTTATCACTAACTGTGGATACCCCGGTGCCATAGTCAAAACGAGATCACTACTAATTATAGAAAAAGCTACAAGTGAAGGAGCGGATCAATCCATTTCTCAACCTACTAGCACTGAGAGGATAAATGAGGACATGGAAAGGCGGGTACTAGACATCTAACAAAGATATGGGTATCAAGCTGGCAAACCAACTCCGTCTCTGAAAGATTCGCCCTTCTCCTCGTGGATCTTGAGCTACGAAAAGGACAGGCAGTTTAAACCTCAGACGTGACCCCATTATAAAAGTGAGGGAAATCCAGAGGCACACATTCGAAAAAGTTGAAGAGCTTATAGATGTCTGTGACACAAACAAAGGGATCATTTGTCGAGTTTTCTCAATGACTTTACTAGGACCAATGTTCAACTGGTTTTAGTCCCTGGCCCTAAGATTAATTGACGGATGGGAGCAGTTGAGTAAAGAATTTTGTGCAAAGTTTGCCATGTGCATACCACCAACAGTTGCATGTAGAAAATTGTATGACCTGGTATAAGGAGATGATCGGGCTTTACAGGAATATATTGACAAATTCAATAAATTATGTGTACAAATTACACGATTCGAATTTAATACGATGATTGAGTTGGTAATTCGTAACACAACTTGCAAAAGGTTAAAGGAAGACTTTGTAACTAATCGCCCAGAGACTCTAATAGAACTGATCGACATGTCTAAAAAGTTTATGGATTTGGACGATATCAAGCAGGAGCAAAAGGCAATGTCGAAGACTCCAAAAAGCGACCATAGACACGAGGAAGTCTTTGGAGACGTATCTTAAAAGCACAAAAGAAGTACTCGAGAATGCCCCATATATGCACCTTTGAGTACTCCATAGACATCCTTAAATGCTCCCAAAAGGGAAATTTTAATGTAGATTGAGAAGAGTCCTTATAAATGGGAATACCCTATTATGAAACTAGGAGAAAACTTTGCGAGGCATAGTAAAGCATATTGCCACTTTCATAGACTTAATGATTACATAGAATCCTGTTATGAATTAACTAAATAGTGAAAAACTAAAAGAAAGAGGCAAGCTCGATATATTTGTCTAGAAGCCTAATGAAGATAAAGAATCCAAACAAAAAGGAGATCAGAAAAGACAAAATCCAAAGGCGTGATAAATGCGATCGCTGGCGGATTCAGGTATGAACCTCCTAGTAAAAAATCCAAAATTTCAAGGAACAACACCAAATTATACAATACGCTTGATCATTCATTTGTTGCATCTAGAAGGGTCACTACACTCGTGCAGATGCTTTGGTAATTACAATGTTTGTAAAAGGATGGGATATGAAGCGAGTAATGATAGATACCAGAAGCTTATACAACATCATCAACAAATGACCATTCACCAAATTGAAGGTAGATCTAGTGAGAATTGAACAAACATTTGTGGATATATTGGGAGTGATAGGGCATATGGTGCAAACCAAAGAGCAAGTGGTATTGGAATGTGAATAGGAGATGAAGACTAAACTTTGAAGGAGGGTCTAGAATTTTCCGTTATGGATGGACAGCTGGCGTACAATGTCATTCTAGGCCAACCATTCCTTTCAAAAACTAAAACTCTAATCTCCATCAGGCATTTGCGAGGCACATTCCCACCAATAAGGGAAGAGTCATGGTTAAAGGAAACAAAAAGTATCACAAGAGACATACTCAGCTTCTTTGTTGATTCGCCCATAAGAGATTAAAAAGGAGGAAGAAGAACCCATGACAACAGCCATAGGTGAGGCAAAGCTGATGATGATAGCAACTAACAAAATGGTAAAAGTCACCAAATGGTTACAACCGGAAATAAAAGAAGTTATCCACAAAATGTTGGTTGAATGTCAGAGAGTCTTTGCATGGGAAAATGAGATCTTAACAGGGGTATGCCCAGATGTTATAACACATAAGTTAAATATGGACAAAGATGTAACGCCTGTGTCACAAAATAAGAGAAACCATGGTCCTGAAAGACAAAAGGCGATTGAGGAAGATATAGTGAAGCTGATGAAAGCACATGCAATCAAAGAGGCGATCTATACAAAATGGCTGACGGATGTGGTTCTAGTAAAAAAGCCGGAAGGAGCTTATCGAATGTGTGTAGATTTTAGTGACCTTAATAAAGCATGTCCAAAAGATAAATATCCATTGCCCAACATAGATATTCTGGTAGATAGCACCATTGGATATAAGGTATACTCTTTTATGGATGTAAAGTCCAGTTATCATCAAATTCGGATGGAGCCCGCATATGTGCTTAAAACGTCCTTCATTACATATGAAGCGACCTAATGCTTCAAAGTCATGCCTTTTGGGTTGAAAAATGCTGGAGCAATGTATCAGAGGATGATGAATAAAGTATTCTCAGAAAAGGTGGGTGAAAACTTCTCAGCATATGTAGATGACATGATCATTAAAATCACATCTGTGGAAAACCACCTAGAAGACATAAAAGAAATTTTGTAGGTTCTCTAGAAATACAATGTCAAACTTAACCCGGAGAAGTGCACATTTGGAGCTACCTTAGGAAAATTCTTGGGTTATATCATTAGCCAAAAAGGCGTGGGGTCAAATCCTGAAAAGCAAAGGATGTCTTAAAAATGAAATCTCCTCAAAATGTTAGGGAAGTGCAAAAATTGGATGGGCGAATTACTGCCCTAGACCAATTTATATCATGTTCAGCAAGGATATGCTTACCTTTCTATGAGGTAATAAAAAAATCCAAAACTTTTTAATGGATGCAAATGGTCAGCAAGCATTTGAAGGTATAAAACAATTTTTTTGCCAATCTTGTTGGTCCCGTGTAACGTGACAATATTAGTTCCAGGGGGGTTAGGAACTATTTAAAAAAATTCACATTAGGCTGACTTATATTTTGAACTTAGACTTTTTCAAAGTCTTTTAGCACAATGGTACTGAGTAAGTTTTAGACGCAAGCTTAGTCAACAGGTGACTAAGTCTGAATCTATCCTTGAGTCAGGAGATAGCACTTGAGTCTGTTCCTGAACTCAGCTTCACAGTTCACTCAACTCAACTTATGTTCTTTTTAGTGTTTAACTAGGCAGTATTATAGCAAGCAATATATTAAGGAGATAAGGGTTAGAAAGATATTACTCAGCAGACGTATCCTGGTTCGGCCTCTCCGCCTACGCCAGTCCCCGGAATTCCTTCCGAGCTTTTCAGAATCCTCTACTGAGCTCTTTAAAGGTAGAGCACAAACCTTTTACAATAGCAACTGAGTATACAAGAGTACCTTCCTCTATTCCTTTACCCAATCCTATTTCTACCGCTGAGTACTATGACTGAGTACTCAGCTTCTCCTTTCTATACTTCTAGAAATGATAAGTGTTACTGTTCTAAACAACAATTGCTAAGAACACTTTAGATGACTAAAATCACTCTAGACTTTTACACAAGGATTGGAATTGGTGTAAGATTTGCTTTGCTTTTCTAATACAAAACTCCAAATATCAATTTGGTCAGCATTTCGACTTGATGAAGATCTGCATCGAATGAAGCGTTTGAGAGGCCTATTTATAGTGACACTTGATGCACCGGTAATTTCGAATTTCGAAATAACCGTTGGAGGGAAACAGCTTCCTATCGCTTTCACTCAATACGTGCTCAACGTCCTCGGCCAATCAAATTCTTGTATCTTTTGTCTTCGGAAGTGCTCAGCAGCTTTTCGTCAGGCTGGACAGAATGTTTCCACATTTTTGGCAAAGTCTTCCAGACAGCTTCCTGCGTCTTCTGAACTTTACCCAAACTAGAAATACTTTGTTTCTAAGTCTGTTCAGGTCAGCCGCTGACCTGACTTCCTTGTCGCACAACTCAGCAGCTTCGTTTTAAAGCTTTTGGTCGAAGGCTTCTCGATCCTTCTCCTTGTTGGGCTTGCGTTTTGTTCAGCTTGAGCTGCGTTTTGATCTGCTTGGGCCATATGGCTTTCATTCGTTGACTTGGGCTTGACTTTCTCCTGTGGGCCTTTGGGCTTTGCAACTTAATGTCTTATGAATTAAAATATTCAACATTGAACAAATACATTAGTACAAATAAATCAAAGCATTTAAATTTAATGTGTTAGAATATTTTTATCATGGAAAGTTAATTCTACTTAAATAAATTTGTCAAATCAAAATCATGTGGAAATGTGTTTCAACAAACTCCCCCATTTTGATGTTGGCAAAAATATTCAGTAAGGGACTCAATGTTGAGCTCCCCCATGATAGTTGACCTTTTCTTAATTTCTGAAGATTCTCCCCCGTAAGGGTTGAACCACTGACTTAGTTTTACTTAAAACATTTTAAGGTTTAATTAAGTAGGTCTAAGGTCAGCTTCAGAAGAAGGTCAGCACTTGGAACATTTTGTTTTTACTCAGTTTTGATACTTGGTTAAGCTGAAGATTAAGTTCAGTTATCAAAGTGGAAGTAAGCTGAGTAAGTTAATTGGAGCTGAGTAGTTTTACTCAGTGGCCAAGTACTTGTACAATTTTTTATGTTCACAAGTTTTGGTTTACTTTGTTCAATGAGTTTTAAGTAAGTAGACATTTGAGAAGGGTCATGCATTTGATCAACACAGCAGATAAGCACGAAACAATAAGTAAATAACTCAGTTGTTTTAAGAAGATACGATAATATATTAACTCAGCGAAGCAAGAAACATAGCAGCAAAACAAACATCAAGATTACACAAGTTAAAAACATCTATTTCCTAATGTTGACTTGAACTTGGTTAGATTTGGGTTTGGTTTGCTGACTGGGCTTCAATGTGTCTTGTCGCTGAGTCTGTGTGCTAGGGGGGACAGCAGAAGTTGATCCGGAATGTTTTTTCTATTGAGTTCCTTCTGCCGGTTGCTTATTTTTCTCCCCCGTTTTGCCAGCATCACCAGGATGAGGGGCGAAAGCATAGAACTACCCCTTTTGAAAAGCACGAGTCGGGAGGGTTGAGTATTGTTGCATTTGACTCGTACTTTCTTAGAGACCTTTAAAGACCTGTAGACCACCTGCCATGCTGGATGCGGGAATTTGCATATGAGCACTGATGACACTGAGTATGAACTCAAGTGACTTCCCCATCCAGGTAATATAGTCGGTCATCCTTGCATAGGATTGATGATACATCTTGAGCATGGAGGCATCATAGATATGGCGCTGAGTGTTCTGATGTCGGACGTGCTCAAGGGTCGATCTGGCATAGTGTAGGATGTCATTGGTCTTGACTTGGTCAGTGTCCATTTCTTCTCGGGTCAAGCTGAGTAGGCACACAACCTCACCTACTTGTTCAATTGTGCACTAAGAAGTGGAGGAAACAAGGTCTCGAGCTTCAGTAAGCTCAGTGGTCAGCTTTGTGAAGTGTTGGGTCACTTCAGCAGATTTGGCAATCGCTGAGTTTGCATCAGATAAAGCATTGAGCTTCCCTTCAATGGTATCCATATGGTGAACCATGTGTAAGTGAAGGTTAGCCATTCTAGTTGCAAACTCTTGCTTGGGCTGTTGAGCAACCATGTTGGTAAGGACACACATTAGCTCCTTAAGACCTTTGAGTTCAGTCAGAAGTTGCGTAATGGTGGTCAGTTGAGTAGGCTCGGCAGATGGACACTCAGCATCAGGTGCGTGAGTTCATTGAATGTCCGCGATCAGTTCTTGAGCAGCTTGAAGAATCCTTTTCCCAGAGTTTGAGATAGTGAGGAAGCTTAGAGGATCAACTGCGGATGTGTTCTGGTTAGCAGCAGGTGTTTGGAGATTTGGGTGATGTCCAGAAGTTGAGGTGCCATCTTAATTAAGTGAAGGTTGACCAATGAGAGTGGCATCCTGTGAAGTCAGCCCGTCAGTGGGAGCTGACTGGTTTACTAGCTGCACAGGTGGAGTATGAGTGGTTTGCGCAGCAGCAGTATCTACCTGCTCAGTGTCATTCTGGAGCTGAGTATTGACTTGTGGAGGAGTCAGCTCGAGATTGTCATGAGCAGGAGTTTCTTCAGATGCTTGTTCATTCAATTGAATAGCAGGTTCTTCAATCACTTGCTTAATGGAGGCTTGAGCAGCGGTGTCGACAGAGATTTGGCCCTTAGAGGCTTCAGCTTTGGCATGTTCCTGGTGCCTAGAAATAGAGGCTTGCTTTTCCTTGACTGGTGGAGTTTGGTCAATTGGTTTTGAGAAAAAAGTTGAACTCCAACGCAGTTAGGTCAACAATAGGATCACGAAGTGGGGAGTCATCCAGAACATCAAACACAGGTGGTTTGCATGACTTTCGCTTGAACCGTTTTTCAGTGCTTTCCTTTGATAGTTTTGGAGAAGGAGTTAGGTCAGCAGTGATGGGGTTTGTTGACTTAGGAGAGGCATCTAGATGGATGTCCTCAGCGGGCTCTTCAATAGCCATGTTCTTAACATGAGACTCAGCTCCTTGCTCATCAGCCTGCACTTCGGCAATTGAGTTGCTAGGTTCAATCTCCTTTGTCTTCTCAGCAGAGACAAACTTCTCTTAGTTATCACTGGGAGATCCGATTCCCTGAGCTCGCAGGAAAAAGGAGTCCTTGGGCACAACAAAGTTCAGTGGAGCTGCATCCAAGGGTTTTACTCCAAAGGCCTTCTTCCTCTTTAGGGGTTGCTCAGTCTCCTCCGGTTCGTCCTCAACCTCTTTGACAGGAGCAGGTCTTTTCTGTTCAGCCTTAGCAGGTTCAACTTTCTTCTTAGCTGACTCAACAGGAAAAGGTTTGGTCAGCACCACTTTGATTCTCTTGGCAGTCTGAACAACTGGTTTAGCTTTCTATTCGGAGGATGAGTCAGCTTTCCTCTTTCTCCCTTTACTGGGCCGCTCAGCTTGTTCTTCTTCCTCTACCACAGTTTCCTTTCCTTTCTTAGATTTGGCCTTGAAAGGGAGGCTGTGTGCTAAGCCGACCAGGATGGCGGAGGTGATTTCAGTTCCTATTTCGCTGTCTTCCCCCTTGAAGCTGATCTTGTGATCTTTTAGGATCTTGGTGATTAGGGAGCCTATTCGAAGAACTCTAGTGCTTCGTTGAAATGCCCCAATGAGGAAAACGGGCATGTTCAGGGGCTTGTAATTCAGCATGTGCCAGATGAAGCACTGCTCGAAGTTGGATGCTGAGGATGTTGGGGTTTAGTGTCCTATAGACAATTGTTCTAGGATACAAACTTAATGTAAATGAATTGTTCTTTATATCATTTGTTTAATGAGATATATGTTTTATAACTATATAAAGGCAATCCCTTTTAAGCACTAAATAAATTCTAATAAAAGGAAATCCGTAAGTTTATTTAAAGTAATTATAAAGTGTTCATACAAGCATGAAGTGAGACAAAACTTTATAGTAAACTGATAAACTTAAAACCACCCCAAGTCAAGTGATATGTTTGGGATTGACATATCACTGTTGAGATTTCTATGTAACAATGTCTTCTGTCTGACAGAAAGCTGATCTCACAAGCTTCATATATACAGATATCTGGACAGTTACATAGATCCGATGAAACGTTGTTCATTAGGATTGGGGATCCGATTTGAGATAACAGGATGGGTAGATTCATCTTTGTCACCTGTTCATCTCATTGGTATTAATAGGTATAACTAATCCTCAGACTCAAAGGAATATTAATTGGTATTCTGGATTACGGAATGTGATGCTTTGACTCTGGTGTAACACGATCCTTAACAGAGATGACTCTGGGGTGTGAACAGTAGACATTGGGTATCACAGGAAGTAATTGCGGAGTCGTTATATATTGGATTGAGCATTCATCACTCCCGATAAATGAGAGATACATCCATGGATCGCTTGTGGAAGATTCGACTCTAAATCCTTGCAAGGTGATAACTTAAGAGTAAGAAATATAGATTTCACTTAACCTATCTTTTTGAGTTGAGCCTGTACAATTAAAATGAACGTCTCGCTATATGTGACTTGACATCACCCATAGTCATAAGATTCAGTTCAAGGATGTAGTTGATAAAGGATCGAATTATACTGTAACTAATACGGAAAGGTTAACGACAGAATCAACCTGTCTTCTTATAGCTCTGGGGGAATGATTACGGACTTGCTAATCACATACTCTGTACATCATTCCGTTATGCAAAGATTAAATATAATTCTTTGAAAATTAATTTAATAACGTTGCATACGGCTAGAAGCAATAAGAACCTAATGGATCACACATAAGTCTTGGAACCTAAAAGAGAGATAGATGTTAATTAATTGATAGAAGCCCAATTGAGCCCAATAAGGCCCATGGACATAAGGGGGTCGAAATCCATGTAGTGATATACATAAATAATTAATTTGATTTTATTAATCCTAATTAGATTAGGAATATGAATTAAATTAATTAAGAGATAATTAAGTTAGGAGTTTTAATTAGATTAATATACTCCTATTATTATCTAATAAGGTTATTATTATTATCATTAATATATTAGATATATAGTGAGATAATAATTAGGAATTCTATTCCGTATGGAATTCCTATTCAGTAACCTAATTCTATCTAACTAGGGATTAGATACAAGAGATTATAAATACCCCTTCCCTTGAGATTTTCGAAATCCAAGCAAGCCATACCCTACTTGTGATTTTCGAAATTCACCTAGTCCAAGAGAGAGAAAATTCGACACCCCTAGTTCGAGGACGAGATTTCTCTACGGCTTCGTTTGATCAATTGATTTTCATCTATTTCTTTTATCCTTGATCTTGTGTTGATTAGTTAGAGGCAATCTACTTTGGTTGCTATTCAACGGTTAATACTAAATTAATCTTCCCGTATTTTATTTCGTGTTTGGGAACTCGAAAAAGAAAAACAAACAAAAGGGAGAAATCCGTTTTACTACTCCTACATCAGGTCAGTTCACGATTTCGCGGATTCCCGGAGATTGAACCGTCGGATCGTTGCGATTTTTGGACAGGAGCTTCTAGACATATTCTTCCACGTTTCCACCGAAGGGATTGTCGTTCGGAAGTCTAGAAGGTCTGTTTCGGATAGGGGAAGATTGGTAGACAGTTTCTATCTCTTTTGAAGTTATGGGCACTTCGTTTGCAACGGTAGATAGAACTTCTAAAAGGTATTTCTTCTTATCCTTCTTTATATGAAATAACGGTTAACGGATCTTGTGGTTAAATGGAAATAGGTTAAAAAATTTATATTTCCGTTGCTATACCTTAGCCTAATTTTCAACAGAGGTGGTGGAGTTGACCTTTGGAAAGAGGTAGTTGGTCAGTATAATGGGCTTGTCTTTGGGGCTGACCAAGACACATGGTTGAGACTTCTCCCACATGATCTTTTGGTTTGCAAAACTCGGCTACATACTTGACTCACTTATAGTCATTTTTTCTCCTCAGCTCTGTGCCTTCCTCTTTTAGGTCCAGTAATATGGCTAGATATGAGGGGTTGATGACTATCTTAGTTTTGTTGATGTGTGTTACCATATAGTCAGCATCGTCATTAGCGACAACTAAGTTCATGTATAACTCAGTTACCAGCTTCGAATCGGTCAGTCCATTGAGTGAGAAGAGGGTAGTCCATCCATTCTTGGATATCCAGTCGCAGTACGGTTTCTCAGCTTCAACAAAGCTCTTGGAGAACCAACTTGAGGGAATGACGTCAAGGTTTTCAACATCGGAAAAGACAACAGTGAACTTCCTTTCCTTAGGGGCTCTGTCCTTGTTCTTCTTCTTCTTCTTTGAAGGAGTTGAGTGTTCAGTGTTAGGGTCCACACCAAGGATGCTGACTTCATCCATGGGTTGGTCGTGCTGACCATGAGCATTTTGAGTCTCTTCTTCAGAAGTTTCATGGTACTCCTGCTCAGGTGGAGAAGCAGGGTTGATGTCGGAATGGTTGTCCTTGTATTGGTCACTTGATCGGTTCTAGGAATCGTCAGACATTGTGTTCTTGAGGAGTTCTTTAAGAAATGCAGAGAGATTTGGGATTTGAGAGAGAGAGTTTGAGTGCAAAAATCAAGCGTAGAAAGTGAATAGTGAGAAATCTTTCACTATTTATAGTCGGCAAGTGTTGATTTGATAGGTCAGGGTAATGGTGGGAATTTGAACCGTCGATAATCAGTTATTACTGACATTAATTACGAGAAACGGCGTATGGTTTTACTAATGATGACGCTTACATCATCCTAGAGGCTACTTAAATACGCGTGCAAACCCTAATTGTGCAAGTTGCTTTACTCAGCAACGAAGGTACTTAGCAGTTCAAGTGTTGAGTATATAAAACAGGTTTATACATTTGCATAGTAAGATCACTTAGCATTCATAGCAACTCAGTATGTAATAATCACTTAGCATGTATTATACTTAGAATTTTATTGAAGAGGATTAAACATACCGATAGCTTCCCTTAGTATGCTGAACTGCTCACGAGCCAGGGGCTTCGTGAAGATATCAACAAGTTGCTCATCCATTGGGACGTAGGTCAGCTTGATCTCACACTTGAGTACATGATCTCTGATGAAGTGATGCCTTATACTGACATGCTTCATCCTACTGTGTTGGATTGGGTTCTTTGATAGGTCAATGGCACTCTTGTTGTCACATTTGACTTCAATCATTTTAGTCTGAACACCATAGTCATCTAGCTGTTGCTTGATCCATAGGACTTGGGCAACACAGCTTCCAGCAGCAATGTACTCAACTTCAATGGTTGACAAGGCTACTGACGACTGCTTCTTACTGAACCAAGACACAAGACAGCTTCCAAGGAAATGGCATCCTCCTGAAGTGCTTTTCCGCTCAAGCTTGTCCCGTCCGTAGTCAGCATCAGTGTATCTGAGAAGTGTAAAATCATAAGTGTTGGGATACCATAAACCTGCATTTACTGAGCCTTGCAAATATCTAAGGATTCTTTTTACAGCTATGTAATGAGAATCCTCAGGGTTAGATTGATATCTTGCACAATAACATACCAAGAACTGAATGTCTGGCCTACTGGCTGTTAGATAAAGTAGAGAGCCAATCATACTTCGATACAATTTGCTATCCACTGACTTACCATTTTCGTCAGCACAGAGGACAATGTCAGTGCCCATTAGAGTAGATATTGACTTACAATTATCCATTTCATATTTCTTCAATATCTCCTTTGCATACTTAGTCTGACTGATGAAGATGCCATTTTTTTCCTTGTTTGATTTGAAGTCCAAGGAAGAAGTTGAGTTCTCCCATCATTGACATTTCAAACTCAGTTTGCATCTGCTTACTAAATTCTTTGCAAATAGACTCATTAGTAGCACCAAAAATAATGTCATCAACATATATTTGTGCCAGCAAGGTATCCTTACCCTTTCTCTTAATGAATAAGGTTGTGTCGACTTTTACTCTGACATAATTTCTAGTCAGCAGGAAATTGGTCAGCCTCTCATACCAAGCACGTGGTGCTTGCTTGAGACCATACAGAGCCTTTTTGAGTTTATAGACATGGTTTGGGAACTTAGTATCCTCAAACCCTGGAGGCTAATTAACATAGACCTCCTCATTTATAACTCCATTAAGAAATGCACTCTTGACATCCATTTGAAACAATTTAAAATTCATAAAACTGGCATATGACATAATATTCTAATTGCTTCAAGCCTTGCCACTGGGGCGAAGGTCTCACCGTAGTCAATACCTTCCTACTGACTATAGCCCTGAGCTACAAGTCTTGCTTTATTTCTGACTACATTCCCTTGTTCATCCAGCTTGTTGCGGAAGACCCATCTTGTTCCTATGGTCTTCTGGCTTCTTGGATTTGGCACTAAGTCCTATACTTCATTCCTTTTGAACTGGTCGAGCTCCTTTTGCATTGCACCCATCCAGAACTCATCGCACTCAGCTTCTGAAAAATTCTTTGGTTCCAGAACTGAGACGAATGCTACATTGCTGAGGTATCTCCTGAGTTGATTTTTAGTCATCAGGGTATTCTCAGCAGCATTGAGTATGGCGCTTTCAGAGTGTCCTCTTGGGATTCTGATTTCTTTTGGTAGTGTAATGCCTTGAGCTGGCTGTGTTTCAACAATCTCTACAGGTATAGATTGGTCAGTGAAAACAATTTGAGTTTCGTTTTTACCTTTAGTCAACCCTTGAGGTAGTGACTCAGCGGCTGTACTT
This sequence comes from Euphorbia lathyris, assembly GCF_963576675.1. Classification (NCBI taxonomy): domain Eukaryota; kingdom Viridiplantae; phylum Streptophyta; class Magnoliopsida; order Malpighiales; family Euphorbiaceae; genus Euphorbia; species Euphorbia lathyris. Next base: position 66,997,385 of record NC_088910.1, read on the forward strand.
TGGTCAGCAGGTGCTGAGCTCGGATCATCCTCAGTTGGTTGATTGATATTCCCTGCAGGGTTAGTTTCATCGAACTCAATGTGTACAGACTCTTCTAAGACCTGAGTTCGTTTATTGAAAACTCTATATGCTTTGTTATTTGTTGAGTAGCCTAAAAAGATAGCTTCATCAGCTTTTGAATCAAACTTAGCAAGGTTGTCTTTAGTGTTTAGAATAAAACATTTGCAACCGAAGGCACGAAAATATCCTATGTTAGGTTTTCGTCCTTTCCAAAGTTCATAGGGGGTTTTCTTTAATATATAACTAGAGCCCTATTGAGTATGTAGCAAGCTGTGTTGACAGCTTCTCCCCATAAGTACCTTGGAAGCCTATTCTCACTCAGTATTGTCCTGGATTTTCAACCAATGTTCTGTTCTTCCTCTCAACTACCCCATTCTATTGAGGAGTTCTAGGAGCAGAGAAATTATGGTCAATGCCGCTAGCTTCACAGAATTCAACAAACTGTTGATTTTTGAATTCTCCACCATTGTCACTTCGGATGTAAGCTAACTTTAGGTCTTTATCATTTTCAAGTTTTCTAACTAATGTTGAAAATATCTCAAAAGTTTCATCCTTACTACTCAGCAAGATGACCCAAGTGTACCTCGAAAAGTCATCTACAATGACCAAGGAAAATCTCCTACCACCCAAGCTCAGTGGCTGGACTGGTCCGAAGAGATCCAAGTGTAGCAACTCCGGTGGACGCTTGGTTGAGACCATATTTTTACTTTGAAAAGATTTCTTGGTTTGTTTTCCTTGCTGACAAGCATTGCATAATTGATCCTTTTCAAACCTGAGTTTGGGCAGTCCCTCAACTAATTGCTTTCTTGCTAATTTGGCCAGGAGGTCCATGCTTACATGACCAAGTCTCATGTGCCATAGCCAGGAATTTTCTCTTTGACACTAAGCATATATTTTTTGAAAACTTCTTTTCAAGATTTAGCATGAAGACATTGTCAACACGAGGGGCAGTTAAAATAAACTCATTTGTTTTCCCCTCGAGTATTTTACATCCAGTGGCATCGAATATAACCTTCCTACCGCTGTCACACAGCTGAGCTACGCTATGTAGGTTATATTCAAGTCCTCTGACTAGGGAGACTGACTCAATAGTAGGATTACCACCAACGGTTCCTAAACCTACTATCTTACCCTTTTTGTTGTCTCCAAAACTTATGCTTCCTCCTCGTTTATGCACAAGTGTGATGAACTGAGTTTCATCATCGGTCATATGCCTTGAGCATGCACTGTCAATATACCACAACTTTGACTTCTCAGCACACCTCAGGCCTGCCTACAATATAACTAGTTACCTTTAGGTACCCAAGTCTTTTTGGGTCCTCGTTTGTTAGGCTCAGCAGGTGATACATCATATTTAATCTTATGACGACACACTTTGGTAGTGTGGCCAGTCTTCCCACAGAAGTCGCAATGGGCCTTCCTTTGGGGATGCCTTATTGGCGGGTCAGCACCATTGTGCTGAGCATGCCAACACACCTTTGTGGTGTGTCCTTTCTTTCCACAAAAATCACATTGGACGTTTTGCTGGGGAGTCCATTTCCGCTGACTAGTACCTAAGTACTCAGCGTATTGATGGACATTTTTCTTATTCGGAACCTTCAGCTGGTTCTGAATAGATGTGATGTCCTTTCTCAGTTTCGTAGAATCTGACTGGACCTCAGTGATATACCTATGCATGATTTTTAGATTTTCATCTTGCCTGGTATTGTCCTGGAGAAGATGACGAAGGTCACTGAGTTTGACCTCCTCAATCTCATCACATCGCCTACTAAGTGCTCGTACTTTCTTGTTACACTTTTTGACAAGTGTGTAGAGATCACTCAGGGCATTAATCATTTCATTTCTGAGCAAAGGTAGAGTCATTACTTCAGTTAATTGTTCCTCATTGTAAGATGGATATGAGGGGTCAGCTTGCTCAGAAGGGCAGGGGTCAGCAAACTCATCAGCCATGAAGCATATGTTTGTTGACTCAGTGGCTTCAGCTCCTGATGAAGATGATTCATCGCTATCGCTCCAGGTGGCCACCATTGCCTTTCTACTACTCTTTTTGTCCTTCTTCAGGGTAGGACAGCTTGACTTGATATGGCCAGTTTAATGACATTCAAAGCATGTGATGGGCTTTGAGCTTTCCTTCTTGTATTTGCTGTCGCTTGACTCAGCTTTGTATTTGTCATTTCTCTTGAATGGCTTCCTACTGTATTTGTCATTCTTGCGAAACAGCTTCTTCATCTTTCTAATGAACATGGCCATTTCTTCATCGTTTGATGAGTCACCATCAGTTGAGTCAGCTTTCATGACAAGAGACTTTTGCTTCTTATCCTCAGCCTTTTCCTTCACCTCAAAGTTCCTTATTGAGATCTCATGGGTCAACAGAGATCCAATAAGCTCATCGTACTTGTAGGTGGTCAAGTCTTGGGCTTCCTCAACGGTTGTCTTCTTTGCTTGCCAGCTTTGTGGAAGACTCCTCAGTATTTTCTTCACTTTCTTTTCCTCAGTGAAGTTCTTGCCAAGCCTCTTGAGTTCGTTGATAATGTTGGTGAACCTTGAGTTCATTTCAGAGATTCCTTCACCATCATTCATCTCGAACAGCTCGTACAGCCTCATGTGCTGGTTCACCTTGGATTCCTTGACCTTGCTGGTTCCTTTATAGGTGACCTCCAGCTTCTTCCAAATCTCCTGTGCTGACTCGCAACATGAGATTTTATTATACTCTGCAGCATCTAACGCACAGTGAAGCATGTTTATAGCCGAAGCATGATTTTGTAGCTTCTTGAGGTCATCCTCTGATCACTTAGCCTCAACTTTGACAATCGTTTGGCTGTCAACAGTTTCAACAGGAACAAATGGGCCTTGGACTACAGAAAGCCATGCACTCATATTTGTTGCCTGAATGAAGTTTTTCATTTTGTTCTTCCAAAAGGTGTAGTTAGACCCGAAAAACAAAGGAGGCCTAGTAATGGACAGTCCCTCAGGAAGAATCTGAGTTGTCTGATTTCCTGGGAGGAAACGAGTGCTGTTCTCAGCCATTGTGGGGATTAGCTTAAGATAGTTATATCTTGTTCAGTGAGCTGTTAAGCTCTGATACCACTTGTTGGTCCCGTGTAACGTGATAGTATTAGTTCCAAGTGGGGGTCAGGAACTATTTAAAAAAATTCACATTAGGCTGACTTATATTTTGAACTTAGACTTTTTCAAGGTCTTTTAGCACAATGGTACTGAGTAAGTTTTAGACGCAAGCTTAGTCAATAGGTGACTAAGTCTGAATCTATCCTTGAGTCAGGAGATAGCACTTGAGTCTATTCCTGAACTCAGCTTCACAGTTCACTCAACTCAACTTATGTTCTTTTTAGTGTTTAACTAGGCAGTATTATAGCAAGCAATATATTAAGGAGATAAGGGTTAGAAAGATATTACTCAGCAGACGTATCCTGGTTCGGCCTCTCCGCTTACGCCAGTCCCCGGAATTCCTTCCGAGCTTTTCAGAATCCTCTACTGAGCTCTTTAAAGGTAGAGCACAAACCTTTTACAATAGCAACTGAGTATACAAGAGTACCTTCCTCTATTCCTTTACCCAATCCTATTTCTACCGCTGAGTACTATGACTGAGTACTTTGCTTTTCTAATACAAAACTCCAAATATCAATTTGGTCAGCATTTCGACTTGATGAAGATCTGCATCGAATGAAGCGTTTGAGAGGCCTATTTATAGTGACACTTGATGCACCGGTAATTTCGAATTTCGAAATAACCGTTGGAGGGAAACAGCTTCCTATCGCTTTCACTCAGTACGTGCTCAACGTCCTCGGCCAATCAAATTCTTGTATCTTTTGTCTTCGGAAGTGCTCAGCAGCTTTTCGTCAGGCTGGACAGAATGTTTCCACATTTTTGGCAAAGTCTTCCAGACAGCTTCCTGCGTCTTCTGAACTTTACCCAAAGTAGAAATACTTTATTTCCAAGTTTGTTCAGGTCAGCCGCTGACCTGACTTCCTTGTCACACAACTCAGCAGCTTCGTCTTGAAGCTTTTGGTCGAAGGCTTCTCGATCCTTCTCCTTGCTGGACTTGCGTTTTGTTCAGCTTGAGCTGCGTTTTGATCTGCTTGGGCCGTGTGGCTTTCATTCGTTGACTTGGGCTTGAATTTCTCTTGTGGGCCTTTGGGCTTTGCAACTTAATGTCTTATGAATTAAAATACTCAACATTGAACAAACACATTAGTACAAATAAATCAAAGCATTTAAATTTAATGTGTTAGAATATTTTTATCATGGAAATTTAATTCTACTTAAACAATTTTGTCAAATCAAAATCATGTGGAAAGGTGTTTCAACAAATCTGTCGTTGATGAGCAAACCCATAGATAGAGAGGATATTTATCTCTACATGTCTGCTACGGATTGAGTTGTTTGCATGGTGGTTATTCGAGAAGAAGGAGGGCAACAATATCATGTTTACTACATTAGCAAAGTGCTGAAAGATGCTCAGATCCAGTATTCAACATTAGATAAGATGGCATCGATGGTTGTGGCGACCTCTATCCACTTCAGACCTTATTTAGAGGCACACGTAGTGTTAGTAAGAACAAGTATTCCAATATGAAAAGTACTGCAGAAACCGGAGACGTCAAAAAGGTTAATGGAATGGTCTATCTGATTGGGCAAATTCGACATACAATACGAAGGGAGACCAACCCTTAAGAGTTAGGTTTTGGCAGATTTCGTAAACAAGCTCACCATAGAGGATGACGGTTCATCGAAAGAGTCAAAAGAAGAATGGACGATGTACACGGATGAGGCATAATCCACTAAAGGAGCTAGAGTTGGGATCATTATTAAGGGACCTTAACTTATTCGAATCCAATATGTGGTGAAACTTGCTTTTCTAGTCACTAACAATGCTACATAATATGAAGCTATGATACTATGGCTACAACTATGAAAAAAGATCGCTCCAGAACAAGTGGTGATATACAAAGATTCACAGGTGGTGGTTAATCAAATTACCAAGAATTATGCTATCAAAGATGAAACATTGTACTTGTATGTTGAAGAAGCACATAGCCTTATCCCCGCTATAGAAGAAAATGAGGTAAAATGTGAATTGGTCCACGTCCAACGATGTTTTAATATAAAAGCAGATCAATTAGCTAAAGCAACATCTAGCCTTGAGCAATGGAAAATGATCACATGCCCATTTGAAGTAAAAACTAATCATGCATACAACAAATAGGTGGTAGCAATGTTGCTAACCACAGATGAAGATTGGCGAATCCCCCTTATCCAATATCTGGATGAAGGGATATTTCTCGTCGATAAGGTAAGAGCAAAAAGGTGAAAGAGGCACACTATGGAGTTATGGGTGGACAATTGCACCAGAAATCCTTTAGCCAGCGTTGGTTAAAATGTATAACAAAGGAAGAAGATAACTATATGTTGCAAGAACTGCATAAAGGGATTTGTGGGGATAATGAAGCATCCATTGCAATCTTTAGAAAAGCTCGACTAATAGGTTATTTTTGGTTGGGTGTGGAGCTCGATGCTAAGAAGTTGGTAGAGTCATGTCACAACTATCAGCTTCATGCTAATGACAGCTATAAGTCGAGAGTGTTGCAAAGACCCATTTGGGAGGGATGGCCTTTTGCAACCCGGGGGTTGACATATTAGGCCCATTCCCCATGACCACTAAGCATCGGAAGTATGTGATTATGACAATTGATCATTTCATGAAGTGGGTTGAAGCAGATCCCATATCAACTATTACTGCTGAAAGAATCAGTGATTTTGTGATGGCAGGAACCATTACATGATTCAGGATCCCCCCCCATAATCATCACAAACAATGGAAAACAATTTAATTGTATCAATTTTAAAACTTTCTATGAGAGACTGGGAATCAAGAATAAATTCACCTCTATATATTATCCCCAATCTAATGGTATGACAGAGGTGACGAATAGAACTATGGTAAAGGGGATAAAGAAGAGTTGGGGGGATCAAAATAGCATATGGGTGGATTATATTGACACTATCTTATGGGCGTATCGAACCACTCCTAGAACCGTAACGGGAGAAACCCCATTTGCCTTGATACAGGGGTTAAAGCCATCATCCCAGTGGAAATCAGATCCTCTATTATTGCGAGAGGCAAAAAGAAATGAGCTTACGATAAGGGCTTGATATATTAGAAGAAAAACGTGATAATGCATTTATTCATATGGTGGCTTATATACAACGAATCATTGCATATTATGATAAGCGTGCTAAACAAGTCGTTTTGAATGAAGAGGATCTCGTCTTACAAAGAGCTGAGAAAACATAGTTTGTTGAAGGCTGAGTAAAGTTATGAGTCATCTAGATGGGTCCTTATCGGATTGCTAAGAAAATTGGATCCGCCACATTTCAACTCGTAGACATGGAGGGAAAAGAGGCACCTCCTACTTGGAATATTCATAACCTTCACAAATACTATAAAAAATGATCTGTGAATGTTGAACACTCTTTTTCCTTAGTTAGGTTTTTATCCCAATGAGTTTTTCCTAATAAAGTTTTAATGAGGCTCAATAAGCGGGTGTAAATCAATATAATGTATTTTGCCTTTCGTATTAATACAATATCCAATTTTCAGTCTTCATATCTCGCTCATTATGCTTTGCATGGTAGTATCAAACATGAATATTTTATGTACCCACTTGATTTGGGAGGGGGGGCAACAATATAATATAAGTATTAAGCAATGTTTTAAAAACCGGACCGGACATCAAACCGGTGAAGCAAAGGGTTCAGGGGTTAATGGGTTCAACCGGTTGACCCGGACTGGTTGAACCGGATGACGTCATAAATAATATATATATAAAATAAAATTCTAATAAGAGAGACATCATCAATACACCACATCACAAACATAGATTAATAATTTAAATAGTTATGTGCAAAAACAAAAACAAAAATTCACAAAATTAAAAGAATCATATATCAGGAGTTTGGTATTCTTGAACAAACGATGGCGAAAGAACGAGAGAAACCTAGGGCGAGGTCGACGTTGGTGATGGGCGGCGCGGGCGGCCAATCGGTGCTGGGGTTGGGGGATCGGGCGGCTGGGAAGGAGCTGGACGCGGATCCAGGGCCGGAGAGGGTGTTGGCGGGGGGCGATGGGAAATCGGCGGTGTCTTCAGGAGAAAGACGAGTGAGCGGGGAGAGGGTTAGGGATCGCTCAAGGGAGTGGGATCGGCCGGCTCGTGGGGGGGTGAGGGGCCGGATCCGGAATCTTATGTGGCTGGCGCAGGGGAGTTGGGGTTGGAGAAGGCAAGGGAGTGGTGGGATATGGCTGCGGAGCTCGAGATTAAAGGGGGCGGGAAGTTTGTAGCGGACGGGGGGCCGGAGTGTGCCGAGGGAGTGCCGGCAAGGGGTTCCGGTTCTGGGGTTTGCGTGCAGCACCCTGGATCTGGTGCGGATTTGTCCCGCGCTTCATAGGGTAGTGGTACGGATGGGGCTGTTGGCAAACGGCTCCTTGGTTCTTGTGCGGAGATGGGCAATTCTGCCGCGGGAGTGCCGGCAGTGATGGACGCTGCCCAGGCGCAAGATCCGGCTGTGTCCCCTAGTCCTAGGGCAGCGAGGGAGGTTGAGGTAGTCCCGATGGGTGGGTCGTTGACCCAGGGGGCTACGGGTCAAAAGGTCACATATTCTATTGCCAATCCAGGCTCGTGGAAAACTGTGGATATGGTTGATAATTTCACGTTGGAGAAAGGACTGGGGAATTCATCCTGGAGAGATAAGGTGTTGGGGGTGGTCGAGGAGGAACCCATGATGGAGGAAGACATTATCGAGGATGAGTCTGAGGATGTCTTTTCTGACTCTGATGTTGAGGATGGTGAACAAGAGGACCCGATGTGTCATGTGATCCGTCTTTCCTCTGAAGACAAACGCGTCCTCAGATCAAAATGGAAATTAGCCTTAATTGTCACTGTGCTTGGGAAAAGGATTAGCTTTAATTACTTTGCTCAGAGGATCCAGGCACAATGGGCGAAGAAAGGGAAGGTTACCATTACGGACCTGGAGAATGACTATTATGTCATTAAATTTACAAGGGCAGAGGATTTTAATGCAGTTGTTAATGGTGGACCTTATATCATATCCAATCATGTGTTGGCGCTGAGGCCATGGGTCCCAAATTTTAATCCTCATGAATGCTCTATGAATAGGATCCTTACTTGGGTTAGATTCCCAGGCTTATCTATTGAATACTATAACGAAAGATTTCTTAATAAGATTGGAGGCCTGGTTGGGAAAGTTCACCATGTGGACAAGACTACCGTTGGGGTAGTGAGATGCAAGTTTGCCAGGGTTTGTATCGATATTGATCTTGCTAAGCCTCTTCTGTCTAAATTCTATGTTCAGAATTCGGTTTTTCATATTGAATACGAAGGTATTTACAATATTTGCTATGAGTGTGGCATGTTTGGCCATACTTATGATGGTTGTCCTAAGAGAAGGAAGGTGGTTGAGGAGGTGACAGTGACTAATAAAGTTAGAGCTGAGGAGAGTCAAGGGGAAGGGAGGAATTTTGGACCCTGGATGCTGGCTAAAAGGTCGGTTAGAAGAAAGCCACGGGCAAATTTTGTTCGAAACCAACCCCCTGATATCAGCAAGGAAATGAGTTCTCTACAAATTGCTCCTGAGATCAAGGTCAGGCCCCCCGACATCAAGATTGGTGCTGGTGTTGAATCAGCATCTGGTTCAGGGTCAAGATTCGGGGTCCTGTCTACTGAGGAGGGCCAGGATTCGGATCTATCTAATGAGCATATGGAGTTAAGCATGCCAGGCCTAGAGTTTGCTGAGCCAACTACTATCCTAGGTGACTCTATTAATCCTCTGTTCGACTCCAAAGTTGTTGCCATGGGGAGATCCCAGAATGCTGGCTCAACTGGAAATTTAAAGACCAATGAGATTAGTAATTCGAAAACTTATGTTGATGTCTTAAATGGAAAGTCTATGAGAGTCAATAAGTTGAATATGAAGAAACCTAAGGTTAATCCTAAAAAGAACCATATTTCTTTGGACTCTTGGGATAAAAGGGGGCCTGCTGGCACCTCTTCAAGGCTCTCAGGAGCCCCGAATAAATACCTAGTCTAGGTTTTGGGCCTGTGGTCAGTAGTCTTCCTTTCTGGTGGACCTTTTTGTTTGGAATGTTAGAGGTGCGGCTAGTAAGGCTACCCGCATCCATGTTAAAGATTTAATCAAACAATTTAATCCTTCTTGTTTTGTTTTGCTTGAGACCAAGATTAGTGGTTGCAAAGCAGATGAGGTGGTTAGAAAGTTTAAGAATTGGAGGTGTGTCAAATTTAAAGCTATTGGTCGGGCAGGGGGGATTTGGCTTTTCTGGAAGCCAGGTCGTGTTAATATTGATATTATCAGTATGGATAAGCAATTTATTCATAGTAAGGTTTGTTACCCTGGTAATAAACCCTTCTTTCTCACCTTTGTTTATGCCGATCTTGTTTTGGCTAACCGCAAAAGGCTGTGGGAGATCCTATATTCTTTAAGTACAAGCATGATGGATGCGTGGATGGTGGTTGGGGACTTTAATGATATTGCCCTTATGAGCGATCATAAAGGGGGGTGATCATTATGTGAACCGGTGTCTCAATCACAAGCAGAATATGGATTTATGCGGGCTGTCTAACCTGGGAGCCTCTGGTCACAAGTTTACTTGGAAACGTAATAGCGTGTTTGTTCGGTTGGACAAAGTTTATGTGAATGTTGCTGCGATTTATAGATTTCCCGAAGTGAATATGCTGAATCTGCCTTTCCGCCACTCAGACCATTGTCCTATCCTCGTTAAGCTGGTTAAAGGTCATCGGCTTAAAGGGGATAGACCTTTTAGGTACCAGGTAGCCTGGGAGTCCCATCCTGAGTTTAAAATTTTTGTCAAGGACAATTGGCAGCCTCATTCCAATGTTCTCCTTGCCGCTGAGGGGTTTAGAAAGAATGTGGTTGGATGGAATAAAAACATCTTTGGCCATATTATCAGAAGAAAGAATAAGCTTTTAAGAAGAATTGAAGGCATTCAACGCTGTTTGGAGATCCGTTTTGATCACAGTCTGAATTGTCATCTTAGATCTCTCCAGAACGAGTTGGAAGCTGTGCTTAGACAGGAAGAGCTTCTTTGGTTTCAGAAATCTAGAAAGGCTTGGATTAAGGATGGTGACCGGAATACCAGGTTTTTCCACCTTTCTACTATTATTAGGAGGCAGAGGAATTGGATCGATGCCATTAAAGACTCCAATGGTGACTGGGTCTATGAAGATGAAGATATTCATCGCCTGGCCCTTAACTTCTATAAAGACTTATTTAAAGAGGATGAGGTGAATCTGGATAAAGCCCTTTCTGGGATCTCCTTTCCTAGGCTGGAGGAGGATGCTATTAAGGACGCTTTCCATCCTATTGACCAGAAAGAGATTGATCTGGCATTCTCTAGTATTGGAGCTACTAAGGCTCCGGGGATCGATGGTATTCCTGCTAGTTTTTACCACAAACACTGCGAAACTGTGAAGGAAGGCATTTACAGTTTTGTTAAAGGTGTTTTCGGCGGATCCAACGATATTAGACTGGTGAATAAAACCCTCCTGGTTCTGATCCCAAAAGTTGAAAAACCTTCCTCCTTTTTACAAATGAGGCCGATTAGTCTTTGCAATGTGTTGTACAAAGATATTACTAAAATTGTGGCAAATAGACTCCGAAGTGTTCTTCCTGAGATTATCAGCCAGAATCAAGGCAGTTTTGTTCCTGGAAGGCAAATGATGGATAATGTGGTTATTGCCCAAGAGATGGTTCACTCCATGAAGATGAAGAAGGGTAAGAAAGGGATTGTGGCTCTCAAGCTGGATCTGGAGAAAGCTTATGACCGTTTAAACTGGAGTTTTCTTCTGGATAGTGTAAAGAGAGCTGGTATCCCAGAAAGCTGGAGGAAATTGATTGAGGATTGCATTTCTTCTCCTGTTTTTCAGGTTTTGATCAATGGAGATATGTCTAATGAGTTCTCTCCCTCCAAGGGGATCCGTCAAGGGGATCCTATGAGCCCTTTCCTTTTTGTTATTGCTATGGAGAGGTTATCACACCTGATCCAAGAGGTTGTGAGCAATGGGAATTTCCATCCTATGTCCATCAACAAGTTCTACCCTCCTATTACCCATTTGTTCTTCGCTGACGATGTGATGATCTTTGTGGAAGGGAATGAGGAGCAAGTTGGGGTGGTTATGGATATCCTTAATTGTTTCTGCGCTGCTTCTGGCCAGAAGATCAATATCCAAAAATCTCGGATGCTTTGCTCTAAAAACATGGATAAAGGCGTTTGTAAAAGGCTAAGTGATTTATCTGGTATTCCTCTTACTCACTCTTTGGGTAAGTATCTTGGTGTCTCCCTCCATAGCGACAGAGTTTCCAAAGCCTCTTTTAAAGAAACTCTGGACAAAACCAATGGGTTGTGTGCTAGTTGGAAAGCTAATTCTCTTTCCCTGGTAGGCCGTCTAACGTTAATTCAGTCTGTCAATTACGCGGCTCCTAATCATATCATGCAAGCCTGCAGACTGCCTGAGCCTGTTCTTAATGAGCTTGACAAAATTAACCGGCGTTTCCTTTGGGGAGAGTCTGGAGAGGGGAAAAAGATTCACCTTGTCCCTTGGAAGGAGGTCTGCCAGCCGAAGAGTATGGGAGGTCTTGGGATAAGGCATGCTAAGGATAATAACAAAGTCTTATTAATGAAGCTCCTCTGGAGAATGTGGCAATGCCCCTCCTCTATTTGGGTTCGTCCTCTCTGTGGTAAGTATCGAAAAGACAAAATTTTTGGGGGTCCTAATGAGAGAGTTGTCAATTGTTCTTTCCTCTGGAAATGGCTTAGCGCTGTGTTTACGGAGTTCTGCTCGGGGGTTGGCTTAGAGGTGGGTAATGGCAATTCCATCAGTTTCTGGAATGATATCTGGATTGGGGACAAACCGTTATTAGAAGTGTGTAGCTCCCCTCCGCCTAATAACATCCGTAATTGGAGGATCGCCGATGTGGTTGATTCTGAGGGGGATTGGATTTGGTCTAAGTTTGACACCTTCTTTAACCTGGATACTCTCCTTAGAATTAGAGGAGTGAAGATAAGTAATCAAGAGGAAGATGAGGATAGGCACTGCTGGGCCCTGACTAACAATGGAGCTTATTCTTGCAAATCGGCCTTTGAAGCATTTACCCTCAACAGGTCCGGTCCTATCTCTGATACTTGGAAAGTCATTTGGGCCCTAAAAATCCCTTATCGTATTAGGAGCTTCTTGTGGCTGGGGGTTAAGGACAGGTTGCTTACTAATTCGGAAAGGCATAGACGGCATCTGGTGGATTCAAGAGCTTGCAGTAGATGCAGAGGCCATGATGAAACTTTGTGCCATGCTCTTAGGGACTGCTATAAGAGTAAAGAGGTGTGGAAGAAAATTCTCCCACACCACATTCTTTCTTCCTTCCTTGCCCACTCTGAGCGTGACTGGTTCTCTGATGGTGTTAGTGGGAAGTTACTGGCGAACATGGAGCATGGCGATATTTTTTTTGCTATCATCTGTCACCAAATTTGGAAGTGTAGGAACGAGGAGATTTTTGGTGATAAAGTTGTTTTTATTCCTAACTTAGCTGAGTTCTTCTCGGAAAAACTCTCTAATATTACTGAGAGTTTCAAAGGGGATTCCCTTACCCAGAAGAGAGATGTCCACCTCCTTGGTTGGAGCAGGCCGAGAGAAGGGGTGGTGAAATTGAATACGGATGGCTCCTGCCTCAATGATGGGAAGATTGCTGCCGGAGGTGTTCTTAAAGATGCGGGGGGCGCCTAGCTGTCTGGGTTCACCCAGAATCTAGGGTTGGGCTCTTCCTTTTCAGCGGAGCTTTGGGGTATTCTCTTTGGTATCAAGCTTGCCAAGAGTCTGGGTTTAAAGTTGTTATCTGTTGAATCTGATAACACGGAGGCCATTAAAATGATTTCTGATAATCATGCTATTTGTCTTAATAGCCGAAACCTTATCAAAGCTATTAAAAGGCTCTGCTCTTCCTTTGAGTTCATAAAGTTCAGCCACATTTTCAGAGAGCAGAACCAGGTTGTTAATCGCTTGGCGGCGGCTGGTCATGAGGGGATGTTGGGCGTCACTACCCTTTCTGATCCTCCTATTTTTCTCTCTTCTCTTCTTGTAGAAGATAGGATTGAGGTTAGCTTCCCTGATCCCAGGATAGATTTTCTTTTGGTTGGTTGTTTTTTTCTTTTCCTGTTTCTACTTAAAAAAAGAATCATATAAAAAAAAAATCTGCTAGATTTTTTTAGGCAAACTTTCCAATCAAGTCATTAAAATAAAAATGATTACAAATCCTATAAAAAATTGTAAGTTAAAAATTAAAATGAAATGTATGTGAAAGGCATAAGAGTTTTTTTTATAGGCTTAGTTTCTCATTTTATATTCTTCATTATTCAATGTGGGACAAGGAAATAAGCTTTTGAGATATAATGTAAATAAATAATTAATTAAGTTAACTTGCACAAGTCCAGCCATAAAGATTTAAATTCTCACGATCCCTAAAAGCATGCATCGCAGTGTCTCAACTTTCTTTATAAAAAAAATGGTCTAAACCATACGCAGCCTCCTGAATTTGTCACTTTTAATCATTTTATCCCCTGAACTTACGGGACGACCTATTTGCTCCCTTAACTATTTAAAAGTGGTATTATCAATCCCTATTCTTATTATAACGGAAACAAAATGAAATTCTAACATTAGTACAAGTGTTCATGGAAGTATTGGAACCCGTCTGCATATATATAACCTCATTTGCACCTTGTTTTAGTAGTGCATAATTATATATGCAATTTTTACAAGAAAACTTGTGTACGGTCTATACTAATCTCATTTGCAGGTTATTTTAGTAGGGCACAACCCTTTTTATTATGACATTGGTGCTTGCAATGAGAAATGTCATAATTATTTCCGTTATAATGAAAATAGGGGGTTATTAATACCACTTTTAAATAGTTGAAGGGGTAAATGGGTCGTCCCGTAAGTTCAGAGGGCAAAATGACTATAAATGACAAGTTCAGGGGGCTGCGTATGGTTTAGGCCAAAAAAAATAATAAAAAAATTCTCAGCTTTCTTGAAAAGGAAAGGAGTATGGATATCCCACATCGGAAGTTAGAAGTCTACATGTTGAGTTAGTGGGTTATAAATAGACCCCTTGACAATTGGAGGAGAATACTGTAAGCAGTATTTGGTAAAGGTTAAAAACCTGGGTACCAAATAGCTGATTCTATACTATTTTTTTGTATTAAAATAATGTTTTTAATAAAATTGGGTACAACCGGTTCACCGAGTTGATTCCAGTTTACCGGTTTTTTCAGGTTCAAATGGGGTCATTAATATTGACCCATAGTTGTATAACCGGACTAGACTACTGGCCGGTTTGCGGTTGAACCGGCCGGTCCGGTCCGGTTTTTAAAGCCATGGTATTAAGCATAAATGGTTCAGTTAACCAGAAACCGTCAATTTTTTAACATTCTGAACTGAAATCGAAACAACTATACTTCTTCAACACTAAACCAAAATCATTGGTTCGGTTAACCATTTTTTTGGTTTGGATTACCGATTACCATTTTGATCGGGTTTTATGTCTAACCCTATTTTTTCTATCTTTGGGAATTCCAAAATTTTCTGAAATTCCTAAAATTCATTATATTCATTATGGGAATTGTAAATTTATGGAATTCCCAAAAGAATTTCAAATTTCTGAAAAAAGAAGAGAAATAGAAAAGAACACATTTCTAACTTTTGAAAAGTCAAAAGAGATATTTTTTTCTTGAGAAATTTGTCTTTTGTCATGTCATGATTTTTATGGTGTTAGCCACTTTTCTAACGGTAACAACACAATTCTCCTTTGTTATAAAAAAAAAATTTGGAACATCATTTGTAAATTCATAGAGGTTTTTTTTAATTAACCATTTTTTTTACTAAAACCATAAAAAACATTTTACATTACAAAAAAAAAGGTTTAGTATATCAAAAGCACCCTGAACTTGTCTAAAAAGATTGATTGACCTACTGAACTTACATAGTGTCTCGTTATCCCCATCAACTTGCTTAAAATAACATATTAGTCACCTGAATTTATTTCAAATGATCTAATGTCCCCCTGAACTTGCTTATTATGATCCATTTGCCCTCTAAACTTGTTTAAATTGACCTACATTGCAATTTGTCTAAATCCATAAAAAAAAATTCAAAACTTAAAAAGTAAAGGCTTAATTCGTAATTTTAAGTCTTTAAAATAAATTAACTTTTTATTATGTACAAATGACGTTTTTATAAATTTAAGGACTTAATTATGATACCTTAAACAAGTTTAGGGGCTAATGAGACACCATGTAAGTTCAGGGGCAATCAACCTTGGACAAGTTCAGAATGCAACTGATGTATTAAGCAAAAAATATATATATATATATATATATATCTGTTGGCCCAAAATAAATAAATTTTATTTTATGTATATACAATGCTTGAGTTTTGATTTTAGGATATAGTTTATATTTTGTCTAGAAAATAATAATGGTAAAATAAAAATAAAAATACATATGTAAACTAACCTCCAACCGATGAGCACGTCTTGCACCACGCGGGGCATAACTCTAACACGCGAAGCGTATTGGCCAGCCCGCGAGGCGTGGAGGAAGCTACTTCCGAAGGACAGCTCGGGAGCTCAACCACGCGGGGCGTTCCTTCTCATACGCGAGGCGTATATCAGGCACCTGGAGAAGTTAGACTTCAGAGACTCCACCACGCGGGGCGTACCTTACTTTACGCCACGCGTAAAACGCATCGACAAGGCGCTCCAGGATCAGAAGCACAAACACGCGGGGCGTGCCTTCCTATACGCAGAGCGTATACCATCCATCCGAAGACGTTCCATTTCAAAGGCTCCACTACGCGGGGCGTGCCTTACTTTACGCCACGCGTAAAACGCATCAACAAGACGCATCAGGTTCAGAAGCTGCACTACGCAGGGCGTGTTCTTTCTCTCGGCAAATTAGAGGTCAGTTCCCGCCCGGAGCCCATTGTCGATCACCGATTTCTCAGAACGCATCCGGACACAGTCACGGACTAGCCTACAAGCTTAGCCCTATCCCCACATCTAGGCCCAAACCTTAAGATTTTCTCTAAATCACAAGGTAGTGGAGTGATGTGGAATGGAAGTTAGTGGAGGTTAGTGGTAGTTGGAAGAAGTTGAGGAAGTTGATGATGTGGCAAGGTAGTGGGCAAGGTTAGAGAGAAAAATAAGGGGTAGTTGACCAATAATTACCAAAATACCACTAAATAATTACCAAAATGCCACTTCAAAAAACTATAAATAGACCCCCTCCCCTTCATAAAAAACACTCAATCCAATACAACAAAACCCCTTCCTAAGGTCCTTTCTAATGCTCTCTAGTTCTTAGTTCTTAAGTCCCTTTTTTCTTAGTTCTTCAAGTTCTTTCTTTCGTTCTTCATTTTTCTTAGCTTCGATTCCTTTTTTAGCTCTTCTTTAGCTCCAATTAAAGTTCCAATAGCCTCTTTCCAAGTTTTTCTAATTCAATTTAGTATTCCAAGTCTTTAATTTGCTCAATTCCTAGCTAGAGCTCTGTTTTCAAATCGATTTTCCAGATTCGTCCAATTACTTTCAAAGCCTGATTGCGTCTATTTAAAGTCATTTTTTGCTTTCAATCCCTTCGACAAAGTTGTTCCTGACGTCTTGAAGTTCAATCTAGTATATTTATTTGCCCAATTCCGTGCCCATAAACTCTATTTACAAGCCGATCTGTCCAGCCTAAATCCTTTTAGACATTCTGTTTCCAGAATTTTCCAGATTCGTCCAGTTATTTTCAACTCCCAATTTCGTCTGCTTAGCATCCGTTCTAGCCTTCGATCCCTTATAGAAGTTTGTTCCTGACCTCCTGAAGTTAAATTTAGCCTATTTACTCGTCCAATTCCGTGTTCGTAAGCAACCAAACGAGCCTCCCGAAGTTGAAAGTTAAATCTACCCCATTTGCCTACCAACGTTTTGCCATTGCCAAGATCATATACCGTACGGGCCCGATCGGTTGCAGCTCTCCAAGGACCTCGCACCGACACCAAAATTCAACATCAATCCGAGATAGCTATTGTGGCTCCGAGTTTGTTGTTGAATTCCAATTTATTTCAATTGCATTTCAATTCCTTGTATTTGATTTGTTCTTCCAGTTCAATTGAATTAGCTATATGTTTAGTATAGAAGTTCTTCAATTGTAATTCATTTTCAATTTCATGCTTACCTCAAACACATGTATTCAAACCTTGATTTACATCAATAAAATACCGATTTTTCACCAAATCTCGTGTTAATTTCGCACCTTCAATTTCTTTACTTTTCCCGTCTTCAATCTATACGCTTAGCTTAAATAAAAAACAATTTATCTCGCAAAGTTTCTATAACGGCGCGAGAGATCCAAGAGGGACTTTTTCAATCTTTGCGTCCCTCGCCAATCGTTTCGTTTAGAATTCAAGTTTTGGCGCGCAAATTCCATAAACTTAACCATTTTAATTGAGAAGTAATCTTCTCTAGCACGCCCGCACCCTAACCACACGTGACAAGGTTGAAAATTAGCATATTCGCAAAATATCGCTAACAATATCTAAATAAAATTTCTAGTATTTTTCCATCCTATTGTACATCTCTTTTAACATATGAAAAGATTTTTGAAGCAAAAAAGTAATAAAATGCAACTTCTTCTTATATATTAACTGCTTTAGTAAAAAAAAGTTTATATTTATAATTGAGGTAAATTTCATCAGCGGTGTATAACATTTGTCCCATTTCACACTTTGGTGTACAACCTTCAATTTGTCTCACTAATATGTACGAACTTATTGGTGACCTCCCACTTTGATGTACAGCCGGTGAAAATGACCGGTCAACGCCTGGTCAACACGCCAACTCATCATTTTCATTAAAATTATTAATAAAGTGGGGCCCATAAATTATAAAAAATTAATTTTTATTGTTTACCTCTTTTACCCTTAGTTCTCCATCTCTTCATCTTCTTCTCTCTATTTCTTTCTTACTCTTCAAATTTCTTTCTCTCTCTAATTTTTTTCTCTCTCTAACTCTCCTCTCTCTCTCTCTCTCTATCTAACATGATCTGAAAGTGAGAGAGAGAATCAACAACTCTTTAAACAGAGAAGAGGTTATTAATAAGCGTAAATGGGATAGGAAGTGAAAGTTTCAAAAGGGTAATTAATTAAAATAAAGAAGGAAGAAAGGACATGGTAATTAATGAACACATCTCTTTTCCTTCTATTCCTCTTCTCAGGAGGTTAATGGCGAGGCATTGCGAGCCTTTCTTATATTTAAAAAAATGGACCCATTTTCCATTATTATTAACAAACACATGTTCATGGTTTCTATTCTCTTCTCTTCTCTTGATAAACTTCTCTTCTCTTGATAAACGAAGCTTAGCTAACAGGAATTAGCATAATGAAAATTTGTTCTTCAATTATAGTTCCTCTGGTTATCATTGGAGGTCGTGCTCTCTCTTTTTCTGTCTCAATCTTCACACCGTTTTTGGCTTTGCATATGCTCTCTCATTTTTCAATATATTAGTGGTAGCAGTTGCAACTATCAAGTTTTTTTTTTAAAACTATGAAGAAGATCAACAACTATCAAGGATTTCCATTTCTTCCTGACTCTGATGGCTGGTGATTCAGATTTGCATTTACTCAATTGTTTTTTATCTGTTGAATTTAATCCTAACACCAAAACTAAATTAGTCCAATATTTTGCACTACTAAGAATCAATTTCACTTTCAGATCATGTTAGATAGAGGAAGGAGAGTTAGAGAGAGAAATTTTTTAGAGAGAGAAAGAAATTTGAAAAGTAAGAAAGAAATAGAGAGAAGAATATGAAGAGATGGAGAAATAAGGGTAAAAGAGGAAAATAATAAACATTGTTTTTTTTATAATTTGTGGGTCCCACTTTATTAATAATTTTAATGAAAATGATGAGGTGGCGCGTCGACCAGGCATTGACCGGTCATTTTCACCGGCTATACACCAAAGTGGGAGGTCACCTATAAGTTCGTATATATTAGTGAGACAAATTAAAGGTTGTACACCAAAGTGTGAAATGAGGCAAAGGTTGGACACTATTGATGAAATTTACCCTTTATGATTGGATAAAATCTCATATCTGTATTTATAAACTTTTAAACCACGGAAATATATTTATCAATGGAAGTGGGACTTAATAGCTGAGTTTCTGCCACCGTATGTACAACTCATACTTGCTTCATATGTTATTTTTCCATATAGAAATATGAAACTGATGGTTGGTTTTGGGAAGGAAGCTCGTTTAACAAGTTCAGTATGGCCTCTATGTATGTGTTAGTAAAAACTTTAGAAGGTCCCTTATTGGTGACTTCAAGTTCGGTAAATTGGCAGCAACTTTGGATGGTCTCGGTCCCGGAATGAATTCATATCTTTATATGGTTGGCGGCGCATGACAACTTACTTTGTAATGCAAAACAAAAGCAGTCACATCTGACTAATGATGCAAGCTGCATGGGCTGTGGGGTGAAGAGGTTATTTTACACATTCTTCGGGATTGTCCTATTGCATATCGGTTGATAAACATCCTACATTTTTGTTGCCTCCCTGCCGAGTTTGTTAATGAGTAATCTGATTATTCCTCACTCCTTTCGAGATATTAGCTATTCTTGTTTCTTTACCATGACTATACGATGGCTCTGGAAATGGCGAGATATGAGAGTTTGTAAGGGGCGCGATGGAGTAACAGATAGGCTGGATTTTGTTACTTCTGTTGAGCGATTTCCGCAAGTGCACGGTATACGCTTGTAGTAATAAAAGATATCGATCCCACAGGGAACGTTTTTTAACAAAAACTTATTTTGAATCGGTTAAATTTACTTATAAGATTTATAGTAAGGAAAATCGTTAAATCGGTTTTTGTTTTGAAATTGCTAGAATGAGAATTAGATTAGAGTATGAAAATGTTAGAAAATATTCTGATTTAAGAATGAATTTGCAAGACATGAACGCTTAGTACTTTTTAGAAAAGTAAACAAATGTATTTGTTTGCATTAAGCAAAGAAAACAACTTTAAACTTTGTATAAATTATAAAGATGAAATAAATGACGGAACCTCTAATTTTTAGGCTTTGAACACAACAATCCTCCTAACTGGTTTAGATTGCTTCCTTAACCAAATTAAAACTCTACCGAGATAATAATTTGTCTAAGTGTTCAACAAAGTTTCCTTGTAAAGATTTTGAATTAAACTACGTTTTAATGAAAACACCAGCATCAATCTACTTCGGATCCTTTACCAAAGTGCTGCATAAAAATCTATCAAATAGAACGGACTTTATTAGATGAAATATAAATTGATATAAGTTTACATAGAACAAGGAGCATGGAAACATTCGACGACTTGCAAGTGAACGGGTTGTCAATCCTTTCCTTGGGTTTCGTTAGAGTTTGTCAGACTCAGGGGTGGATCCTCTACTCAATCTTCTCGTTGAATCTTCGTAATAGAGACGGGGTCTGTCTACTACCAAAATGTAAACTAAATTTGAACAATGTCTAAACGCTACTGTATTTGTTATTATTGAATAAACAATATGTGTACATCATATTGTTTTGAACAGAAATGAAATCTAAATTCTGAATCACTTGACTCGGAATTTCTGCATAAATTCTATACTAATCTCTTTCTTCTACTTCTCTTCAACTCTTCATCAACTCTTTATTTATAGATGTTGAAGAGTCTTGATTGAAGTGTCGTGTCCGTTGTGAAGGATCGTATCCGTTGTGAAAGGATGTCTTTATCCACCCGAACGAACACATTTCGTCGAAAACGAAAGTGTGCAATTTGGCTTCTACAGATTTTCTGCTCTTATCGAGAATATTTAATTCTCGGTCGAGAATGGGGGAGCATAATTTTGGTCTTCGAACGAAGGGAAGGAGGAGCTGAAGGGAGCGTGTCGCGACCGAGAATTGGGGGAGCCACGGTCGCGGCACGGAACTTTTTCGCTTCTTCGGCTTTCGTTCTCGTCCTCGATTTGGCGTTATTAATTTTCGTCGTCTTCGACTCCTTTTGTAGGGTTTTTCTTCTGTTTTTGATCCTTTTTCACTCCTATTTGGATGTTACCAAATATTTATGTACCTTGCATGAAAGAAACATATTCGAGAGTAAAAGTATTCTAAACAGATATAAACAGCACAAATTCATACCAATATTGATGTAATTATTGATGATATTTTAGGTATATTTTGGGCTTAACAAATCTCCACACTTAATCTTTTGCCAGTCCCGAGCAAAATTTTACTGAATTTATTCTTTAATTAATCTCTTTTATGAAAATAAAACATATATCTCTGTATTACCTTTTGAATTAGTTAAGCCGAAAAGACTTACTTCGCATGGCAAATTTATACGCAAAATATCAAACTAACTTAGTATAATATACGATATATCATTCGTCTTGTATTTCCAATTTTGAATTTGAAGCATTCGGGACGAAATAAGCACGCATGTTATTGAGTCTTTCGTCTCAAGGTATTTCAAAGCACAAAATTTCCTTTCCCAAACCTAAACTAATATGAAATATATTAAATGAATAAGTACTTAATTTTAATTTATTTGCTTAGTTACGCCCGAGATAAGGGTGGTCTTGATCGTAACTTATACGTATGTTATTGCGTAGTGTTTGCTTAAGAGGTACCGACCATGCCATGGGTGGACGCAATCGTTACTTTAAACTTAAACACGCTTATTTTTTTGTTGCTTTTAACGTTCCTTCCATACCTCGATTGTGATAAGGGTGGTCGCAATCGTGGCCAAAAGTAAACGGTACTTAATTTTCTTCCCTTCCATACCTCGATTGTGATAAGGTTGGTCTCAATCGTGGTTAAAAGTTAAGAATTCAACTAATTGATTAATTAATATGAAATATAAAATTGAAATTGTAACTTGGGAAAAAGAAAGATAGCATATTCATCCTATATTGACTTTAAAATTCAACATGTATTATGGCTAAAGTTTCCTTAAAAACTTCAATTGGTGTTAATGTAAGACGAAATCAAACCGAGCTAAAAAAATTGTTAGTTCAATTTAATGTCTATAAACCTAATTGAAAATTAAAAATAAGATTTATTGTATCATGAATTGCATGATAAAAATAGAGATCGAAAATAAAGAATTTATTTAACTAAAATACATTCACTCGAGACAATTTTACTTAAAATCGTATCGGAGATTTGTGAAAAATTTGAAAAATATTACATGTATAGAAATATTTTTTTCTAACGATAATGATAACCTAAACAAATAATCATATTAACTTATGATTAATTTATAAATATATGAAAAATGTTAAGTAGTGTAAAAAAAATGTGTTATGTGTTGCAATATATTAGTGTTGCATTTGCATAAAAATTATTCGTTGCATTTATTCGTGTATGTGTAAATGATATATGTATATCTCCTCCCACACTTAAATTGGACCATGTCCTCATTGGTGCAAAAATTGATAAAACATGAAAAATAAACACGAAATAAAGCATACGATAATAAAAATAGAATTAAACAAAAGAAAAGCATCCAACATTAAAATTAAAATTATACCAAACATAAGAAAATATTGTACCAAACTTTAACAAAAGAACAAAAATAAAGGAGACAACCTAAGCATTAGGCGGGGAATCTGGAGGTGTAGGTGAAGTCTCCACATTTCGGCGTCGGAAAAATGAAAGCATCCGAGACCGAGTAGACCTATGCTCATGCCTCAAAAGGTTGAGGTTGTCATTCAGCACCATGTTATTTTCCACCAAATCATCAATTCTTAAGTTCATTTGGCGATTGTTGGAATTGATTTGGTCCAAAATCCGCCTAAGATCAACCGGATCATCATCTTGAGGTGTTTGGGGTTGTGGTTGAGCTGGTGGTGCATCCTCCTCGCCTTCCGCCTCGCCTCCGCCTTCGGTACCTACAAATTGAGAACTTGAAGCGCCTCCACCCATAGTACCACGAAGATGGGCAATACGGGAAGCATACGAAATAAAGACGGGGGGACCTTGCGGAAGCAATAAATGAGCCCGCTCAAGAGCCGAGATGTCCAAAAGTGGAATATACCCATGGTAAGTGGACATGTCAAAATCGGCTAATTCACCCCGTGCTCCCAACACAATAGCGGTGATAAAATTACAAAGAGGGATTTGAATTGTAGTAGCCCTCGAGGCACGAAACAAATTATCAAACAGAATACCAATGCTATCAACCCTCAAGCCTTTAAACAAACTATCCAAAACAAACAAATCCCGAACTTGAATCTTCGAACTCTCAACACGACCAAACAAGGAGAAACTCAAAAATTTATGAAAGAAGAACACACAATTGTCCTTAATCAACTTGCTTGAGGTGTTTTTCGAATTAAAATAGTCTTGGTCCGAAAGAGTTTGCCAAATAGCATCATTATCAAAATCCTTAGGCTTATCATAAAAATCAGAAGTAGGGAAACCAAACATGTTTCCCATTGCTTCATAATCAATGGTGTAAGTGGTACCATCATTCCTAAAAGAGATTGAAGTTTTCTTCTTGTTCATGGTCAAAGTGACCAAAAACTCTACCACATATTCATTAATACAGGGAAAACACATATTAACGAATTCTTGTCAACCCAAAGCCTTAATAATAGCATCAATTCTAGTGGAGAAATCCAATGCTCTTACCGAATGGAAGTCTAGGAAGTGCATGTCCACAAATTGGCGATCGGCTTGTGAAAAATGTTTGAAACGAGCTGCTTCCTCGTCCGAAGCGATGTCGAAATAAGTGCCGCATTGAACCCGAAGGCGATTAGCTTCCGTTATAGTGGGCTTGTGACCAACACGCTTAGTTCTAGGCATGTTAATGGTGTTTAGGGTTTGAGAAGAAGAAGAGGAAAAAAATGAATTGAGAGAAAGAGCAAAGCTTGAAGATGAGTTTGAGAGTTGTAATGGTAGGTGTTTGAATTGAAAAGAGTATAGAAATGGTAATGAATAAATTGGGAAGAGTAAAAGTTGTTTTATGGGGAAGAGTTTGGAGTAAGGGATTGGGTAAAAAGAGAGGTGATGTGAGGTTTGTGTAAGAGGTAGGTTTATATAGGGGGTAATAGGTAGATGTAGAGGTAGAATAGGAATAGGAATAGGCTTAAAATAGGTCAAAATCGGAATCAAAAGGGCCTGCAGATCGCGTGTCGCGACCGAGAATGGCATAGCCGCGGTCGCGGCACGCGAATTTCAGAAAACATTTTGCTCTGAATTCGGTCCGTTTTTGCTGCCCATACCGAGAATTATTAATTCTCGGTAGAGAATTGGTCAAAAATGGTTATTTGGTGCCTTTTGACTTGGTTTGTGCAATTTTGTTGATGAATTGGGTCCTGAACTTAATAAAAACCGTCCCTATACTTAAAAACTAAAATAAATGACATTAATTGCAAGGAAAACCAAAGGTTTAACCTTAATAAATTGAATTAAAAGGGAAATAAATAGTATATGAAGAATTAATGAAACTTAAATGCTCAATTATGCATACAAGTTAAAAGAATCATATTAAGTGCATATTAAGTTCATATGAATATATATTAAATACATGAATTTAATCAATTGAATGAATTGGAAAAACCTAATGTATTAAACTCAATGAATTAAGTTTGTGAAATTGGATTATGCGTTTGAATAATAAATCATAATAGATTAATCTAAACATTTAATTATCATTAATTTACCAATAAGTTCAACTATCAGAAAACAAATGAACTAAGATGAATAGAAAAGTTAATTTATTAACAAAACACATATGTACAAAATAAACAATTCAATTACAATAAAATCAGAAAAATATGTACAAAACAAATTTGAAAAACCTAAACTACTCTATATATTCATCCCTATCAAGCGGGATTCTTCTAGCCCTATAGCGATCAATTTGCAACTGCACAAAAGCCTGACGTTTCGGTGCAGAAAGAAAATGAGGGCCTGCTCGAAATACACGTTTCACAAGTCCTTCATACTCGAGAAACGCATAATCGAGAGTCAGAAAACTCTCATCCTCGCTCCAAGGAATATCGATAGTACCCTTGGTACCGAGAATTATCCCACAAATAATATTCCAGAATCCAATCTTTTTATCCGTGGATCGAGATGCAGCAACAAGAACTTCCATCAGAATTTTGGAAGAATCCACTGTATTGCCTTGGAACACATCCCCAAGGACATACAAATCAGTGTCACGGACCACACAACTGAATGTGCGACCAAACAGACTGTGACACAAAAATTTGTGCAAATACAACATGGAACTGGAGTGAAAAGACTGATTGTAGGCGAGTTTAGAATTGAATCGCCAGAATCCAGTGAGCATTCTCCAAATATCAGTGGATGTCATGTCTTTTCCAGGATGACGTTTGATTGTATCCCTCGGGGGAAAACCAAACCAAGCATGCAACTCGGGATAGCCGAAAGTGAAGATTTCTCCATCTCGACGAAAACTGAGACGTACCCGTCGTTTATTGACGAAACGAACGGTACAAAAGAATTCGAGTATCCAGTCGCCTATTATAGGAAATCGCATTTTGGCGAATTTTGTCCACCCTAAGCGTTCCAAATAGCGGCTCATGTCATCGCTAATTCCAAGTTAAGCGTTAAGAAAGTCATCCATAAACAACATTCCAGTGAAGAATTTGTAACGGAGCCTCCAGTAACGCCTACCTTCGTCGTGATTGAAGATAGGAAAAGGTGCCCCATATCATTTGGATAAGTCTGGGCATTTGTTGCTTGAAGCAGCATTTTGCTTTGAGGTTTTGTGTTTAGTAGGCATGGTGTAGAACTAAAGAAACAAGGTTTCTGTTACTTAGTGAAAAAATGGTGTTTGAAGAAAATCAGAAATTTGATCTGACAAAGATGAAAAGATTTGTAACAGAACCAAGATCCTTATGGACGAATTTATAAGATTTTAGGACGAAATGAGGTGTTGTTTTGATGCGAAAAGGCATGAAATTACACCCTTCGGAATTGAAGAAACTTAAGTTTTCGTTTATGAAAGGGTTTGTCTGCAGGTTGAAGATGAATCAGACCTGATAGTGCAGGAATAACGCGTGTCGCGACCGAGAATTCCAAATTCTCGGTCGCGACACGCTGATTTCATTGCGGAAATCAGGCGTCGTAACCTATTCTCTGATTCACGGTAGAGAATTAATTATTCTCGGTAAGTTCAGAAAAAAAACCTAACCTATTTGGACAACTCTGAAAAAGAGGATTCTCGGCTGAGAATTCCAAATTCTCGGCAGAGAATTGCCTGAAACTTTAATTTCGGTCTAATTTCCTAAAATCAAATCTAAAATCATGAAGTAAACATATTTTATGCATTTAAATCATAACATTAAGTCATCTAATCATAAAAATGGCATTTGAAAAAAAATAAAATAAAATAAAATAAAATTTAATAAAAATGAACAAAAATATAAAAAGAAATAAACCAAAATAAACTGTGTAATAAAATAAATAAAAAAAAACTAAAAAAAAAACTGAATGATTTATACGTCAGATAATCTTGTTACGAACTCAATTCCTATTTGTGAAATATTTTCGTAATAGATTTTACATCGATTACCATTAACTTTGAAACAAACTCCGTTAGGACCTTCCAGTTCTAAAGAACCATAATCGAATGTTTTGACGACGAAATACGGTCCTATCCATCTGGACTTAAGTTTTCCTGGAAATAAACGATGTCGTGAATTAAATAACAGCACTTTATCCCCAACATTAAAGTGTTTGACTTTAATTTTGGCATCGTGCCATTTTTTAACTTTTTCTTTATAAATCTTTGCATTTTCATAGGATAGATGGCGTAACTCATCTAACTCATTTAAATCGAGCAAACGTTTCTTACCTGCTTGTCGTAAATCAAAGTTAAGTTCCCTAATAGCCCAATAGGCTTTATGTTCTAATTCGATTGGCAGATGACATGCCTTCCCATATACTAAGCGGTATGGAGTCATTCCTATTGGTGTTTTAAATGCAGTACGGTAAGCCCATAACGCATTATTGAGTTTAGAAGACCAACCTTTTCTTGAAGATGAAACTGTTTTCTCTAGAATCCATTTGAGTTCTCTATTTAATATCTCCGCCTGACCATTTGACTGAGGATGGTATGGCGTCGACACGCGGTGGCGTACTCCATATTTTTTCATAAGCGTTTCAAAACTTCGGTTTATAAAATGGGTACCGCCATCACTAACGATGACTCTAGGACAACCAAATCTACAAAATATATCGTCAAGAAAACTAATGACTACTTTAGAATCGTTCGTCGGGGTTGCAATTGCTTCAACCCACTTTGAAACATAATCAACGGCAACTAATATGTAAGTTTTACCAAAAGAAGGGGGAAAAGGTCCCATGAAATCTATTCCCCACATATCAAAGACTTCAACTTCTAATATGGTTGTGAGGAGCATCTCATCTTTCCTTCCTAGATTTCTTGTTCTTTGGCACTTATTACAACGAGTAATAAATGAACGGACGTCTTTAAACATCGTAGGCCAAAAGAAACCACATTCAAATATTCTAGCTACTGTCTTGCTAACTCCATTATGTCCTCCATAAGAGCTAGAATGGCATTCCGACATTATGGATTCATATTCATTTTCACCAACGCATCTCCTAATTATCCCGTCACCGCAAGTCTTGAACAAAAAAGGATCTTCCCAAAAATACTGTTTAATGTCAAAGAAAAATTTCTTCTTTTGTTGGAAAGTTAATCCTTCCGGAACAATGTTGGCTGCAAGATAATTTGCAATATCCGCATACCATGGTGACATGACATCTTTTATTTGGTAGAGATGTTCATTAGGGAAATCATCTCGTATACCGATAGTTTCACCTATAGGACCATTTTCATCTTCAAGTTTCGATAGATGATCGGCGACAAGGTTTTCTACTCCCTTTTTGTCTTTAATTTCTATATCAAATTCTTGTAACAATAAAACCCATCTAATGAGACGTGGTTTTGCATCCTTTTTAGCAAATAAATATCTTAATGCTGCATGATCAGTATAAATAATAACTTTCGAACCTAACAAGTATGACCTAAACTTATCACATGCAAAAACTACAGCTAACATTTCTTTCTCTGTTGTGGTGTAGTTTAATTATGCACCGGACAGTGTGTGACTTGCATAATAAATGACATGAAGTTTCTTATCCTTCCTTTGACCTAAAACACATCCGACAGCTAAATCACTTGCATCACACATAATTTCAAAGGGTAAATCCCAATCGGGTTTAGCAATAATAGGTGCACTGACTAGAGCTGTTTTCAACGTTTCGAAAGCTTTAACGCAATCTTCATTAAAATCAAAGGTTGAATCTTTCATAAGTAGATTAGTAAGTGGTTTGGAAATTACAGAAAAATTCTTGATAAATCTTCTGTAAAAACCGGCATGTCCTAAAAATGATCTTACTCCCTTAATAGTAGTTGGAGGGGGTAATTTTTCTATTACTGAAGTTTTTGCTCTATCAACTTCTAATCCTTTTTCAGATATTTTGTGACCTAAAACAATTCCTTCGTCAACCATGAAATGATATTTTTTCCAGTTTAATACCAAATTTGTTTCTTCACACCTAGACGAAACTTTATCCAAGTTTTTTAGGCACGAATCAAAAGAATCTCCATAAACTGAAAAATCATCCATAAAAACTTCTATGATATCTTCAATGAAATCATTAAAAATCGCAGTCATACAACGTTGAAATGTTGCAGGTGCGTTACATAGACCAAAGGGCATTCTCCTATATGCAAACATTCCGTAAGGACACGTGAAGGTCGTTTTGTCCTGGTCATCCGGGTAGATATATATTTGAAAGAATCTAGAGTAACCATCTAGAAAACAGTAGAAAGCATGACCAGCTATCCTTTCGATCATTTGATCAATGAAAGGAAGAGGAAAATGATCTTTCCTAGTTGCTTTATTAAGGTTCCTATAATTTATACAAACTCTCCAACCAGTGGTGGTTCATGTAGGTATTAATTCACCTTCTTCATTCCGTACAACTGTTATGCCTCCCTTTTTAGGTACACAATGGATTGGACTAACCCATTCACTATCCGAAATAGGGTAGATGATTCCATTGTCCAGAAGTTTAGTAATTTCATTTTTTACTACTTCTTTCATATTCGGATTTAGGCGTCTTTGCCTATCCGCTTTAGGTGGCTTATCTTATTCTAAGTGAATTCTATGCATTACAATACTCAGATTAATACCTTTTAAGTCTGAAATTTGCCAACCCATACTTCCTATCCTATTTCTAACAACTTCTTTCAATTTCTCTTCTTGAACCTGTGTTAACTTGTTAGAGATAATTATAGGTAGAGAATCGCCTTCGCCTAATAAAGCGTACCTCAAATGACTTGGTAATTCTTTAAGTTCTAATTTAGGTGGAACTATAATCGAAGGCGGAACCGGTCCATCTTCTCGAATCAAAGGTTCTGGGTCCTTATCTTCTAGTTCCTCACTCATTATAGGTTCTATTATTTCTTCTTTTTGAACAATGTCATTGACACATTCTTCAATTAAATCAAGTTTCATACAAGCGAAATCTTTCATAGGATATTTCATAGTTTGGTTCATATCGAATTCAATCTTATCATCTCCTATTCGTAAAACTACTTTCCCTTCCGAAACATCAACTAGAGCACGTCCCGTGTTCATGAACGGTCTACCAAAGATTAGCGGACAATTAACGTCATAAGCAAAATCTAAAATAACGAAATCGGTAGGAAAAATAAATTTGTCAACTTTAACTAAAACATCCTCAATTATACCATATGGTCTTTTAGTGGTTTGATCCGTTAATTGCAAAACCATATTGGTACGTTTGATATCTTCTTCTAAGCCTAACTTATTAAAAATAGATAATGGCATCAAGTTAATGCTTGCTCCTAAATCACAGAGACAACTGGGAAATTCAATATCTCCCAATTTACACGGAATGGTAAAACATCCGGGATCTTTGAGTTTTGTGGGCAAATTACTTGACATAATTGAACTGCAATCTTCAGTTAGTGAAATGGATGAAATTCCTTCCCAACTGATTTTCTTCGAAATTAAATCTTTGAGGAATTTACCATAATTGGGAATTATGTAATTGCATCCATAAACGTCAAATTAATATGCAAATTTTTAAGTTTGTCTAAAAATGTTAAAAGTTGTTTGTCATAGTCCTTATTGCGGACTTTGTGTGGAAAAGGTGGTTTGGGTACAAAAGTTTTTGTACTAGAGTCAATTGATGCATCTTTTTGATTTAATGTATCTTCTTTGGACTTTGGTAAATCAGTTCCAGGTAAAGTCGAATTTCTGGGCATTTTCGGACCTAAGTAATTTTTCCCTGAACGAAGAGTGATGGCCTTAACATGCTCTTTCGGATTTTCTTCCGTATGGCTTGGAAGACTTCCCTCTTTGCGGGATGGAATTGATTTAGCGAGCTGTCCAATTTGAACCTCCAAATTATGGATAGTAGATGATTGGTTTTTAATAAGCTGATCGAATTTATTCTCGATCCGTTTAAAACCATCGTCGTGATTACTTATTTTTCCGCTCATAACATCAATAAATTTGTCGATTTTAGAAGATAAAGTGCTAATCGTATCTCTCGATTGATTTTGATAATTGGTGGTACGATTTTGATTAGCATTAGCATTATTATTATTATCTTTCCAGTTAAAGTTAGGATGATTTCTCCATCCAGGATTATATGTATTGGAATAAGGGTTATTGTTTTGATTTTGCCCTTGGACAAAATTTACCTGTTCAATTTCGCTCATACCTTCGTAATCCACATCCGTTTGGATTGGCTTACCATTAGGATCACACAGTGCCATAAACCTATCAATTTTGTGCGATAAGGCAGAAAATTAGGCTTGCAACATCACAACTGGATCAAGATTCACTATACCTTTAACTGATGACGTTGCTGAGGATGATGGTTTCACTACTGGTATGTGTCCACGTTCCGCGGGCCACATACTGCTGTTAATTGCCATTTCCTCCAAAAGTTCTCTTGCTTGGGCAGATGTTTTCTTCATGAATAACCTTCCAGACATAGCGTCCAATGAACCTCTAGTTGTAGGATTTAGTCCATTATAAAATGTTTGCATTAAAAGTTCAGCGGGCAATTGGTGGTGTGGGCACAAACGTTGAAGTTCTTTAAAACGTTCCCAAGCCTCATAAAGAGTTTCATTATCATTTTGAGAAAAAGATGTTAACTCTTTAATGACTCTTGCGGTTTTTGCTAAAGGAATTTTTTTTGATAAAAATGCTTGGGCTAATTGCTCCCAAGTCTCAAATGATGCGGCTGGCATAGAAGTTAACCACTCTTTGGCTCGATCCTTCAAAGTAAAAGGAAAAAGGCGAAGTTTGATTGCTTCTGCAGTTACATCAGTAATTTTAAAAGTGTCACACATTTCTTAGAAATTTGTCAAATGGGTATTAGGATTTTCGTTAGGTAACCCGTAAAATGTTACGTTATTTTGCAACATATTAAACAATGCTGGCTTAATTTCAAAATGGTGTGCATTAATTTGGGGTCTAACTATATTGTTTGTTACCCCGACCACTCCTGGCCTAGCGTAATCCATGAGTGTAGCCATAATTTCTGGCTCGGTAACTCTGGTTTTTATTGGAGTCTTGTTTTTATTTTTGTTTTTGTTTTTGTTGTCTCTCTTGTTCTTCTTAAGAGTCCTTTCAATTTCTGGGTCAATAGGCTCTGGTGGCGTGCCCGAACTTCGAGAACTGCGCATGAACTTGAAATTGTGCACGAACTGGAACTACCTTCAAAACATAATTTGAAAAATAAATATATTAGTAACTAAAAATAAATAAAATACAAAAGTTTGAATAAGTATGAATAAACCTAGATTCGAAATAAAATACGAAAAATCTAAATTTTTGTCAAAAATTTTGGCGTTCCCCGGCAACGGCGCCAAAAACTTGTTGAGCGATTTCCGTAAGTGCACGGTATACGCTTGTAGTAATAAAAGATATCGATCCCACAGGGAACGTTTTTTAACAAAAACTTATTTTGAATCAGTTAAATTTACTTATAAGATTTATAGTAAGGAAAATCGTTAAATCGGTTTTGGTTTTGAAATTGCTAGAATGAGAATTAGATTAAAGTATGAAAATGTTAGAAAATATTCTGATTTAAGAATGAATTTGCAAGACAGGAACGCTTAGTACTTTTTAGAAAAGTAAACAAATGTATTTGTTTGCATTAAGCAAAGAAAACAACTTTAAACTTTGTATAAATTATAAAGATGAAATAAATGACGGAACCTCTAATTTTTAGGCTTTGAACGCAACAATCCTCCTAACTAGTTTAGATTGCTTCCTTAACCAAATTAAAACTCTACCGGGATAATAATTTGTCTAAGTGTTCAACAAAGTTTCCTTGTAAAGATTTTGAATTAAACTACGTTTTAATGAAAACACCAGCATCAATCCACTTCGGATCCTTTACCAAAGTGCTGCATAAAAATCTATCGAATAGAACAGACTTTATTAGATGAAATATAAATTGATACAAGTTTACAGAGAACAAGGAGCATGGAAACATTCGACGACTTGCAAGTGAACGGGTTGTCAATCCTTTCCTTGGGTTTCGTTAGAGTTTGTCAGACTCAGGGGCAGATCCTCTACTCAATCTTCTCGTTGAATCTTCGCAATAGAGACGGGGTCTGTCTACTACCAAAATGTAAACTAAATTTGAACAATGTCTAAACGCTACTATATTTGTTATTATTGAATAAACAATGTGTGTACATCATATTGTTTTGAACAGAAATGAAATCTAAATTATGAATCACTTGACTCGGAATTTCTGCATAAATTCTATACTAATCTCTTTCTTCTACTTCTCTTCAACTCTTCATCAACTCTTTATTTATAGATGTTGAAGAGTCTTGATTGAAGTGTCGTGTCCGTTGTGAAGGATCGTATCCGTTGTGAAAGGACGTCTTTATCCACCCGAACGAACGCATTTCGTCGAAAACGAAAGTGTGCAATTTGGCTTCTACAGATTTTCTGCTCTTATTGAGAATATTTAATTCTCGGCCGAGAATGGGGGAGCATCATTTTGGTCTTCGAACGAAGGGAAGGAGGAGCTGAAGGGAGCGTCTCGCGACCGAGAATTGGGGGAGCCGCGGTCGCGGCACGGAACTTTTTCGCTTCTTCGGCTTTCGTTCTTGTCTTCGATTTGGCGTTATTAATTTTCGTCGTCTTCGACTCCTTTTGTAGGGTTTTTCTTCTATTTTTGATCTTTTTTCACTCCTATTTGGATGTTACCAAATATTTATGTACCTTGCATGAAAGAAACATATTCGAGAGTAAAAGTATTCTAAACAGATATAAACAGCACAAATTCATAGCAATATTGATGTAATTATTGATGATATTTTAGGTATATTTTGGGCTTAACAACTTCCAAAGCTCGGAAATTTTGTGATGCACCGGGTTTAAATAGCATGTATTCGATAACGTTCCTCATGACTAAATGGATCAATTGGCACCCTCCGGATGAAGGATGAGTGAAGGTGAATATGTATAGAGCCTCGAAAGGTAATCTAAGCCTTGCTTTAGTGGGTGGCCTACTTAGAGATACTTCCAAATGCTGGCTTGAAGGCTTTTACTTTAAATGTTGATATTTATATTGCCATTCTTACTGAGCGGTGGTGCCTTTACTATGACTTAAAGCTGGCATATGATAAAGGTTAGAGGAAGGTTGCTTTTGAGCTTGATTCAAAGGTTGCACTGAGTTTTATAAAAGATGATATAAATATTAATTATTTGTTTGCTTGGCTTATCGAGTGGTTCATTTAGTTAAGGGATCATAATTGGGAGATGTTTCTTTCTGCATTCTTATAATAATGACATCCGGGCAGCAGATTGAATTACAAACTTCACGAGACTCTCCTATTAGGCCATTACGAGGATGGTACCCTACATGCCTATATAGTACTCCGGTTCGAACCTTTGGAAAATCTATCCTTTAGAATATATTTTAGAGCATTTCCAACAACCTCTTAAGTTGACTCTTAAGTTAAAATTTAAGGAGGGATGATGAAAATTCAGCTCTAGCAGTCTCTTAGTGGCTCCTCAAATTACTAAGAGTCTCTCAATCCTCTCTATTAATAGAGAACATCTCTCCACCTCTTAGTGCCCCTTAGTTCATGTTTTATTAATAATTTATTATTGACGAGTCTCTCTCCTCTCACTATTGGTAAATATAACAACAATTAATAATTTTAATGATAAAATAATAAATAAAGAGTGAATATAAGGAGTATTGTTGGAGATGATATGTTTTAGTCACTCTTAAATCACTAAGAGACAATTATTTATATTATTTTTAGAGAGTACACTAAGAGTCTCTTGAAGAAGTTCTTATATTAAGCAACATGTCTTCCATATCACTCTAAGGACCTCAATTCATATCATGTAATAGTTAAAATAGTGAGACCTCTTATAATATATGTGCGTGTATGTTACACGTGTCAAAATATATATAAGAGATCCTCCATTTAACATGGAGAACCAGATGCTTCTATTAATTTATCCTCTTCGAGATGCTCTTAGTTGAGGATGACAATTAAAAAATCTATCCTTAATAATAATAAAAAGAAAAAGAAAAGAAAAAAAACAAAGCATGGATGGAACGTTCCGGTTCGAACCTTTGGAAAGAGCTGAAGTCCGACTCAGCTACTAAACTGTCATCTTGTCGAGGATACTGTTAGATTTGTTGCTGCAGCTCAAAACCCTAAAACTCTGCCCATCACTCACACAGCCTTCAACTATGCCGCCAAAATCAGCCAAATCCAAGGAAGCACCGGCAGAGCGACCTATCCTTGGTCGATTCTCCTCTCACCTCAAGATTGGCATTGTAATTATTCTTCTGTAGTTATTCGTCGCCTCTCGATGTGTTTGCTAATAGAAACCTTCGTTCATGAGAATGAAAGTGAAATAGGTCTTGTGTGATCGATGGAAGCTCGGAAATGTTAATTGCTTCTTTTATTTTATTTTCTTCTGCTCGTGTTTTTTAACGAAATTATTCCGGTTGCTATACACTCTTTGTTGTATGTCACTTTAATGGGGGTTCTCCCTTGTTTCTCAGGTTGGATTACCAAATGTTGGCAAATCCACTCTTTTCAATACTCTAACCAAGCTTGCAATTCCTGCTGAGAACTTCCCTTTCTGTACCATTGAGCCTAACGAGGCTCGGGTTAATATCCCCGATGAGAGATTCGAGTGGCTTTGCCAACTTTATAAGCCAAAAAGCGAGGTTTGTGACTTACTTTGCTTAACTTCTCGTTTGCTTTAATGCATCTCTACTCTGCATGATGCATTGTAATGGAACCATGTAAATGTATTGCATCTTATATCTGTACTATGATCCATTACATCCACGGGGCATCTTTTCTTCCCTTTTTTGGTTTAAGGGAGTAGAACCTTGTGGCAACTAGTTGATGGAACTATTAAAATATGTTGAAAATGCAAGAGTTACTGATCTTCTATACAACAATTTAGCATGTGCATTAAGCCTGCAGTAGAAGTTTTCCAGTTGCTTCAGAGTAGACATTTCATTATAGAAAGATTTTATTCGAAAGATAAGATTTAGTTATTTTGGAGTCGTGATGTCATTTTCATGAATGTAACGTGATGGTCTCATTTATTATATTGATTGGTATTTTCTTTTTCTCAGGTTCCAGCTTTCTTGGAAATCCATGATATAGCTGGACTGGTTAGAGGTGCTCATGAGGGGCAAGGATTAGGCAACAGTTTCTTATCTCACATCAGAGCAGTTGATGGCATTTTTCATGTTTTACGTAAGATGTCATGACTTTTTTGCAGTTCGTCGTCTATATTCTGTTGATATAGTTATCCTTCTCATCTCACGTGATTATAAAAAATAGCTGTGAGTTGGACCTATACAAAAAAGAATAATTGCATACTTGCATTCTATGTTGCACGGAAACTCTTTTTCATTAGCGTTTCCGCGTTTTGTGCCTGTTTCGGTTTCTTTTCCGTTCCATTACCGTTTCCTAGCTATACAGAATGGTAATAGATATATGGAATCCATGGAGTTTCTTTTGTTTTATCTTATTGTATCCAATGAGTATCTTGTCAAATTTCCGCGTACGGGAACCTAAATAATTTTTGACTTGGAATGTGAATGTACTATACCATTGTAACTTATTGGTGACTCTTAAGTTCTTCTACTAATCGTTAGGTGGCTATTAAGTGGTTAACAAGGTTCAATGAGAGAGAATATTTGGTTCTAGTGGGTAATGTTAACTTTAGTTATGAACTTTTACTCATCTGTCAATTCCTTTCACTACGATTCCTTTTAGCTGTTGATTCTTTAGATATATATACTGTTCAATTCCTCTTTTTTACTTGTTTATAGATTTCTCATAATAGGTGCATTTGAAGATCCAGATATTATTCACGTTGATGACACTGTGGATCCTGTGAGAGATTTAGAGGTTATTAGTGCAGAGCTACGACTTAAGGTATATTTACTGATGTAGTTATGTTATCAGTTTCTATAGTTATGTTTCTTTTGCCTGGACAAGTGTTTTTTGGTTCAGTATCAACCCCCAAGTCTGTTTCTTTAGGAATTCTTTTGCCTTTATATTTAATTCCTTTTTGTATTGAACTAAAATGGTAAAAGTACTAGTTCATGGCTAAATTGTGCATAAATTTTTGTACAGAACAAAGATATAGAGTGTGTTTGTTTAGAAATTCAACAATGCTGTATTCGCCTTGTGCCTTCATGTCCTTTGAGGAGTTGCCTAATCTTTGTTAAGTAAATGCAATATAGTTGATCTGTATCTTGTCTAGATACATGCGTGAAATGTTCCTTTACTTACACAGCTTCCAAAATGCCAAATACATTTTTATCTTCTCATTTCCTTCCTTTCTATTAAAAAGCACCTGAAGGTAGGTCAAGTTGAGAAATTTTCATCAAAATCCATTTGAGAAAGTTTATTTTCGGGCTAGCAAACACTGAATGTCTGGCCTTCCTTGTAAATTGGAAAACTAAACTCTACGTTGGCAAGGAATGAACTGATTGACTTTGTGATGCAGCTATTATGGAAATTAACAAATTGCTTTAAAGCTGTTCATAATGTGTAAAGGTTGAGAATCAATTGAGCTTTATATAAGCAGTGGACCTCTTTTGCAACTCTTTTTGTGACAGAAACTTAAGCCTTCTCCCTACTTTGTCTCAGATTTACTCTCTTTATCTTTCATCTCCACTCGGAGATTCTTTTTGTTTTCCTTTAATTTTTATATCTTTATGAATGATGTTGAAATCATCTAATGAAGTAGAATTTGTGGCTATTTTTGTGATGCGACTGTAGGATATTGAATTTATGGAGAGGAAAGTTGAGGATCTTGAGAAGAGCATGAAAAGGAGCAATGACAAGCAGTTAAAAGTAGAGCATGAATTGTGTCAAAGGGTTTGTACTTTGATCTTATAATTTGGATTATCTTCTACTTTATTTTCAATGTGCCACATCATTTGCCCAAAATGTGGTATGTTCTTATTCCTTAAGATGTTTTTGGTGCTTTATTTTGTATGGACATCCCATAATATCAGCACTGTTTGCAGTGGTCTGATTTGTGATTTTGTTGTGAAATTTTGAATATTTCTGCATTCCTCTGATAACTGTAGTTTGCTTTCATTTGGAATAAAATAAACTTAACACGATCATACTGCACTAGCCTGTGGTTGACCTACTTAATACAAGTTGATTTATGCATGTTGATCAAGGGAATAATATCTATTGGACCTTGAGTTTCCTGAAGGAATTTCATGTTGTACCGATTCATCTGGAAGATAATTATTATAACGATCCTGCGCCAAATGCTTACTCTTGTCTAGTCTTTACATGCTTATATTTGTGGTTATTTGTCATGAAACAATCTCCATCTGGCATGTCTGTCACAATAACACAATTTAGAGAGACAACTCTTTTGACACGATTATCATATTTGTTGTATTTATATCGTATATAATCATGTAGAATGTATAGGTTCACTAATGCAATAACCCGTTTTGACACCCCTAGGCTAAAATATTCCATAGGGCTACAACATATCCTTAGAAAAGTTTTTCCCAGCATGTGGAAGAAGATTTTTCTGCCAGTGAATTCTTTGCATTAAGAGGATGCATGCTCGAACAATGTTGCACTGAGAAGGCATTTTTTACGATTTATCATCTAAATGCTTTCTAAGGCGATAATAGTAATGCATTTTTGTCATGTTTGGAGTTCGTGATTGTTGTTTCTCCCTTGCTCTATATATTGTAACAGGACCTATATTAATCTGCTACTGCATGCCACTAATTTGGAGTTCAAGATTATACTTAATTGGCTATCTATTAGAATATCAAGAGTTACCCTTTTTATAACCCCCTCAAGTGTGCAACTGTTCCTTCCCTGTTTTTTTTTTTTTTTTTTTTTTTTTTTTTTAAATTGTTGAACCTCTTTCAATGGCATTTTTTTCCATTTTCCTCTGCGGAATTCTACCTTCCTTAAGATGCTCTGATCTGATAAAGAAGTAATGAAGTGTACATTATTGTTGGCCTTAGATCTTTTAGAGATATATCAAAAGTTCAGATTGATTGATGTACACTAACAAAGTAAAGGTTGTTCTCCTTCTTTCTTATTTTTACCTGTGTATTGACATACTAGTCAAAATTGAAATGTTTGTTTGCCCCAAATGTATGATTTCTAATGATTGTGATTGTTGAATTTGTGGCTCTGCTGATGATTTTTGGAATCTGTAGGTCAAGGCATGGCTTCAAGATGAGAAAGATGTCCGTCTAGGAGATTGGAAAGCTGCTGACATTGAAATACTGAACACATTTCAATTACTTACTGCCAAACCTGTTGTTTACCTGGTATATCTTGTTTGCTTGGCTCCTCATTCTTTTCTATTCTAATGGGGAAAACTTCCATACACTTTCCCATATAAAATTATCCATGTTTTTAGTTTTCATAGATCTGCGATAATTGCTTGTTCCATTGCTCTTCTTCCTATATGTTTGCATAATCAAGTTATTTGTTCTGAATAATCCTACAAATAAGTAAAAGTTAGTTGTCGTGCAAACTGTTGTGAAGAAAGAAACATCTTTTTTTTTTGTGTGTGTAGGGGGGGAGTTGTTATATTGGTGACTGATAGACTTAGTTGATGTATTCTGGTTGTTGCTGATGCACATCTTCAGTTAGTACAGTTGTGAATACTTCTAAATCTTATAATCGTGAAATAAGAGTTGAATTGAGTTAAGCATTGATTTCTTCTTTTTTTGTCATACTCGATTCTTGTAATAAATGCACCAATTCAGTTTCTCTTTTAACTTGATATGATTTTAATTATGGATTTCATTGTGTCCTTATATTGTGAAATATATATATGTGTGTGTGTGTTAAAGGCGTGTCTAAGCCGCAAGGCTCTAGGCCTATGGCCGGCGAAGGCAAAAGGTGGGTGCTGTACTAAAGAAGGCGCTCCCCTCAGCGTGCCTTTCATGGGTATAAAAGATGTGCCTAGGCACTAGTGTTTGACCTAGGCCATCTTTTTAGGGTTTTAGATTTTAAATTAGATGTTTTATTCTCCACCCTTCCTTATAGGATCATGTGCGGTTCAAAATAGATAAAGAAGGAAGAATTAAACAAAGAAGAAAGAAAGAAGGGAACGGTGAAAACACAGTTGAAATCTTTGAAGACCAAAAGCAAAAAACTGAATTGTAGTCATAATATAAATCTTATATTGAGAAGAACCCATAAACTTCCAAAACTCATAAAATGTCCTTGTCCTTGCCCTTGCCCTTTCACACAATTTTTCTGTTGCATCTTTATTTCACTAAATTCTTCAAGAGAACCTCAGTTACTTCTGCTACATTTCTTCAAGAGACTCTTCTACCTGTCTTAGAGTATTTTTCCTGCTCCGAGTTTTGAATTGTTTGCCATGCATGAGAAGCATGTTTCATTCCTAGTTTATGTTTCACAATTTTTTTTTTTTTTTTTTGGTGCGATGAGTAGGCTATAATGGTGGCAGGTGCATTTTATGAATTACTCGAGTGTTATTTGTTTGGCCTTTTTTTTTTTTTTTTTTTATTACAGTAAAGAAAAGTGGTAGTGGGACTTACTTTCTATAGGTTACATTAATCAATTATGAGGAGATCTCATTTTATGGGCGCATTTATCATAATTGGATAATTTTTCTAAATGAATCCAATTATGGTTCGAGGTTGATCAAACACCTTGTAGGTGGCCCCTCCCTCAATTAAAGTCTATTGTGTACACTAGGACTCAAACTCAAGATTTCTAGTTTAAGCGACTTGAAGCCCTTACCATTCAAGTGAACCTTAATTGGTTCATAATTGGATAATAATTTTACAAGTCCAGGGTATGGCTTTTTTATTTCCTATAAAAATAAATTTATATATACATAATTTTTATTTTTCATTCTTTAGTGCGCATTGTGTCGCTCAAGCAGGCGTCTACGCCTAGCTCCAGGACCCCCTTGTGCCTTTAATAACTATATATGTAAGGAACTCGCCTTCATATCTTTTCTAAAGGCAAGCTGCCCTGAGTGCCTAAGCAATGATTCTTGCTTCAGCCTGTTTATGACATCCTTTAGGTCCCTGTTGGTTGCATTTGGCAACTATTTGCTTATTTCCAAATGCACATAATTTTCAATTTTATGTACTATTTTCTGTTCACAAATGTGAGAGTAGCAAAATAGATCTTGTAAATTGTTATGCTTATGCAGGGTGTAAATCAAAATTGAATCAAATTGTAATACCTAAGTAATGATTCCTTGAGCCTGCATCATGACTTGGAGGCATGTATGGGCCACATGAGCATGAAAATATTGAAATCTACTATATGTTCAGTGCTAATAGAATTATGTACTTTCTTTCTTGTTGCCAAACATACTTGAAAATTTAGTTAATCCAATATGTCAGCATTTTCTTTTCCGAGTGTTTTAGGTGAAGTGGAAATCACTAGAAATTTACTATGGAAATTTTGGTTGTGGTTTTCATTATGAAAAACGGCCAAAATGGCTTGCTTCATTGCCATATACATTTATGCATTTATAGATAAAAATTCCATTTTTTTCGGTCTTAGGGTGTTGTGAAGGATGTGACCATTTTAAACTTGTACTTGTTGCAGGTTAACATGAACGAAAAGGATTATCAAAGAAAAAAGAATAAGTTTTTGCCCAAAATTCATGCTTGGTATGCCTAAGCTTATTCTTAAATTTACTTTTTTCTTGATTTTTAAATTTATATTTTGTGAATGCCAGCTCCTTTCTCTCTTTCTTAGTATGTTTTTGTTAAAAGAAAGTATTATTTTCTTTACTAGGGTGCAGGAACATGGAGGTGAAACAATTATTCCTTTCAGTTGTGCACTGGAGAGAACACTTGCTGATATGTCACCAGAAGAAGCTGTTAAGTATTGTGAGGAGAACAAGTTACAAAGGTCGGTAGAATTGAAATGGCTTATATATGTTTATTCATTTGAAAGTTCTTTTTTTTTCTTTTGTTTTGATCTACAGAAATATTCTTAAAATATAAAAAATTAATGGAGGAGCTGTTGGAAAAAAAGGACGCAAGAGATCTTAAGTTACTTTAGTCATAGACTCATAGCATAATCTGCTGCCCTGCTCTCAGTTAATTTTCTATTAATTCTTTTAACTTGTCTCTGAAATGATCTGATGATCTATAGAAGCATTATCTTTTCTTATGTCTTTCTCCTTATAGACTTGGAAAGGCTGCCATGCAAGGTTAAGAAGCTAAAGAAACTTATAGGGAACACAGACTTATAATCAAACAAGATGGGCTCCACTAGAGTCATTTTGAAAGCCGGTTCTTTAATATTTTAGTATGAGAATGCTAATGATAATTGCCAAAAAGCTTCAATTTAGGCAATAATCTGTGATGTCCATATGTTGGGGTTCTAATACCACTATTCTTCTTTTTAATGGCTTGAATGTGCTTTTTAAAAGTGTTATACATTAAATTGCTTGTACTTTTAGATATATATACATCCAATACACATATTACTCGAATTTTTTTTATGATATATATATTCGGAAAAGCTTACTTTTAGTTTTTTTGTGCATATCCTAACTCATTAATTTGGAAAACCATATTTGAACTGGCATCATTTCCTTTACACTATTGAATGATTTGATTCTAAAATGCTGGTGGGATGTTAGCTGGAGTTGTGCATATAAGAATCATTGTAAGTTGCACATATCTGAGTGGACAACTGTTCAACTTTGCTGTAGTGCCCTTCCAAAGATTATAAAGACTGGATTTGCTGCAATTAATCTCATATACTTCTTCACTGCTGGCCCTGATGAGGTATTATGTACTTTCACATTGTAATTTATCATCATTTTGTTGGTTATCCTTTGTCACAAGCTTTATAATAGTGTTGCTTAGATTTTTTTTGACATGTAGGATATTCATGTTAGAGGTTTTGCACTTCTCTAAACATGTTTAAAAGTATTGGTGCTGATGCTATCTAAAGTATAAAAACACAATATGGATACAGTACGCCTGAAAAATTAAAAGTTTAAAGCCAAAGTTCTGAAAGCCTTTACCAATTGGAGGTTTATCTCTGTGGGTACCTAAGTACACTTGACCTATACCTAAATTGCAGTAGGTTTGTTGGTTTTAACTCGGCATGTTTACCTGTTATAGACCCAAACACAAAGCCTAAACCTCTTCAAGTATATAGTCGTTTCACTCATGGCAGCAAGAAATTGAGAATTTGTTAGACCTAAGGCTGTTATTTGTTTAACTTTAATTTGTGTATGTGGCATGTGATTTATTTAGGTGTGTTTTGGTTTTAAGCCCTGTTGTACCTTTAGTTGGTTATTTGACAGTTATTTCAGGCAGGCAATTGTATTTTATTCTTTTTGATCTATGAAGTTTGGAGGGACAGAGTTTAAGTTCCTTGTCATAGATAATAAAGAGATTTGAGGTTCTCTCTGCCGAGCCTCATCTAGTAGCAATCATAGGTACAAAAAGCAGAAAATTGAAGAATAGACCTGTACTCACCAATCAGCCCATAACTCGATCACAGGCTTTAAGCCATGACATTACCCTTGGGGGAAGGAGGCAAAGAGGGGAAGAAATGGGGGGTATGTGTGGAAGAAAGAGGATAACTAAACTTTGTTGTAACAGGATACTCTGTAGGTTCTTGTCATCGACTGTCATGCTTACATGCTTGTTTGATGTTCTCATTCCTGTGTGTTGTCCAGTAACAAAATGCATGATTATCTAACTTAATGTATCTTTATGGCGCTTTAGTTTGTAATTCTAGAATGCAAAGATTGCAAATTTTCTTTATAATCATAATTTGTTACGGCTTCCTTGTGATCTTGAAGGATGAGAACTGAAACAGATTTACATTGGTCATTTTCAGTGCCAAAAGGCCAGCCTGATCACATGATCTGGGTTATCTGATTTAAGTGCCTGCTCCTTTATACATATTCTTTAATTAGAAAGAAAAATTTGTAAGAAATTGCCTCAGAGATGCACCCTGCACATTCTACATGAGTGTTCAAGTTAATCATCTTCAAGAATGATTTTGGTTTTCCATCTGTTTGTGATTACAAGTGCCTTTGTTGGCCAGATGGACATTTTGCTACCTAACTTATTGATCTTTTCTTTTTAATTGAGTTCATTCCTTCATCAATTACTCAAGTCTAGCCATGGTCACAAAGAGAATACTGAAAAGAAAGTTACTTGAGCTATAAGTATTGAGTGAGAGCTTATCGTGCTACTCATATAGTCCTATTTTCACTGAATTGTACATTTTCCACTGTTTGGTTCAGAAATTTTAAGATTACTGGTACGTTCAGCATGAATCTTTTCGGAGATAACGCTATAGCTTTGGGTACCACCCTCTATTTGTTTTCTTTTTCTTTGGATTATCTAGTATATTATGATATACTTTCCATACCACCTAGAGGTTTATAACCATCTTTCTGTTCATTATGGTTCTCATGTCCAAATAATTTTGCTTGTACAGGTGAAGTGCTGGCAAATCAGACGGCTATCAAAGGCACCTCAGGCTGCAGGGACCATCCATACTGATTTTGAGAGGGGGTTTATATGTGCTGAGGTTGTTCCTGGTTCATGTTTTAGTGGGCTTAAATATATATATATATATATATATATATATATATATAGCGTCTCAAAGTTCTCTACCACTTAATCTTCGAATCATTAATGAAATTACGTTCTTAAGGATTTATTGCTTATTGTTTTAGCCATGCATGTTCAGTATTACTGCCATATAATATTAGTGTTAGCTGCTCTATCTGTTGAGATTTTCATATTCACATTTTTCCTTGACTTTTGCCATTGGGTGTCGTCAATGCTGGTGATAAAAAAAAAACTAATAGTACCTCATTGGTTTCAGTTGATGAGAAAATGTGTCCCAGGTTAAAACTTACAAGTTCCAATATCCTCTCATTGACATTGATAATAGTAGCATATTCTAATGTTACGAGTGAAAGAGAATGTTGGTTGTTCACTCTTGAGATATGCTATTGTGCACATCTCTGCCAACAATAGCAGTTGCTGTTATACTTATGTTATCATCTATCTTACCTCCACATTGGATAACGCATCAATGTTTTCAGATATTCATTGGTGG
This sequence comes from Euphorbia lathyris, assembly GCF_963576675.1. Classification (NCBI taxonomy): domain Eukaryota; kingdom Viridiplantae; phylum Streptophyta; class Magnoliopsida; order Malpighiales; family Euphorbiaceae; genus Euphorbia; species Euphorbia lathyris. The sequence goes on from NC_088910.1 coordinate 67,042,302, forward strand.
TCTTGATGTATATTATTTTTAATTACTGATTGTTGAAATTTTTAACTCAAAAAATTTGCTAACCTTTGTAACATTCTTGTTATGCTTAGGTGATGAAATTTGAAGATCTCAAGGAGCTTGGCAGTGAGTCAGCTGTTAAGGTAGGCCCAAAACAGAAAGTTGTCATTATTTTTTTTTTTTTTTTTTTTCTGGGAATGAAAGGTGTTTAAGGAAAAGTTATGGTGCAGGGTGGAGGAAAGTATAGACAGGAAGGAAAGACTTATGTAGTGCAGGATGGAGACATAATATTCTTCAAGTTCAATGTTTCAGGGGGTGGAAAGAAATGAGATATATCTGCAGCAGGCTGTGGGTGGCTTTTATTATATAATCATTTGAGGTCGACAAAAAAAGAAAAAAAAGCTCAAGGGTGTGAGCTTTATTCTCCATCCTTGGATTTCAATAGCCATTAGTTTTGTTTTGTGTTGTCTTGTTTTTTTTTTTATATTGCAGAATCATTATATATCAATTCAAATATGGAGGCTGAAGCGCCACAGCAATAGCCACAGTCACAGCCGTAGGTATATGTAATTCTGTTTTGCAACATGTACAACTTTATTTCAAGTGGATGCTATAATGTGGGAGTTTGAGTACAAACATATGATATGATGCAGGCCAGGCACATGTTTACTGTAAAATTTGCCCTTTCTCAAATTTTGATTCTGAGTTTTTATTTTCTTATTATCATTAATTGTTCCATTTTGTTATTGCAAGTGGATTGATCTTGAAATGTTATCAGAAATTTATTCTTGTGTTGGCCAAATTCGAAAGTCTGCCAAGAAGATGAGTTGTTTTGAGTGAAACATGATCCCTTCTTTACGAGTTATCAATTCTCTTGTATACATGCGTGTGTATATATATATATATACTAGGAGATACCCTCGCGTTGCTTCGGGAATGAAATAAATAAATCATAGAACTGATTTATTCATAAACCAATAAATAATGATAGGAAAAAGAAATAAATACTATAAAACTTATATTCGTTAAAAGATATATAAGAACATAAGGAGTTTGAAAATATATAAAGAAAAATATTGGTGCTCAATAATATTTTTTTATGTAATACGATTCATTAATGTAGTAATAAATTTATTTATGGTCAATAGAGGAGAAGCAATATGGTTGATCTTAAACCTTAGAATAGGTGATATAACTATAAAATAAAGTATGAAAAAGTAATTTATGTAATTATTTATTGGGTTAATTTCAAATAAATGTCATGTAATTTTACTTTTTTTTTTTCCAGGTTGGTATCTGTGGTTGGTAAAATTTTCATTATCCCAAATTTGACTGATAACAACCTCAAAATGAAAATTTTCAAGAATTAAAGTTGTTTAGTATCATATTTACTATGGAACCACATTTTTTTATTTTTTTAAATCATCATTTTTGAAGTTTTCTCTCTCTAAACATTAATTTTCTCTCTTATAAAAACAACACCACCTAAATGACATCAACCCTAAAAAGTTGAAAAATTAAAGCTGCTTAAAATATCATGTACCTTTTATGGTTATTTTTGCTCTTTGTAGCTCTGTTATTGCCTTTATGGACGTTGTATTAGACATTAGCCTGTACTTGTGTAAGGTTTTATCCCTTACTATTTTCATGATGTACTTGTATGTTTTCATCTAATGAAATGTTTAAGCATTATTATCAAAAAAAAAAAAAAAACTAATTCATAAATAAAATTAATAATAAAATAGCAGATTTTTCCATTATACTAAATCAAATGAAAGCTTAAGGCAATCTCAATAATGTAACCATTATACTAAATAAATCCATCCTTCTAAGTCTAAAGTGAGCTTGACCATACATTAATCCAATTGGTATAAGTAATGATACAACACAAAATTCATCCTTCTAAGTCTAAAGCTAGCTTGACAATATATCAATCCAATTGGCAAAATAATTAATGTGACCCAATTGGTAATATTTAATAAAATGAACTATTTTTTCACTGTAATTTTTAAAATTAATGAATCTATTCGCAGTTTTTTATTTATAAATTAGCCATATGAAAAATAAATATTAAGTAATAATACTAAGATTTTAAAAGGTTTTCATATATAAACTCCCAACTTATTATTTGCATATGAAATTGGAATCAAAAGAAACATAACTATATGAAATTGGAATCAAAAGAAACATAACTTTATTCAAAAACATAATTGAAACAACATATTCAACTTCATGCACTATCAAAGCAAAGAAATGTTCCAATTTATTCTTTAACTTCGCCATTTGTGTGGTCATTGATAGCTTAACCTTCTTTTTAGAGACTTATTGTGTCCTCTACTTGTCCTTGTCTCTCAATGACTTAAAGAAAAAAAAAACAGTTAGAAGCATTTTCTATAGTTTCATATTTTTCAATTGTTAAATTAATTCCTAACAATGTCAAAATAATCGCAAAACACAAATAATCGCAAAACACAAACATTTCCCTTTTATCCCTTAATTTTTTTTTTGTCAATCGTACATATCATTAGAGAGAATAAAACCATAGGATAAATTAAGCAACCCAAATCTAAAACGACAAAAAAAGAAGTATGATAATCGTTTCATTACCAAACAAAAACTAAAATTTACATGTGAAATTGCATTTTAGGTCTTGAAACTCAAAGAAAAGCGAATTATACAAATCTCTATAAGTTTTATTAAAATTAGACTCTTATAAAATATAAAGTACACTCTTATGAAATATAAAGTACAAAACATCTCCAGAACATTCGAAGGAAAGGAAACAAAATAACATTGAGATATTCCCAGGAATATAGTGATTTAGAAAGGAAAGGAAATAACCATAACAGTTTCAAGTACAAATTATGAGCATTTCTCCATCTCACTTGCTAAAATATATAATAGAGTAATGAACCTTTGGTTTAATTAAATTCTTCCACAGGGCGAGCCTTCTTTGGAATTCTCAAGCAGCAAATTAAGCAGTTTGGATGTCGAGTTGTTCTGTCCAGCGAGGGAACCATGTTCCTGATATTATGACGCCAACATTTGACAGCCTCAACCTGATATGTGGAAAGCCATATCAGCAAGGAACACACAGAGATCCAAAAAGGCAAATTTGGAAATATAATCTAAATTTTGGAAACACAACTTGCCTATCATAATGAACATGGAAGTGGATGCATATTTTAGACACATGAAAACTGCGCTAAGCAATATCTAAAAAAAAGGCATGTAGGACTATAATTCATTTTGTGATGATGCAACTTATAGGTCAATGAATCAACCTTTACATGAGAAGACAATAAATTCCCCAGTCCCTTATCATAACAAAAACAAATAAGAGAATTAAAATTTTTTGTAGAACCACACATTATCTTGCTCATTAGTTCCTAATTTTCACAATACCTCAACTATCATATGAAAAAAAAAACCTTTTTGATAGATATGCAAACAAAGTAATCAAACCAATGAAATTGAAAACCAATACCTTGCTTAATAATGGAAATATTGGCAATCACCAGCAACAACAACAAAAAAGCTCCATTTAAGCAGTAATCAAAATTCAACTTCTTCAAGAAGGACAAAACAAATGAAAAAAAAAAAAAAAAATCAGAACAAAGAAATCAAAAGAAAAAAGTTCAAAAGTACTTCTTTGGATTTCCTAATTCGAATAGAAAAGAAAACAATTAAAAAAAAAGAACTATTAGAACTAACTAATCCTCACTGAACAAAGAGCATGATCTATTTTAGAAATAACAAAAGACCATCAGAAACAACATTACGAAGAAGAAAAATCAATTCCCCATAAATCTCAGAAAAACTCGAGAACCCACCTTATGATTTCTGGATCCGCAAACAGATATAGCTCGGGGTGGAACCCTAATTTTTGCCACCACCATGATATCAGAATTAGAAGGAAAAACAGTGAATAACCATAGCAACCAAGCGAGCCATCAGGGTTCCTAGAATGAAAAGAAACCTGCATTAAGCTTCAACCTCTACTACAAAGAAGAAAACAGTATGAAAAAGAGCTTACTGTGAAGAGTTGCCAATCTTCATATAAACATAGAAAACTTCCCGAATCCTACAAAATTTAAAAAAAAAAAAAATTAGAACAGTCTAAAACAAACAGTATCATTGAAAGAGCAATGAACCAAATCCTATGTATTTTAAAATCAAAACCACAGAAATGGAAATGATAAAAGCATTAGAAAGAAAAAAAAAGCAAAACAAAAAAACAAAACAGGAAAACAAAAATCGTGGAAATGGAACCCATGTCAACACTACACCGGAGAACAAAAACCATGGAAACCCAAGCCATCCGAACTGAACTATTTTGTTCTATGCCAGAACTAATCAAAACAAATAAATGAAAGTTGGTAAGAGAGAAGTATCAATTTAGGCTCCAAAGTGTATCAATTTAGGCCTAAAAAATGGATTGGACACGTCATTCCTATTACCCTGTTAAGTTCAGATTTTTCGCTCCACGTACAATCGACAAAACTTAACGGAGTAATATCAATGACGTGTCTCGTTCCGTTATCAAGGCCTAAATTGGTACCTTTTTTTAAACGTTAAGCCTATATTGGTACTATTTTGTACGTTGAGCCTAAATTGATACTTCCTCAAAAACCATAAGCCTATTTGAGTACCTTATCCCTTTAATATTTAGAAAACAAAATTAAAATCAAATTCAATCTACCATCAATCTCATCCCAGGAAAAACATATCTCATTAAAGAATTGAGTGGCCAATTGTGATAGATATGTGGGGATGAGATTAAGATCTGACATATAGCCACTTATTGATCAATAAAAATTGAATTCAATTAGCACAAATCCAATTCAAAATTCAACTTCTTCAAGAAGAACAAAACAAATCAAATGAAAAAAAAGGAATCACAACAAAGAAACCAAAAGAAAAAAAAAAGTTCCTTCTTTTCTTTGGGGTTTAAATGCCATGGAGGAATTTTTGCTTATCTTTTAGAACAAAAAAATCAAAAAGAAAAGTTCAAAAGTACCTTTTTTGGATTGTAAATTCCCATTGAGGATTTTTTGTTTATCTTTAGATTATTCTATCTCGGCTCTTCCCTTATACACGCACATGAGAAGCAACTAAATCACTCATCCATATCTCATTGAAAAGCCAGAACCGGAACATGTACTCTTGACCTGATCCCTGCAAGGAAAATCTAATGTTTATATTCAGTTACAAAATTTAGTTATTAGGGGAAAACAGATTTAGACTTTACATATAAAACCGTATAATGTTAGCAATAACGTTTTGTAGATGAAGGAAGTTCAGAGTCCATTAACGGCAGATTTGACAGAAACCCATTTTACATTAATTTGATCCATGTCTGCATCACCTAACTTCCACGTGCGTCCGTATGGAACCAAATTAAGGGGAAATGGGTTTTTGTTGGATATAACACTAATGGAATCTGAAATTGTTTCATCTACAAAACATGAATACTAACATTGCAAGTTTTTATATGTGGAGTCTAAATTTGTGTTCTCCAATAGCCACATGGTTAAATGTGTACTTTATCCCATATTCTTATCATCAAAACCCTTAAATTGCTAAGAGCTTGAGAACCAGATATCATAATAAGAAATAAAACTATGATCAGTTACCTCTCATTCCATCAGCAGCCCAGACAGGTCGGACCATCTGCTGTATGCTATTCTGGCTCTGAAAGTAATGAATTTATACTTAAGAAAGCATTTATCCAAATCCTAAAATATCACCAAATAACTGATGTAAGTATTAATTTATCAAATAAACATAGAAACAAAGAATTCAAACCTGACTACCACTGAAAATAGCTTGACTCTACATTCTTGTCTTTATGGCATCAACAGGATGCATCATTCCTTCCCCAAAAGCCCCAACAATTCCTCCCCATAAGAACTCTCTCCATACTTCACCACACAACATCAAATTAAACAGAAAAAGATTATTAGTTCATGGCCGGATATACAATGAACTCTAATGGAAAAGCCAGAATCGGAATGAAATAATTGATTTGCAAGTTCTGGTAAGCAAAAAAGACCAACCCATCATCAGAGCTAAAAATAGAAAAAAAATTAATTAGCAAACATGAAACTGAACATGATAAAAGTGTATCAATTCAATAGGAAAGAGCAAATCACAAACTATAATTCTACAAATGCTGCACATTATACAGCAGATTAAAAAGCACCAAGCCTCCATTCTCAAATGGATTCAGTCGCAAACAACCAAATCAAAGCAGAAAAAAACGAATATCACTCTACGAAGAGCCGCGCCAAATAGGGATGGGATGGACGGAAAAAATAGAGCAGAACTAACTGAACTAAAAAAAAAAAATAGGTTTATTAAAAGGTAGAAAAATACTGAATAGAAAACACAAAGGCCATAGTAGAATCCCCAGGACAAACCTAATTCCAATAGAAAAGAAAACAATTTTAAAAAAAGAACTATTAGAACTAACTAATCCTCACTGAACAAAGAGCATGATCTATTTTAGAAACAACAAAAGACCATCACAAACAACATTAGGAAGAAAACAATCAATTCGCTGTAAAGGCATCTCAGAATAACTCGAGAACCCACCTTATGATTTCTGGATCTGCAAACAGATATAGCTAGGGGTGGAACCCTAATTTTTGCCACCACCATGATATCAAGAGAAGAGCCATCTGAAAACCAAAGCAGACTTAGGTCAGAGATCGAAAAAAGAATTTACTAAGGAAAAAATCAAACCTCGTAAACAGACCGATCTGAAAGGGAAGCCATGAAACAGAGAAGACGCCCAACACCGTCGTCTGAACTGGAGAAAATACCGCTTTTCCCGATCTATTGTAAGTGTCTTCTCGTAAACACAGGAGTGAAAGTCGAACCATCGCCGTCTGCATACTCAAAGAACAGATCTCGATTTTCTTCAGATTCAAATGTGCAGGAAATCTAGAGAGAGAAAGCGAAATGAGGAGAGAGAAGAGGAGGCAGCTGGAGAGATATTGCGTAAAAAAGATGCAAATGAGAAAGGATACCGAGAAAACTCCAAACTACCCTTGCTATGCGGCGCCGTTTTGGAACCAGTTGCAAGCAACCTCAGTGAATTCGAAGAGAATGGCAATTTACGTGAATAGCCCTCAAAAGCATGAGAAAAAGACATAAAAGGACATCAGAAATTGAAAGAAATGAGAGAAATGAGGGATTTAATTGGAAATTTTTGACAAAAGTGGCTAATTTTACTGTTTGGTGTCTTTATTTTTAAAGTCTTTAAATAGATAGTGTTTGGATTTCCAAATTTAACAACTTTAACCTCAGATTCCCGTAGGCTAGAAATAGCCAAATTAAAAATTCACCACTACAAAAAATAGGTAGGATCTAAAGATAAGGTCCAAAATTACGTTGACATTTTTGGGAAGTGCAAATTTACCTTTAATTCACTAAATGGTAGCCTTTTTTTTTTTATAAGAAGGGAAGAAAAAAACAAACAAATAAAAATCTAACCCGGGATCAGTCTAGGAAGACTGACCCCAATTCTATCCTCAAGAAGAGAATGTAACAGAAAAGGAGGAACGGAAAGGGTAGAAACACCTAACATCCCCCCATGCCTAGCAGCTGCCAAGCGATCCGCCACGCGGTTTTGCTCCCTATAAATATGGGAGAAGGTAAGAGAATCGAAGGCAGGACGAAGCCTTAAAATGGCTTTAATGAGATTCTGACTCTTAAGACAAACAACCTGTCTATCCGAAATCTTGTTGATAGCCTCCAAATTGTCAGACCTCCACCGAAAGTCTTTTAACACCCATGCGAATGGCGAGTTTAATGCCAGACAAGATCCCCCAGAGCTCCGCAGTAAAGGAGGAGCCCGTACCTAAGTTATGGGTAAACCCAGCCAGCCAAGCGCCACCAGCATCCCGAAGAACTCCACCAGCAGCAATTCTGCCATTACTAAGGCAGGAGCCATTCGTATTCAACTTGACAACCCCTTCCCTGGGCTTCCTCCAACCAACTAACTGACCTCTTTAACCGGGGAGGGGTGAACCAGGGGCTCTCCTTCAAAACTCTTTATAATAACAGATAGTTTTTTCGAGAAGTAAAACCGGAGGTCAGGAATAAAGACAGTCTTCTCAGCAAATAACTCTCCATTCCTCCATTTCCACATTTGGTGACAAATAATAGCGAAGAGAATAGCCCCGTGCTCCATACTGGCCAATAAATTCCCATTAACGCCTTCAGAGAACCAGTCAATATCAGAGAACCCCATAAAGGAAGGAAGGATGTGGTGAGGAAGGACCCCTTCCCAAACCTTTCTACTATTCGGGCAATCCCTCAAAGCATGGCACAAGGTTTCCACATGGCCGCTGCATCTGCTACAGGCACCAGATACAGCCAAGTGTCTTCTGTGTCTATCTGCATTCGTGAGGAGCCTGTCTTTGACTCCCAGCCATAGGAAACTCCTAATGCGGTAGGGGACTTTGAGGGCCCAAATGGACTTCCAAATTTCCAAGGGAGGATCAGCCCTATTAGGGGTAAAAGCTTCATAGGCCGATTTGCAAGAATAAGAACCATTATTAGTCAAAGCCCAGCAGTGTCTGTCCTTATCCTCCTCCTGATTACTAATCTTCACACCTCTAATATTAAGGAGGGTCTCCAGGCTAAGAAAGGAGTCGAACTTAGACCAGATCCAGTCTCCCTCCGAGTCCACCACATCAGCAATTCTCTAGGAGAGGAGATCATTCGGCGGAGGGGCGATGCACACCTCAATCAACTGTTTGTCACCAATCCAGGTGTCATACCAGAAACTAATGGATCTCCCATTACCCAGCTCCAAGCCAATCCCCGTACAGAACTCAGTAAAAACAGCACTAAGCCCTTTCCAGAGGAAGGAACAGCTGACAACCCTCTCCTTCGGGCCACCAAAGATTCTATCTTTCCTATACTTGCCGCACAGAAGATGAACCCAAAGGGAGGAGGGGGATTGCCACATTCTCCAAAGAAGCTTCATTAACAGGACTTTATTATTGTCCTTAGCTTGCCTTATACCAAGACCCCCCCTGCTCTTAGGCTGGTAGGCTTCTTTCCAAGGGACCAGGTGAATCTTCCTCCCATCCCCAGACTCTCCCCACATAAAACGCCGATTAATTTTATCAAGGTCGTTGAGGACCGGCTCAGGGAGCTTACAGGCTTGCATGATGTGATTTGGAGCAGCGCAGTTGATAGACTGGATTAAAGTAAGGCGACCTGCAAGGGAAAGAGAATTAGCTTTCCAGCTAGCACACAAACCGTTAGATTTGTCCAAAATGTCTTTAAAAGAGGCTTTGGACACCCTGTCACTATGAAGAGGGGCCCCAAGGTATTTCCCAAACGATTGAGTCAGGGGAATGCCAGACATCTCACTCAGTCTTCTACACAAGCTATTATCCATATTCTTGGAACAAAGCATATGGGATTTATGGATGTTAATCTTCTGGCCAGAACCCTCACAAAAGCAGTCGAGGATATCCATCACAGCCTTAATTTGTTCCTCATTACCCTCCATAAAAAGCATGACATCATCAGCAAAGAGTAAATGGGTAACAGGGGGGCAATGTCTGTTGATGGAAACAGGGTGGAGAGTCCCTTTGCTCACCGCCTCTTGGATCAGGTGAGACAGTCTTTCCATGGCAATAACAAAAAGGAAGGGGCTCGTAGGATCCCCTTGACGAATACCCCTGGATGGAGAGAACTCATCCGACATATCCCCATTGATCATAACCTGGAAAACAGGAGAGGAGATACACTTTCCAATCAAATTCCTCCAGTTCTCCGGGATACCAGCTTTGGCTAAACTATCCAGAAGAAAGCTCCAGTTCAACCTATCATAGGCTTTCTCCAGATCCAGCTTGAGAGCCACGATCCCTTTCTTGCCTTTCTTAATCTTCATAGAATGGACAACCTCCTGGGCAATAACAACGTTATCCATCAATTGTCTTCCAGGAACAAAGCTCCCTTGATTTTGGCTGATAATATCCGGAAGGATCTTTCGGATTCTATTAGCCACAATCTTAGTAATAGCTTTATACAAGACATTACAAAGACTGATGGGTCTCATCTGGAGAAAGGAAGAAGTCTTGGCAACCTTAGGAATCAAGACAAGGAGGGTTTTATTAACCAAACTGATATCGTTCGAACCACCAAAGACACCTAACACAAAGCTGTATATACCCTCTTTAACAGTGTCCTAGTGTTTATGATAGAAACTAGCGGGGATACCATCAATACCAGGAGCCTTAGTGGAACCGATGCTGGAGAAGGCCAGATCAATCTCTTTAAGCTCAATGGGATGGAAAGCATTATTAATAGCATCCTCCCCCAAACGAGGAAAGGAAAAGCCAGAGTGGGCACTCTCTAGGTCCACAGCTTCCTCTCTAAACAGGTCCTTGTAGAAATCAAGGGCAAGGCGCCGAATGTCCTCCTCCTCAAAAATCCACTCACCACTGGCGTCTTTAATAGCCTTGATCCTATTTCGCTGTCTCCTAATGATCGTTGAGAGGTGGAAAAACCTGGTATTCCGGTCCCCGTCTTGAATCCAAGCCTTCCTAGATTTCTGGAACCACAGAAGCTCTTCCTATCTAAGCACAACTTCCAACTCGTTCTGAAGAGCTCTTAGGTGACCATTCAGGCTATGATCAAAACGAACCTCCAAGCAACGCTAAACACCTTCCATTCTCCTCAAGAGTTTGTTCTTCCTCCTGATAATATGACCAAAAGTATTTTTATTCCAAACAGCCACATTCCTCCTGAATTCCTCAGTAGCGAGGAGAACATCAGAGTGGGGATGCCAATTGCTTTTAACGAAATCCTTAAACTCGGGGTGAGACTCCCAAGCCACCAGATACCTAAAAGGTCTATTACCTTTCAGCCGATTTCCTTTGACCAAATTAATGAGGATAGGGCAATGGTCTGAGTGACGGAAAGGGAGATTAAGTACCTTGACCTCAGGAAACCTATAAATCGCTGCAACATTAGCGTACACCTTATCCAACCTAACAAACACACTATTCCTTTTCCAGGTAAATTTGTGGCCAGCAGCACCCAGGTCCGAAAGCCCGCACATATCCATACTTTGCTTATGATTAAGACACCGGTTCACATAATGATTACCCCCTCCTCTCTGATCACTCAAGAGGGCAATGTCATTAAAATCCCCGGCAACCAACCACGCCTCCACCATGTTAGAGCTAAAAGAATGAAGGATCTCCCACAGCCTTCTTCGGTTAGTCGAAACAGGATCAGCATAGACGAAGGTAATAAAGAAGGGTTTATTACCCGGGTAACACACCTTACTATGGATGAATTGACTGTCCATAGTAACAATATCAATATTGACTTGACCTGGCTTCCAAAAGAGCCAAATCCCCCCTGCCCGGCCAGTAGCCTCCGACCTGACGCAATTCCAATTCTTAAACTTTCTAACCACCTCATCTGCTTTGGCTCCACTAACCTTGGTCTCAAGAAGGACAACGCAGGAAGGGTTAAACTGTTTAATGAGATCATTGACATGAATGCGGGTAGCCTTGCTCGCCGCACCTCTAATATTCCAAACGAAGAAGTCCATCAGAGGGGGAGACTACAGACGCAGGCCCAAACCCTAGATCAGGTATTTGTTCGGGGCTCCGAAGAGCCTAGAGGCGGTCCTAGAAGGACCCCTTTTATCCAAAGAATTCAAACCATGAAGGTTCTTTTTAGGTTTCCCTTTGGGATTCTTCATGTTTAACTTACTCACTCCTATAGTCTTACCAATAGGAGCATCAACAGGAGGATGTAGAGTACTCGCCTCCCTACTCAAACCCTTCCCAGCTGATAGGATAGACTGGGGAATCTCTTTGCCTTTAGCAGAAGCATTAGAGACAAAGAGAGGATTAATAGAATTACCCAAACTAGAGGCATGCTCTACCGACTCCAGACCAGGCATGATTAAATCAATCTGCTTATCAGAAGGATCCGAGTCTTGATCTTCCTCCATAGACAAAACACCGAACCTTACCCGAAGCTGAGTCCACTCCAGTCTCAATCCCCTTCTTAATATCCGGGGGTCTGACCTTGATCTCAGGAGCAATCTGGAGAGTAGTCATCTTCGTACTGATATCTGGTGAATGATTAGCATTAACATTAGCCCGTGGCTTCCTTCTCACTGGCCTCTTGGCAAGCATCCATGGGCCAAAGCTCCTTACTTCCCCTTGACTCTTCTCAGCTTCGCCTATGATAGGTTGCACCAACTCCTCCACGTCCTTCCTCCTCTTAGGACAACCCTCAAGGGTATGGCCAAACATACCACATTCATAGCAGATGTTGTGTATACCTTCATATTCAATATGATAGACCTTGTTTTGAGTACAGAACTGAGAAAGAAGAGGCTTAGCGAGATCAATATCGATACAGACCCTGGCAAACTTGCCTTTCACTGCCCCAATGGTAGTCTTATCAACATGGTGGACTTTCCCAACAAGGCTACCAATCTTGTTCAGGAACCTATCACTGTAGTATTCAAGAGGTAGGCCCGGGAACCTAACCCAAGTAAGGACCCTGTTAACAGAGCAATCATGGGGATCAAAATTTGGGACCCAAGGTCTCAGAGCCAACACATGATTGGAGATAATATACGGACCACCATTCACAACAGCATTGAAATCCTCAGCCCTTGTGAATTTAATGACATAATAGTCATTTTCAAGGTCTGTGATAGTAACCTTTCCTTTCTTTGCCCATTGAGCCTGGATCCTCTGGGCAAAATAATTGAAACTGATCCTTTTCCCCAACACAGTGACGATTAACGCCAATTTCCACTTCGATCTCATGACCCGCTTGTCATCTGAGGACAGCCGGATCCTAGGACACAGCGGGTTATCAGGCTCTCCATCCTCAGAATCGGAATCAGAGAGAAAATCCCCGGAATCATTCTCAAAAGCATCCACCTCCATCATGGGATCCTCCTCTGACACCCCTAGCAACTTATCCCTCCAGAAGGGGCCTCCCAAATCCACGAAAACTCCCGCTTGAGTGGCTTGCGCGGTCTGTGCGGCTTGCGCGGCTTGCGCGGCCTGCGCGGCCAGTGAAAGTCGCACGACATGCTCATCCTGCTGGGGAGAGACGGTCGGTACTCCCTGTGGCCCAAGCACCGGAAACGGCCCTCTAACTCCGGAATCATGCGCGCGTCCCTCTGCGAAAAATGAGTCCAGGGCCGCGGCCGCGGCACCAACACCTTCCAGCCCCCGATCGGCCGCCGCATCCCTAGAAGCCCCCAACGGCACCGACGCACCCCTAGCACCCCCCGTCGAAACCGTCGGATCCGCCTCCCCACCATCCACCCACTCCGATCTACTCCTATCCCTCGACCGATCCCTCCGAATCCCGCTGCTCCGCCTCCTCCCCCGAGGAGATCCCTCGGATCTCCCATCATCCGCCGCCGCCCACGCCTCATCGATCCCAGAGTCATTGCCCCGCCCGCGCCCCGCCACCACCAGATCCGACACAGGCCAGCCGCCTGCCTTCACCGACCCATCCCCCTTAACCTTCACGATCGCCTTGGTCATCACCGAGAGAGAGAGAGAGATTTACTTTTCTTAAATTCTACTATTAGTTATAGTTAATTTAGTTATAACTAATTGAGAGAGAGAGAGAGAAAATTGAGTTATAAAATCGATCCTGTGTTTTAGAGAGAGAAGAGAGATCTGAAAGAGAGGAGATAGATCTAAAAGAGAGAAATAGATCTGAGAGAGAGAAGATAGATCTCAAAATTCCCCATCTTCATAAAAATTCTTCACCATGACAATAGATCTGAGAGAGAGAAGCCAGATCTGAAAAAGAGAAGATAGATCTAAAAGAGAGAAAAAGATCTAAAAGAGAAGAGATAGATCTCAAAACTCTCAATCTTCATAAAAATTCTTCACCATGACAACAGATCTAAGAGAGAGAAGACAGATCTGAAAAAGAGAAGATAGATCTAAAAGAGAGGGAAAGATATAAAAGAGAAGAGATAGATCTCAAAACTCTCAATCTTCATAAAAATTCTTCACCATGACAACAGATCTGAGAGAGAGAAGACAGATCTGAAAAATAACATTTCCAAAATCAAATTTACTTCTATTTAACAAAATAAAATAATAAAAAAAGGGTAAATAATTTATTAGTCCTCTACATTTTATTTAATACACTGTTTAGTCTTCCTATTTTGAAAAACATATTATACGGTCCTTAGCTTTTGTCAATATTAATCATTTGGTCCCTTTGTCTAGTTTTTTTAGACTTGTAATCGTTATATTTTAGCATAAACGGATATATATAAAATAACAGAGTAACATGGTCAACTTGTATTGTACTGTGGTTGTCCTAAAAGCAAAGATATGTTCGGTTAAAAATCTAAAAAAATGGATAAAAGGACCACAATGTTAATATTGGCAAAAGATAGGGACTTTAAAATGTGTTTTTCAAAATAAGAGGACTAAACAATGTGTTAGGTAAAAACTAGGGGACTAATAAATTATTTACCCTAAAAAAAATGAGTACCCCTGGCACTAAAACATCGAATTTCTTACAAATTGCTATAAAGTCGAGCTTCGTGGGGCAAATCTACGAAACTGCTTAAATTCATTTTAAAATCATCAAAATAAAAATGTTAATGAGTGTGGTTAAGGAATTCTAGTGAGATAGATCTGCGGTGACTCAATATGATATATGATAAAAATTTGTTTTCGTGTCGTCTGAATTTTTTTCGCGACATTATAAGAAATTAATGTCATTTGAATGTTTAAGTGCAATTAACCTCAAATCACATATGACCGTTAGGATGACACACGTCTGTCATCCCCAAAAATCACGATTTTAATTAAAAAGGTACTTACTAATCAGATGACACTAGTTATATATGACTGTCATGGTTGTCTGAAAAAAAAAGAAGTCAAAAAGCATCCTGAGGTCTCTGATCTTTCATTGTTTGGTGCATTAAGCCCTCGATCTTTCATTTAGACACATTGAACCCCTGATCTTTCATTGTTTGGTGCATTAAGCCCTCAATCTTTCATTTAGACACATTGAACCCTTGATCTTTTATATATGGGTGTATTAGGTCCTTTTGTAAATCAATTCATATATGAGTGTATTAAGGGTCTGTTTGGTTCAACTGTTAGCTAGTAGATGTTGTTGTTGATGTTAGCTGTTGTAGTAAGCTGTTTGTTGTTGCTGTTGTTTGTTTGTTATTAATTATTTAATTATTAGTGTTTGGTAAAAAATACTGTTAGTTTATATTTATTTCTAATATGGACATGTTTTAAATTAATCTACAAATAAATTATAAAATAAAAAATATATTTAAATTATATAAAGAATAAAAATAAAAAATTTAATTGAATGCAACAAAACTTTATTTTTCGATAATTTTGTTCTAGAAATAAAAATAAGGGTAATTAATTTATTAGTCCCTATATTTTGATAAAACACATTATTTAGTCCTTGTATTTTCAAAAACACATGGTAAGGTCCCTAGCCTTTTTCTCAGTGAACTGTTTAGTCCTTCTGTCTGTTTGTTAGATTTTTTACCGTTTATGACTTCGGAAATGACTAAATTACCCTACTTCAGAAGAGGAAATCCAATTTAGAAGAAGAAGCTATTTGCATAGAGAACAAGAAAAAGAACAGACCAAATGCTTACGAATTTGAACGATTAAAAAGAAAATCAAGAAGAAGAACACTCAAAGTTGATTTTAGATGCATTAGAGTTTAAAGGAAAGGAAAATAAAGGAAACGAAGAACGCAAATTCAAATTGACTAACAGAATCTTTATGAGAGTCTAACGGCATGGACTAAACAGTTAACCGAGAAAAACATCAGGGACTAAACAGTTCACCGAGAAAAACGTTAGGGACTTTACCGTGTGTTTTTTAAAATACAGGGACTAAACAGTGTGTTTTATCAAAATATAGGGACTAATAAATTAATTACCCTAAAAATAATGTAAAAAAGGAAACACATTTTGTGGAAATAAGAAGGATAATTTTATCAATAACATGTAACTATAAACAACTATCCATGAAAAGCTCTAAAAAAGAGCTTCGTGAAAAGCTCCAAAATGCTGCAGTGTCCAGAGAAAATACTAAACGTTGCGGTTATATAAACCTAACCAAACGCTATGTTTCCCGCGGTTTGGAGTAAAACGCTAATAATTAAACAACTAATAACAAACAGCTTACAACAACAACATCTATTAGCTAACAGTTGAACCAAACAGACAATTAATACACCCATATATAAATTGATTTACAAAAGGACCTAACACACTCATATATGAAAGATCAATGGCTCAATGTGTCTAAATGAAAGATCGAGGGCTTAATGCACCAAACAATGAAAGATCAGGGGCCTCAGGATGCTTTTTGCCAAAAAAAAAAAAAAAAAACAGTAAACTAATTATAAGTGGAGGAGCGAAAAGTTAGCAATTTGTTTACATGCATAAATTGAGAGGAATATTTCTTACCAAAAAAAAATAAAAAAATAAATTGAGAGGGATATAAAAGGTGATTCTGAATAAACCCATTTTTTCACTCATCTTATTCATTGAGCTAACCTTAAACTCAACTCTATCTTCTCCATTATCATCTATATCTTATTTTCTACCTCGCGAATTTATCATCTTGGTAAGTATTTTATTAGGGTTTATTTAAGTAATACATTGGGTTCAAATGTTGATTACAAAAATTTGGGCCCATGTTTCACCCACTCCTCTTCTTCTTCTTCTTTAAAATCCAAAATAGCTAACAGCTAGAATCCAGAAGCTTTTAGGGAATAAAATAGCACCATAATACTAAATAATAAAGAAACGGAAATGAAATAACAGAATAAACGAACTAGAACCAATTTACATATTTGGTCCCTTAACTTTATGGGCATAAGTCACTGTCATGCATCTAGTTAATCAAACTACCAATGTGTATTTGATGCTCTTGTAATGGTCGTATTTGCTCCTTGACCAATTGACTCGGAACAACCAATTTTGCTCATCTGGTTAAAAAAAAAAAAAGTGAACATGTGGTATAGGAATTTTACCCCCAGCTTAGAATGGGAGTAGGTAACATAAAATTGCAGTAAAAGATGATTTATCCCTCACATCACATCCTTTGATTGAAGCCCATCTATCTCAAATCATTGTTCAAGCTTTGTATGTTATCCACTCGAAATTAACCACTCTTCTTGGCAGTTGAAGACATCAAAATTAACTATGTTCTCTCTGCGATTTCATTCAACGATATATTCTTGACTTTTGTCAGTCAAAAACCTTTTTTTTTTTTTTGCTTTACCTCAAATGGTGTACAAAGTCATACATTTTATGTATCTGGTATTGATTAATATAAGGGAAAATGTTTTTACAAGAACAAAAGCAAAAGTCTCCCCATGAATATGGCAATATGTATATGTTCATTCATTAGATACTTTTTCTATCTCAAAAAAAAATGTTAGGTTTTGCAGGGAGTAAAAACTGCCTACGTTTGAGAAAGGGCAGTTCAGTTGGTTAGCTAAGTATCAAACAACTAAACAAACCATCTACATTGTCCATTCCCACACCACTCTGCAATTGTCTGGTGAATTTTCATCCTTTGAAAGATCATTTTCTTCAACTAGGATCTCCCTTGTAAAGACAGCAATCTGAGATGCAAACCCTGGTTCCACATCACCTGAACCTCCAACGCCACTGAACTCAACATTATAATTATGTCTTTTTGCTAACTCACATGCCCAGTTATTGAACTCTTCTCTTGTCCACTCAAATTTATGGTCATGGTTGCGAAATTTACAAGATTGTGTTTCCATTTTCTCATCTACATCTTCATCCTGGTTTGCCAGATTAGATCCTTGGAGAATCACATTATATTCATAATTTGGGGTGGAAACAATAAGAATCTTCGGGCGAAAATAACTTAATGCAACATCACCAAACAGACAAGCCTGGTCCTCCTCCATATGCTCAATCACCTAGATTTGGAAGAAAAAAAAAAAACATCAGAGTGCAATCAACCTGGCTAACATACTTGCTTATGATCAAACCACAAGGAGGAAACAGGATATAATACCTCTAAGCAAGTGCCAATATCAAATCCGCATAACCGAGAGTCAAACTGCGTGATCGAACCATCATAAAGAATAGCAGATTTTATGCCTGTTTCTGAACTTAGTTTTGAATGAAGTATCTGTAGAAAAAACAGTATCATAGCTCATAACTCAAGCTTGCAGTCATATAAAAAAGAGGTCACTGAAGAGAGAACAGATAACCAAAATCTTAATCGGTTTATACAAAGATGATCTACCCTAAAAAATGAAATGCTGCAGTAGAAAATCATGTAAATGAAATCCTTATCTGAAGTGTGCTTATGAGCAGGATGAAAATACTCATTTATAGTATATACTTCAACTTGAAACTACATGCACATGGTTCAACATCTATAAGAACAAAATCTGGAAACTTGACAAACTTAATGAGATATAACCCATAATTTCTTTTTCTAAGAATGCAGCATTGTGTTATTTAATAAAATATATTAGAGATGACTAAAATTCAGAAACAAGAGCAGAACTATCATCTTATATGTTCATCTTTCTGCTCACATAGTAATGATCAGAGCTACAACACTATCGACCACTAATTTTAAGAGAAGTCATAACAGACCCGATTAATTGTGAAACTAAAAGCAAATTCAGCCATTCAAACAAAATCCTACAGATGTTGAACATGTGCAATGGTATCACAGAGTTAAGTAACTATATCCTCCAAATACAAGACCTAGAAATAATTCAGACCTTTGCAGCACGGCCAAGACTCTTCTGTGATATATCAACGCCAGCAATTTTTCTCAAAGAAGTTGGATAATCTAACAAAGAGTCTAATAAACTTCCAGAGCCACAACCAAAGTCAACCTGGAGAGCGAAATTGACAGAAAGTGGTTAGAAACTAAGCTTTTTAAACACAGGTATTTTTTAAGGATGAGAAATCCTAGATGTATACCAAAGTAGTAGCACAAGATTTTTTGATGTGTTGCACAGCATATTCCACCCGTTGCTTTGAAAGTGGAGGACTAAACAGAGCCTGCTCCATTCTTTCTTCTGGGGGTTCTGTTACACGCAACAAGTTCACAAAATATTCCAAACAGCAAGCTTCTGCCAAAAGAGAATGCTTAGTTAGTTCACAGAACCAATAATCAAAAGAGAGAAATTAATCTATTGAACAAAAATTTGAATTTTAAGAAAAAATAACAGCAAGCAAATAAGTCAGATCAGATCACATGATCGAAGATAAAAATCTAACTACACGGCACAGGCAGAATTTTCTTACAAAGTGATCCATGTTCTTAGCAAATCTATATTAATAGTTGCACAACGTGTCGCGCCGTGACCGTTTCCGTGCAACATAGGTGCTTAGCAATGTAAATCAACAAATCAACATGACAAAGCTTCTACATATATAATTTTTATTGGTCATTTTCCCATTAACATTTGGACTCTCTCAATCTAGACACATAACATTGAGCAGATATTTAGAATTCAGATTAACAAAGAAGTTAGTCAATCATATAAGAAGAATATTTAATACAAATCAGACATAAACGAACTGAAGACGGGGCAACTTACGTGATGATGACAACATTGAAATAATCCTCCCAAAATCATTAGCTGCAGCTAAAATAAGCTCATATGAAGGCAAGTCCATACTGAAAGTAGCAAACTGACCAACTGACATCTGTGTCAGAACTGCTTCAACAGGAGAAATCACGGCCCCCGTCCCCATCTCAAACTCAAATTCATCATTGCTCTCAAGAAGCTCTTTCACGTGTTCTTCTGTTACCAAAGATACAGAATAGCTCATGCATGATAAAGATCCAGTCGATGGATAGACACCAGAATCTGAACCCCCTATGTTCAAAGAGCAAACTTCTTGCCCTGTAGAGGCATGTGGCACATTCTCGCATCCTACTTCCGCTCTATTTTGAAGATAATGAACAGAGGGACACAGTGAAAATTCTTTAGAGAAATTTTCAGAATCAAACCATATGTCAAGAACACCAGCCAAACACTTTAGGCTTTCCATAGTCATGCCTAGGTCCTTAAAATATTGATTCAACCATGAGAGAATTTTCAGAGAAGCATTGTGGATAGAATCATTTGCCTTTTTGTAAGTCTCTGTAGGCCAACACTTTATAAGTAGATCCTCACACTTGGAAAATATTTTTACTTCACACTGGTACATGCTTCCAAAGTCCACTGACTGTCTATCATCAGTTCCATTTGTATGTTTTCCATTTTGTTTGACTTTCTCAGCAACATTCACCTCGCTTCTTGATCTTGATATACACGATTCTTTTAAGGGTACAGTTATAGTGGTAAAAACAGGTTCAGATAACTGATGCTGCCGACAGAATGAGCACAGGATTTCCCTTGGGAAGGAACCTCTCCAATTTGACTTTGTAGTTAACATTGTGGGCAATTCCGCTAAAAGTATAGCTTCTCTTGATAACTTGTAATTTCCACTTGGCAGCTTGCTTGTCAGTATCCTATGCAAGACCATCTAAATGCAATTATATTATGGAAGGTTGGACATGCATTATATTAAAATCAAGGCATCCAACTTTGTGCACCACACAGAAGATGAATGCTGCAATGAACCTTATAAAAAAGAAGTGCTAAATTATACGCAACACAGTGAACTCTCAAAAATGAAACAGAAATAGGAGATATGTTAAAAAGGAAACTAAAATGATTCTCCAATTATTTCTTTAAAAAAACCATGAAAACCATTCACACACTTATTCTAACCATTAGTGAGGTTTTGAAATGAACAGATCTAAAGATCTTAAAACTACCCAAAATATATTTCTCAACAGAAGCAGTCCAAACCTTAAGCAAAGATACCATGCTTATAAGACATAATAAATGGAAAAGGGAAACAATGAATTAAATCAAATAGAATATTTTCCAAGAAAACATATGATAATATGGTCATATTATACATAAACAGAATGACCCTTGCCACATAAACTTATCATGCAACAACACTAAGCAAATCCGGAGATTCAAATTAGGAAGAGAATATTGATGAATGAATCAAGCATGAGGCTTGAGCAGCAGAGTCTTGACAAATATGACAAGGGCATACGCATAAAGAATCTTAAGATGGCAATATAAATGTGATATTTAGAAGAGACCTGTAATATGATTGTACGGATAAATCTTCATGGAAAAGATCTTTAGACCTCCATGTGTAGCCAATTGATGCCATAATTGCATCACCATATACAGCTTGATTGCAGAAGTAACTTGCCCTTATGTTTAAAGATGCTTTAGACTGAGATTCTGGATTTCCAACATTTACAGACAGATCTAACACATATGATTCAGGAGCAGCAAAGTACAACCTTGTCTCTGAAGAAGCCTTACCGATAGTCCTTGAAGAGAAAGAACACAATTAAGAAACGAAAAGAAAAATATAGGACTTTTGAAAAAAAAATCATTTTATATCGATAACAATCGTCTTAGACAACCACAAAACGTAAACCTACCTCGAGAGCACAATCCGATCGGCATTTGTTACACCAAGTGTTTGTGCTATAGTGTCCAAGTAATATCCATCTGACAACATATTAAGACTCACTGGTTGAACAATCTTATCCAAAGAAGACGGAATACAGACAGCTTCAACCCTTATGATGTCCGAACCAGATTTTAGGACGCCTAGTGACTCCATTGTCTCGGGAGGATATGGATGTTGTTTCTGTATGGAAAGTGGTCCCTTGGCGATAACAACAGATCCGGGCAATCTTGCAGCTGCCTTCATGACAATTGATAAAGCCAATATAGGATTTGATCCCACCTTTGGTTCAAGTATTTTACATAGGTTATTTAATTTGGCATCACATACAGCAACAACAGAAGCTGGCACAGAACGACAGAGATCACCATTTCTTTGTGAAGCTGCTTGAAGGTGACCACTCAATGGATGAAGAGATTGGATGAACTATAAATATAAGAGAGAAGAAGTATAATAGGTTGGGTTGATATGTGATTGATCAAATATAAAAGCGAAAATAATGAATTCAAAAACCAAATGTCCAAATAAGCTTATGATACATGTACATATCACATGAGCAGTTCTATAAAGGGCGGCCCGGTGCACTACGCGTCCCCGCTAAGCGAGGGTCCGGGGAGGGGTCCCACCACAAGGGTGTACTGGGGCAAGCCTTCCCTTGCCAATTTTTTGGCAAGAGGCCGCTCCTAAGACTCAAACCCGTGACCTTCGGTCACACGACAACAACGTTTTACCGTTGCGCCAAAGAGCAGTTCTATAAGACAATAAAATTAGAACAAATTATGTCCTGCCAGGATTGCAGCTGAGTGTACTTGATTAGATATTAGACCTATATGAACTTCAAGAAAGCCTAAAACTAATGTTGAAAAAACCAAAATAACATAAATTTCACGAGATTTCCATTCATACAATCATCTAGCAAAGTTTCAATACTCAGGTTTCAGTCGTTTTATTGAAAATAAACAGCATAGAACTATTAAACAAGGTTGCACTTTTCTGGCGTAATTTTTCCATAAGTCAACCCACATTCCAACAGAAAATCTAATCCGAAGACTAATTCTATCTGTTTCTATATATACACAATAAACAACAAACAATAAATATACTTGAGGAGCCCCATAACAGGTAATGACAGATATAGTTTACATTATTGTGTGAGCCTGGGGAATGGAGGAAAAACAAAAGAAGATATAAAAATCTGAAGAAAGCATTAGCTGATTATGACACGAGTTGGGGAAGATAGCACATAAGCTCTCGACAATCAAACATGTAACAGTTAAAATAAGCAGAACATAAGAATGCATTTCTTTTATTTCCAGGTATGGAATGCACTTACAAGAACACTATCTATTGTTCTATCTGCCTTATAATCATAAAAATTGGGTAATAATTGGTCTCTTTTACAGAAGATACCAACCTCATCTGAGAATAGATATGTCATACGATGAGTTAAAGCATCCCATGGTTCAAGCTCCATTGGATTATCAGCTGCTGGATCAATTCCTAGCTGCAACAGAAAGAAGTACTTAATAAACACAAATTACGAAATGAAATGAAAATTAATTAAATTTCTGCATGAGCAAGAAGAGTACAAAAACCACAATAATAATAATAATAATAATAATAATAATAATAATAAAACAACAACAATTCACAGAACAGTAAACGCCTGTACAACACATGCATACAAAGATTTTTTTTTTCTTTTAAATTTTGCTAGTTTAGATTACTTTTCTGTAATTTTGGTTATAATGGAGAAAATTGACATAAATATGAAAGTTTTAGGCATAAAAAGGTTTAAACTTTTTGAACCATTTGGCTTATTATTAACTATATAAGCAAACAACCACGGCTAGCACTTCCCAAGAACAAAAACTTGAATGAAAATATGATCTTCACGAGCAAAAGTTGTGAGGTTCATTTTTTATTAATTATTTTTTGGGCTTCTTATTAAACTACAAAATCAAACACAAAACTTTGGTTTTTATCAACCCAAGTGAACTGTGAGAAGTACAATATGAGGCAACAACTTCTAAGAACATTATATAAATGAACCATTTCTAGCAAGGGTCTTGAGAGATAAAAGGACAAACTAAGCGAAGTGCAATAGCAATCAACATTTTGTTCTCATGCTTTTGCTCACTAAAAAAAGCATAAATCATGAACCCATTTGTACACTTGAATCCTTCTATAATACGCAAGAAATTTCATAATTCAAGAAAAAACCTAGTATGAAACCCACCCATCAACCAATTGGAAACAACTAGGTAAATAAAGTTGCAAAAACAAAAACCTTAGCAACTCAAAAGCTTCAACAATGATGATGCTAATAAAACAAAGAAAATAGCAGATGACAAGGATAAACTGAAAATATTGTAACTTTGAAGTAACATAGTATGAATATAAATAAAAATCAATCTGAATGTTCATTATTCCTAACCTAAGAAGTGCAAATTTAAACACAGATACCCTTTTGACAGTCATAGTAAAAGGAAGGGAAGTTGAAAGCTACCCTTTTAAGAGCCATCTCGGCAGCACATTGCTCGGCATCCTTCTTTCTTTTAAAGGCATCGGACACAACAAAAACTTCAGGAAGTTGTAAGCTGCAGCGATAAAGAGAGGGCCCCTTCTGTGGGATTGCTAACCCTGGGCATCCATTTTTATTTGAATCCTGCACTTCCTCTACTTTATAGCATGCTTTCGTACCAAACCTTTGGTGTATAATAGCTTTCGGAGTAAGAGTTGTCTTTCTTGCTGTTGCTGTCACTACTGGACCTCTAGTTCCCATCCGCAACACTCTGGATTTTTTATAAAAGAAGAAAACTGAACAAGATTATCACCAATTTCATTTTTCTAATCCAATTCACATGACAAGAAGCGCCCTTTTTAAGCTCCATAAGTTTTTCCTTTCTTTTATAGCAGTAAAAATGACATATTTAAAGGGAAATTTTCAAATTTATAAAAAAATAGACAAAACTCTCCAACTGACATTACAAAAAGCAACCTTTTTTAAAGCTCCATAAGTTTTTCCTTTCATATATAAGCTCCATAAAGTTTTCCTTTCATTTGTAGCAGGTAAAAATGATAAATTTAGAGGGAAAACTGAAAATGCAATTGAAACCCCCAAAAGAGAAAAAAATCGTAAAAGGTGTTTTTCCAGAAGTAAAAAGAACGCAGACGGAAGATTTAAGAAAATCAAGAAGGTGGTCACTGGAAGATAAGAAAAGGAAACAGAGAGGGGAAAGAGAAAGAAAGAAAGATTGTACCTTTCTAAATTGAATAATGTAAGTCGATTCGATTCGTATTTAGCTTTGGAAGTTCCCAGTCCCCTCCAGACCAGTGTTTGGGTTTTGGAAATAGGAGGGAAAGGTCGTCCTTTATAGTAGTGGAACAAAATATTGTAAAATTGGCAGGGTTTACCAGAATAATTAAATAGAATTTCGGGGGCCAATTAACAATTTGTCACACAATAACTTCTCAACAAAGTTGCCATTTTTCTTTTCTTTTTTTTGTTGTCGTGCGGTTATGTTATTGAGTAATCGAAACAAGTGTTGAAAAAGAAATGAGCATGTTTCAGTTACCATGTTAATTTTATACTTTTACGTGTTTATTTTTTAAAGTTTTAGTTCTATCATACCAAAACAAATGTGATAAAAACACGAAGGATTAAAATTGAGAATATTCTCATAAAGGAGGGCTTAAAAGGAGAAAAGACAAGATAAGACCTGCCTTCCTGGCATATAGCGCGTACGGCTAGAAATATGGTGTCGTACCATGAGTTCATCCTGAGATCCGTCTAGAAGGGTACAGTTGGAAATATGGTGTCGTATCATAGATCCATTCCGAGATTCGCCTAAAGGAAGAATATGGGATCCGCCCCACGTGATGGTCCGCCCTTATGGAAAACTAAGCAGACATACAGCGAAACTCATTATCATTAAGTTAGCACTAATGATACATTAAAGACAATAACAACTCGGAGGTTACAGGTCAGAGTTAAGCTGCATTAAAGATCTCTAAACCACTATCAAGGAGAAACCTCCGACATTGATGATAGTAATAACTCCATTAATACTTAAACCCTCAAGTATAACTAAAGTAACATCAAAACCCACATTCAAGGACAATAAAGGGGATTAATGCGATTGTTACAGAATTGCATATAAATACCCCAGCTTCCTGGTATCAAAGGTACACTTACACATTATTCTCAACCCTACTTTTGTCATTACAGTTTATTCTCTTGAGAAGTTTACTGACTTAGACATCAGAGTGTCCCCGACCGATCACAACGGCGCCCCACAGGGAAGGACTCCGATCAAGAATCTTTTCACAAGATATCAATTGGTGCGGTGAAGGTGGAATCCTAAGATTAATAGGATTTACACAATGAACATAGAATGTCTTCAGAGTTTCACGAGGAACAAAACAATGGAGTCAACGGAACAGAAATCTCAATCTCAAACCTTGGCTCAATTAGTACAAACAAATCTATCCAAAGATAAGGTTCTCTATATACTGATGGGAAAGAGTTTTCTACATTAAATCTGGAATTTTATGATAAATAAGATAAGTCTCCTCCCATTTCTTATTCCATTTTTAAATTAAAGAAAATTGAAGTTTCTTACACTTGTGAAGTGCTATGAATATCATTATGATAAATATAATAAGCTATGAAAGAAAAAGTCATAGAAACATATCTTCATTAAATCTTGCATGTTCAATATGCCTTATATTTTTATGCATGACGAGTATAATATGTCATTATCGTTGAAATAGAACAAAATGCATATATAAGATATTGGAATTTTATAAAAAAATTCATACATTCAAGGTGATTTTATCACTTAATATTAAGATATCATAAAAGGCCCGTGTAATTACAGATGATTTAGGTCTGATCATTTCATAAGGAGACATTGCATCATACATGATATTTGCCAACGAGGCTAATGCAAACAGTCTTTGGCTATGAAGTCTGTTCCATGGATCAAGCCATTGATCCCTAAAGAAAAATAAAGCTCAATCCAGAGAAGTGTACATTCAGAGCCAATTCAGAAAAAATTCATTGGTTATGTCATTAGCCAAAAAGGAAAGATCCAAAGGTTGAACAGGCGGATCATCGTACTAGGAAGGTTCATACCTTGTTAACAGGAATCGCCATCCACAGCACGGATCCTAGGGTATGAGGCGGAAAAAAGGCTTAAAGCTCCCAACTTGCCACAATATAAAGAAGAAGAGTCAGTATAAACGGGACATTAAATATCCCAAACCCAAAAGAGGGGAGCATGTACGCCAAGGCGAATTGCAGGTTCCGTAGAACCACGACACAGAAGCTTGCTAGGAGCTAGAAACGTAGAAGATAAATTTGTCTAGAATAACAAATAACAAGACAACAACAAGCAAAAGATAGAGCCTGGAAAGAAATATTAATGTCATAGCAGATGGACCAGGGTATCAGCCACCCGTGAAAAAAGAAGTCAAAATATTCGCCCAGGATAAAACATCCCTCAATCACCCTTTTTTGCAGAAACAGGTCCAGTAATCCCTCCACATGCAGATGTATGGGTAGTAACAATGGCGATTGAAGGATGGGAGATGAAGCAAGTCATTATTGACACGTAAGCTAAACATGGCAGAATATGCAAATGCAGTTGCTCAAAAAAGATAGAACCATGGGCCTAAAAATCAAAGAAGAAACATCAAAAGCTGAAGAAGGCGGATGTAATCAAAGAGGTGATATACGCCCAATGGCTGGCGAATGAAAAATCCCACAGGCGGATCAGCTACCTCAAAAATAGGACAAAGTGATCCCCCCATCTGGGGCGGGCCCACATACCTCAAAGATAAGATAAAGTGATTGTTGAAACACCTTTCCACAGGATTTTGATTTGACAAAATTATTTAAGTACAATTAAATATTGTGTAACACACTAAGTCTAAATGCTTTGATTTATTGTTACTAATGCGTTTGTTCAATGTTGAGTTTATAATTGTTATAAGACATAAAGATCATAAGGCCCAAGCCCTATATAAAAGTCAAAGCCCAAGTCAAACAAGGCCAAGACCACTCAGCCCGCGTATTACAAAACGCTGCCGTTGAGTGTTGAAACGCAGCTGAGCAAAGAAGAATCCAGAAGATCCACGTAGACAACTTCGGTAAGAAGCTGCTGAGCTGTCTCGACAAAATGTACAAGACAGTCGCTGAGCACAAGGCAACTTCCAGACAAAGTATTTCCTCTTTCAGTAAAGAACAGAAGACGCAGGAAGCTGTCTGTTTGACATTACCTGAATTGGAGGAACATACTGCCACACTGACCGAAGAACAGAAGATGCTGGAATCTGATTGGCTAAGAGAACTGCTGAACATACTGAGTGAAAACGACATGAAGCCGTTTCCCTCCAACGGTTATTTCGAAATTCGAAATAACCAGATGCCCTCATAGCTCTCTATAAATAAAGCTTTCAGAATCCTCATTATACACAGAACTTTGAGAAAAAGCCGTTACGTTGACCAAAAGCATACAAAAAGTTCTGCATCCAAAAGCAAAGCAAATATTACACTACAATTTCATATCTGTGTAAAAATCTAGAGTGATTGATCTTCAATCATCTAAGGTGTTCTAGCAATTGTTGTTTAGGACAAATCTTAATCATTTCTAGAATTAGAAAGGAGAAGCTGAGTACTCGATTTTAGTACTTAGTGAATTAGAATAGAAGTGAGTAGAGGTATAGAGGAAGGTACTCTTGTTATACTCAGCTTCTGATTTGTAAAGGGTTTTTGAGTCTCTACCTTTAAAGAGCTCAGTAGTGAATTTGAAAGCTCGGAACGTGTTCCGGGGACAGGACGTAGGCTTAGAAGAAGCTGAACCTGGATAACTCCACTGAGTGAAGTATTTCTAACCCTTAACTCCTTAATATATTGCTTGCTTAATATAAACTAAAAACTGACCAAGTAAAGAGGTCAAGCTGAGTTGTGCTCTGCAAACGACTTAGTTCAGGAATAGACTCTAAGTGCTATTTCCTGACTTAAGCAACGAAACTGACCGAGTCACCAGTTGACTAAGCCAGTGTCTTGCTGATTACTCAGCGCCGCTGTCATATACTCTTTTCTTAAGTAAAAGAAGTTTGCCCTAATTATTTAAAAAGGTCAAATAGTTCCTAACCCCCCCTTGGAACTATATTTGCAACCTTACAAGGGACCAACAAGTGGTATCAGCGCTAAAAAGCTCATTGCTAAAGGTCTAACAACCTTGAGTTGATCCATACCATGGGCGAAAACAGCACTCGGTTTCTCCCTGGAAACCAGACAACTCAGATATTACCTGAGGGGCTGTCCATTACTAGGCCTCCCCTATTCTTCGGGTCAAACTATACCTTTTGGAAGAATAGGATGAAGAACTTCATTCAAGATACAAACATGAGTGCCTGGCTATCTATAGTCCAAGGCCTGTTTGTACCTGTGAAAGTTGTTGCTGGCCAGTCAGTTTTAAAAGCTGAGGTTGAATGGACAGAGGATGATCTCAAGAAGCTACAAAATCATGCTTCGGCTATAAACATGCTTCACTGTGCGCTGGATGCTGCAGAATACAACAAAATATCAGGTTGTGAGTCAGCATAGGAGATCTGGAAGAAGCTGGAGGTCACCTACGAAGGAACCAACAAGGTGAAGGAGTCCAAGGTGAACCAGCAGATGAGACTGTATGAGCTGTTCGAAATGAACAATGATGAGGGGATTTCTGAAATGAATGCAAGATTCACCAACATCATAAATGAGCTCAAAAGACTTGGAAAAATCTTCACTGAGGAAGAACAAGTCAAAAAGATACTCAGGAGTCTTCCTAAAGACTGGCAAGCCAAGAAGACAGCCGTTGAAGAAGCTCAGGATTTAACCACCTACAAATATGATGAACTCATCGGCTCACTGCTGACCCATGAGATATCTATAAAGAATTTCGAGGTGAAGGAAAAATCCGAAGACAAGAAGCAAAAGTCACTTGTCATGAAAGCTGACTCAACTGATGATGGCTCAACTGACGATGAGGAGATGACTATGTTCACAAGAAAAATGAAGAGGTTGTTCAAAAGAAATGACAAATACTCCAAAAAGCCTTATAGAAAGTTTGATAAGTATAAGGCTAACTCAAGCGACAGCAAATACAAAAAGGACAGCTCAAAGCCCATTACATGCTTTGAGTGCCATCAAACTGGCCACATCAAGTCAAGCTGCCCAACGCTGAGGAAAGACAAAAAGAGTGGCAAGAAGGCAATGGTGGCAACCTGGAGTGACAGTGATGATTCTTCATCAACTGAAGCTGAGGCCACAGAGTCAGCGAAGATATGCTTCATGGCTGACGAACTTGCTGAGACATACATTTCTGAGCATGCTGACCAATCTGATGAGTCAGATAATGAAGAGCAATCTAATGAGGTAATCTCACTCTCTCAACTCAGAAATGAAATGGGTAATGCCCTGAGTGATCTCTATACACTTGTCAAAAAGTGTAACAAGAAGATTAAAGCACTCAGCCGGCGCTGTGATGAAGTAGAAGAGGTCAAACTAAGTGACCTCAGATACCTTCTTCAGGACAACTCAGTTCTGCATGAAAATATGAAAGTCATTCATGAGTCTGTCTCTGAAGTCCAGTCAGTTTCAAAGAAACTGAGGAAGGACGTCAAAACCATCCAGAACCAATTAAAGGTTCCAAACAAAAACAATTCTCCTCTGAGAACTCAGTATCAAGGTACTCAGCAGAGACGAAATCCCCAGCGTAGAGTCCAGTGTGACTTTTGTGGGAAGTTAGGACACACCACTAAGGTGTGCTAGCACGCTCAGCACTGGGGTGCTGACAAGTCAGTAAAGAATCCTAAACAGAAGGTCAGTTGTGACTTCTGTGGAAAAAGTGGCCATACTATCAATATATGTCGCCACAAAATAAAATATGATGCTTTACCTGTTGAACCTAACAAGCCAGAACCCAAAAAGAATTGGGTACCTAAAGGAAACTGATCACAATGCAGGTAAGCCTGAGATGTGCCGAGAAGTAAAAAATGTGGTATATTGACAGCGCATGCTCAAGGCATATGACGGGTGATGAAACTCAGTTCATCACGTTTGAACGTAAACGAGGAGGAAGCGTAAGTTTTGGAGACAACAGAAAGGGTAAGATAGTAGGATCAGGCACCATTGGAGGTAATCCCACTATTGAATCTGTCTCCCTAGTCAGCGGACTCAAATATAACTTACTCAGCGTAGCTCAGCTATGTGACAATGGGAGAAAAGTTATATTTGATGATACTGGATGTAAAATATATGAGGGAAAAACAAATGAGTTGATTTTAACTGCCCCTCGGATAGATAACGTCTTTATGCTGAACCTAGAAAAGAAATTTTCAAAAACTGTATGCTTAGTCACAAAGGAAGAAAATTCCTGGCTATGGCACAGGAGACTTGGTCATGTAAGCATGGACCTCCTGGCCAAATTAGCAAGAAAGCAATTGGTTGAGGGACTGCCTGAACTTAAATTTCAAAAAGATCAACTATGCCACGCTTGCCAAGCTGGAAAACAAACCAAACGATCTTTTCATAGTAAAAACATTGTCTCAACTAAACATCCGTTAGAATTACTACACTTGGATCTCTTTGGTCCAGTCCAGCCGCTGAGTCTGGGTGGAAGAAGATTTTCCCTGGTCATTGTAGATGACTTCTCTCGGTATACGTGGGTTATCTTGCTGACCAGCAAGGATGAGACCTTTGAGACATTTTCAAATTTGGTTAGAAAAATTGAAAATGAAAAAGACCTAAAATTAGCTCATATCCGTAGTGATAACGGTGGAGAATTCAAAAACCAAATGTTTGTTGAATTCTGTGAAGCCAGCGGCATTGACCACAATTTTTCTGCTCCTAGAACACCTCAGCAAAATGGAGTTGTAGAAAGGAAGAACAGAACTCTGGTTGAAATAGCCAGGACAATGCTGGATGAGCATAGGCTTCCAAAGTATTTTTGGGGAGAAGCTGTTAACACAGCATGCTATATTCTCAATAGGGCTCTAGTTAGACCTATACTTAAGAAAACCCCTTATGAACTTTAGAAAGGACGAAAGCCCAATATTGGATACTTTTGTCCCTTTGGCTGTAGATGTTTCATTTTAAATACCAAAGATAGCTTAGCCAAATTTGATTCAAAAGCTGATGAGGCTATCTTTCTAGGCTACTCAACAAACAGCAAAGCATACAGAGTTTTTAATAAGAGAACCCAAGTATTAGAAGAGTCTATACATGTGCAATTCGATGAAACTGACCCTACAGGAAGATACCAGCCGCTGATAGAAGATGAACCAAACTCAGCACCTGCTGATCAAGAACCAGCTACTGAGTCCTTCACAAAACGGCTGACCAAGAGTAAGAGTGAACCTAAAATTGTTTTCACTGACCAATCTACTTCTGCAGAGAATGTTGAAACACGAACAGAACAAGACACGAATCTACCCAAGGAGATAAGAGTCCCAAGAGGGCATTCAGAAAATGCAATTCTTGACTCAGCTGGAAATACCCTGATGATAAGGAATCAACTCAGGAAGTATCTCGGCAATGTAGCCTTCGTCTCAGTTCAAGAGCCGAAGAACTTTGCTGAAGCTGAGCATGACGAATTCTGGATGAATGCCATGCAAGAGGAACTTGACCAATTCAGGAGGAATAATGTATGTGAGCTAGTGCCACATCCAAGGAGCAAAAGACCATTGGAATAAGATGGGTCTTCAGGAACAAGCTGGATGAACAAGGAAACGTGGTCAGAAACAAAGCAAGACTTGTAGCTCAGGGCTACAGTCAGCAAGAAGGTATTGACTACGGTGAGACCTTTGCCCCAGTGGCAAGGCTAGAAGCAATTAGGATTTTATGTGCATATGCATCTTATATGAATTTTAAACTGTTTCAAATGGATGTTAAGAGTGCATTTCTTAATGGAGTGATAAACGAGGAAGTCTATGTCAATCAGCCTCCAGGGTTTGAGGATCCTAAGTTCCCAAACCACGTTTATAAACTCAAAAAGGCTCTGTATGGCCTCAAGCAAGCACCACGTGCTTGGTATGAGAGGCTGACCAACTTCTTACTGACTAGAAACTATGTCAGGGGTCAAGCTGATACAACCTTATTCATTAAGAGAAAGGGTAAAGATACCCTGCTGGCTCAAATATATGTAGATGACATCATATTTGGTGCTACTAATGAATCTATGTGCAAGGAATTTAGTAAGCAAATGCAGACTGAGTTCGAAATGTCAATGATGGGAGAACTCAACTTCTTCCTTGGACTTCAAATCAAACAAGGAAAGAATGGCATCTTCATCAGTCAAACCAAATATGCCAAGGAGATATTGAAGAAATATGAACTAGAACACTGCAAGCCAATATCCACTCCTATGGGCACTGACACTGTCCTCTGCGCTGACCAAAATGGTAAGTCAGTAGACAGCAAGTTGTACCGAGGTATGATTGGCTCTTTACTTTACTTAACAGCAAGTAGGCCGGACATTCAGTTCTCAGTATGTTATTGTGCTAGATATCAGGCTAACCCTAAGGAATCCCATTACATAGCTGTAAAAAGGATTATTAGATATTTGCAAAGCTCAGTGAATGCAGGCTTGTGGTATCCAAATACTCATGACTTTACACTCATCGGATACACTGACGCTGACTATGGACGGGGCAAGCTGGAAAGAAAAAGCACCTCTGGAGGATGCCATTTCTTAGGAAGCTGTCTTGTATCTTGGTTCAGCAAGAAGCAGGCGTCAGTAGCCCTATCTACCGTTGAAGCTGAGTACATTGCTGCTGGAAGCTGTGTTGCTCAAGTCCTATGGATTAAGCAACAACTTGAAGATTATGGTGTTCAAACAAAGACAATTGAAGTTAAATGCGACAACAAAAGTGCAATTGACCTCTCAAAAAACCCAATCCAGCACAGCAGGATGAAGTATGTCAGCATAAGACATCACTTCATCAGAGATCATGTACTCAAGGAAGAAATCAAGCTGACCTATGTGCCAACAGATGAGCAGCTTGCTGATATCTTTACAAAGCCTCTAGCACGAGAGCAATTCAGCATACTGAGAGAAGCCATTGGTATGTTTAATCCACTGTCTTAAATTCCTAAGTACAAATGTGATATAATGCATGTTGAATGTTAACATGCTGAGTGTTTAAGGATTATCTGTTAAAATCACATGCCAAGTAACTAATGCACACTGAGTAAGTTATCTCAGACCGAGTAACTAATTACTCTCACTATCCGTTGCACAAAACTGACTACTCAGAATATGGAACGTTTGTAACAACAAATGCTGAGTAAAAGTAATCATTAGCATTCAATACAAACGCACGCGTAATGACACCTGTACAACGCATGCGCCGTATATGTCATAAAGTGTCATAAATGTCAGGAATTCTGCCGATTGGACAACCCAAGGGTAAAACCGACCTAAATTCAAACGGAAACCCTAATTGTAAAGTCTATAAATAGTGGGTATTTCCCCACTACTTTCTCTTTACGCGTACTGAACTTTCAAAAGCTTCAGAATTCCTTAAGAATGTAAGTCCTAAATTCACAACACTTCTCTCCCAAAATGACTAAAGCCTCCTTCAACATCTCCGGTGTCGGTCGTTCCGAGACCACCACCGATGAACAAACAACCAACAATCCCTCAACTCAGCTTTCACCCTCCAAAGATGCTGGTCATGGCAAAGAAAAAGCCATTCAAGCTCAGGGGAAACCAGCTAAACCTAGACAATACATTCGAGTATTCGAGAATGTACGAGAATGGAAAGTGGAACCTTCTCGCTGGGTATCCCAGACCTTCATCGACTCAGAACAACCGTTCTGTGATTGGATCAAGAACAATGGCTGGACTAAGTTATTCTCCCTACGGTTCCCAACCTACCTTGACTTGGTTATGGAATTCTACCATAACCTCAAAGCTGATGTAAAAGACCATGACTATCTAGTCACTGAAGTTAGGGGAAAGACCATCTTCATCAACCCAACTTATTTGGGATCCCTACTCAGCCTCAAGACTGAAGGTGCTGAGTTAAGAAGGAATGGTGACCAGGAGGACATCTATTATGATGAAACCTTCTGTAAGCCTGCTGGGTACATTGGAGAAGTATCCAGCTCGTCTATGGGTCAGCATCAGAAGATGGCCCACTTCCTGCTGGTCCACCTGATCTACCAGAAGATCAACTGCACCAGCTCAGCATCCCACTTCGAGATGTGCTTCATATGGCACATGCTGACCTATAAGCCGATCAACATGCCAGTGTTTCTAGTAGCTGGATTCCTGCGCAGCACAAATAATCTTAGGCTAGGCTCACTGATCACTAAGATCTTAGTTGACCATAAGGTTGACCTACAAGGAGAAACTTGTGTAAAGGGATCTGAGATCACAGCAGCATCACTGCGTGCTCTCAAGTTCAATCAGCCTTTGAAGAAGGGAAAATTCAATGAGCAGCTAGAAGAGCAAGCTGAAGAAGAGCTACCTGCTGAGGTAATTGTTCCAGCCAAAAGAAAAAGGACAAAAGCTCCAGCTATCCAAAAAAGGAAGCCTACTGGTACCCCATCCAAGGAAGCTGAGCCTAAGTCCAAGAAGTCCAAATCGGCTGCTGAGTCAAATCAAGACCATACGCAGTCAGCCGAAAAACGCAGCAGGCAAGATGAGCCTGCAACTGAGGATACAACTGATCCTCCTCAAAAGAAGCAGAAGACTTCTACCCTTTCACCCATCAATGTCCTTCCACTTGACTTCGTTGTCACCACAGACTCGCATTATGCTCAGCATCATGCTAAAGAAACTGAGCAACGGGAAGATGAAGTGGACCTAGACGAACATTTCGTCTCTCAGCTCGAGGAAGAGCTTGAGAACGACGATACTGAGGATGAAGGGAATGCACAAGAGCAAGAGGAAGAAGCTGACTCTGAAGAGACAGCTAGTGCAGATAATCAAGCTGACCAAGCTCACACTGAGTCAGCTGATGGAGTTGAACAACAATAAGAGCAAACTGACCAGCACACTGCTGATCAGAATGTAGAAGGTTCTCCATCTCAAGCTAATATAAATCAAGCTGAGCCTCCTCTTGTACAGAAGACAAGAAGAAGACTGGTAAAGGCAAGCATCCTAGACCAACCGGTCAGCACCCCAGTGAATGATCCTTCAAAGATCAAAATGACATTCTTCCGAAAGCCAAATCCTTCTGCACCATCTACTCAGCCTTCACCAGCAGCAGAAAAACAAGCCTCTGTTTCTACTCAGGAACAAGCCGAACAAACTATCTCTACAAACCCACCAATCCAAACCGAGCAAAATCTCAAAGACAACTCAGTACCAGTCAGTTCTGACCCTATCCAACCTGACTGCACAACTGAGACTGTACCTGCTGACCCACCAACCACACAATCAACACATGTGCAGAACACAATAATAACTCCAGTCACTGACCCAACAACTTCTTCTCTATCCGGTCAAACTACTATCCATCCAATCTCTCAGGCCACTGTAAATGTCACTGAGTCCAGTCAATGAATCATTGACTCAGTACAGGCTCTGATTAGAGATATTCAGCACTCCACTCCTCCTGCTGCTGCCATCTCACACGTCGAAACTACTCAGCCTTCTCAAGTAACTCAACTTCTCAATGAAGTTAAGGAACTCAAGGATCTGCTGAGTACTTTACTATCTTCACAAGCACAGCAAGCTAGGCAGGATTCAATTGCTAAGCTGGCTGAGATTCAGCTGACAACGGTACAGTGCCTCACTTCTCTATCTTCCCAAATCCAGAATCTGTCAGCTGTGAACCCAAATCTCGCCACTTCCTCTGAGTTAATGATGCTATTTGCTCAGCTTCATACTGAACAGAACAAGACCAATGCACAGCTTGCAAACACATCTCAATGCTCGATGGAGCAATTCAGTGAGGCAGTTCGTCTACTTAATCTGCATAAAGAAGAAATGGACACCGACCAGCTCAAACAGGATCAAATACTGACCAATTCCCAGAAGATATTTGACCATGTTAGACACACTAATCTTCAGCGCGAGCACTATGATACTTCACTTCTCAAAACCTTCCACAACTCCTTTGCTGCGCTGACAGACACAATCACATGGCTGGGAAAAGGCCAAGCCTATGTGCTCAGTATGCTTAGCGCTGCTGACATTGGTATTCATCCTGATGTCCTCAGCAACGGTGCTCCTATTTTCGATGGGTTAGACGAAAGTGCTGATCGATTGAAGACCTTCTCTGCTGAGCTCACCAGAGCTGTTCTTTTGGACTCCTTCAAGCTGCCTTCACCCGGTGCTGGCAAAACGGGGGAGAAGAAAGATCAGCGAAGAACTCAAGCTGAAGGCAACAGTCAGCAAAAGAAGAAGAAATAGATAGCCATTAAAACTTAGTCTACACTTAGCTTATTTCTCTCTTCGTGTAATATGTATTATGTATGCTGACTGTTCTATGCTATTAATACAATACTTGCATTATTAACTCAACTTGTGTTATTTATCCTTCCATGCTAAGTATTATGAATGCATCTTCTAAGTACAAACTAAACTCAGTAAATGAGTAGAATACCTGTTAAATGTATGCTGCGTAAAAACAATGTTTGAACTTGTCTAAAATGAACAATTGAACAAATTAATTACTCAGTGCTCTTTTACTATACAAATCTTCCGCTAAAGACTGAGTAAAATAGAATATATCCCATAAGCTGACCTATACTTGAAAACTGGCCTTAGACTTATTCAATTAAAACCTTAAAATGTTTAGAATAAAACTAAGTCAGTAGCTCAGCCCTGACGGGGGAGTTTACTTAGTCAAATAGGTCAACTGTCATGGGGGAGCTCAATGCTGAGTTCCTTGCTGAATAGTTTTGCCAACATCAAAATGGGGGAGTTTGTTGAAACACCTTTCCACAGGATTTTGATTTGACAAAATTATTTAAGTACAATTAAATATTGTGTAACACACTAAGTCTAAATGCTTTGATTTATTGTTACTAATGTGTTTGTTCAATGTTGAGTTTATAATTGTTATAAGACATAAAGATCATAAGGCCCAAGCCCTATATAAAAGTCAAAGCCCAAGTCAAACAAGGCCAAGACCACTCAGCCCGCGTATTGCAAAACGCTGCCGTTGAGTGTTGAAACGCAGCTGAGCAAAGAAGAATCCAGAAGATCCACGTAGACAACTTCGGTAAGAAGCTGCTGAGCTGTCTCGACAAAATGTACAAGACAGCCGCTGAGCACAAGGCAACTTCCAGACAAAGTATTTCCTCTTTCAGTAAAGAACAAAAGACGCAGGAAGCTGTCTGTTTGACATTACCTGAATTGGAGGAACATACTGTCACACTGACCGAAGAACAGAAGATGCTGGAAGCTGATTGGCTAAGAGAACTGCTGAACAGACTGAGTGAAAACGACATGAAGCCGTTTCCCTCCAACGGTTATTTTGAAATTCGAAATAACCAGATGCCCTCACAGCTCTCTATAAATAAAGCTTTCAGAATCCTCATTATACACAGAACTTTGAGAAAAAGCCGTTACGCTGACCAAAAGCATACAAAAAGTTCTGCATCCAAAAGCAAAGCAAATCTTACACTATAATTTCATATCTGTGTAAAAATCTAGAGTGATTGATCTTCAATCATCTAAGGTGTTCTAGCAATTGTTGTTTAGGACAAATCTTAATCATTTCTAGAATTAGAAAGGAGAAGCTGAGTACTCGGTTTTAATACTTAGTGAATTAGAATAGAAGTGAGTAGAGGTATAGAGGAAGGTACTCTTGTTATACTCAGCTTCTGATTTGTAAAGGGTTTTTGAGTCTCTACCTTTAAAGAGCTCAGTAGTGAATTTGAAAGCTCGGAACGTGTTCCGGGGACAGGACGTAGGCTTAGAAGAAGCCGAACCTGGATAACTCCACTGAGTGAAGTATTTCTAACCCTTAACTCCTTAATATATTGCTTGCTTAATATAAACTAAAAACTGACCAAGTAAAGAGGTCAAGCTGAGTTGTGCGCTGCAAACGACTTAGTTCAGGAATAGACTCTAAGTGCTATTTCCTGACTTAAGCAACGAAACTGACCGAGTCACTAGTTGACTAAGCCAGTGTCTTGCTGATTACTCAGCGCCGCTGTCATATACTCTTTTCTTAAGTAAAAGAAGTTTACCCTAATTATTTAAAAAGGTCAAATAGTTCCTAACCCCCCCTTGGAACTATATTTGCAACCTTACAAGGGACCAACAGTGATCCCCCATCAAGGGCGACTTTTAACAAGTCTCTCAGGAAGATCGATATCCATTGTAATAAAGGCAAGCCATTTCTTGCTCAATGAATAAATTGCTATGGAATAATTGATTCTTTGCTTGCATGTTTCTTTTTAGCATATAATACATAAATGTCTTCTAACCAAGAGGGAAGGCATAGATTCTCCATTTGTGTTCTCCATTGTTTCTCCAGTAGTGAGATTTTATGCAAGTCCCTCCATAGGGCAGATTCTCCATCTGTGTTCTCCATTGTTTCTCCAGTAGTGAGATTTTATGCAAGTCCCTCCATAGGGCAGATTCTCTTCCCCGTCGGGAAGAAATCTTTTAAAAGTCCCTTCATAGGGCGGATCTAGATTATAAATGTCCCGCAACGGATAGACACTTCTTTGTAAAATGGTCATTTATATATCCTATTAATGGGCGGATACGTCCTGCGCAAAGGAGATCCTTAAAAGCTTATCACAAGCTTACCGGGGGATGGCTGGCCACCTACCCCAGGATACGATGGAAGAAGTTTGCAAACTTGAAAAAAATCAGAAAAAGTTTGAAAACTTGAAAAAATCAGAAAAAGTTTGAAAACTTGAAAAAATTCAGAAAAAGTTTGAAAACTTGAAAAAATTCAGAAAAAGTTTGAAAACTTGAAAAAATTCAGAAAAAGTTTGAAAACTTGAAAAATTCAGAAAAAGTTTGAAAACTTGAAAAAATTCAGAAAAAGTTTGAATACTTGAAAAATTCATATGCTGGAAAAAGTTTGAACACTTGAAAAATTCATATGGTGGAAAAAGTTTGAACACTTGAAAAATCTCCTCAAAGAATAAAAGCCCGATGTGGCGAATGCAAAATATGGCGAGCGAAGGAAAAAGCCCCACGAGGCGAATGCCTAAATGGTAAAAGTAAAGCCTCAAATGGCGAATGGCGAGAAGAACGCCTAAGAAAAAGCCCGATGTGGCGAATGTCTAGAATGATGGTAGAACTACGTGGCTTTGATTCCCAAAAAATTAACGGGGTACGTAGGAAGCTGGACAAAATAAGAAATTATCAAGTCCAAGCCAAAAAGATTGCAAACTTACAAGGAAATCTGGTGAAGGGATATGTGGAGCACATGAGGCACATGCTACGATCTTTAGAAAGACAAGGTTGATAGGGTATTATTGGTTCACGGCGGAGAAAGACGCCAAGAAAATGGTGGAAGAATGCCACAGTTGTCAAATTCACGCAAATGAAACACATGTGCACAAGGTGCTTCAAAGGCCAATTGTGGAAGGCTGGCCATTCGCCACCTAGGGCATTGACATAGTGGGACCCTTCCCGCCTACCAAGAGGCAATACAAGTTCGTAATAGTGGTTGTAGATCATTTAACCAAATGGGCGGAGGCCGGTCAGAGTTAAGCTCCATTAAAGGTCTCTAAACCACTATCAAGGAGAAACCTCCGACATTGATGATAGTAATAACTCCATTAATACTTAAACCCTCAAATATAACTAAAGTAACATCAAAACCCACATTCAAGGACAATAAAGGGGATTAATGCGATTGTTACAGAATTGCATATAAATACCCCAGCTTCCTGGTATCAAAGGTACACTTACACACTATTCTCAACCCTACTTTTGTCATTACAGTTTATTCTCTTGAGAAGTTTACTGACTTAGGCATCGGAGTGTCCCCGGCCAATCCCAACGGCGCCTCACAGGGAAGGGCTCCGATCAAGAATCTTTTCACAAGATATCAGAATGATATCAAGGAATAATGAAGATCCTATTTTAATGATTTATTTAATAGAGATTGCGGACAATATGTTGGAGACATAAGTATCCTTCACGATATGATAAATCGTGACTGCATGCGGTGGATTCAAAAGGGTGAAGTCAAAATATCATTAAATAAGATGAGATTGAAGAAAGAAGTAAGTCCTGATGGCATCTCTATTAAGATTTGGAGATGTTTGGGAGAGAGAGATAAATCGAATGGTTGACGACGTTCTTCAACAAGATTTGGAGAAACAATAAGATGCCATAAGAATGGAGGAAAAGTATCATAATCCCTTTGTATAAGAACAAAAGCAATGTCCAAGATTGTTTCAACTATCGATGAATCAAATTAATGAGTCACACTATGAAACTTTGGGAGCGAGTGATCGAACAAAGGGTGGTGAAGATCTCAGAAAACCAATTTGGCTTTATGCCGGGAAGATCAACTATGGAGGTCATCCATGTAATGAGACAATTAATGGAGCACTATCAAAATAAGAAAAAAGACTTGCATATGGTTTTCATTGACTTGGAGAAGGCATATGATAAGGTACCAATGGAAGTACTTTGATGGGCCTTAATAAGGAAAGACATTTCGCGGAAATATATTGACATCATAAAGGACATGTATGATGGAGCGTGCACAAGTGTACGCACCAGTGTTGGGAAGATTGAAGAGTTCCCTATTAGGATTGAAGTGCATCAAGGTTCCGCACTTAGCCCATTTCTTTTTGCCATTGTTAGGGATGAATTAACGAGTTCACTTCAAGATGGTATACCATGGTGCATGTTGTTTGCATATGATATTGTGTTGGTTGATGAGACGAAAGAAGGTGCGGAGAGGAAGTTGGAACTATGGAAACAAACTTTGGAATTTAGAGGCTTTAAGTTGCACCGAAGTAAGATAAAATATTTGGAGTGTAAGTTTAGCGACGATAGGAGTTGGGAGGTAAGGACAATCACCCTGGATGGGAGAGTTGTCCAGTGCTCGGATTGCTTCCGGTATTTAGGGTCTATTATTCAAACAAATGGAGAAGTAGATTGAGATGTTGCTCATATGATTAAATCTGGTTGGTCAAAGTGGAAGAGTGCTGCGGGTTTCCTTTGTGACCCTGACATGCCTAATAGATTGAAGGGAAAATTATTAGACATGCATTGTTGTATGGTACAAAGTGTTGGTCAGTGAAACACTGTCACATTCATAAGATGCCGGTGGCGGAGATGCGTATATTGAGATGTCACACCCGACCCTGGACGACTCCTAATCGACATCGGGCGTGAAGAAAAAAATCACAATCAACACTTATGAGTCTCCAAATTTCATAAATTTCACACTTTTCAAGAATTCCTCTTAAGTACATTCAGGCTATATACATATTTCTATTACATTAAAGTGCCAAATTATTACCCAATATAATCAAATCTCCAAATGAAAGGCAAATGTCCTAACTAAAGACAAAACCAATGACTTGATACTTCAACCTTGTCTATCAACCAGTAACTTCTCTTTCTCGCCTAAAAAATTAAAACATTTTAAAATGTGAGACAGAAATCTCAGTAAGCAATT
This sequence comes from Euphorbia lathyris, assembly GCF_963576675.1. Taxonomy (NCBI): domain Eukaryota; kingdom Viridiplantae; phylum Streptophyta; class Magnoliopsida; order Malpighiales; family Euphorbiaceae; genus Euphorbia; species Euphorbia lathyris. Next base: position 67,084,522 of record NC_088910.1, read on the forward strand.
ATCAACTACATAAATTAATGATACTCAAATTAACTATATATATTATTATTTTCTAAAATACATCATATAAATTCAGATTCTTAAAAATGAATATTTTATGAATTAAACCATAATAAAATACTCAAAATAATATTATTAACCAAATATGCAATTTAAATACCATAAGCTTGTTTATAAACATTATTTCTCAAATATCACACATTATCAAAACGAAAATCATTGTATTAAAATACTTAATACCAGTGCTTGTGTTCAAAATAACTATATATATATATTTATTTGTTTAAAATATCAACTACACAATATAAATAGATTTGCAATTAACCATTTTCTGAACTCAACCGTAAATCAATAAAGACTTCATAAACTGTATATCAATAAATACTTCATAAACCGTATATCAATAAATATTTTGCAAACCGTATATTAATAAATACTTTGCAAACCGTATCTCAATAAATACTTCACAAACGTATATCAATAAATACTTCATAAAGCCGTATTCATCCGAGAGATAATTCCCATATGTATCAATCCCCACAATATAATAGAATCAAGATATCCCATAATTTTACCTAACCCTGCATGGTTTTACTCAACACTTCTTTGCCATGCCCTATTAGGTCTTTAACTGTGTACACATGCTGTATTTCTCACTAAATACAGACTTTAATCAAACCACATATCTGGATTACTCTTGATGGATACTAAAAATCTTATAATTGCATAATATAATTTAAAATCAGAAATATATCATAAATCAACATCATAAAGTTTTCCAAGTACCTTTCTTCAATTCCATCATTCAAAGTATTAAATCATAAATCATCATATATATACTTTATTTCAATAAATCATAAATTCATCAAAATTACTATTTTGACAATCTCTAATTAAAACTAAAATTTGCTTTGAGAAATAAACTTATAGAAATCACTTAATATATACATATACATTTGTTCATAAATCAATTTCAATAAAGTTTCTTAATACACTTTTCTTTAAATCCCACTCTTCAAAATATTAAATCTTACACAACTATTAATCAAATATACTAAGTTCATCACAATAAAACCCAAAATATGTATATACAAATATATATTATAGGTTGAAATTGGCATGCAAATACATATTTAATTACTTGAACTTAACTTTAAACTCATATTAAAAACTAAATCATAAAAACTCCAATTAATCAAATGCATGGCAAAAATCACCACAAAAATTTAATTTACTGGAAAATATAGAGTTATATATATATATATATATATATATATATATATATATATATACTCAAAAGGGTAGTTGATAGTTACTTACCTTAGCCATAATTGAAAGAAATAATACATTAAACCTCAAATTTGTCCCTCTAATCTGCCTAGGTCGAACCCAAGCTACAAATCTCCAAATCCAAATCACACTGTCCACAATGTGTATTAGGATATTTAGAACCTACTGTACAAAAATAAGCTCAATTGGACCATGAAAACTCCGAATATCACAAGATCATTGCAGGTAGGTAATTTTGGAGTAAATGAAGAACAAATGAGGAGATGGAGATGAAATGGAGAATTGAATTCTGATTTTTTTGATTTTCTTCTTGGATATTCGAAATATACATTTTGGAAGTGTGAATTTATGTTCCCAATAAGGGAAAACATCCCTTTTGGTCCCTTCAAAATTTAACTTATTTTGAAACTTATCCTAAACTTTTAATTTTACAATTAAAGCATAAAATTAGCCTCCAAACTATATCCATAATACCCAATTAACTCATCAATCAATAAATAACTATAATATAACCTAATATTAGGGTATAATAACTAAAATTACGGACACAGATGTGACATGAGATGGGTGCGATCATATGAGAAAGGATTGGATGAGTAATGAAATAATCAGGACAAATGTATGGGTTGCATCTATTGAAAATAAAATGAGGGAAAACCGACTAAGGTGATTTGACCATGTAAGACGAACAACGCTTGATGCACCGGTTTGGAGGATTGAAAAGTGGTAAATAAATGTAATGGTGAGGGGTAAGTAAAGACCTGAGCAAACTTGGAAGATGGTGATTGAGAGTGATATAAGTTTATTAGGGATTGAGAAAAATATGGTAGTGGATAGGACGGAGTGGAGGGAGAGAATTTATATCGCTGACACGACTTGATTTTACGGTTTTGTATGATGGTTCATGTTAGTCGACCCCGAATCATTTCAGGACTAAGGCTTTGTTGTTGTTCTTATTATTATACTTTACCCGTTAAAAATCCATATATAAAACAAAAAAATTATAAATTTATCAAAACATAACTTTAATAAATCATCCACAAATTTAACAAATATTCTGTATTGAAGAAATTAAAACACATTAAAAATAAATAGTTCATTTTCATATAATGATAGTTTTCATTTTGATATATGGTGGGTAACCGAAAGGGTAATCCCATACACGTTTTATACCCTTCACGGGTAATTTTTTTAATTTCATACCTATCTCAAACCCTTTTTCACAGGATTCAGATAATCTCTTTAGGTTTGAGTAGCACTAGGTTTTGCGGGTATCCTTTCTTATTCCCATCACTACTCGGTAGGGGTGGAAACCAGTGCGGAGCAGGTAGGGAAATGCATTTCCCACTCCGACCCTAATGTTTACATGGACAGTTTCGAGGAATCCTCATTAAATGATTCGTGGATTTTTTAAAGACTAATCCTTTCTCCATGCAGATCCCCACGGGTAACGGGGAATCTCCATGCTCAATAAAATAATCACACCACTAAATGAAGCAAGACGAAGTGAAATGGAAATAGGCCAGTCAGGCAGAGTGAGAAAACAGAGGTGGCATACAGAACTAGAAGAAAGAAGAGGGTATATTATGTGAAACTACTAATGGATTCAGGTTAATTTGGTTTGTAAATAAAATAAGAGTTATAATAGCCCTGGTATGTTTGTACGTGAATAAAATAAGGGTTAGAAGGTACGGAGCCCACTGATACGCTGAAGCTCATAAATCTTTGCCTTTTGTTGTGCTTCTTTATTGGCTAGCTTCTCCTTTAGTTTTCTAACCTCATTCGCCTGCCAATTTCTCCTTCAACTTATTGATTTCATCCTCACGAGTCTAAAGGAGAGAAGTATTAACATTATTATTCGCCCTCTCCTTGGCCAGTTCCCCTTCCAGCACTTGCACCTGATCTATCGCAGCCACGCCTTCAGCAAGTCCTTGTTTAACCACCATACCATGGTCAAAAATCTAAAAGGGAAAAAATGGATCGTTACGAGCGAAGAAGGATCATAAATAAAGGGAAAAGAGAAAAATAAGAGGGAAAACATGCCGCTAGAGACTTCTTTATCATGTGGTTATCATGACCTATATGAGACATCTTATTTTTGTTCTCTATAACTGTGGGAATTTGGCGAATGGATTCATCAATATCTTCTATCACTTTAGTATCCATCAAAATAAATTTTTGACCGTGCGCGGTGCATCAATAATTTCCCAAAGAATGCTTCTCTAGCTATAAGAATGAAAAACTATAAATCTAGCAAAATTGATGAACAAAATTAGCTAAAGGAAAATGCTTACTGGTGTGACAGGTGCGAGCGCCATAATAGGATCTGAGGCTGTGATCCACCTGAAGCACGCCCGCTTGTAGGTTAGGATCTGAGGCTGTGGTCCAAAGGAAGAACATACCCTGCTTGTAGGTTAGGACCCGTTAAAGAAAGCTGTGATCCACCTGAAGCACGCCCGCCCAAGGACAAAATGATGGATTTGGATTTTTTAGGAAGATCTGTCTCCTTAGAGCAACTCTAATGGTTGGAGGGTTGCACACCCTCCAACCATTCCACCTCACCTATTTCTAACAACTCTCTCATCAAAACACCTTCTATTAAAAATCATCTCTAGTGATTAGTCATAATCATACTATTCAATGGGTCCCACACGTCATATAATATATATTTTTTATTTTTAATCAATTAACATATTTTGTAATAATAATATTAGTTAAATAAAAAATCTATTAATATTTAATATTAATCAAATAAATATTTATAATTTGAATAATTTATTTAATGAGATTTGGAAATTACAAGTGTTTGAAGTTGAAATTTGAGAAATTTGTATTTCCAGTTTTTTTAGAATTTGTAACGTAAAACTAATATTAACTGTATTTATTATGGGATCCATTTGAAAATAAATATTAAAAGTAGAAAAAGAATAAAAATTATTTATAGTTTACTGTGAGTTAAATTAAATTTATAGGATTTAAAAAAATTACTATTATAAACATTTTTTTAATATTTGATCAATAAATTTTTATATAACATTACTGTTAACTTTTTATATATAAAAAACCTATATCAAATTTGTATATAGAAATCAGACCCAAATTTCCAAAATAAAAAACCAAATACAAAACAAAATAAAACCAAATTCAATCGGAATAACAAGGACCCACCATTAAAGTCGGATTTTTTTAATCCAAGTTTAGACAACACATCCAAACTTTAGAAATTGAAGTTCACGCACCAACCATAAATCAGTATGCCTTTCAAATTTCTTGTCTCGCGTCACCACCAATTTTGATAATTTTGGGCTGGAGAGTCGCCCATTGAGCGACTCGCCTGATGCTGACTACTCTAATTTTTGGTTCTCTAATGGTTAGGAGTGTCTGGAAAATTACAAACTAATCCCTCACCCTAACCATTAGAGATGCTCTTAGTGGAAGAAGAGGTTCACTTGCCTTTTTGTTTTTCTTGAGACCTCATCTCCTTCAACCTTTTCTTTTGCTCTGCAAAGATGAAGGCCATATTGCCAGCATCCCTGCAAAGGGATAAGAGAGATTCGATTAGAAATAGAAGAATAAAATAAATTACTTATAGCAAAAGAGCTATAAGAAAAGCATGTCATAGTCCCATCTATGACTTCCGCCAAAGGCTTGTTGGTGAATATTGTTATCGCCATTCTATATAAAGTCTTAGAGTCTAGTTTAGCCATATTTATATTATTTTCTCATTCATTTACTCTGATTTATAGTGTCTTCTGCCTCATCTTGATCTAATAAGAGTTTCGAGTCATTTCAGGTACAATCGGGCCTTAAGCGGAGCAAAAAGGACAAAAACAGAGCAAGCAACTCGACGAGCTATAGAAGTAACTCGACGAGGAGCAGTGGTTCAGAGTCGACCAAAAATAGAGAACTCAACCTTCGAAAATCATGAAAAACCTAGATAGCTCGGTGAGTTGGACATAGTAGCTCGACGAGCTCCGGTAGAAGAAGAAGTTGATTCCTGTCGAAACTCTACTCCAAGAGGTTCGGTCTTATCCGACTCTATCCACTCTATTTCGATCCTAAAGAGGCTAGAAGACCTAATCAGACTAGAGGATAACCAATAGCATTATAAATATGGGATTTCTCTATTGTAATAGCATCAATTTAGTTCCTACACTACGCTAAAAAAAACCCTTTAGATGATGGTTAAAAACAGTCATCCCGCAAGATATAAAACTGTCACGGGGCTCGCTGTCATCTGATGGTACTTCAGATGACGGCCGTGTTCTGTCATCCGTAATAGCCTCACATGACAGTGACCAAATAGCGACCTGTCATCTGACCACTAATTATATGACGGTTTATCTAATAACAACTGTCACCGAATATATGTTCTCATGAAACCATTTTTAAATAATCTGTCAAAATATTAAGGGATAAGTACAAAAAAAAATGCCTATGGTATACCGATTTTGCGAACTCGAACCTGTGGTATTTTTTTTTGCAAACAGAGGTATGTGTTACAAACCGTTAGCAAACAGAGGCTAAATTGACTAACGGTGTTAAAATTCAAAGAGAAAAGAGTTAATTTGGTCCTTATATTTATTTATTTTATAAATTAACCCCCCTAATTATCTAATTATCACAAATAAACCTCAAAATCAAAAATAAAAATAAAAAATACCATCTTTTCCATCTCTTTTTCATTTTTTATTTTCATTCTTCTTTCTCTCTCTTCTCTCTCTCCTCTCTCGTCTTCATCACAACACACAATAATACATTGAAACCACGAATTCCATCACATTCAAAAACAAAAACAAAATCAGAAATCAGAAATGGAAAATGAAGTTACCAGAAGCAGTAGACACGTAATGAACAACCATCCGAGAACTAGAATTGGAAGTTCTAACACCCATATAAAGGCAAGAAAACCCTAGACGGAATCAGAATTCAAAGACCAAGAACAGGAAGAAGGAGCAAAAGGCTTTCTCTCGATGGACGATTGAGCTATTGCAGAGACGGAAACTGAAGTAACTGCCGCCATTTTTTTGTACGAAGGAAGAATTGAGGGATTTGGAAGAAAATTGAAGTTTTCTTATAACATAGCGGAGAAGGAGAGAAAATACAGAGAAAGTAGAGGGATTAACAATGGCATTCCATGATTGAATTATGGTTTAGTCTTGTTTGGGAAGTGAGAAAAGGAAAGAAAGTGAGGTTAGGAAAGAGAGGCGGTGGAGTGAGAGAGAAGAAGAAAAGCAGTGGAGTGAAAGGGAGGCGGTGGAGTGAGAGAGAAAGAGAGGCGGTTTTATTTGTGATAATTAGATAATTAGGGGGGTTAATTTATAAAATAAATAAATATAAGAACCAAATTAACTCTTTTCTCTTTGAATTTTAACACCGTTAGTCAATTTAGCCTCAGTTTGCTAACGGTTTGTAACACAGACCTCTGTTTGCAAAAAAAAAATACCACAGGTTCGAGTTTGCAAAACCGGTATACCACAGGCATTTTTTTTTGTACTTATCCCAAATATTAAGTTAAACTGAAGGTGTTATGTTAATGTTATGACAGTTTTTGTTTTCTTGACTGGCATCGTAACGTAATTCATATGATATAATTTGTATTAAATTCTGTCATTAGAACATAATTAGTATGGTATTATTACCAGTTCTGTGTCGTTAGATAGAAAGTAAAATGACATTTTCTTATAAGAATTTTGTCATTGTTTTTTTTTAACCTCTTTCATAAACCTGTATATATATATAATCAAAGAAGATTGCAAATAATGTGCAAATAACCTTTATACATAACAATAAATATGTACATATGTGAAGATCACAATCCTAACCAAAGGTTTCTCATTACAAAGCTAACATTTAAGTATATAAGAAGCCTAAACACCTAAACCTTGAATCTCATGACTTGTTATGCCCATCCTTTGCAGGTTCTTCCATCCCTTTGCTCCCTGCAACATAAAATATACAAGTTAATTGAGTGTGATCTTCAAAGTAATAAAGATAGATGCTTGAAACATCGTATTATCATAGAACATGCTATAAAATGCTTCAAATCATGGCAATTGTTAGAAATAACACCCTTGGGCTATAGATGAGGAGTTAGTTCATGTTTCCATTAATTAAAATTCAAAAATCAAATGTCACTATGCCATTTTCCCTTTCACATGACACAAGATACATGACAGACATTTGTTTTCGTGTCGTGTGAATATTTTTCGTGACAGTATTTTAACTGTATGTCATCTGAAAGCGAAATAAAAATGCGCTCGATTCTCAGATGACATTACGATTACATAATCCCGTCATCCAGAGAAAACGCGCGTTTTCGTTAAATTTCACTTACTCAACAGATGACACTTCTAATAAATGGATGTCATTGTTTGGCGAAAACAAAAAAGCGGCAAATGAAATTTCACTTACGCGGCCAATCTCCAAATTTTATGCGCTTTTGTTTGACTGGAATTTCAGCTGTTATATAAACCCTCTCTCTAATCCCAAACCCTAGTTTAGGTTACGCAAGAGCTTCATCCCTCTCATCCCTCTCTATCTCCATGGATGATTTGAACATGCAATCACTGGCTGAGCTATAAACACGGTACTGGTAAGTATCTATTGATTTTCATTGTTCCTTACTCTCTCTTTTCCTCATCCGATTTACTTTTATATATGTCAATTTCAGCAGCTGGAATAAGGATCTATTGATTTTCAGAGCTATGATTAAAGGGTTAGATCTCTCGCTTAGATACTGATTTTATTGTAATCATTGTTAGATTCACCGCTGAAATTCTTGGGTCATTTTTTTAACCTAGGGCAATACAGTGCTGGTTGCTGAAGATGTTCTGATTTTTTGTATTTGAACATAATATTTGTAGGGATAGTAAGAATGCTACATGCGAAGGCTGACTGAAGAGATTGTCATTCAGTTCTTGCGTTTAGCATATGGGAAGATTTCTTTAATTTATTGAGTATATATTGTTGTTATGTTGGTTTGAACTGATTGGTTGCATGTATGATGTTGTTGTGGGTGGTGCTGCTGAGATAGGTTTGCAATATATCTTCCACTTGGATTGTTATCTGAATGAGTATGTGTATGTATATGAACATAGAACTCATTGATTTAGGAAACTAGCCTGATTTTGAGTATACATATATATATTGTTATGTGGGTTTGAACTGAACGATTACATATATGTATGATGTTGTGGGTGATGATGAAATGATTGGTATGAACTGATTGGTTAGATATAACTGATTAGGCATACTCTAAAGCTTTGAATGTTCATTGTGATTGACAATTGATAGCTCCCATTTATATAGGGTTTTTAGGATTAATTTAGTTTGTTTTAATTAGCTTTTAGTTAAGTTTTTATATTAATTTGATAGTTTTTAGTTAAATTTAGTATTTTCCATTATTTATGGCATTTTCGGTGTTTTCAGGGTTTTTTGAGGACCTTTCGTGCATTTCCGAACCAGACCCAAGCCTCTTGGAGCATTTCCGAATTATTCAGGGACCGTCAGAGCACTTTTAGGATTCATCAGGGACCATTGGAGTATTTTTCGGAAGCCCAGGGACCTAAACGGATAAAAGTCGGAGCAAAATCGCCCCTTTTAGGACCTGTCTCGTCGAGACAATACCTGTCTCATTGAGACAGGCCCTCGTCTCGTCGAGACACTCCTTGTCTCGACGAGACAAGGCGGGAGAAGGCACACCAGCGCCTTCCCCCTTGCTGAAATCCGCGGATCAGGGCCCAGAAGCCCATTTAAACACTTTGTAAATGCCTATTTCGCCCCCGGAGACATTAAGGTTTCTCCCTAACTCTATAAATAGGGAGCTAATCTTCATTATTCGGGGGGATTAGCCACTCAATAAATTAGAGAGCCGCTAGGGTTTTCTCTCCTCCAAAATGTAGATTTATATTTTTAGATTAGATTTCCTGCTTTCTAGATTAAGTTTATTTTTAGTTTTTATTTCTTATTCAAGAACAATTGATGGGAGAAGCTCCAGATCTTCTATTTTTGTAATCAGAATCGACAAGCGGGTTTTAGATTTCTATCTCTCTCTTATCTTTTGCTTTTATATTCAATTGAAGATGTTTTTCCATTATTCCTTTACTTCTTATTGCTATGATTAGTTTGTCTATGAATTAATCCCCATCCAATTTGGGATGGGGATGAAATTGATTATATGAATATGTATGATTAGGGATCTAGGACCTTTGATTGATCAGATTATGCATGCTTAATACCTAGAAATTGTTAGGAACATGATTTATGCTAGAATGAACATTGATAATGATCAACTGGCCTATTTATGTATATAATGTGCTTAATGCCTGTGACCCTGACATTAAATAGGATTATAGATAGATGAGAACCTGACCACGGAATCGTCTATACCGAACTTGTGTAAATCTGACTTCGCCAGAGACCACTAGGAATGAAGCTTCGTGGCTGGGCTACGGTTTTAGCCTTAATTGTCAATAAACCTAATGCTTTGCATGACCTAGGGTATATGCCTAATCAAGCCGTCAGCCGAATGCATGTGAATAGGAAGGACAATACTGATCACATTAGTCTTTCACTTAGGACAATTACCTTCAATCATTGGTAAAACATAAATCTGAACTCCCTAAACTCATACATAGGATTTAATCAAAGGATTGCTCAGCCTAGATTGTGCCATCCATTAATTCACCTTCTACCCTGTCAATTGTTCACTTTATTTTGCTATCTTTATTGCTTTCAACTAGTTGATTAATTAGATAAAAACCCAAATATTTATCCAACCCTCTAAACAATTAGATCATTCTAGGTAGATTTGCTAGTTGTAACAAATAGTCTTTGTGGTTCGATCTCATGCTTAGCACAATATTACTTGTTGCGATAGGATACACTTGTCCTATTAAATGCTATATACTTTACGAGCATCAACAATACTCTTACACCTATGAGTTATACTGATAGAAGTGATTGAGTATGTGTATGTGTATGTGTATGAAACATGTTTATGTCTGATGTTTTTTTGATGTTTATGTTTGAGGTTCTGTATGAGTATGTGTACGATTGTTCATTTGGGCATGTAGCTTATTAATCATGCATCAAGTATTAGAGGAACATTGTAAAAGGGTCATTGAGCATGTGTGAAGCATGTATTAAAGGGTAAATTTAGTCTAATTGCATGTACTAATATGGCTTGCAAATGATAATATATATATCACCATTCTCTTTTTTTATTTGAACATGACCTATGATGATAAGTAAGGACTAAGTTGTATGCTTGTTATAGCATGTTCACTTGAATATACACGTCTGCTTGAATAAGTTGTCTACTTGTTATAGCATGTTAGGCATACTCCTAAATCTCCATTACTATGTATCATGTCACTTGGCTTGTTATGCTTATGGAAAAGTGTTTAACATGGTGATGAAGTTGTATGATTCTAACAACACAATTTTATGACTAAGCTTGTGGTGACAGTATCATACACTTCATCACCATGCTAACTTCATCATGAACTGTACAATCCAAGTGGCAGGTACATAGTGGTGGCTTTATGATGCTATGAGAACAAGTTTTAGACATGCACGAATAAGTTGTCTATTTGTTATAACATGTTAGACATACTCTTAAAGCTGAAAATGTTATGAAACCATTCAGGATGAATTTAAGATAAGTTTACAATATACCTTCCACTTGGCTTGTTATCTGATTGAAACCATTCAGGATGTTGATGGGTTTTCGATGCTATCAGCATAAGTTATGAACTTGATATTTTGTTTAGGAAGGTAGCTGATCATGCATACTCTTAAAGCTGAAAATGATGAACTTGCCTGATTCTTTTCTATTTTATCATGAGTTATGCTGATGAGACATATGTTTCATGTCAATTTAGCATGTTATGTGTTATGTGTCTATGTATGAAGCATGTTGGCTTGTTTTATATTCTGTTTATGAAGTAACTGATTCAGGAATAGACATATGTTTCATATCAATTTAGCATGTTATGTGTTAGGAAGTAGAACTGATTCAATTTAATAGACATAAACGAATAAGTTGACTACTTTGTTATAGCATGTTATGATCCACTTGAATATACATATATATGTCTACTTGAATAAGTTGTCTACTTTGTATTGCCTATCAAAAAAGGATAGCGTGCAAGGGGGGTATTATGATGTGACGTGCGAATAGCGTACAAGGGGGGGGGGCATGATGCACGAATAGAAAGGAGATTTTGATGCTAAAGAAACACTGGAGCTGGATGGATGGAGTGGAGTACTGGAGGGGTATGGAGCAAACATTGAAGATCAGATTGATTACCAAGTACATTTGTAATCAGTAATCATTCTGTTCTTCAAGAATGACTCTATGCCCATCCAGTAGTCCACACCATCCAGCTCAGTGTTTCTTTTGTTGGGGTTTTAGTGTCCTATAGACAATTGTTCTAGGATGCAAACTTAATGTAAATGAAGTGTTCTTTATATCATTTGTTTTAATGAGATATGGTTTCATGACTATATAAAGGCAATCCCTTTTAAGAACTAAATAAAGTCTAATAAAAGGAAATCCGTAAGTTTGTTTAAAGTGATTATAAAGTGTTCATACAAGCATGAAGTGAGACGAAACTTTATAATAAACTAATAAACTTAAAACCACCCCAAGTCAAGTAATATGTTTAGGATTGACATATCACTGCTGAGACTTGCATGTAACAATGTCTTCTGTCGCGACAGAAAGCTGATCTCACAAGCTTCATATATACAGATATCTGGACAGTTACGTGGATCCAATGAAAAGGAGTTCATTAGGATTGGGGACCCGACTTGAGATAACAGGATGGGTAGATTCATCATTGTCACCTGTTTATCTCATTGGTATTAATAGGTATAAGTAATCCTCAGACTCAAAAGAATGTTAATTAGTAATTCTGGATTACGGAATGTGACGCTTTGATCCTGTTGTAACACGATCCTTAACAAAGATGACTCTAGGGTGTGAACGGCAGACGCTGGGTATCACAGGAAGTAATTGCAGGATAGTTATACATTGGATTGAGCATTTATCACTCCCGATAAATGGGAGATATGACCATGGATCGCTTGTGGAAGACTTGACTCTAAATCCTTGCAAGGTGATAGCTTAAGATTGAAATACAGATTTCTCTTAACCTATCTAATTGGAGTTGACTCAGCCTGTACAAGTAAAATGAACGTCTCGCTATATGTGACTTGACATTATCCATAGTCATAAGATTCAGTTCAAGGATGTAGTTGATAAAGGATCGAATTATACTGTAACTAATACGGAAAGGTCAACGATAGAATCAACCTGTCTTCTTATAGCTCTGGGGGAATGTTTCGGATTTGCCAATCACATTTTGCGTACTCATTCCGTTATGCAAAGACTAAATATAATTCTGTGAAAATTAATTTAATAGTTGCATACGGCTAGAAGCAATAAGAACTTAATGGGTCACACATAAGACTTGGAACCCAAAAGAGAAACAGATGTTAATTAATTGATGGAAGCCCAAATGAGCCCAATAAGGCCCATTTAATGAAGGGGGGCGATTTTATGTACATAACATACATAAATAATTAATTTGATTTTATCAATTCTAATTAGATTAGGATTATGAATTAAATTAATTAAAGGATAAATAAGTTAGGAGTTTTAATTAGATTATATTACTCCTATTATTATCCTATAAGGTTACTAATATTATCTTTATATTTAAGATATAATTATAGATAATAAATAAGAATTATATTCCGAATTAAATTCTTATTCAGTAACCTAATTCTATCTAACTAGGGTTTAGATACAAGAGGATATAAATACCCCCTCATATGCAATTTTCGAAATGGACTAAGCAACCAAGAGAGACAATTTCGACCCCCCCTGTTCGAGGACGAGATTATCTACCGCTTCCTTCCGTTCAATTGATTTTCATCTCTTTTCTCTTTATCCTTGATCTTGTATTGATTAATTAGAGACAATCTACTTTGGTTGTTATATACGGTTGATTCTAACTTGATCTTCAATTTGTTTGTTTTGTACTCGGGAACTCGAAGTAAGAATTGTGGGCACTTCATTTGTAACGGTAGATAGAACTTCTAAAAGGTATTTCTTTTATCCCTCTTTATATGAAATAACGATTAACGGATCTTGGGTTAATGGAAATAGGTTAAAAAATTTATATTTCCGCTGCCAAACATTAGCCTATTTTCCATCAGTGGTATCAGAGCCTGCGTTAAATCCGTTATTTCATATATGAAAATTTAGAAGTTTTTCAACCAGGTTGAATAAATATTTATAGTTAGGTTAATTAACAAAACTGTTTTGATCAATTAGTTCTAAAGATAAATAAGTTTTAATTAATTGTTAATTAAAATAGTTTATGCATATGTTCCTAATTATTTCGGTTGATAATCATTATAACAAAATCTATTAGTTTTATAGTTAGATTGATAAAAGTTAATTTTATTGATTCTAAAGATAAAACGGAAAATCTATAATAGGTTTTCTTATTTTCTGAAAATCGTTTTGAAACCGTTTTAAAACTGATATATATATATATATATATATATATATATATAAATTTTTTTTTTAAAAAAGGATAGCAGCTCGGGTCGTGCCTCACGGGGCAACCCGACTGCTGTCGCACGGTTGCTGCCCCGCGGCGCCTGGCCGCCGCTACCGCAAGGCAGCGGCTGGCCAGACGCGCTAGGGCTGCTGCCAAACGGCAGCAGCCGCGTCCTCGGGCCCGGCCCGAGATCCACTTATTTTAAAACCATTTTAAAATCAGTTTTTAAATATAATTGTATATGTATATATATGTTTCAGAAATTAATAGTTTTATGTTTTAATTATCGAATGAAAAGTTTATTTAAAAGTTTGTTTTACGTATTTGTAAATTAAAAGTATTAAATGAATTGAAATCAAAATAATTGGGACATGCATAAATTAAAATTTTGTATAGTTGTATTAATCTAAAAGGTTAATATAGAAGATATGAAACTATTAGAAGTAAAATTGGATGAAAGTTAATTTGATGTACTAATGTAATTAACCTAAATATTACATAAAGTATTTATGTAATCAACCAATTAAATTTATTTAATTGAGTCTATGCATGTTTGGAGTTATGGACATATTTGGACCCTCTTTTAGTCTTTTGGTATTTTTGAAATAGGGCATGCGAGTCATGTCTTTCTACTATCTATTATAATTTCTCCTCTCATATAATTCCCTTCAATTTAATTGAAGTTTTTTTTAGTAGAATAGAAATTAATATGTAATTTCAAGGCGCCATGGAGAAGACGGAGGACCTAAAGAGAAATATGTAATAGTTAGTATTTCCTTAGGTTTGGCCTTTTATTCCGTCTCTGGCTCGACGGAATAATTTAGATGATATGTCCATAGCACCAATGTATGTGTCTGATGTATGCTAAAGCAAATCAAGACTAAGTTAGATTATGAGACTTAAAATAAAAATCCATCACTAATCAAAAGTTAAGTAAATAAGCAAGTTATTAAAATCGGTTGCCCCTCCGTAATATTATAATTCAGCCGGCAGTACTGGGGGCCTTTGGGTTGTTGAGTAAACTCAAGCTCGGGGTCTTATGGTAACACCTGAATTATTGAAAATAATCTTTTCATGAATATGGGGTAATACTTAAATTAGATTATGATAATTGGATGAGTAAACTCATGTTTTCATAAACTAATGGGCAATATGGTTGAGATTAATATGAATAGCATATTAGTTACTAATGTGGTTAGTAACCCAATAACCTAGGAATCACATTAAAGATGTGATTGATTACATGAATCTACCTAACGAATGAGACTAGCTTGTTGAGTAAACTCAAGGCGAAATCTCAGGAGTTAAGATCCTAGCTCACTAAAGGATTTGTGAAATTCTTCGAATTAATATGGAGGGCTATTAATTTGGCAAAATAGTGGGAGCAATCTAAAATGAACTAAAAGGCCTATAATTTTAGATTGATGTATTTTAAAGCAAATGAATAACATACGTTTACTCTTTCTCACTCTCAGGTTTAATTAGACACTCTTAAAATCATGACTAAAACCAATCTGCAAAACATTCTTACCGATAACAAATTGAACGGTTCAAACTTCACCGACTGGTTTCGTAACCTTAAAATCGTTTTGAAGTTCGATAAGATAGGGTATGTACTTGATACAACGATACCCCCTATCCCGGCTGATGATGTTCCCATCGAAGAAATTGATGCTTACCAGAAGAACAAATCTGATGATGATCATGCGGGATGCATCATACTTGCATCGATGACACCGGAATTGCAAAGGCAACATGAGGAAATGGATGCCTATTCCATCATCATGCACCTTAAGGAGCTGTTTGGGAAACAGACTAGGTGCGAACGCTACGAGATATCCAAGTTGCTATATCGTTGCAGGATGCAAGAGGGCACATCTGTGATGACACATTGTGTCAAGATGATTGGCTATATTACCAAACTTTCTAGTATTGGATTCGCGATGGATAACGAACTAAGCATAGACTTAATTCTTCAATCCCTCCCAGAGAGTTATTCACAGTTCATCATGAACTACCAGATGAATGACTTGCAAACCTCTCTTGAAGAGCTTGCAAATATGCTCAAGTCAGTTGAGCCCAATATGAAGAAAGACAAGGCAATACCGGCTCTTGTCATAGAGGCATCAAAGAAGAGGAAGGGGAATTTTCCCAATCCTAAATATCCCAAGAAAGGCAAGGGAGCCATGCCCACTAGAGCTAAGGGAAAGGAAGTGAAGAAGCCCAAAGGAGAGTGTCACTTCTGTGGTAAAGACGGGCATTGGAGAAGGAACTGCAAGGAGTACCTAGCCTCCCTCAAGAAGGGAAAAGGCGGTGCTTCGACATCTGGTATGTTTTATATTGAAATAAATACAGTTTCACAGTCTGAATCTTGGGTACTTGATACCGGATGTGGATCTCATATTTGTACAAATATGCAGGAACTAAATCGGACTAAGGAATTGAAGAAAGGAAACATAAACTTGCGAGTAGGAAATGGAGCAAGAGTTTCCACCCTCGCCATTGGAGATTATGCTTTAAATTTGCACTCTGGGCTTGTAATAGAATTAGGGAACTGTTTGTATGTTCCAGAAATGTCTCGTAACATTATTTCTATTAGTCGTCGTATTGACGACGGTTTTCATATTTCAATAAAAGACAAACATTGCGATTTTTATAGAGATGGGATTTTCTATTTTTCAGGAATATCACAAAATGGGATTTATGTGCTAGATTACAAAATTTCTGTTTTCGCAATTGATACCAAAAGACATAAGCTAGATAATTCAACTTACTTGTGGCATTGTCGTTTAGGCCATATAAATAAAAGACGCATGCTTAAGCTACATCAAGATGGGCTTATAAATTCAATTGATCCTGAATCATTGGAAACATGCGAAGCATGTTTAAAAGGTAAAATGACAAAGACACACTTTAGCAATAAAGGTGAGCGTGTATCAGACACTCTAGGATTAATACATTCCGATGTATGCGGTCATATGTCAGTCCAAGCAAGAGGAGGATTCAGATACTTCATAAGCTTCATAAACGATCATACCCGATATGGTTATATCTACTTGATGAGGCACAAGTCTGAAGCCTTTGAGAAATTCAAATGCTTCAAGAATGAAGTAGAAAATCAATTAGGAAAGAAAATAAAGACACTTCGATCCGGTCGAGGTGGCGAATATCTTTCAGATGATTTTCTGAATTATCTAATTGAATGTGGGATATGCTCACAATGGACACCTCCCTATACACCACAACACAATAGTGTATCCGAGAGGAGGAACCATACCTTACTAGATATGGTACGATCCATGATGAGCATAACATTACTTCCAAAGACATTCTGGGGCTATGCCTTAGAAACCGCCCTTTTCACCCTAAATCGAGTACTAACTAAATCTGCTAGTTCCACACCATATGAATTATTCGTTGGTAGGAAACCCGTGTTCTCATTTATGAGAGTATGGGGTTGTTCAGCATTTGTCAAACGCATTGCGTCCGACAAACTATATTCTAAATCTGATAAATGTTTCTTCATTGGATACCCTAAGGAAACTATGGGATATTACTTCTATCATCCAGATGATCAGAAAGTAATAGTATCCAAGCACGCAACCTTCTTAGAGAAAGAGTTTCTCGAAGAAACAGAAAAGGGAAGCATGATTGAACTTGATGAAGTTCAAGAACAAGAAACACCGACTGAAACAACAGAGGCGGTTGAGGAACCTGATGCAGTCCCATTAGATGAGACTCAAGTGCCACCCATTCGTAGATCACAAAGAGTTCGTGAACTCCCTATTAGATATGGTTTTCTAGTGGGAGATGATGATGAGGTTCCCGTGTTAGACGATGAACCCGAAAACTACGAAGAGGCTCTTAATAGTCCAGATTCTAAAGCATGGCTCGAAGCCATGGATTCTGAGATGGATTCCATGTACACCAACCAAGTGTGGACTTTGGTTGATCCACCCGAAGGGATAAAACCCATTGGGTGCAGGTGGATCTTCAAAAAGAAGACTGACATGGATGGAAAGGTTAGCACCTACAAAGCTAGGTTAGTAGCGAAAGGATATCGTCAGAAACAAGGAATTGATTATGAAGGAACTTTCTCTCCTGTGGCTATGTCCAAGTCAATCAGAATAATGCTTGCTATTGCAGCTCACTACGATTACGAGATTTGGCAAATGGATGTGAAAACAGTTTTCCTAAACGGAAACCTGCTTGAGGATGTATATATGATGCAACCTGAAGGTTTCATATCAAAGGATGCAAACGAGGTTTGCAAACTTCAGAGATCCATTTATGGACTCAAGCAAGCATCAAAAAGCTGGAACAAGCGTTTTGACGAAACCATAAAGCAATTTGGTTTCGAACAAAATTGCGAAGAAGCTTGCATTTACAAGAAAGCAAGTGGGAGCTCAGTTGCATTTCTGATATTATATGTGGACGATATATTATTAATGGGAAATGACATAGCTCTACTACAGTCGGTAAAAGTATGGTTATCAGGTAACTTCTCCATGAAAGACCTTGGTGAAGCAGCTTATATACTTGGTATAAAGATCTATATAGATAGATCAAGAAGACTGCTTGGTCTTTCACATGCTACATACATCGAAAAGGTGCTAAAGCGGTTTAGCATGCTTGAATCGAAACGAGGTAACTTACCCATGATACATGGAGTAAAGTTAAACAATTATCAATGTCCTAAAACCGAAGATGATAAGAAGCGCATGGCTGTAGTCCCGTACGCCAGCGCAATTGGTTCGATTATGTATGCTACGCTATGCACTAGACCTGATGTAGCGTTCGCGTTAAGCATAACGAGTCGTTACCAAGGTAACCCGGGAGACGAGCACTGGAATGCCGTCAAAAACATTCTTAAGTACTTGAGAAGGACTAAAGACATGTTCCTAGTGCACGGAGAAGGGGATCTGAAAATAGAAGGATTTTCAGATGCCAGTCATCTCACAGATGAGAACGATTTTAAATCCCAATCAGGATACCTGTTTATCCTGAATGGGGGCACGGTCAGCTGGAAGAGTTCCAAGCAAGGAAGCGTAGCTTTCTCTACGATCGAGTCAGAGTATATCGCTACTGCGGAAGCAGCAAAGGAAGCGGTTTGGATTAAGAAGTTCATTACTGAACTTGGTGTGGTGCCTGACATTGTAAATCCCATTACACTGTACTGTGATAACAATGGAGCCATTGCGCAAGCAAAGGAACCACGGTCTCATAATGCATCCAAGCATTACCTTAAATGATACCACATTGTAAGAGAAATTGTGGCAAGAGGAGATGTGAGAATAGAAAGAGTACCCACTGGGGACAACGTTGCAGATCCGTTGACAAAGCCCTTAACCCAGAAAGTACATGATCGTCATCTAACTTCTACTGGGATAAGTTGTATAAACAATTGGCTTTAGTCCAAGTGGAAGTATGTTGGGGTTTTAGTGTCCTATAGACAATTGTTCTAGGATGCAAACTTAATGTAAATGAAGTGTTCTTTATATCATTTGTTTTAATGAGATATGGTTTCATAACTATATAAAGGTAATCCCTTTTAAGAACTAAATAAATTCTAATAAAAGGAAATCCGTAAGTTTGTTTAAAGTGATTATAAAGTGTTCATACAAGCATGAAGTGAGACGAAACTTTTATAATAAACTAATAAACTTAAAACCACCCCAAGTCAAGTAATATGTTTAGGATTGACATATCACTGCTGAGACTTGCATGTAACAATGTCTTCTGTCGCGACAGAAAGCTGATCTCACAAGCTTCATATATACAGATATCTGGACAGTTACGTGGATCCAATGAAAAGGAGTTCATTAGGATTGGGGACCCGACTTGAGATAACAGGATGGGTAGATTCATCCTTGTCACCTGTTTATCTCATTGGTATTAATAGGTATAAGTAATACTCAGACTCAAAGGAATGTTAATTAGTAATTCTGGATTACGGAATGTGACGCTTTGATCCTGTTGTAACACGATCCTTAACAGAGATGACTCTGGGGTGTGAACAGCAGACGTTGGGTATCACAGGAAGTAATTGCAGGATAGTTATACATTGGATTGAGCATTTATCACTCCCGATAAATGGGAGATATGTCCATGGATCGCTTGTAGAAGACTTGACTCTAAATCCTTGCAATGTGATAGCTTAAGATTGAAATACAGATTTCTCTTAACCTATCTAATTGGAGTTGACTCGGCCTGTACAAGTAAAACGAACGTCTCGTTATATGTGACT
The DNA here is from genome assembly GCF_963576675.1 of Euphorbia lathyris. Lineage (NCBI taxonomy): Eukaryota > Viridiplantae > Streptophyta > Magnoliopsida > Malpighiales > Euphorbiaceae > Euphorbia > Euphorbia lathyris. The sequence continues at coordinate 67,104,640 of NC_088910.1, forward strand.
TGACATTATCCATAGTCATAAGATTCAGTTCAAGGATGTAGTTGATAAAGGATCGAATTATATTGTAACTAATACGGAAAGGTCAACGACAGAATCAACCTGTCTTCTTATAGCTCTGGGGGAATGTTTCGGATTCGCCAATCACATTTTGCGTACTCATTCCGTTACGCAAAGATTAAATATAATTCTGTGAAAATTAATTTAATAGTTGCATACGGCTAGAAGCAATAAGAACCTAATGGGTCACACATAAGACTTGGAACCCAAAAGAGAAACAGATGTTAATTAATTGATGGAAGCCCAACTGAGCCCAATAAGGCCCAGTTAATGAAGGGGGGCGATTTTATGTACATAAAATACATAAATAATTAATTTGATTTTATCAATTCTAATTAGATTAGGATTATGAATTAAATTAATTAAAGGATAAATAAGTTAGGAGTTTTAATTAGATTATATTACTCCTATTATTATCCTATAAGGTTACTAATATTATCTTTATATTTAAGATATAATTATAGATAATAAATAACAATTATATTCCGAATTAAATTCTTATTCAGTAACATTATCTAACTAGGGTTTAGATACAAGAGGATATTGTTGGAAATTAGGCTAAGTTATAGCAGCGGAAATATAAAAACTTTAACCTATTTCCATTTAACCACAAGATCCGTTAACCGTTATTTCATATAAAGAAGGATAAGAAGAAATACCTTTTAGAAGTTCTATCTACCGTTGCAAACGAAGTACCCACGACTTCAAAAGAGATAGAAACTGTCTACTAATCTGCCCCTATCCAAAACAGACCTTCCAGACCTCCGAACGACAATCCCTTCGGTGGAAATGTGGAAGAATATGTCTAGAAGCTCCTATCCAAAAATCGCGACAATCTGACGGTTCAATCTTCGGGAATCCGCGAAATCGTGAACTGACCTGATGTAGGAGTAGTAAAACGAATTTCTCCCTTTTGTTTGGTTTTCTTCTTCGAGTTTCCAAACACGAAATAAAACACGGGAAGATTAATTTAGTATCAACCGTTGAATAGCAACCAAAGTAGATTGCCTCTAACTAATCAACACAAGATCAAGGATAAAAGAAATAGATGAAATCAATTGATCGGAAGGAAGCCGTAGAAAATCTCGTCCTCGAACTGGGGTATCGAAATTTTCTCTCTCTTGCACTATAGGGGATTTCGAAAATCTCTCTAGGGTTTGCACTTAGGGATTTCGAAAATCCTAGGGGGGTATTTATAATGTCTTGTATCTAATCCCTAGTTAGATAGAATTAGGTTACTGAATAGGAATTCAATTCGGAATAGAATTCCTAATTATTATCTCACTATATATCTAATATATTAAGGATAATAATAATAACCTTATTGGATAATAATAGGAGTATATTAATCTAATTAAAACTCCTAACTTAATTATCTCTTAATTAATTTAATTCATATTCCTAATCTAATTAGGATTAACAAAATCAAATTAATTATTCATGTATATCACTACATGAATTTCGACCCCCTTATGTCCATGGGCCTTATTGGGCTCAATTGGGGTTCTATCAATTAATTAACATCTATCTCTCTTTTAGGTTCCAAGTCTTATGTGTGATCCATTAGGTTCTTATTGCTTCTAGCCGTATGCAACGTTATTAAATTAATTTTCAAAGAATTATATTTAATCTTTGCATAACGGAATGATGTACAGAGTATGTGATTAGCAAGTCCGTAATCATTCCCCCAGAGCTATAAGAAGACAGGTTGATTCTGTCGTTAACCTTTCCGTATTAGTTACAATATAAGTCGATCATTTATCAACTACATCCTTGAACTGAATCTTATGACTATGGGTGATGTCAAGTCACATATAGCGAGACGTTCGTTTTACTTGTACATGCCGAGTCAACTCAAAAAGATAGGTTAAGTGAAATCTGTATTTCTTACTCTTAAGCTATCACCTTGCAAGGATTTAGAGTCGAGTCTTCCACAAGCGATCCATGGATGTATCTCCCATTTATCTGGAGTGATAAATGCTCAATCCAATATATAACGACTCCGCAATCACTTCCTGTGATACCCAACGTCTACTGTTCACACCCAAGAGTCATCTCTGTTAAGGATCGTGTTACACCAGAGTCAAAGCATCACATTCCGTAATCCAGAATACAAATTAATATTCCTTTGAGTCTGAGAATTAGTTATACCTATTAATACCAATGAGATGAACAAGTGACAAGGATGAATCTACCCATCCTGTTATCTCAAATCGGATCCCCAATCCTAATGAACAACGTTTCATCGGATCTATGTAACTGTCCAGATATCTGTATATATGAAGCTTGTGAGATCAGCTTTCTGTCGGACAGAAGACATTGTTACATACAAGTCTCAACAGTGATATGTCAATCCCAAACATATCACTTGACTTGGGATGGTTTTAAGTTTATCAGTTTACTATAACGTGTTGTCTCACTTGATGCTTGTATGAACACTTTATAATCACTTTAAATAAACTTACGGATTTCCTTTTATTAGACTTTATTTAGTGCTTAAAATGGATTGCCTTTATATAGTTATAAAACATATATCTCATTAAAACAAATGATATAAAAACAATTCATTTACATTAAGTTTGTATCCTAGAACAATTGTCTATAGGACACTAAACCCCAACATACTCCCACTTGGACTAAAGCCAATTGTTTCTAAAACTTATCCCAGTAGAAGTTAAATGATGATCATGTATTCTCTGGGTTAAAGGCTTTGTCAACGGATCTGCAACGTTGTCCTCTGTAGGTACTCTTTCTATTCTCACATCTCCTCTAGCCACAATCTCTCTAATGATGTGGTATCGCTTAAGGTAATGCTTGGATGTATTATGAGACCGTGGTTCCTTTGCTTGCACAATGGCTCCATTGTTATCACAGTACAGTGTAATGGGATTGACAATGTCAGGCACCACACCTAGTTCTGTAGTGAACTTTCTAATCCAAACTGCTTCCTTTGCTGCTTCCGCAGCTGCGATATACTCTGACTCGGTCGTAGAGAAAGCTACGCTTCCCTGCTTGGAACTCTTCCAACTGACCGCGCCCCCATTCAAGATAAACATGTATCCTGATTGGGATTTATAATCATTCTCATCTGTGAGATGACTTGCGTCTGAAAATCCTTCTATTTTCAGATCACCTTCTCCGTACACTAGGAACATATCTTTAGTTCTTCTCAAGTACTTAAGAATGTTCTTGATGGCAATCCAATGCTCGTCTCCCGGATTCCCTTGGTAACGACTCGTTACAGATAACGCGAACGCTACGTCAGGTCTAGTGCATAGCATAGCATACATAATCGAACCGATTGCGCTGGCGTACGGGACTACAGCCATGCGTCATTTATCATCATCGGTTTTAGGACATTGATGATTGTTTAACTTTACTCCATGTAACATGGGTAAGTTACCTCGTTTCGATTCAAGCATGCTAAACTGATTTAGCACCTTTTCAATGTATGTTGCCTGTGAAAGACCAAGCAGTCTTCTCGATCTATCTCTATAGATCTTTATACCAAGTATATAAGCTGCTTCACCAAGGTCTTTCATGGAGAAGTTACCAGATAACCATACTTTCACTGACTGTAAGAGAGCAACATCATTTCCCATTAATAATATACGATCCACATATAGTATGAGAAATGTTATAGAGCTCCCACTTGTTTTCTTGTAAATGCAAGCTTCTTCGCAATTTTGTTCAAAACCAAATTGTTTTATGGTTTCGTCAAAACGCTTATTCCAGCTTCTAGATGCTTGCTTGAGTCCATAAATGGATCTCTGAAGTTTGCAAACTTTATTTGCATCCTTCGATATGAAACCTTCAGGCTGCATCATATATACATCCTCAAGTAGGTTTCCGTTTAGGAAAGCTGTTTTCACATCCATTTGCCAAATCTCATAATCGAAGTGAGCGGAAATTGCAAGCATGATTATGATTGATTTGGACATAGCCACAGGAGAGAAAGTTTCATCATAATCAATTCCTTGCTTCTGACGATATCCTTTCGCTACTAACCTAGCTTTGTAGGTGCTAACCTTTCCATCCATGTCTGTCTTTTTTTTGAAGATCCATCTGCACCCAATGGGTATTATCCCTTTGGGTGGATCAACCAAAGTCCACACTTGGTTAGTATAAATGGAATCCATTTCAGAATCCATGGCCTCAAGCCATGCTTTAAAATCTGGACTAGTAAGAGCCTCTTCGTAGTTTTCGGGTTCATCGTCTAACACGGGAACCTCATTATCATCTCCCACTAGAAAACCATATCTAACTGGGAGTTCACGAACTCTTTGTGATCTATGAATAGGTGGCACTGGAGTCTCATCTAATGGGACTCCTTCGGGTACCTCAACCGCCTCTGTTGTTTCAGTCGGTGTTTCTTCTTCTTGAACTTCGTCAAGTTCAATCATGCTTCCCTTTTGTGTTTCTTCGAGAAACTCTTTCTCTAAGAAGGTTGCGTGCTTGGATACGATTACTTTCTGATCATCTGGATGATAGAAGTAACATCCCATAGTTTCCTTAGGGTATCCAATGAAGAAACATTTATCAGATTTCGAATCTAGTTTGTCGGACGCAATGCGTTTGACAAAGGCTGAACAACCCCATACTCTCATAAATGAAAACACAAGTTTCCTACCAATGAACAATTCATATGGTGTGGAACTAGCGAATTTAGTTGGTACTCGATTTAGGGTGAAGAGGGCAGTTTCTAAGGCATAGCCCCAGAATGTCTTTAGAAGTAAGGCCATGCTCATCATGGATCGTACCATATCTAATAGGGTACGGTTTCTCCTCTCGGACACACCATTGTGTTGTGGTGTATAGGGAGGTGTCCATTGTGAGCATATCCCACATTCAGTTAGATAATTCAGAAAATCATCTGAAAGATATTCGCCACCTCGATCAGATCGAAGCGTCTTTATTTTCTTTCCTAATTGATTTTCTACTTCATTCTTTAAGCATTTGAATTTCTCAAAAGCTTCTAACTTGTGCTTTATCAAGTAGATGTAACCATATCGGGTATGGTCATCTATGAAGCTTATGAAGAATCTGAATCCTCCTCTTGCTTGGACTGACATAGGACCACATACATCTGAATGAATGAGTCCTAGAGTGTCTGATACACGCTCACCTTTATTGCTAAAGGGTGTCTTTGTCATTTTACCTTTTAAACATGATTCGCATGTTTCCAATGATTCGGGATCGATTGGATCTATAAGCCCATCTGAATGTAGCTTTAGCATGCGTCTCTTGTTTATATGGCCTAAACGACAATGCCACAAGTAAGTTGAATTATCTAGCTTATGTCTTTTGGTATCAATTGCAAAAGCAGGAATTTTGTTATCTAACACATAAATCCCATTTTGTAAAATTCCTGAAAAATAAAAGATCGAATCTTTATAAAAATTGCAACTCTTGTCTTTTATTGAAATATGAAAACCGTCGTCAACAAGACGGCTAATAGAAATAATATTGCGAGACATTTGAGGAACGTATAAACAATTCCTTAATTCTATTACAAGCCCAGAGGGCAAATTTAAAACATAATCTCCAATTGCGAGGGCGGCAACTCTTGCTCCATTTCCTACTCGCAAGCTTATGCTTTCTTTCTTTAGTTCCCTAGTCTGATTTAGCTCCTGCATATTTGTACAAATATGAGATCCACATCCGGTATCTAATACCCAAGATTCAGACAGTGAAATTGTATTTATTTCAATATAAAATATACCAGATGTTGAAGCACCATCATTTCCCTTCTTGAGGGAGGCTAGGTACTCCTTGCAGTTCCTCTTCCAATGCCCGTTTTTACCACAGAAGTGGCACTCTCCTTTGGGCTTCTTCACTTCCTTTCCCTTAGCTTTGTAGGGCACGGCTTTCTTACCTTTCTTGGGATAATTAGGATTGGGATAACCCCCTTTCCTTTTCTTTGATCCCTCAATGACAAGAGCCGGTATGGCTTTGTCCTTCTTCATATTGGGCTCAACTGACTTGAGCATATTTGCAAGCTCTTCAAGATAGGTTTGCAAGTCATTCATCTGATAGTTCATAATGAACCGTGAATAACTTTCTGGGAGGGATTGAAGAATTAAGTCTATACTTAATTCGTTATCCATCGCAAATCCAATAAAGTTTGGTAATGTAGCCAATCATCTTGACACAATGTGTCATGACAGATGTGCCCTCTTGTATCCTACTACGATATAGCAACTTGGATATCTCGTAGCGTTCGCACCTGGTTTGTTTCCTAAACAATTCCTTTAGGTGCATGATGATGGAATAGGCATCCATTTCCTCATGTTGCCTTTGTAATTCCGGTGTCATCGATGCAAGTATGATGCATCCGGTATGATCATCATCAGCCTTATGCTTCTGGTAAGCATCAATTTCCTCAATGGGAGCATCATCAGCAGGGAGAGGGGGTATCGATGTATCAAGTACATACCCTATTTTATCGAACTTCAAAACAATTTTGAGGTTACGAAACCAGTCGGTGAAGTTTGAACCATTCAATTTGTTATCAGTAAGAATGTTTTGCAGATTGGTTTTAGTCATGATTATAAGAGTGGGTTTAATTAAACCTGAGCGTGAGAAAGAGTAAACGTATGTCATTCATTTGCTTAAAGTATATCAATCTAAAATTATAGGCCTTTTAGTTTATTTTAGATTGCTCCCACTATTTTGCCAAATTAATAGCCCTCCATATTAATTCGAAGAATTTCACAAATCCTTTAGTGAGCTAGGATCCTAACTCCTGAGATTTCGCCTTTAGTTTACTCAACAAGCTAGTCTCATTCATTAGGTAGATTCATGTAATCAATCACATCTTTAATGTGATTCCTAGGTTATTGGGTTACTAACCACATTAGTAACTAATATGCTATTCATATTAATCCCAACCGTCTTGCCCATTAGTTTATGACAACATGAGTTTACTCATCCAATTATCATAATCTAATTTAAGTATTACCCCATATTCATGAAAAATGATTTTCGATAATTCAGGTGTTACCGAAAGGACCCCGAGCTTGAGTTTACTCAACAACCCAAAGGCCCTTAGCACTGCCGGCTGAATTATAATATTAGGGAGGGGCAACCGATTTTAATAACTTGTTTATTTACTTAACTTTTTAATGAGGGATTTTGTTTTAGGTCTCATAATCCAACTTAGTCTTGATTTGCTTTAGCATACATCAGACACATACATTCACATACATTGGCGTTATGGACATATCATCTAAATTATCCCGTCGAGCCAGAGACGGAATAAAAGGGCAAACCTAAGGAAATACTAACTATTACAAATTTCTCTTTAGGTCCTCCATCTTCTCCATGGCGCCTTGAAATTACATATTAATTTCTATACTACTAAAGAAAACTTCAATTGAATTGAAGGGAATTAGATGAGAGGAGAAATTACAATAGATAGTAGAAAGGCAGGACTCGCATGCCCTATTTCAAAAATACCAAAAAGACTAAAAGAGGGTCCAAATATGTCCATAACTCCAAACATGCACAGACTCAATTAAATAAATTTAATTGGTTGATTACATAACTATCTTATGTAATATTTATGTTAATCACATTAACTTATCAAATTAACTTCCATCCAATTTTACTTCTAATAGTTTCGTATCTTTTATATTAATTTTTAGATTAATATAACTATACAAAACTTTAACTATGCACGTCCCAATTATTTTGATTTTAATTCATTTAACATTTTGATTTACAAATTGGTAAAACAAACTTTTAAACAAATTTTCATTCGATAATCAAAACAGAAAACTATCAATTTCTGAAACATATATATTTAAATATAAAAACGATTTTAAATATATATATATATATCAGTTCTAAAACGGTTTTAAAACGATTTTCAGAAAATAGGAAAAAACTATTATAGATTTCCGTTTTCTCTTTAGAATTAATAAAACTGATTTTATCAATCTAACTATAAAACTAATAGATTTTGTTATGATGATTATCAACCAAAATAGTTAGGAACATACGCACAATTTATTTTAATTAACAATTAATTAAAACTTATTTATCTTTAGAATTAATTAATCAAAACAATTTGTTAATTAATCCTAACTATAAATATTTATTCAATCCTATTGAAAACTTCTAAATTTTCATATATGAAATAACGGATTTAACGATGGCTCTGATACCACTGTTGGAAATTAGGCTAAGGTATAGCAGCGGAAATATAAATTTTTTAACCTATTTCCATTTAACCACAAGATCCGTTAACCGTTATTTCATATAAAGAAGGATAAGAAGAAATACCTTTTGGAAGTTCTATCTACCGTTGCAAACGAAGTGTCCACAACTTCAAAAGAGATAGAAACTGTCTACCAATCTGCCCCTATCCGAAACAGACCTTCCGGACCTCCGAACGACAATCCCTTCGGTGGAAATGTGGAAGAATATGTCTAGAAGCTCCTATCCAAAAATCGCGACAATCTGACGGTTCAATCTCCGGGAATCCGCGAAATCGTGAACTGACCTGATGTAGGAGTAGTAAAACGAATTTCTCCCTTTTGTTTGGTTTTCTTCTTCGAGTTTCCAAACACGAAATAAAACACGGGAAGATTAATTTAGTATCAACCGTTGAATAGCAACCAAAGTAGATTGCCTCTAACTAATCAACACAAGATCAAGGATAAAAGAAATAGATGAAATCAATTGATCGGAAGGAAGCCGTAGAAAATCTCGTCCTCGAACTGGGGTGTCGAAATTTTCTCTCTCTTGCACTATAGGGGATTTCGAAAATCTCTCTAGGGTTTGCACTTAGGGATTTCGAAAATCCGAGGGGGTATTTATAATGTCTTGTATCTAATCCCTAGTTAGATAGAATTAGGTTACTGAATAGGAATTCAATCCGGAATAGAATTCCTAATTATTATCTCACTATATATCTAATATATTAAGGATAATAATAATAACCTTATTGAATAATAATAGGAGTATATTAATCTAATTAAAACTTCTAACTTAATTATCTCTTAATTAATTTAATTCATATTCCTAATCTAATTAGGATTAACAAAATCAAATTAATTATTCATGTATATCACTACATGCATTTCGACCCCCTTATGTCCATGGGCCTTATTGGGCTCAATTGGGCTTCTATCAATTAATTAACATCTATCTCTCTTTTAGGTTCCAAGTCTTATGTGTGATCCATTAGGTTCTTATTGCTTCTAGCCGTATGCAACGTTATTAAATTAATTTTCAAAGAATTATATTTAATCTTTGCATAACGGAATGATGTACAGAGTATGTGATTAGCAAGTCCGTAATCATTCCCCCAGAGCTATAAGAAGACAGGTTGATTCTGTCGTTAACCTTTCCGTATTAGTTACAGTATAATTCGATCCTTTATCAACTACATCCTTGAACTGAATCTTATGACTATGGGTGATGTCAAGTCACATATAGCGAGACGTTCGTTTTACTTGTACAGGCCGAGTCAACTCAAAAAGATAGGTTAAGTGAAATCTGTATTTCTTACTCTTAAGCTATCACCTTGCAAGGATTTAGAGTCGAGTCTTCCATAAGCGATCCATGGATGTATCTCCCATTTATCGGGAGTGATAAATGCTCAATCCAATATATAACGACTCCGTAATCACTTCTTGTGATACCCAACGTCTACTGTTCACACCCCAGAGTCATCTCTGTTAAGGATCGTGTTACACCAGAGTCAAAGCATCACATTCCGTAATCCAAAATACCAATTAATATTCCTTTGAGTCTGAGGATTAGTTATACCTATTAATACCAATGAGATGAACAGGTGACAAGGATGAATCTACCCATCCTGTTATCTCAAATCGGATCCCCAATCCTAATGAACAACGTTTCATCGGATCTATGTAACTGTCCAGATATCTGTATATATGAAGCTTGTGAGATCAGCTTTCTGTCGGACAGAAGACATTGTTACATACAAGTCTCAACAGTGATATGTCAATCCCAAACATATCACTTGACTTGGGGTGGTTTTAAGTTTATCAGTTTACTATAAAGTTTTGTCTCACTTCATGCTTGTATGAACACTTTATAATCACTTTAAATAAACTTACGGATTTCCTTTCATTAGATTTTATTTAGTGCTTAAAAGGGATTGCCTTTATATAGTTATAAAACATATATCTCATTAAAACAAATGATATAAAAAACAATTCATTTACATTAAGTTTGTATCCTAGAACACTTGTCTATAGGACACTAAACCCCAACAGATATAAATACCCCCTCATATGCAATTCTCGAAATGGACTAAGCAACCAAGAGAGAGAATTTCGACCCTCCCTGTTCGAGGACGAGATTATCTACCGCTTCCTTCCGTTCAATTGATTTTCATCTCTTTTCTCTTTATCCTTGATCTTGTGTTGATTAATTAGAGACAATCTACTTTGGTTGTTATATACAGTTGATTCTAACTTGATCTTCAATTATTTTGTTTTGTGCTCGGGAACTCGAAGTATGAATTGTGGGCACTTCGTTTGCAACGGTAGATAGAACTTCTAAAAGGTATTTCTTTTATCCCTCTTTATATGAAATAACAATTAACGGATCTTGGGTTAATGGAAATAGGTTAAATTTTTTATATTTCCACTGCCAAACGTTAGCCTATTTTCCATCATCTTTGGCATCCAAATCTCCTTTCTTCAAGAATGTGCAGATGGTAACCAAGGATATCGGGATGATGGGGAACCATTAGAGTTAAATGGCGTCGAATACTAGTGGGGCATGGAGCCAACATTGAAGATCAGATTGAATATCAAGTACATTTGTAATCAGTAATCATTCTGTTCTTCAAGATTGGCTCTATACCCATCCAATAGTCCACACCATCTAACTCAATGTTTGCCCAGCATCCAAATTTCCTTGTTATTCGCACATCACGCCCCTCCTTGTACGCTATTCGCACGTCATATCATAATGCCCCCTTGCTTGCTATTTGCACATCATATATCCCCTGCATGCTCTTCAGTCCATCTCCTGGCAGTTGCTACATAACCTGCCCTGTTGCTGATGTATCGTTCAGCAATTCGCTCTCGGCCAGGAAATGACCCCTCAATGAAGGGCTCTACTAGCAGTCCATAAATATTCCACAGCAGCTATAAAATGCATAGATAAATTAAATTAGACCCCAAACATGAGTAGATAAACTAGACCCCAAACATGAATAGATAAAATAGACCCCAAATGCAAAGATTTATAGTATCATTTTACCGTGGCAATACTATGGGCAGGGCAATCAAGTAGCTGGGGCATAGAAACATGCCCCAAGGGACCGATATTTGGATGATAAATTTTGGTCCTGAATATGTCCTGCGAACAATAGTAATATCATGAGTGTATTTACAAATATATGAACTGATTTATGTGTGTTAACAAGTTTATGTATGTTCTTACAACTGGAGGTATGGAGGGGAATCGAGAGGGAAGTCCATGTGGACTGCGAATACACCTCCTTCATAAGGGGTGTTCGGAGGGCCCTTCATCACGGCAGTCTATTACCGCCGGTAAGGACCATTTATATTGATAAGCCACCTGGGTGCCTCATATCGAAGTTGGTCAATCTGAAACTCAACGTTACGATAGAGGTTCCTTACAAGTCTATCCATGCTCAAAATAACAAACTGTAAGTATAGTGTTAGGTTGCCCTAGGTGACTATTGAGAATTGGTAAACGCTTCCTATTTATAATGTGGGTGGGTAAGTGAAGGGTCTCAGAATGGAGAAAGGGTAAAAGGAGATTAATTAGGTCTATCTGTATACGGTATGTAATTAATGAGCATCATCAATTGGTTTTGCAGATATCAAGACTTTGGGGATTCTAGGAGATGATGACTTAGATATGCTTCAGTTCAAGTTGGATTTGGCTTTCCAATCAACACCACCACGCCTCTGACTATATATACAGATTTGGAGATGTACATTAATTGCTTTTTTTTACCCTACATTCATTCAGTTAATTGTGAGTTCAAATGTAAATAGATTATGAGCATTAGTCTCCAGTAAAATTAAAATCATTGATATACAGAAATTCTTGTTCATTTGATAATTATTGTTCATTTCCAGAATCATTCGAAGAAGAAGGCAATGGGTGACATTTACGTTTTAAAAATATCATCTAAACAACAATAAAAAGACATTAAATTAAAAGAATCTGTCATCTAAAAAAAATCTCTTGACATGATTGATTAAGACCTATGCCATCTGATACAAGCTACTGTGACAAAAATTATTATAAAAACTGTCACCGCGAATACCAATATGCCAATTTCCCATATAGCGACTTGACATTTTTAATTATTAGTATGTCATGTGATGACATTAAAAGTGACGTTAATAAATAAAAAGATGCATCGTAACAATGTTCATATGACAGTACGAAACTAGGTTGATGTCATGTATAGTGTCTTCAAATGACAGAACCTAACCATCGTCTGAAGGTGCAATAGACGGCAGCGAGCCCTGTGACAGATTTATATCTCGCGGGATGACGGTTTTTCACCGTCGTCCGAAGGGGGGTTTGGCGTAGTGTGTAAGTCCTTGTTCACCAATGTTGCCTAGTTGCTTCTCCATTCAACCTTAACATATTTATGTATCATTCAACTAAACACTTGAAGATATTTTGGATAGGTCCCATAAACAGAGATTAGCAGATAGGCTAATAGGAAGGAATATATATTTCTGGTGGAATTCCCTTCAAATGTAGCATAAAAACAACAACATCCAATCATCTATACAACAAACAGAGGAAAGCGAAATGAAATTCTCCGAGCTGAACAAGAAAAACAAACAGAGAACAATTTATGAAGCATATACTAGCACTCTCTCTCTATATATATATAAATATATAAGCAGTCAATTATATGAGTTTTGTAAGAGAATCGATAGGTGGCGTCAAAAGTATTGGACCCTAAACCTCAAAAGGTAAACACTTAAAGTTTAAGTGAAAAGTGAATTACAAGAGTTATAGTCAATGTTCAAAACTGGATCAAGAAAATGAAATGAATGAAATGCAAGTTCACTACATACTTCCACAATTGCTCAATATGACTATAGTAATTGAGTAAGCTTTAAGCTTACCTAAGCATACACAAAGAAGGGTATTGTACAACTTTCCTGGTCAAAATTGTTCATATTACCTTCACTTTCAGCTATTGATGATATTAATTTGATTATCCTCTCTATCAATGAAAAGGCTATAGCTACATTTTGTTGCTTTAAGATAATAGTTTCTGCATTAGCTGAAGTATTCTTGGACGCTTCATATTTCAAATAGGCCAGTTCATTGAGCAACACAGCAACTTCGACCCTGGAATACTCCAGCACAAACAATAGACTCCTGAAAGCATACTAGTAAGAGACCAATAACAAAAACCATCGACAAATCTCAAAGGAAGAAAAATTCATATGAATAACCTACTTGACACGAGGCAATGATTCTTGTAAATCGGGCAAGTTTGACTGATCAATTAGCCAAATTTCCCTAAACAGGGACATCATGGATTCAGCCAAAATAAGGGCATGAAGCTTTTCGGCGGGTGCTGTGATGGAAAGGCAAAAATGAAATGTTTCAAGTTTCATTGAAATGACAAATTATGTGACATGTAGATACAAAATAAAACTTGAGGAAATAAATTATGAAAACATTATATATACACACACTGGTGATGGGAGGAGAGGAATCAGAAAGAGGTGAATTAAGAATCATTATTTACATTTTCCAAAGTAAACTAAGGAACTATAACATTATCAAAGTCCATAGAACTCAAAGCTTTCCATCTAAATTGCACTACATATCGAACCAGCTCAATCTCAAATTAAAAGGATCATTATCATTTAGCTGACATATCCTAACTATTAAAAATTAACCAAGAAATTTTAAAAAGCCACACGAGAGATGATATGACTCCCATTCCACAAACAGACACGGTCTGCAAAAGTGTACATTATGCAAAGATAAGAACCTTCAAATTCCTTTTACAACTTTTAAACTCCTCTGCAACTTCTGACATTCAAATGAATGTTGATTAACAAGAACAATTAGTCACATCTGCAACTTCTGACAGCAACAAATGAATGTTGATTAACAAGAACTGCATTTGCAGATGAGCTATTAGTCATAAGATATGAAACTCTGGATGAAAACACCTAATAGACGTGTTACAGTGATTCAAATTTTGCAAACATCTTTGAGCCATGGCAACACATGCCATTGGTTATGCAAATTAGAAGGATTCACCAAAAGCACACGCTAGCAAGATCAAATTAGCAAATCCTTTCCAAATTGCGATTTGTAAGCATAAGACAACTAGAAAAGGGTTACTTACTTGCTCCAAATGTCTAGGCATCTCTTGTGCTCCAACATTTGCATGAAGTAAATTAAGGAATCATAGAAATAGGGGAATATATCATAACGAAACATCAAAAGGGATCGTTTATAAGAGATGAAGATGAAGGTCAGAATAACCAATTATACACAAACATACATGCATACATACACATGTTTTGTTGGCTTGTCTGTTGTAGAAAAATTCTGTTAGTCATAAAAATAAACACTTGGTGTGCATTTCAGAGTGCGAAAAGTTACCTGAAGCAATTATCTAAAATCATCTCTATGAAACAATTTGAAGGAATTGACAAATCACAAGACCCAAACTGCCTAGTTCAACAATAATCCAAAAACTCCTTCACAAGATCAATCACCAATTTATGCACAAAACCGATAAACGCATAATAGATGACATAAATTTATTATATCGCAAAAATTCGGAATCGAACTTACCAGAACTTGAATTCAAGAAGGCCATGAACAAATGGACAGAACTTGTTAGATCCACGGGTAAAGAGACTAAAGCCATCTTGGATCTGCAGATCAGCCTGGAGAGAGAGAAAAATAAAACAAAAAGATTAAACATGTAGATATTGTAGATTATGTATAAACCCTAGAGGAAATATACATAAATTAGGGCCACCGCCAAACAAGTAAACCATCGATTCAAAATATTGGGAACCTTACCTCCAGCTTTAAAATCGATCCTCTAAGAGCTGAAGAAAAAGAAGTAATAAAGACACGCTAGTACAAAAATGGCCTTTAGTGACGCCTTATTGGCAACGGTTTGTAAATAAAATCGATGCTAAAAGTCTTTAGGATCGGTTTTTGAAACAACCGATGTCAAAGAGCTTTGTGGTCGATTTTGATAGAAACCGTTGCCAATACTATTATCATTGGCAACGTGTTTTTAGAAAACCAATCCTAATATTTTATCATTAGCAACGGTTTTTAAATTACCGACTCCAAAGACCTTTTAATTTTTTAAGAAAGGGTCTTTAAAGTCAATTTTTAATAATGGTTACTAATATTATTATTATTATTAGGGTTGGTTTTTCAACAAACCAACCCTAATGAAATTATTGGAGTCGGTTTTAAAACAAACCGAACCCAAATATTTTTTCATTGGCATTAGTTTTCTAAAAAACCGACTCCAACTTTACATGAGTAATAACCTACTAAAACAATTTTTAGTTCAAGCCGCAATCATCTTCTCCAACAGTTCACGTTCACGCAGTCCAACGTTCACATTCACGCAGTCATCTTCCCCAACGGTTCAAGCTTTCGATTTCGCCTAACGCGTTTCACAGTTGTCTTCCGCCAATGCATTTCACGTAGTTCCTTTGGCTTCCACACTTTCAGCATTTCACTTCGTCGCTTTCCATAAGGAATTTCATGAAGTCGTCTTCCCCTATAAGAACGACTTGAGCATTTTACGAAGTTGTCTTCCCCTAAGAATGACTCCACTAGTTCTTCCTAAGTCGAGGAAACCTTCGTCTTCATCAGTTTCTTCATAAGTCGGAGGTTTGTCTTTTGTTTCTCTGATTTTATTCCTTGATTGTGTTCCCTAAAACTTCCTATATCAGAGGCTTCTTCCCGTTTATCTTCTGTTTTCTGGGCCAAAAAATCCATAACCGTTTATGTCTGCTGCTTCTTCGATGATGCACGCGTATTGTTCGATATTATGTCCCAGAGAGACATAGCAACCTGTAACTCCCTCATGCCCCTATGTATTTTGTGCATTCTTCTGCTCTATGCTCATTGATGTATCACTTTCTAATTAATCTTATTTAAACATGGAATTGCATACTATTAGTTTCTGCATGACCTCAAGTAGCATCCCTTCCTTCTCGAAGGAGACTGTTCGTCTGTCTCTTCCACAAAATGGAAGCTCTGTTGCTCTTGTCGGTGGTTATTGCTGGTAAGTCCACATTATTTTTTCTCTCTTCTCTTTTACAGTTTCGCAAATATGCATTATGCATTATTTAGTGAACAAGTAACATTGTTCTTATTGGTTCTAAATGCTGTTATTTTCAAATGAAACCATTAGATTATAACTGGTTAATTGCATTCTATATGCGAGCTAATTGAATGACTTTGTTAATTTATTCTTTTTGCTTGTAAGGATATGATAGCCAAAATAGTTAAACTAAAATCTAACCTTAGAATCATGGACGAAATCAAAAATAGACAAGAATCCATACCTTGTTTGTTGATTTCGGGTTAGAAACGAAGATTTGGGGGTTAGGGTTGTGAAAAGGAAAAAGAGAGAAAAGGGGAAGAAGGAAAGGAAGAAGATGAAGAAGGGGGATGAATGTTCATCCCCCTTATTTATATATATATATATATATATATATATATTTCGAGATTTAAAAATCCTGAACTGCTACTCGTCTCGGCCGAGCTGGGCGGCGGCGCCCAAAACGCCGAGCTGGGCGGCAGTGCCTAGCTCGCCCGAGCTGGGATGCCCATCTCGGCGAGCTGGGCCTCCCGGGGTGAAATTTCACCTTTTTTTTAGAACAGAAAGGAAACAGAAAGCATATACGGTGGGGTTCAAATATTGACAATCTAAAAGAAACAAAAATGGAAAAGATAAAAACAATCAACAAAATCCATAGAAAGAGAAATGCAAAAGCTTAAATGATTGCTTCAACTTTTGAATTTAAACCGTAGAAAATCCGATTTTTCCCCCTTACTCCTTTCTCTGGATCTTTGGATTCTTTTCCGTTGTGCTTGGGAGAGAACCCTACGGCCTTTCCTATCTGTCCCTGTTGATCTGAGCTACCTGATTGCTCAGATCCTTGCAGAAGGCTTCATTATTAGCAAGCCTAGCCGAAATCTCTTTCAGGAGAGTCACCACTTCGTCAGATGGATTGAAGCCTCTGATGCTAAGATCTTTGGTGTCGGTGTGGTGCTAAGATCTTGCTCATTAAGTGGGTATCAGCTCCCGGTTTAATATTCTCATTGTTCCTGTTATTGTTCGGAGGGTTGGTCTCAGCCATCTTGATAGGCTCAGTGATTTCGTCTGGCTTGATAATCCTATTTTTCTTGCTCCTACGAAGAGTACGTTCAAGTTCAAGGTTAAGAGGGACACACGGTATTTCCGCTGATCGAGTATGCATATGCTGAAAAGAAAAGATAAATAAAATAAAAATGTTTTCCTTAAAGAAGGAAAGTATAACTATCTAGTATACAAGTTTATCATATAGTCTTATCATACAATATTACATAGTCCTACATGAGTATTTTAATCTGTTTTTGGCGAAACAAGTAATACAAATTTTTACACGACAACATGCCACATTCGTATGGCATATATACAAAAATTAAAAATGTATAACCTAATATATTCAACATATGAACAAGTATATGATAATATACAAACAATTATAGAGAATTATATATATAAACAAGTATAAACGATATAGACAAAGGATATTCACAAACGAATGCCTAAACTAACAAATCGACATTTGGTTCGATATTGCAGAAGAAATAAATCCCCGGCAACGGCGCTAAAAACTTGACGCGTCTCACGGCAATCGCACCGCAAAGCTCAATAAGGGATAAGTGTACCCCGTCGTTATTAAGTAATAAAATCTAGACAAGTCCAGGTATCGAATCTATAGGATTTATTCCTGCAAGTATCGAGCTATTTGGTCTCAGGTGTTATCTAGGCTATGGGGGGTTTGAATTGGGTTTTGATTAAATCAGCCTACTCCTAATTAAATTACCCTTACTCCTATCTAAGTTATTCTACTCCTAAGTGATCTTTTACCAATGTAATTACCCGAAGGGACATGAGGTGATACGATAATAATGAAAATAGATTATATAGACAACGAAATTAAAACCTAATCTAAGTCACTTGTGTCCGAGGCAATTAACCCTACATATCCTCCTGAGGTACCTAGTTCGTGATTCCCTTGTAAGGCTGAAACTAGCTCTAAGGCTCAGCAATTTAGGCTTAATCTTCTATAGGATCGTCAATCCTATAGGCACTGACTAGGTCAGATTTAGCTCGCAATATGTGCCAACTTAATTTTGGGATTATCGAATGAGTTAAACCAATCAGATAAAGCGCAAGACAAAGAATCAAGCAATAAAACAATTGAACAAACAAAACTACAATATATATTAAAGATGCAAAGTATTGTCACGAAAATACAATGAGCCTAGGATACATAACATGGATCAGAGGCTAGACAGAATATAAAAGAAAAAAAATCCCTTTCAGGGAACTTGTCTACCAATGCAGGCGTCTTCCTAGGACTTAAGGATGGAACTTGAGCACTCCTCGATGAACGGAGCTTTGGAGGTGTCTTCAATGGAGGTTTGAAGGAGATGGAGGAGGTGGAGAGGATTTCTCAAGGTGGAAGCTAAGAAAATTACAAAGATAAAAGATATCTATTTTACAATTGAAAAATCCTATTTATAGACACGGTTCGGGCCCTCTTTCTGACCTAATTCGTATCCTTTTGCAGGTGGGAAGACGTGGGGTCGATCGTGGCGTCGTGGGATCGGGAATCAGTCTTTTGACTGATTCCCGCAGGGCAGCTCGACGCGAGCTGGCCCCTTAAGGGCCTGCTCGACGGGCTGGCAGTGCCAGCTCGCTGATTTGCCCCCAAAAAGGCCATTTCGACGAGAAGGAATGCCCAGAATGCTTTGCGCGACTGCTGGATGTCCCGAAACGCAATTTTCACCCGAAATCGTTCCTGTTTTAACCTGCACATGCACGTAAACTCCAAATAACATTAGTTCCGAGGCTAAATTGACCCGTCAATCGCTTATTTTGTGTAAACACTCCGTTTGGTGCGACTTTTGGCGGATCAATTAGCTATAAAAGGTAATGGAAATTTAATGTACATAATAATTTGGCCATATTTGCCTAAAATAATCAGAAAACGAGCCTAAACAACGAAAAGTAAATAGAACATATACAATTTCTAACTAACTCACACAAAAGCATATAAATGCGAGAATTGCTCGCTTATTCATAAAATAACGCTAAAAACCGTGCTAAAACCGTACTCGAAGATAGGGTTTTTGACCCCTATCAGTACCCTTACCCATTAAGAATTAATACAACAACAACAACAACAACAACAAAGCCTTAGTCCCGAAATGATTCGGAGTCGGCTAACATGAACCATCATATAAAACCGTGAAAATCAAGTCGTGTCAGCGACACAGATTCGCTCCCTCCACTCCGTCCTATCCACTACCATATTTTCCTCAATTCCCAATAAACTCATATCACTCTCGATCACCCTCCTCCAAGTTTGCTTAGGTCTTCTCCTACCCCTCACCACTATATCCCTTTGCCACTCTTTGGTTCTCCTAACCGGCGCATCAAGCGCTCTACGTCTCACATGGCCAAACCACCTTAGTCGGTTTTCTCTCATTTTATTCTCAATAGATATGACCCCTACTTTTGTCCTAATTATTTCATTACGCACCCGGTCCTTTCTCGTGTGACCACACATCCATCTCAATATACGCATCTCCGCCACCGACATCTTATGGATGTGGCAGTGTTTCACTGCCCAACACTCCGTACCATATAACAATGCTGGTCTAATTGCCGTCCGGTAGAATTTTCCCTTCAATCTATTAGGCATGCCGGGATCACAAAGGAAACCCGTAGCACTCTTCCACTTCGACCAACCAGCTTTAATCCTATGAGCAACATCTTCATCTACTTCTCCATCCGTTTGGATAATAGATCCTAAATACCGGAAGCAATCCGAGGCCTGAACAACTCTCCCATCTAGGGTGATTGTCCCTGCCTCCCTACTCCTACGGCCGCTAAACTTACACTCCAAATATTCTGTCTTACTTCGACTCAACTTAAAGCCTCTAGATTCTAGAGTTTGCCTCCATAGTTCCAACTTCATATCCACTCCTTCTTTCGTCTCATCAACCAACACAATATCATCTGCAAACAGCATGCACCATGGTATACCATCTTGAAGTGAACTTGTTAGTTCATCCATAACGATGGCAAAAAGAAATGGGCTTAGTGCGGAACCTTGATGCACTCCAATCGTAATAGGAAACTCTTCAGTCTTCCCAACACTAGTACGTACACTCGTGCATACTCCCTCATACATGTCCTTTATGATGTCAATATATTTCCGCGAAATGCCTTTCCTTACCAAGGCCCACCAAAGTACTTCCCTTGGTACCTTATCATATGATTTCTCCAAGTCAATGAAAACCATATGCAAGTCTTTCTTCTTATTTCGATAGTGCTCCATTAATTGTCTCATTAGATGGATGGCTTCCATAGTTGATCTTCCCGGCATAAAGCCAAACTGGTTTTCCGAGATCTTCACCGTCCTCCTTAGCCTTTGTTCAATCACTCTCTCCCAAAGTTTCATAGTGTGACTCATTAATTTGATTCCCCCATAGTTGGCACAATCTTGGACATCGCCTTTGTTCTTATACATAAAACAAAAAATATTATAAATTTAATAAATCATCCATCTAAAAGTTGAACAAATTGAACCTTAATCAATAAAGATAAAGTACATTAATGGTATCACTCAATGGTTGAAGAATAAAAGATCGGGGTTTAAACCTCACATCCTACATCTAAAAAATAATAATATTTTTTAATATATAAAAAATTTATAACGGGTACCGGGTACTCTGGGGGTATTCCCATACCCGTCTCATACTTGTCACGAGTAATGGTTTTGATCTCATACCTGTCTCACACCCTTTTTTTTACAGGGTACAAATAGTCCTATTAGGGTCGGATAGTGACGGGTATCCGCTGGTACATTACCTGTTACCATCCCTAACCGAAGCAAGTAAAAGAGCTTCTGAATTACAATAGAAGATTGATTCTAATATAGAACGCAGATGAAGTACTACCTCTATATGAATATGAATGTGCATAATGCTTTTGCTCTATTTTCACTTGAGAATTTTCTTTATGTGTGTTGATGGTCAGTTGTAGAATGAGAAAAGTCTTAGCTTTTATAATGAAGCTTTTGGAGAAGGATCTGTTTGAATTTCAAACTAGCCGTTTGGAGGGAAACGAATTTGTCACCATCAGCCTCAGTCTTCTGTGCCAAAAGGTTACCGTTTGATGCATCACGGGCTTCTGTCTCTTAAGTCGCGCGTCCTTCTGACTTCCGGTGTGGCAGACTTGTAATCTTTCCAATTTAGAGAGATGTTGGGGGATAAGACTTCTGACATCTATCCTTTATGCCATTTTGGGAATGACTTGATGTTGACATAATGTCAACACCTTATGGGTTGTTGCTTCTGTCTTTCGGGCTTCCAAATTTTGGGCAAATTACAAGGCTTTGGCTCTTTAATTCATTTGAGGCCTTTTTAGTTGTTCTTTAATTTATGCTTTAACTTGTAATCACACTTAACAAATATATTAGCATAAAACAATTTATTTAAATTTTTTAATTAAATATTTTGGGATCTAATTCCATAATTATTATTTTTGTTAGAATCAAAACCTTATTGTGGAAATTGTGGTTCAACAACTAGGACCAAGTAATAGGAGTAGTCTAGCTTGGAGCCAAGTCCAGATTCCTCAACCCTTCTAAAAAAAAGAACTCAAAAGCCAATCTTTTAGTGGGCTTCGTACATTATGAAGGCATTATCCTCCATCCTATTATTGGCTCGAAACTTAAGCCTAGGATCCTTGAGGGTGTAGGGTCCCCTAACGCGATACATAATGGCTATCAATGTCATGTCGTTTTATAGGATAATAATTCTTGAACAAAACGTTCATAATGTATGAATTTGGTCCCTTAGACACCCCCATCGATTCTTCTTATGCCATAACCTAGTCTTTGTCAGCCTCCTTAAACTTACAGGAAAAGAAAAATTTCTTGGTATATTGTGCCATAGTAGGGAAGAAAACCTTGGCGTAACGTGTAACAACCTCAAACCTCTCTGACTTTTCGATAATTAGACTCGTCCAAGAAACCTTTACTGAATAGAAAATTTTGGACAGTTCACAAATGACAGACTCAAAGAAACAATTTCTAATTTTCAAAGGGCAAGTGTATGAGAATTCACACATAGCAATAGAGAAATAAAATAGAAAAAGGTGTGAAGTAAGAAGACTAACCTAAATATAAAAGAAATTATCTTATTCTTAGGTTAGAATGAAGAACGATTGCGCCTTTTCCACTTTATATCCAAGTTCCAGTTAAGATGAAAAGGTCTTATGATTCAACCTCTTATTGATCCTAGGAAAAGATGATCATTTTTTTTTTTGATGGTAGGAAAAGATGATCATTAAGACCCCAAGAAATAATAGTTGTTTTTTAAGATAAATTTAAAGGACGGTAACATTTTGATGTTCAAATTAGAAAGAGGGAGAAACATCTTTTTTTTGACTCAACTCTCCTGAGACCCATTTCACTCTGAAAAGCCAACTACAAGAACAGGCCCAAAAGCCTAAACCGCCAAATCATTACACCACCAAACTCAAAGGCAGAATGCTATTTCCACATCCTTTCAACTTATAAAACATCCTTCCCACTTTCATAAGGGTAACTTTCTCTCTCCATTATTACAAAATCATAGAATTTCCTTTATTAAACAAAAAAAAACTTTTGCATCAGAATTTACCCTGAGAGCTCACCCTGCACATGTCAACTTTTCTAGACAAAGTTGAACATCAAATAAAATTACCTTGTAAAAAAAAAGGAAAAAGTAAAAATAAACCTCGTGGTTACATCTGTTTTCGAACAACACCCATATGGTTTAAAAGTTTGCAAAATGGTACCTTGGGATTCATTCTGTTAGCAAACACATACCAAATTGACTAACAGTGTTAAAAGTCAAAAGGAAAAGAGTTCATTTGGTCCTTATATTTATTTATTTTATAAATTAACCCCCTTATTATCTAATCATCACAAACAAACCCCAAAATAAAAAATTAATATCAAATATACCCTCTTCTCCATCTCTCTTTAATTAATTATTTTTCTTCTTCTCTTCTCTCTCCTCTTTGTTAATTTCTCTCTCTAAAATCAATTGATTTTCAAATCCATGCTATAATTAGATATATATGTATTTAAAATTTAGAAAATTGAATATATGCTCTCTTTTAATAACAACAAAGATGATTAAAGAAATAAATAGCAAAATCCATGATTAAAGTCGTAAATTTTAAGTTCATGTCTTAATTTTTAAAGCATTGAGCCCTTGATTCATTTATATAGTGAATGGAGCCCTTGAATGATGCATAAATAAAGCTAGAGCAGGAACAAGCCAAGAGAACAACCAAGAAGAGAGGCAATCAAATGAAGAGAAGAGTTGTGAGTTGAGGTTGCAGATGATTTGGGACGGCCGCCACGAACAGCAAAACGATTGAACTATTATTTGCTAATTCACCAAAGGATTTAACTATTGCTTTGTCGTTTTGATCATCAGATGAACTTGAAACACATTCAGACAGCAAGAGAAGGGTAATCAGAAGGAAATTAAGCTGAAACCTCATTTATGTTGATGAGGTAAACACTGGGAGGCATGAGACAGAATATTACTCTGTGCTTGTCAAGTACGATCAAAAGTTGAAGAAGGAAGTCGAGATCTACAGGGTCAAATTGCCCGGGCCCTTGAAACTAGGGGAGGGCAAACAGGAGAATCAAAATCATGCACTTAAAACTCCATTGAAAATCATTTGATTTAGAAAGAGATTTGAAAATCAATTGATTTTAGAGAGAAATTAACAAAGAGAAGAAGAAAAATAATTAATTACAGATGGAGAATAGGGTGTATTTGATATTAATTTTTTATTTTGGGGTTTGTTTGTGATAATTAGATAATAAGATGAGATTAATTTATAAAATAAATAAATATAAAAACCAAATTAATTCTTTTCCCTTTGACTTTTAACACCGGTAGTCAATTTGTATATGTTTGCTAACGGAATGAACCTCAAAGTACCATTTTACAAACTTTTAAACCAGATGGGTGTGAAGATTGTACCTTACAATGTTAAGGTAAATTAATTAATGATATGATTAATTACTCAATGCATTATCCAATTGGTGTAAAACATTTTACCACATTAAAAATTAATCTTGTTTGGGAGTTTATAGGATGTAAATGAGGTTAAATGTTTAACCTTGTTTTGGAGTTTAAATATGGAGGGGAAGGAAGGTTAAATTTACTCTGCAGAGACAAGAATTTTTAAAAAAGTTTACGTTACTCCCATTAACCTCCAATTTGGAGGTTAGAGTTTGGAGGTTAGAGGAAGTAAACATTTAACCCCATTAACCTCCATTTACTCTGAGAAAATAACTCCCAAACAAGCTTCCATTACTCCCATTTACTCCCATTAACCTCCTCCCAAACAAGGGCTTAAATTCATATGTTCTTATAACAAAAATGGCAAGGTTTTTTGAGGTGTTTACTATTCTGCTAGCTGGTAAATTGATGGTGGAAGCCAGCATAAATGAAGTGAGGCTTCGTTTCATAAACATATTCTCAAGAAATTAAGGCAAAACCAGTAGAGTAGAGATCAGGGATCTAATCTGACCGATGAAAAGTTTTACTAGTTTGAACCGAACAAGACAAATACATTTTCAGGTGATAAATCTATGTTGAACTTGAGCCTCTTATGCTATCAAGATAAAGAAGCTACTTGTTGTCCTTGCCCAAGTAATAATGGCGGAAAACACCTGAGAAATCCTTCATTTCATGACCATCCTCCATCATCTCTGTATATCTGCTAAATAAAAATCACTTCATCACCAATATCTAACAACACTATCAAATAGCTCTTTCATGTTCAACCTTTATATCAAAGAAAGGCACTTTACATCTCTAGAGCTTGGGATGTCAAAGGGCATTTCAGAGCGGCAGCTTTGGCTGATGCTGCAGCTAGGTTTAAGTCTTTAGCCTGGATCAATATTAATTAGATTGAGAGAAGAAGAAGCAAGAAGATCTTATTTATGAATCACAAATTACAGTACAACAGATACAAAAAGGTATTTATACTATTTCAACTATCTATCCTATCTAGCTCACATGTAGTGTATGCACTACATAATGCCACATCATCATTCATATAATCTCTCGATACGTTATCAATTTTCAGGGTAATTTCATTGGCCTCCCTTTTCCAATGGGCCAATGGAAAGAAAGACCATTGTGTTTGTATTAGATGTTCAAAGAATTTGGTTTGCAAGTATGAGACTTCACAAATTTGATGTTGAATTTGATATGTTGATATGCATGTCAATGGATGCATTAGAGAGGTTGCAAATATAATTAGCTCTCATATGCATGCATAATCTTATCGTAGTTAAGCATACGTTTTATACAGTATCAAAGTTATTGTAGTTGGATGATTAGATATAGTTAGTAGTTGGCATTTAAGTAAGTAGTTGGGAATTAATTGTTGTTTGTGTATATATATATACTTGTAATACCTTTGAGTAATAATAAGAAAACACTTTCAAATAACCCTTGTGTGGTTACATGGTATCAAAGCCAAGCATTTTGGCTTAGGGAGTTGTTTCTCTGATTTTGAACGGTAAACACGGTCCGGGTTGGAAGTCGTTTTTTCAAACACCTCCGTTCATCTCACCGCCCTCTCCATTGGATTCCTCTGCCGCCGATCTGTCGGGTCGCACAACTCTGGCAACCAGAAAGGCCGCGCGTAGGGCTCACGCGCCGCCTCTGTTTCCGACGCGCCGCCCACTCGTCGGCGCGTGAGGGCACGTGGCTGCTCCGTTCGCCGCCGTTTTTCTTCTCCCAGCCTCGCCTCTGTATTTCCGGCCCGTCTGTGTGGTTAGTTTCTCGTTGTGGCAACTCCGGTCAGTCTCCTTTGTGGTTGCTCCGGCTTGTGTTCGGTTTGACTCATATTTCTGATCTGATTTTTCTTTTCAATTGAGGTTGCTATATTTGCTCTACTTTATCTTGGTCCTGTTAAAATTATTAGTAGTGCCTTTACTGTTCTTTGAATTTTTTGGTGGTAATTGTCATTTGCTTGGATTGAGAATGAGTGATGAAAGGCATAAGAAAGTCATGACTGAAATTACTGTTGGCACCACTCGAATTACGGACAGAAAATTGACTGGAGTTAAGGATTATACTCAGTGGAAATGTACTATTACTCGGTACATTAATAGTATTGATTTGGGGGATCATTTGAGTAATAATCCTCCACCTAGAGATGATCAGGGAAGTAGGAAGAAATGGATAATGGTAGACTATAAACTGTCAGAATACTTTGGACTCTACTATTGATGACATTGTAACTCATTGTGATACTTTCAAAGAAATGTGGGAATACTTAGAGTCTATGTATGCTAGTAAACAAGACTTGACTCATATTCATAACTTGTTGTCTTCATATTATCGTCCTCAGAGAAAAGGTCGCACATTCTTTCAGTATTATAATGAATGTAAGCAGATTTGTGAGGAGAAGCGGACTCGATTTCCTATGACAGCCGATGTTAAGCAGATGCAAGAGGATGATGATCGTATATTTGTTCTTGGATTTCTGGAGGGTCTTGGTCCTGAATTTGAAATAGCACGCAGCCAGATATTGACCAGTGGGACACTTCCCTCCTTTGCTGACCTCTATGGTCGACTTCTTCCTGTGTGTAAGGATATTGAAAAGACGTCTGATGTGATGTCTCAAGAGACAATGGCTCTGGTGAGCAATGCGACACATGGAGTTCAAAGTGGTCCTCAGAATTCCACTACTCACCGTATCTCTCAAAGTGGTCCTCAGTTATGCCATCATTGCGGTAAAGAAGGACATATTAAGAACTGTTAGAAGCTACATGGTCGACCTCAGAAAAGTAACAATCGGAAGTTTGCTCACATTGCTGCGGGTGATGGTATCCTACCGTCCCCCCAATCTTCATCTCCTACTGTCACTATCTCTGTTGATGAATATGCTCGACTTCAGCAACTGTCTCTTGATCATGGTGCCTCCCAGTCTGCTACTACTGCTTTGGCTAATACAGGTAATCGGGCTGCTTGTCTCTCCACTTCATCCCGTAGTTGGGTTATTGATTCTGGTGCTACCGATCACATGACTGGTAACACAGGTATTCTTTCTTCTTTTGATTCTAATACCAATCTGCCATCTGTTACTTTAGCTAATGGAGCCATCGCTCCTGTAAATGGTCATGGAACTGCTCATCCTACCTCCAAAATCTCTTTATCCTCTGTTTTATGTCTTCTCAATTTCCTTTTAATCTGTTATCTGTTAGTCAACTCACCAAAGCCCTTAATTGTTGTGTTGTTTTCTTCCCAAATTATTGCCTTTTTCAGGATCTTGGGACGAAACAGAATATTGGTAGAGGGAAACTGGTGAATAGGTTGTATGTTCTTGACTCCACTGAAGCGGTGCCAAGACCAATTGCCTGTACAAGCTCCTCTCTGTTGCAGCTTCATTGTCAGTTTGGTCATCCATCTCTTCCTGTCTTGCAGAAAATGTGTCCGAGTCTTCCAAGGAACTCTATTTTGGAGTGTGAAGCATGTCAGTTTGCTAAGCACCATCGAGTCCCATATTTTCCTCGAATAAATAAACGTGTTGAGTCTGTCTTTGATTTAGTTCACACTGATGTGTGGGGTCCTTGTCCTATTGTTTCTAAACTTGGTTATCGTTATTTTGTGATTTTTGTGGATGATTTTTCTCGAGTTACATGGCTTTATCATTTGAAGCACCGTTCAGATTTATTTACTGTTTTTTGTGCTTTTCATGCTGAGATTAAAACTCAATTTAATAAAAATATCTGTATTTTGCGAAGTGACAATGCCAAAGAATACTTATCCAGTACTTTTCAGTCATACCTTCTACAACATGGTATTATTCATCAAACGTCATGTGTTGTTACACCACAACAGAATGGTGTAGCTGAAAGGAAGAATCGCCATTTACTTGAAGTCACCCGGGCTATCATATTCCAAATGCAAGTCCCGAAAGTGTTTTGGGCAGATGCTGTTTCCACTGCCTGTTACCTCATCAATCGTATGCCGTCCGCTGTTCTTCAGGGCCAGATTCCATACTCTATCCTATTTCCTTCTCAATCTTTATTTTCTCTTGCCCCTCGTATTTTTGGGTGTACTTGTTTTGTACACGATATTCGTCCTCAAGTCTCCAAACTCGACCCCAAATCTCTCAAGTGTGTCTTTTTGGGATATTCTCGAAGTCAAAAAGGGTACCGTTGTTACTCTCCATCCTTGGGGCGCTATCTTGTGTCGGTCGATGTCACGTTCTTTGAGAATACGTCTTTCTTCCGTCCTTCTTCCCCTTCACCCTCTCTTCCTGCTGATACATCTGATGATGATTTTTTGATCTATACTGTAAGTGAACAGGTTGTCCCTCGTCCTCCTATTCGTCACATTTATTCTAGGCGTGTGCAGCCTGCGGTTACGGCACCTGCTCCAGGACCAGTCACCAATGATACCTCATCTGTTTCGGCTCCAGATCCTACACCTTCATCTGAACCCAGTCTTGATCTCCCTATTGCTCTTCGGAAAGGTACAAGGTCTTGCACTTACCCTATCTCCTCCTTTGTTTCTTATAATGCCTTATCACCCCCTTCCAAGTGTTTTGTAGCTACCTTAGATTCCATTGCAGTTCCAAAATCCATTTCCGAGGCTATGGCTCATCCTGATTGGCTAGAGGCAATGAAAGAAGAACTGAAGGCACTCGAACAAAATCACACTTGGGACCTTGTGGACTTACCAAAAGATCGGAAGAAAATTGGTGCTCGGTGGATCTGGACTGTTAAGATGAATCCTGATGGTACTGTTGCTCGAGTGAAGGCTCGCTTTGTTGCTAAAGGCTATGCTCAGACTTATGGTCTTGATTATTTCGATACTTTCTCTCCTGTTGCCAAACTCACTTCTGTCCTTCTGTTCATTTCTTTAGCTGCCACTTACAATTGGGAGCTTCATCAACTGGATGTTAAAAATGCTTTCTTGCACGGTGACCTGAATGAAGAGGTTTATATGGAGCAACCTCCTGGCTTTGTTGCTCAGGGGGAGTCTGGAAAGGCGTGCAGATTAAGAAAGTCTCTGTATGGGTTGAAGCAATCTCCTCGTGCATGGTTTGGTAAATTCAGTGCCGCAGTAATGGAATTCGGCTTACACAGAAGTGCATATGATCCCTCTGTTTTCTACTTCAGTTCTAGCTCTGGATGCACTCTACTGGTTGTGTATGTTGATGATATCATAATTACAGGAAGTGCTGTTGATCGGATTAAGGAGTTGAAGAAGTTCCTTGGTACTTGCTTCCAAACAAAGGATCTTGGTCCTTTGAAATACTTCTTGGGAATCGAGGTATCTCGCAGTAGGAAAGGAATTTGTTTAAATCAGAGAAAATACTGTTTAGATATGTTGAAAGATGCAGGTCTAATTGAGGGAAAGACTTGTGATGCTCCAATGGTGCCCAATGTGAAGTTGAAATCTGATGATGGTGACTTACTCAAAGAACCTGAGAAATACAGGAGAATTGTGGGCAAACTGAATTATCTCACAATTACTCGTCCTGACATTTCATTTCCTGTGAGTGTGGCAAGTCAATTCATGTCCTCACCTAGAACAACGCATTGGGATGCTGTTACTCACATCCTGAAGTATCTAAAGGGAGCTCCTGGACGAGGCCTGTTATATCAAAATCATGGACATCACATCGCAGAAGGCTTCACTGATGCAGACTATGCTGGAGATTTGTCAGACAGACGCTCTACTACTGGGTACTGTTATTTGTTGGGGGAAATCTAGTTTCATGGAAGAGTAAGAAGCAAAGTGTTGTTTCTAGATCCAGTGCAGAATCTGAATACCGAGCTATGGCACAGGCTATGTGTGAACTTGTGTGGTTACGTCGTCTACTTGGCGAAATTGGGTTTGACCAGATAAAACCAATGAAGTTATATTGTGATAATAAGGCAGCTATCTATATTGCAAATAACTGTGTGTTTAATGAAAGAACAAAGCATATAGAAGTTGACTGTCATTTTACTCGAGAGAAGTTGGAGGATGGTACAATCACAACTCCACATGTCAGAACCGGAAGTCAATTAGCAGATGTGTTCACCAAGGCTTTACCAGGAACTCGAGTCAATTATATTTGTAACAAGTTGGGCATGATAAATATCTATGCTCCAACTTGAGGGGGAGTGTTACAGTACTAATTAGATATAGTTAGTAGTTGGCATTTAAGTAAGTAGTTGGGAATTAATTGTTGTTTGTGTATATATATATACTTGTAATACCTTTGAGTAATAATAAGAAAACACTTTCAAATAACCCTTGTGTGGTTACAGATGATAAGCTTCAAAAATATTGGTCATGAGGAGTATATGGATTAATTGTAATTAAGGGGGCAAATAACAAAAACCATTGTTGATGAAATCATTGTGCTACCATAATTAGGTTAAGAATACCAACCATAAGCTTAGTTGCAAATCCACCAGCATAATTTCTTGATGCAGGCACACCTTCCATCACTCCAGGAACTGGATTATAGCTATCACTGCCGTATTGGAGAGTTTTTATTAGCACCTCAAATTGTTTAAAATCCAATTTTCTTTTTCACATTACAATGAGGTGTGTGCATGCCTCCGAATAGTTAATTGATAAATGTACTAATGAAAACATGATATAGTAAGACAAAGGATGTCTTGAATGCGGGACTTGTAGGAGAAAGGTGTGAACTTCACAGAAAAATCCAAGTACGTGATATGGGATTTCCAATTATTTGGTACATCCATTAGACGTCATATGTGACTCTAAAGATCAAGAATGCATTTGAATCAATTGGATTTTTTTGCTTCTCAAGTTCGTCAAATTTTGTGGAATTTACCACCTGCCTTTTAATTTGAACTTCAAATATGTCTTTTCTTCTTCATTTGATAGAAGTAAATTAAATTCTTAATCACATATGATGCCCTCTGTTATGAAACTAAGTCAACTCAGAGGTTAATGCAAAAGGCTGGTTGACTAAAAAGAAAGCTAGTAAATGTTAGAACAGATGGGATAGCAGAAAAGCATTAGATACCTACTCCAAGATCGAGCAGATGAAGAGTTAAAAACCTCCGTTAGAGTGTCAGCTTCAATCCCAAGTGACTGACCAAGAGCAAGAGCTTCTGATACTCCAAGCATGCCCACAGCCATTGCCAAATTGTTGCAAATTTTTGCTGCCTAAATAACATAAGCAAAATGAATTCAGGATCTCAAAATTTGAATCCTGAGGCCAAACAAATAACGAATCTGAAAATACTTTCACAAGCATATAGTATGATTTTCATTGGCAATCGATCTGTTTTCTCTATCCTACAAAATCTGTATAATATAGAAAGAGAAAGGTGGATACTTAAGCAAAGAGCACCAGAAAGAGTTTGATCAAATAAAGCTTAGCTGTGTGGGCTACAGTCGGTCCAACTTTTTCTGAACTTTTTTCAGATTTGTCATTCGGATGGTGATGACATGAAAGACAGCTCTACAAGGGCATGTCAAACAGAAGTATTCGACGTCCTCAAAAAAGAGACTAACTAGATGAATTTTGCCGAAGAAAATCATAGAAGTAGATTATATAGATCATCACCAAAGATCGAATAACCAGCTACATGCTGCTGTTCAAAAGTTTGTGCTAGAGATGATGGATAAGTATTTGAATAATAAAAACAGAAACAAAATTCCACTTGATAATCGTAGACTGTTACATCCATTTGTGAGATTATACCACCAACAAAAATATCTCGGCTTAAAGTATTATTTGTCCCCTGATCTGATCTATTAAAAATGTTTGCTCCCCTTGACCTATTATTTTGTGACATTGACCCCTGACGTATAGCAATCAATCACATTTGGTCCCTAAGGTATAACAATCAATCACATTTGGTCCCTAAGGTATAACAATCAATCACATTTGGTCCAATTTAGATGGAAATTAACGTGTATGTAAGGAGACCTGTTAAATCGCACTTGAGATGATTGCTAACAAGGTGGAGAAGAATTGATGGTTGTAGAAGCGGACAAGTGCTTTTCAGGTGTGAAATATGCAGATTGACAAAATATTATAACAATTGTGATGCGATTAGCAATCATCAAAACCAAACATTTAACGGATCTCCTTATATACACGCTAATTTTCGTCTAAATTAGACCAAATGTAATTGATTGCTAGGGGGTAAACACAAACATTTTTTATATGTTCAGGAGTTAATGTCACAAAATAATAGATCAGGAGGAAAACGCAAACATTTTTTATGGATCAGGGGCTAAATAGTGCTTTAAGCTAATCATCTCCCTTCCTACATCAAGAAACAGTAAAACAAAAATAGGAGTTAGGAAAGGTAAAAAATTTGGGGTTTCTATTTGTTCTGTTTGTGATACTGCTACTGAACTGTTTTCATGTCTTCCTTTATTTATGAACATGAATACATGATGCATTACTTTTTCTTGTCCTAGTAATCTGCAGCATATTGAAGTTTTCTACTACACCAAAAGTTTAATTTTCTGAAACCATCTGCACAACTTTCATCTCCACATAGAGATGATAAGATGCAGCCACTTCCTTGTACAGTTCAATTATGTGATTCTATTAGAAAAGAAAATTATCCCATATATATATATATATATGAAGATTAGAAAACAACTAACTTTTATAAAAGGAAAGTTCTATTAGAAACAAAATTCCAAACCATCTCAATACAAGAATACTCTTTTCTCAAATCCATCAATCTGATAACAGACACATAAAAAAATGTAAATTCAGCAAGAAACGGAAAAGCCCAAAAAGCTACTACAAACACATACTAACTCTGATTTCATCCACCACTTATTTCACCATGCCTCAATTAAACAAACACACACACAGAGAGAGAGAGAGAATAACTAAAACAGCAAGAAAAATAACTTACTGAACCAGTGCCTGCTGCACCACAGTAGATAGTATTTTTGCCCATTGATAGAAACAAGGGTTTTGCAGCCAGATAAGCCTCCTCAGAGCCACCAACCTGGAACGAAAACGATCTTCTGTGTATAAAAAGAACATTACAAGAAAACAACCTTTATGTGCCCCCAACCTAAACACTTATTATTTAAATAACATAAATGTTCCTTGTCCAAAAGTTTTATCATCTACAGAATGAAATAGCCTGTAATGCACTATAGGGAAAATATCATGTAAATAAAACCTTAAACTGATCTATGGCCAAGGAATCTTCTGTTGTTAAAGAATAAGTAACAAAATGGCAAAGTAAATAGTACTTAATCCAATTGAACTATACTTCAATCTCCAAGTTGGGTTCAACAAACTTCCTTTAAGGCCATTTTACATATCAAGGGCCACTTTTTCAACTATAAACATTTATAAGATAAATCATTTCTATTCTATCCAAAACGGCCAATTTCAACTGCATTGCGGCCACTCTTTCTCAATTTGCCATCTAAAGGTTTATGTTGAATAAAAAAAAGGGCGGCCCGGTGCACTACCCGTCCTTGCTAAGCAAGGGTCAGGGGAGGGGTCCCACCACAAGGGTGTACTGGGCAAGCCTTCCCCTGCCAATTTTTGTTGGCAAGAGGCCGCTCCTAAGACTCGTACCCTTACCTCTCAGTCACACGACAACAACGTTTACCGTTGTGCCAAGGCTCGCCCTCTTAAAAGATGATACCAGTGCACGACAGAGTAAAATATATGATACCAAAAATTTAATAAATAAGCAAACAGACGTTTCATGTGATTGTATTTTGCAGCAAAATCAGAGGTAAAGAGTACCATAAAAGTAAGACTTCCAGTCTCTGCAGCAAGAACACCTCCAGAAACAGGAGCGTCTAACATGACAGGTTTGTCCCAATGATCTGCATAAATTATATTGTTAGTTGAAGCATGGAGGTAACTAGGAATATTGTATTATGTAATCTTTAGGAAAATTGCTAAAAACATAACAAGTAAAAAATAAGCATTTTTACCTTTATTCATTAGGCCCAACAGAAATATTATGTTTAAAAAGAAGATAGATCAACACAAGAACTTTGAGTATAATCTCTACTTTGGTTTATGAAATGAGAAAAAATCTGCACCCCCATATTTCCAGGACCATTAATCCACTTTATAATCTCATTACTTGCAACCCACTCAAATGTCTCCACGGTTGAAAAACAGAAGAAACAGGATTTTGTCAATTATCCCACAAGTCAAGGGATTACTTGTACATTGGGATAAGAGTTCAAGCTAAATACCTTCTCTAACATGTTTTGAGGCAAAATTTCTCAGATAATAAAATAAAAAGACTAATTTGGACTCCTTTGCCTCACGAAATCTTTAGATTGTTTGTCATGATTATTTTTGCTTCTCTTACATACTTCTACCAGCTGTTAGATCCATCATATATCTTACCATCACCATATATGCACTAACTTGTAGCTATATTCCAAGGAAATGGCTCTCGAGAAAAAATATATGGGATATTTCTAATGTCAAAGTATTGGCATGTTTTTATTCAATCCAATAACTAAAAGTGGCATGTTGAAGCTAGTTTGTGAAAGCTATCAACTTATAAACTATTTTCATACTCCAAGTTAAATAAGATAAAACTCAAAACCTACTATTCAAGCTATCATCTTACTAAAAGTGGCATGTTGAAGCTAGTTTGTGAAAAAATGTTGACACATCCTATAAATATTTATCAGGCACAGCCCAATACGACATAAAACTAAGAGCTAAACGATGGAATTTCATTCACAGGATTTCTATTCTAAAAGGCAGCATTATAAAGACTTATTATGCATTTGTATACGTGTGGATGTGTGTGTCAGAGAGAATAAATTAATAGTTCAAGTACTTAATGCAATCAACAGATCAAATCAATAATTTAATAAAGAATTGTATCACATAATCGAACAATTGAAAAAATTATTCTATACATCTCCTGACCGATGGTTCAGAAACCATAAACATGAACAATTAGAAAGTGGGGAAGTTAAGAAAAATATTGTTACTTCTATGCAAACACATATACCTTTCTTTTCTTTTAGAATGAAAGTAGATACCCTTGCTGCAAGCTTGCTAGATGTCTCTGGATCAATGGTAGATGAATTTATCAACAACTGTGGTCGGAGTAGGCTTCCATCATGAAGCAAACCATTTGATCCAGTGTAGACATCCAACACCTACATTATTTCGATTGGTTTGTTCACACTGGTGATAGAAAAATCATTGCGAAAAAAAAGTAAACCAAATAGTGAAATGAAAGCTTTCAAATATTATGATAGATTCATACAAACAGCATAGTTTTCAGAAATTTGAGCACCTACACAGCCAAAATCAAGACCGCAAATAAATGTAAATGTAGAGTCCTCTTTTATTCAAAATTTATAGGAAATCTACAATTTTAAACAATAGTTAGTGGTGAAAAGAAAAAATTAAACACTATATTTGATACCTTCTTTTTCTACAATATCTTTAAAGGTAAATTATTGCAGACAACTGTTATTAGAATCTTATGATTCGCTACTCGATTCAATTCAATTCTTTTTCAAGCCGAATCTATAGGGTGACTCTAAATTATAACAGAAGCTTACGATTCTCAATTCAAATCATATGATTTGATTCGATTCAGCTCTACTTCGAGCCGGATCCTCATCACCGTTCATCACAAACTTCAACAATACAAACTACTAAAATCACTCTCCTCTAGTTCGATTATTATTTATCAAAATTTAGCAACTACAACTAGTTTCATTCGATCATTATCAAGTTGACAACAAGGCAAAAAAGCAGAGTCAGAACTCAAACTCAAACTCAAACTCTCCATTAAGTCATTAAATGGAGTCCAATTTGTGAATTAGTTTTATTAGGATTGCATTTGCATTAGATTTGAATTCTAAGTAATTGGTTGATATGATTGTTTTCTTTTGACATTAAAATTGTGTTTCTAGACTAATATTTGATAATATTTTAAGTTCAACATGGTAAATATTTTATTTTTTTATAGTATTATGAATTTGAACCGAACCTTACTATTCGATTCACGAGTCACGATTCACAAAATGTGGATTTCGATTCACGAGTCGAATCTCAATTTGACAACTATGTTGCAGACCACAAGAAGCAACCACACATTGAACAAATATGTACTGAACATCAACAGAAATAGTCAAATAAAACCCAATACTCACATGAGATGATGAAGGCAACATTGTGATAACAACATCACTTGCTTCTGCAACCTCGAATGGAGTTTTTTTTGTTGGAATTCCCATGTCAGAAAACATCTTAATGACATTACAATTTCTGAAATAAAATCAAAATTTACATTTGATTTTAAATGCAAATGAGTATGTTTCTCTTCTCCACATAATAAGCAACAAACTTGAATTATAATGCTGACCAAAAAAAAAAATTCACACCTATATACTTGCTAGATTAATATTATCTCAAACAAGTACTGAAGGAACTTTGCTTGGAATGCATATCAACATGCATACACTATGAAGTAAAAAGGAAGAAAAAAAGGAGAGGGTGTGGAAGGGGAAGAAGGTTGAAAGGCTTGTGCCATACATGTCATGAACAGCCAACTTGTATCCAGCTTTAATTAGGTTATTTGCCATTCTTGATCCCATATTTCCCAGCCCTATGAATCCAACATTCTGTGATACATCATCAATCATATAAAAGTGCAACAATTAGATGAACATGCATGAAACAAGACAAGGGGGATTGTGGAATAAAAACAAAACATAATGCAACAATTTAGCATCTCGCGTTTCTCAAAACTTGGTATAAAGAGCTACATTATGCTGTTTTAAACACACACACACACACACACACACACACACAAATAAATAAATAAATAAATAAGAGTACACTTTTATAACCTGCAACAGTTCAACCAGAAGGATATCTATAACAATTTAAGCCTTGGAAATAAGTATATCAGTAGTGTTCATTCAGAATACAGGTGAACATTACTTATAAATATATATATCACCCACAAGTCCTTTTCAGTTGCACATGCATATTATGCACCTGATGGAATCCCACATCGCTTTCAAATTTCACAAGGTTCAAAATTAAATATAAATAAGCCCACATCTACGAAGTTCAATTCTCTTATTTTTATCAGGAATTTCTATCTCAAGTTCAACAATGTCACTCTTGCACATTAATATAATAGCTTTTAAATTTCATTCCTTGGTCAATTTGAAGGAAATATTACATCTCTAAAGTAAAATAATACACAACTGAAGAACATTCAAAGTGAAAAAAGAAAAATGAAATTCATATTCAAGCATTTGTTAGGGAAATTCATATTATAAGGGAGGGTTGATCATGAGTGATTCAGATAGAATAGTAGTGATTTAAACAAAAAATGAGAAAGGGGAAGAAATTGCAAAAAGGGGTTACCTCAAACTGGGATGAAGCTGCTGATGCAGAGAAGTTGCGTACAGGAGCATGTAAGGAGAAGGTGGATTTGATTTTGATGGCAGAAAACAGTGTTCTCGCTCTGCTCATCGCCATGGATATAATCGTGTTTACAGATTTGAAATACAAGATTATTTATAATATATGGATTTCAATCGAGTCAAAGTATGTTATAAGTGACGTGTTAATTCATACTTGACCTATCATGTCTGAACGCAACCGCTGTATGTTCACATGATATCGTTCGTTGGCGGTCTGTACCTACCGATACCGTCTCAGTGTTTGAAATTGAGAATCCGTTATTTTTGGCCCACCAGTTACCTGAACTTGTCGTAGATTGGCTACTGAACTTTATAATAAGTGGCCCATCAGTTATCTAAACTTGATTATTTGGTATCACCAACTTCTTATATATATTCATCAGCTTCCTAAATTTGCTTATTCTGTAACAACTAAATACAAAAATCATAATACTAAATTGGATTAAGATGCAAAAATACTCGATGTATTGGGTCAGGAGTAATTTTATCCCCTAACATCTAAAATGGTGTCATTTTACTGCTAACGTTGGAAGCCAAGAGCAATTTCAACCCTAACATTGATAAATTGGGTTAATTTTAGAAATAATTCATCAAACTGTCTTTTCAATCATGAATCTTGTCATCTACACTTCACATGTGCATCATTTTATCAGTAACAAATCACAAACATATATTGGGATGTAAAAAATAAAAAAAATATACTGACTTTTGTACGAATTGGACAAAAAAATTCACTAAATTTATAAATTTGCTCTTGGCTACTAATGTTTAGGGGTAAAATTACTCCTCATCCAAAACGTTATGCGTATTTTTGCATCTTAATCCGATTTAGTATTATGGTTTTTGTATTTAGTTGTTACGGAATAAGCAAGTTTAGAAAGCTGGTGAGACACTTGCAAAGTTTATGGAGCTAATAAATTTTTATGGACAAGTTTAGGGAACTGGTGATATGAAATAAGCAAGTTTAGAGAGCTGGTGAGATACTTGCAAAGTTCAGGGAGTCAATCTACTATTACGGCCAAGTTCAAAGAGCTGGTGATGTATTAGGCCGTTATTTTTTCTTGATTGGTCTTTTATAGTGTTTTTTTGGGCCTACACAATTTTTAACTGTTTAGATGTCATCTAAACGATCATGAAAAAATATTTTTTATTATTAATTTTTTTTGTTTCATTTTAATTCACTTTTGAACATTATGATATAGTTATTCATGAAATATGTTTATTATTTTCGAATATTTTAATTTAATTGTGTTCTCTACTTATTTTTATGATATGGTTTAAAACTTTAAGAACATCATTTAATAAATTTTGGTGAATTATATTATTTGTGAACATTATATTTTATTACTTTGAATTGTTTCAATGATATTGTTATTGAAATATTGATATTTATACATTTCTAAAGATATATGTTACAAATATACGTATTTTTAGATAGTATAATACATATTTTAATTGATTTATAAAACAATTTTATTGATTTACAAATACAAAAATACAAATTTGATTAATCTTTAAGGTCATATCCGTCCGACTAGTGCTTAGCATTTATACAACTTTGCTGGATATATATACATGGGAAAATTAACAAAAAAAAAAGGGTATTTCTAAATACCGCCTCTAATTTCCGGTTCACCGCACTGTTTTGACCATTTTACCCTTGTCATTTTTTTCCCTCTAAAACCTTCAAAACTCTCTCTAGTTTTCTCTCCCGAGCACAAATCCCGGATTTGAAAAAAATGGATCAAAGCATTCCCGAAGACAATGAGTTCGAACACGAGGTAATATTACGAGAATTAAAAACGTTATTTAGCTTTTTTTTTTATTCGGTTTTTGCCTGGGCGGGTGGCGATTACCACCCGTTCCTTAGGCCGAACGGATGAACTACCCGTTCGGCCTAAGGAACGGGTGGTAATCGCCACCCGCTCCACCCATGGAACGGGTGGTACGCGCCACCCGCTCCACCCATGGAACGGGTGGTACGCGCCACCCGTTCCACCTTTGGAACGGGCAGTACGCGTTGCCCGTTTCCACCTATGGTGAAACGGGTAGCCTACCCGTTCAGGCCAAAATGGGCAGAAATTGCCCCGAATTAATTTTGAACGGGAGAAATAGCCCCGAAGTATTTTTTTTTGTAATTTTAATGTCAATTTTTCGTATATTCAGGTACCGATAGAAGATTGGAACCCCGATAACATTGATTATAGTTCGCGTTTCATAACGGATACCGTTTTCCCCTCCAGTCAGGATGCTATTGATTGGGCAAAAAAGATAGCTATTCAGAATGGGTTTGAGCTTGTAATATCTTCGCACAAAAATGGGGGAAAACAGAAGTTGTTGCGCTGTTCACGGGGTGAACGATATAGAGTTGTTGTGAAAAATGATGAAGATCCTGCAATTAGAAAAAGTAAAACTAAAGCGTGTCGCTGTAAATTTCAGATTAAAGCCTATCAACATGCAGACCTTTCG
The DNA here is from genome assembly GCF_963576675.1 of Euphorbia lathyris. Taxonomy (NCBI): domain Eukaryota; kingdom Viridiplantae; phylum Streptophyta; class Magnoliopsida; order Malpighiales; family Euphorbiaceae; genus Euphorbia; species Euphorbia lathyris. The sequence continues at coordinate 67,144,954 of NC_088910.1, forward strand.
GGATGGGGGATAAAGGCTAAGGCTGGGTTAACTGGAATGCATAACCATACAATGCGTATGTATCCAGAGGGAAGTCGGCAAATGAGCGGACTCAGTATCGCATCTAAACAAATTGTGCGTGATATGTCTTCAGCTCAAGCAAAGCCTTGTGCTATTTTAGCAGCAGTTAAAGAAAAACACCCAGAGGACAACTCAGTAATTAAACACATATATAATTACAGGGACAAAATGAGGAGGGACGCGTTTGAAGGTAGAGACCTGGCTAGTCAATTCTACCATATTGCTGTGGAGAACAAATATGTCAATTACACACAGACTGATTCAGGTGTGATAACGCATGTGTTCATGGCACATCCAGAGTCAGTTGATATGTTTAGGACTTACCACTGGTACATCGACATTGATTCAACGTACAAAACAAACAAGTACAAAATGCCGTTTGTTGAGATTGTTGGGATGACGCCATGCAATAATAACTTCAAGATAGCGTATGCTATTGTTAAAGACGAGACCGAAAGGAGCTATCGTTGGATTTTGCAAAGGCTGAAGATTTTGCTTGGGGATGATCTGAACCCGACCGTTGTTGTTAGTGACAGGGAGCTTGGGTTATTAAAGCCGATACAAGAAGTTTTTCCACAAGCAGCGCACGTGCTATGCACTTGGCATATAAATAAGGATGTGGAAGATCGTGTGTATAGAATCATTGGAGATAAAGGCCTTGCCTCTAAATTCAAGAATGGCAAATGGAGAACAATATTAGAATCATTAACCATTGAGGAGTACGAGACCAATCTTATGATGATGAAGGAAAAGATGAGCAGGTTCAAAGGAGTTATCTCGTATGTTGAGGAGACGTGGTTGGTGCATAAGGAGAAGTTTGTTGTTGCTTGGACAAAGGAGTTCCTACATTTTGATAACACAACTACTTGTCGAGTGGAGAGCGAACATGCTAGTCTAAAGCAATGGCTCAATACGGCAACTGGGTCCCTTGACACGGTATGGCAAAAGGTTCACAAGCAGATTGAATCACAAGCAACCAATATAAGGTATTTGCAATTTCTTCTACTGCGATTTTGGAATTTGCATTTAGGGTTGTATCATTTCACTAACTAATAATAATTTTTTCTTCGTATCAGGTACATGCTTGAACAGTCCCGGCTTCGTCAAGCAGTCACTTTCACCGGACGCCCATTAAGCCAACTTGTATTCAAAGTCTCTCATTATTGTCTGCAGTTGTTGAATCAAGAGTTAGAGCGTATGAGAGGGTTGAGCCATGAAGTGTACGTGAGTTGCGGTTGTGTATTGAGAACATCGCATCAGATACCATGTGCATGTGAGCTGAAACGAGCTTGTGATCTGGAACAAATGATCAGTTCTGAGAGTGTTCACGTGTTTTGGAGAACACTTTTAATCAATCATGGTCACACTAATGAAAATGACGGGCGTAATGATCTGAACGAGGAGCAGCGATATTTTAAGTCCTTAGTGGACCAAGTCTCTAAAGCCGACCCATCCGTAATGCGTAATATTTCAATATTTATCCATGATCAACTACACCCTGATCAAGCTCAGTACACCAAACCCGATGTCAAAATTAACGTGCGGGGGCGACCTAAGGTGAGCAAATCCACAAAACGTATGCCGAGTTCTTGGGAATACAATGAAACTCGTCGTGGACGGGCTCGTTTTTATATATGTTCGGGTCTGCCTACGCCCGGTCCGTACAATTTTAAAAAAAAAATCAAAATTTGCCCCTTTTTGGCCTGGGCGGGTGGCTTACACCACCTGCCCTATGGTCCAAACGGGTGCGGCGCACCAGTCGGCCTTAGGGCCGACCAGTGCGCCGCAAACGTTTGGCCCTTAGGCCAAACGGGTGGCGCGTGCGCTCCACCATAAGGTGGAGCGCACGTCTTGTACGCGTTCCACCTTAGGTGGAACGCGTACGACGAGCGATCCACCGCATGGTGGAGCGCATGCGCCGCGCGATCCACCGCATGGTGGAGCGCATGCGCCGCGCGTTCCACCTTACGGTGGAGCGCGTGCACCGTGCGATCCACCATACGGTGGATCGCTTGTCCCGCACCATCTCCACCTACGGTGGAACGCATAGTTCATGCGTTCCACCGTAGGTGGAGATGGTGCGGGTCGCCCGCCTAGTTGAAATTCTGGGATTTTAATCCCGATTTTCAGCCCGATTACTCACGAATTCGTTAAATTTTTTTATGGAAATACTTACCGTAATACCCATGTATCCTTTGCCGATGCCTCCTCTTCGTGCCATCTCGTTTTAGGTCGGTTTTTTTGAGAATGGAAAATAAGTTGAGAGGATTTGGAATTTTCAAAACTTATGTTTGAAATAATGAGAAGGGCAAAAGGGTCAATACAGGGCGGTGAATCGGAATTTAAGGGCGGTATATAGTCGCCCACAAAAAAAATCAGCAAAAATGACTATAGATTTCTTTATTGGAATGAGAATAGCTCAAGGAGAGCAGTGAAACTGTTGATTAAATTTTTTCATCAATTAAAATAAAATTTTACTTCAGTTTTTTTATTAATATTTTATGATAGGTTTTGACTCGTATTTGATATTTTTAGTTTCAATTATCAATTAAATTTTAATTAAAAAAGATTAAATTTAATTAAAATAAATATTATATATACATGATATAAAAAGATATTATAATGTAATATTTTAATTTGATTTTGGTTTAGTTGAATTTTTTAATAAATCGAACTAATAATCAAATTTTAATAAACCGAACTAATAATCAAAATATAAAATATTAGAAAATGCTAATATAAAATCAAGCTGAAAATATAAAATAATTAAATCAAATTTTATTTTAATTATAGAAAGATTCAATTGAGTATTTCAGTATAATTTAAAGTTGGAAATTTTAGAATGTTAAAAACCTAATCGATTTTTAAGGTATAGATTGAGTATCTAATTTTTTATTTTACAAGGTTGTGGATTTAATTAATTTTTAAAGTGTAGATTAGGGATATAAATGTATTTTAAAAGAATAAATTTATCTATATTAAATTTGCTATTTGTTTGTTCTCCTTCCACTTCTCTTGTTCAAACACTCACTTTTTTCTTTTATTAATATATTACGGGTTTGTCAGTTCTTGAGTCATGGGTGCTTACCCCGCCCAAGTTCTGTCTCGTTCCAATTTTTATAAAAAAAAATTGCTATTTGTTTAAATATTATTATATTTTTTAGAGAAAAAAATAAAATGCATCACTTATCTTTTTTTGGGAGGAGGTTAATGAAAGTTAATGGAATATAAAATTTTAAATTAACCTTGTTTTTTAGTTCTTTTATTAAAAGTAAATAAAGGTTAGTGGGAGTTAACATTTTACTCCCATTAACTCTATATCTTAACTCCAAATTGGGGTCAACGAGAGTAATAGAAATTTGTAATAAAACAATTTAACTTTCATTTACATTTCATCAACTCTCAGACAATTATATTTTAACCTTTATTTTCAGCATTTCCCATCTCATTCCATGACCTCCTTTTAACTCTCATCCTCCCAACTTCCAAATAAAGGGATTCTAATGAGGCTTAAGACATGGTAATCCTCACTACCAGAAGGTGAAGCTAAGAAGAATTGTCTTAAAAGAACAAAGCATGTGATTCGCCTCTGAACGACAAATCGAAGAGATTACACGACAAGAAGGGATAGTTAGGATTTAACGAAGGAAGTGTTATTTTTTATGATAAAGATAAGTGTACGTCCATAAATAGAACATAGTTCTTTATGGTCGAAGCGAAACGTGGGTGAATTTTGGCAATATCCTCTAAAAGTTTATATGCAAAGGAATTTGAAATTGGATACTGGAGTTCATTGGGTGATTTTCCAATTGATTCGGCGAGTTGAATTGGCTTGAGACATTATTTAGGAATGAGAAGTTTGAAGTCAAAATGAATTCACATTTACAAATGCACAAGAGTCGAGAGTCAAAAACTCTTATGCTAAGCTATTACACCAATCATCTTGAAGTTAATCATTCTGAATCCTTTACATCTCAATCATATGAGCCTCTCTAGGAAGATCCCAACCTTAAACTTATCTAACAAATGGGGATTTAAACTCATAACCTCTTACATTAAAACATACATATTAACCAACTCAACCATCTTAAAATGTTGAAATTACACTACAAATATGGAAATTAAACCCTAATTTCATTACAATAGTTACAGAAACGAGATTTATTCGAATCTCCAGAACGAACAAGACATCGTGTAGGATTAGAGTTCGACCTTCTCGTATGTTCAATACAAGTTTTGATCCCTTCAACTCCAAATCTGGTGTTGTTGCCTACATAGATCCCCTTTGATCCTTTTGAGATCTGTCAAAATTCAATGAAGGTTTCACAATCTCTTGTCACGTTGGTCTGTGGCACTTGAACCAACAATTCACGTAGGACTAAATTCAGTCAAAAATAGTGCTAGATACGAACAATTCACTCATCTTTGAGTTAATAGAATGTACCTTTGGGGATGTGTGATGCGCCTCACGGCAGTCGCACCGCGAGACTCACTAAGGGATAAGTGTACCCCGTCGTTATCAAGTAATAAAATTCTGGAAAGTCCAGGTATCGTCCACAGGATTTATTTCTGCAAGTATCGAGTTACTTGGTTTCAGGTGTTATCTAGGCTTAGGGGGTTTTGAGTTGGTTTTTCTTAAATTAATCTACTCCTAGGTTGAATTATACTACTCCTAGCTAAGTTATCTGATTCTAACTAAGTTATTCTACGCCTAATTAAATTACTCTACCCCTAATTAAGTTAAACTACTCCTAAGTGATCTTTTACCAATGCAATTATCTGAAGGAACATGAACGGCTACGATGATAATGAAAATAGATTGTTTAAGCAATTGAATTAAAACCTAAGTCACTTGTGTCTGAGGCGATTAACCCGACCTATCCTCCTAAAGTTCCTAGTTCGTGATTCCCTTGTAAGGCCGAAACTAGCTCTAAGGCTCAGCAATTTGGGCTTAATCTTCTATAGGGTCGTCAATCCTATAGGCACTGACTAGGTCAGATTCAGCTCGCAATATGTGCCAACTTGATTTTGGGATTATCGAATGAGTTAAACCAATCAGACAAAGCGTAAGACAAAGGTTAAAGCATTAAAACAATTGAATGAACAAAAACCATAATATATATCAGAGATGAAAGTATTGTCACGAAGTTACAATGAGCCTAGGATTCATAACATGTATCAGAGGCTAGACAGAATGTAAAAGAAGAAAAATCCCTTTCAGGGAACCTGTCTACCAATGCAGGCGTCTTCCTAGGACTTAAGGATGGAGCTTGAGCAATCCTCGATGAACGGAGCTTCGGAGGTGTCTTCAATGGAGGTTTGAAGGATATGGAGGAGGTGGAGAGGATTTCTCAAGATGAAAAGCTAAGAAAATTACAAAAGATAAAAGATATCTAATTACATTGGAAAAATCCTATTTATAGGCATGGCTCGGGCCCTTTTCTTGACCTATTTTCGTGTCCTTATGCAGGTAGGAAGTCGTGGGGTCCATCGTGACGTCGTGGGGGCGGAATTGGTCTTTTTGACCAATTCCCGCAGGTCTGCTCGCCGCGAGCAGGCCTCTGAGGGCCAGCTCGGCGAGCAGGCATTGCCTGCTCGGCGAACAGGCCTCCAGGGGCCTGCTCGGCGAGCTGGCCTACGGAGGCCAACTCACCGCAAGCTGGCCGCGCCAGCTCGCCCGAGCAGGCCCCTGAGGGCCTTCTCGGTGAGCTGGCCTAAAATAGGCCAGTTCGTCGAGTAGTCTAGCCCGATCCGCCCCCGCGCGGTCGCCGAATGCCAATAAAGCGTTTTTCGCCCGAACTTATCCCTGCGCATGCACAAAAACTCCAGATAACATTAGTCCAAAGGATAAATTGACCCGCCAATCGCTTATTTGAGCAAACGCTTCATTCGGTGCGACTTTTGATGGATCAATTAGCTTCAAAAGATAACGGAATTATAATATGCATGCCGTTTTGGCCGTTTTTGCCTAAATTGATCATAAAACGAGCCTGAACAACGAAAAGTAAATAAAACGTTTCCAATTTCTAACTAACTCACACAAAAGCATTTAAATGCGAGAATTGCTCGCTTATTAACTAAATAACGCTAAAAACCGTTCTAAAACCGTACCCAAAGATAGGGGTTTTTTACCGCTATCAAACCTCCTCGCACTTAAAACTTTACTTGTCCCCAAGTAAACTAAAAAACTAAACCCGCAATCACAAGCAAGCTAGAAAACCTCCCGGTTTGACTAGGTGCTTGACACAATTTCGAGCATCTGTAATTACATGCATTCGGAAGTACAAAGTAGAGACACGATATCCAAAAGCCGCATTTCAATTACCATAGGTCATATGTTTTAAGACAAAGGACACATGTTCAATTAAACGAGCTTGAGGGGATCGCTAAGTAAAACACCTCACCATAGGTAGTTCACTCATTTCACACAATTTTGGTGGCTAAAGTGTTTACTCTCGGCTTATGTTCTTGCTTAGGATTACGTTGATTTTGCACGTTCATCCGAGTTCCTCTACTATGCTATATGACTCCAATGATATCAAAAACAGCCTCGAATTGGGTTTGTAATGTGTTAGAGGGTTAAAGGTAAAACAAGGGTTAATAGTTCTAGCGCTAGAAAAACAAAGTTCAAATGGCTTTAGCAAATATGAAGTGACTGAGCTTTTTATTCATTCATTATTCTCTTTTTAGGACGTTTTCTTGAGACGTTTGATTTTAAGAACTGGGGAATGAAGTTCTCCCTTTTTTGTTCGTCTCTTTTCTTTTCTTTTCTTTTCTTTTTTCTGTTTTTCTCTTTTTTTTTTAATTTAGAGAGAGTATGGGTTGCAAAGCTTGACAGTTTATATATAACAAAATATAAAATCAAAGACTGACAATCAAACTTAATCAAAACAAAAAGAATGGAAAAAATGCAGACACAATTGTTCAAGCTTGAAATTAAACCGAGGAGAACTCAATTTCTCCCCCTTACTCAATCCTTTCTCAGGATCTTTGGATTCTTCTCCGTTGTGCTTGGGAGAGAACCCTGTGGCCTTTCTTGCCTATCCCTATTGATCTGGGCTACCTGGTTGCTCAGATCCTTGCAGAAAGCTTCATTGTTGGCAAGCCTAGCCGAGATCTCCTTTAAGAGAGTAACCACCTCGTCAGATTCTTTAGGAGGTTGCATTGGCCCTTGGTTCTACTGTTGATATGGGGGCATGCCAAGCCCCTTCTCTCTATGTTCCTGAACAAAACCGCTGAGAGGTCGAAGCACGTTCTGATTTGAATTCCCGTAAGATAGGTTCGGGTGCTGAGGCCTCCTATAGTTGTTGTTGTTGTTGTAGGAGTTGTGGTTGTTGGGGTTGTAGTTGTTATAGTTCTGGTTATACCTCGGCTACCCCCCAATATAATTGACCATCTCCACCCCATCTCTAGCGAAAGGGCTCCCTGCCTGACAGTCCTTTCCATGGTGGTCGCTGCCACAGTGCATACAGGTGGGAGGTTGGCTGAGTTTAGCCAATAGGACGTCCATCTTCCTACTTATATCCGCAACACTTGGATTTTGTTCTTGTTCTTCCACAGCAAACACCCGCTGCCTTGTGGGGCCAGTGAGTTTCTCCTCTTGCCACTGCACGCTCTTCCTAGCCAGCTCGTTAATCATGTCATACGCCTCTGTTGCTGTCTTCCTAAACAAATCTCCACCCGCTGCGGAGTCTACAATAGCTCTGTTGGTGGGTGTCAGTCTGTGATAGAAGACGCTCACCAATTGATGCTTGGGTATGTCATGATGAGGGCACATGCGCAACATTTTTCTGAATCGGGTCCAAGATGTGTGGAGCGCTTCATGCTCGGGTTGGTGGAAGGATGTGATCTCACCCCTGAGCATTGCTGTCTTCGAGGGAGGAAAGTAGTAGGACAAGAATTCCTTCTCCAATCCTGCCCAAGTCGTGATTGATCCGGGCTCCAGTGTTCTCAGCCATTCCAAAGCTTGCCCAGTCAGAGAAAACGGGAACAACTTCAGCCTAGCAGCATCTTGGGGAATCCCATTTGTTCTTGCAGTGTCTGCGCACATTAGGAAGCGATCCAGATGATCATTCGGGATTTCATGTGCTTCTCCTCCAAACAATCCGGTCTATTGGATCAGGTGAATTATACCGGACTTGATTTCGTATGTGTTAGCCGAAATATTTGGAGCGGCAATGCCGGACAAATGCTGGTGTCGGTGTGGTGCCAGGATCTCACTCATCAAACGAGTGTCATTTTCTGGCCCGGTGTTCTCAATGTTCCGTTCATTGTTCCGTTCATTGTCAGTCATCTTGATAGGCTCGATGATCTCGTCTTGCTTCAGCTTTCCGATCTGTTTGCTCCTGCGAAGAGTACGTTCAAGTTCAGGGTTAAGAGGGACACATGGTATTTTCGCTGATCTCGTAGGCATACGCTGAGAAGAAATAAATACAAGAAATAAATGAAAGCAGAAATTTTTCTTATGAAAGACAATTATACATATCATACATGGTTGCACAGTTTTATACAAGTATTCTTATTATTGACAGACATAGATTGATGTACATGGTACAGACTAGTAGGGACAAACAAGTATGAATGAGTATGACTCAGAATATGAACAAATAAATATAAGAATGAACAAGTGTAAAAGGTATAAACAAGTACAGACAAAAAAGTATAGATGAATTTAACAAGTATAGGTACACGTTTGTATAAACAAGTATAAATAAGAATATGTATGAACAACTACGCATGTTATGAGAGAACATGGTAGATATAAGCAAGTATAGAAAGGTCATATGTACTTTTAGGTATAAATAAACAAACGAGTATTTGTACACGTAAGTATGAATATAAACAAGTATATAAATAAGTATAGATGTTATAGACAAAGGATATTTACAATGAATGCCTAAACTAACAAATCGACCTTTGGTTCGATATTGCAGAAGAAATAAATCCCCGGCAACGACGCCAAAAACTTGATGCACCTCACGGCAGTCGCACCGCGAGACTCACTAAGGGATAAGTGTACCCCGTCGTTATCAAGTAATAAAATTCTGGAAAGTCCAGGTATCGTCCACAGGATTTATTTCTGCAAGTATCGAGTTACTTGGTTTCAGGTGTTATCTAGGCTTAGGGGGTTTTGAGTTGGTTTTTCTTAAATTAATCTACTCCTAGGTTGAATTATACTACTCCTAGCTAAGTTATCTGATTCTAACTAAGTTATTCTACGCCTAATTAAATTACTCTACCCCTAATTAAGTTAAACTACTCCTAAGTGATCTTTTACCAATGCAATTATCCGAAGGAACATGAAGGGATACGATGATAATGAAAATAGATTGTTTAAGCAATTGAATTAAAACCTAAGTCACTTGTGTCCGAGGCGATTAACCCGACCTATCCTCCTAAAGTCCCTAGTTCGTGATTCCCTTGTAAGGCCGAAACTAGCTCTAAGGCTCAGCAATTTGGGCTTAATCTTCTATAGGGTCGTCAATCCTATAGGCACTGACTAGGTCAGATTCAGCTCGCAATATGTGCCAACTTGATTTTGGGATTATCGAATGAGTTAAACCAATCAGACAAAGCGTAAGACAAAGGTTAAACCATTAAAACAATTGAATGAACAAAAACCATAATATATATCAGAGATGAAAGTATTGTCACGAAGTTACAATGAGCCTAGGATTCATAACATGTATCAGAGGCTAGACAGAATGTAAAAGAAGAAAAATCCCTTTCAGGGAACCTGCCTACCAATGCAGGCGTCTTCCTAGGACTTAAGGATGGAGCTTGAGCAATCCTCGGTGAACAGAGCTTCGGAGGTGTCTTCAATGGAGGTTTGAAGGATATGGAGGATGTGGAGAGGATTTCTCAAGATGAAAAGCTAAGAAAATTACAAAAGATAAAAGATATCTAATTACATTGGAAAAATCCTATTTATAGGCGTGGCTTGGGCCTTTTCTTGACCTATTTTCGTGTCCTTATGCAGGTAGGAAGTCGTGGGGTTCATCGTGGCATCGTGGGTGCGGAATTGGTCTTTTTGACCAATTCCCGCAGGTCTGCTCGCCGAGCAGGGCGAGCTGCTCGGCGAGCAGGCCTCTGAGGGCCTGCTCGGCGAGCTAGCATAGCCAGCTCGGCGAGAATAGGCCAGTTCGTCGAGCAGTCTAGCCCGATGCGCCCCCGCGCGGTCGCTGAATGCCAATAAAGCGTTTTTCGCCCGAACTTATCCATGTGCATGCACAAAAACTCCAGATAACATTAGTCCAAAGGCTAAATTGACCCGCCAATCGCTTATTTGAGCAAACGCTTCGTTCGGTGCGACTTTTGACGGATCAATTAGCTTCAAAAGATAACGGAATTATAATATGCATGCCGTTTTGGTCGTTTTTGCCTAAATTGATCATAAAACGAGCCTGAACAACGAAAAGTAAATAAAACGTTTCCAATTTCTAACTAACTCACACAAAAGCATTTAAATGCGAGAATTGCTCGCTTATTAACTAAATAACGCTAAAAACCGTTCTAAAACCGTACCCAAAGATAGGGGTTTTTGACCCCTATCAATGTGCACTCTTTTGCATAATGCCCTTTATTCTAGAAGTTATTGCACTATAATTTAGTGGTATCTACCTTCCTGTTCTTTTGTTTCTTATTGCGTTTCTTTCAAATTTCTCAGTCTGATTGTCTTTACCCTTGCCCTTGCCTTTACCAGAGAAACTTCTACATTTCTTACCTTGTTTAGTTGGAAAGGAAACAACATAGTTTGCTTCAACAGTTCTTTTACTTGCGATCAAACGTCCTCTTCCAATTTGGGATGTTTTCTCACATCATCAAAGGTTCTTATGGTAGTACAATGAGTTAAGTGCATTTTCATATGCTCCCAACTGTTAGGCAAAGAGCAGATAACTGTGTGGACTTTCTACTGATCAGTCATCACATGACTTGCTGAGTTAAGTTGAGTGATCATGTTGGACATCTGTCTGAGATGCTTCTTAATGTCATGATCAAGTCGTTTCTAATATGTATCAAACTTTATTGTTAGAGACCTAAGCTTTTTTCACGGAGAAACCTCCAAAAGCTTGTTATAGGGCTTTCCAAAGATCCCTGGCGGTTTGATGAACACAAAACTATTGTCTCAGGTCATCTTCTATAGTACTAAGTATGATAAGACGAGCAATGAAATTCTTCTTTTCCACGTGACATAAGCATCTCTATCACACATATGTTGAGCGGTTTGGCCTTCCCCAGGTTCTACCAGTATGATTTCCAAGGGTTCGATGACATCCTGTTCCTCTAGCATATAAACTATCTTGATGCTCAAGGCATCATAGTTATTCTTATTCAATTTGAGATCTTTGTTCAATCCAACAATGATTGATTTGGATGCAATTGCCATTGTAATAAATTGATCTACATTTAATTGCACACGTTAATAGGAAGTTATGTTATCAACACAACTTTGTTCTCTATGCAACTTATACCTAATCAATAAAGTTTCTCACTAGATCTAAATTCGAAAAAATACCTAATTAGGCTCTAACCATCCTCTGTAATGATCACCTTTATTAATTAAATATTATGCATTGATGACTATGTTTTATGGATTAACCTTCATCTCATACAAGATGGATATTAATTCTATTGTTCTATGTCTTGTCACCTAAGTTATAATTTCTATATATAACTATCATTTAACTAAAATAAAATAATAAATAATTTCATATTCAACATCAATAAACTTTATTAAAGAAAATGAAATCATAACAATAATTAATATCTATCCATAAAACTGATTGAAATTATCTGAAAGCTTCTAACTAACTCTTATTATACCTAACCAACCAAACTAAGTTCTAAACAAGTTTGCTTTGTGATCATATGATCGTATCTTTCTGACCGAGATGGACATTCGTACTTTCTCAGTTAGTTCATTCGGGACTCAACCAAACTTTCTCTTGTAACACAAAGTTGCAATTTATTTTTCAGATCTTAGTTTCATGTAGGAATTAGCTTCAGACATAGTTACTCATTGGCACTTTAAACATTCCATGAAAGTCAGTATAATTGGCTTATAGCTCATTTCTCCGAACCTCTAACATTCAGCTACTAAGTTTTTCATATTTGGAGTTGAAAGTGACTTTCTCAAAGTTGTACATAACAGTCTTTGGTAAACCTCTTAGCATAATTGTCCTATGTATCAAATTTTGCATCTTGATGATGTGGGATGATATTTCATGAATATCATTCGCATCGAGCAAAATGACTCATCTTGCAACGTTTGATTTCCTTCATCAAATTATTTAGCTTGATAATTTGAATAGGATAGCGAGCGATGACGATAATAATATCCATAACTGATAAAGAAATAGAATCAATATTTAAAAATTTCTTAACTGTTATCATCAAAAACGAATTTTGAACAGTTTCATTTGATCCACGTTATTCTTATTGGGGATAATTGGAATTTTTTCTTAAATATTCCATATTTTTTTAAAATTTTAAAATTAATTCTGTAATTTTAAAATGATTTTTTAACATTCTTTAATGCAAAATAAAATATTCTATTTATTGAAAAAATAAACAAAATACGTAAAAAAATCAGAAAAGATAATTAAATAGGGTCTAAAAAACAGAGGTGAAAAAGTCTCCAGAAGTCATTGCACAAGCCACTTAGAGTGCCAGCGCGTGCGGGCCACGTGCGCCAAATGACACTGTATTACTGGTCCACTTGATGCCATGTGGCACACACAAACTAATCAAGTTGCGCCACATGGCATGTGTTGTCCACGCGTGTGATAGGAACGACGCCACATGTGGCCCACGCACCGTCCTTCCTAAGGTTTTAAGGGTCGCCGATCACGTTGGTGAATCAGATTTTCAAAACGACAAGCCAGTTTTTAGAATAGACATCACATGCCTTAACTGATGGAATTGTATTTTAAAGTAGAAAAACAGACTTTCCTATCGCAAGAACATTGTCTATTGCGATTTTACAATCTAATTTTGACAAAACTATATGCTAAAAACATCTTAATTATATTAAAAAAACTAACCCTAAGATATTAATTAATTTTTATATGAATAAATTTATCGTTTCGACTATTAATTCTTAATTAATTAACTAGAACATAAATTCTAGAGCTCTAATACCAAAGAATGATTTTACTACATAAATAACCAAATGGACTCAAATACAGGTTTGAGACTTATCTTTTGAAACTTTGATTAATCTTGAGTAGGGAGCAAAATAATCTCTTTAAAACTGCGAACTTATATCACAAGTCACACTCTTCTCACATTTAAATTATTTAGGAGGAAGAACAAATAATCCACGAACTACAAATGAAGTCTCATAGAGAGAAGGTACGCCGAATACATAGAGAGAGAGAGGAAGAGAGTGACTTTTCTCTTAGTTAAAATAAATAACTAAGTTCTTAGATTTAACTTAAACATCTATTTATATAGATACAATTAACTTCCAGTTGAACACTCAGGGGGCGTTTGGTTCACAATGGATAAGGGAAAAGGAATCAAAAAAGAAAAACTAAAGGAAAGAAAATGAATAAGCATTAATTCCCCTATGTGTTTTGATATGTTTAGGAAATGGAATGAGGTAAAGGGAATCCAATTCCCTAGGGGGCATGAGATAATGGCTTAACCTAAAGTGGGGTAATGACTTAACCTAAAGTGGGTAAAGGGAATGAGTTTTTTTTGTAAACAAACAAGAACAAAGGGAATGAAACCCTCCCATTCCCATTCCCATTCCTATTCCTAAAGACCCCAAACCAAACACCCCCTTATTCTAATCAGTAATTAGGATTAGTATTCCTAAATTAATCAATTAATTAATTAGCTAAAATTAACTTAACTAAAATTCTTATGTATTTAATTTTTTAATTAATAAGTATTTAAATCTAATTAGGATTCCACCAAATTCCACTTTTAATCTGAGCAAAACTACTACAGCTATGACAAACCTCTCATAATGCCTTTTGTTTATCTATATTTAACTTAGTGGCAATGTATAAAAAAAAAATGTGTTGTTTACCCTATTTACAAACACAAGCATCTAGTTTATAAATTTACAAATAAAGATCTAAAGTATGTTCATTAACAAACAACGACTGTTTGTAACTCGTTACATATTAGCTCTGTTTGGTAAAGAGCGTTTTGGGATAAAAAGAGCGATTTTGATTAACTTTAGAGATTTGACCACTGAAACCGCTAATTGGAGTGTTTGGTAGAGAGAGGTTTGGGAGAGAGTTTTGGGATGAAAACGCTAATTTAGAAAAAGCTCTTAAAATGAGCTTTTTCTTCTTTAACCTTAATAGATAGACTCTCTCTTCTCCTGCGCCAAAATTAATGCCCTTATTCGTCTTTTTGCACAAACCGCTATTATCAATCAACTAATTTTTACCAAACAGGTCTACACAAATAGCTAGTCAAATCAGATTTGATCAGAATTTACACAATCAAGTTCAAACCTACCATTCTTCACCTTGGAAAGGCAGGAATTCCTACCCTTGGAAAAGGGAAACAACAATTCCCCAACCAACCACCTAAAACTCTCATTTTCAATATGAAAAACGAAAAACGAAAAAAGAAGAAAATGGAGTAAACAAAAACAATAATGTTTAGTATGGATTTAAAATATTAAACCACTGATATTTTATTTTTTATAAAATCATTAGAAAAATATACGCAGGTCTAGAAAGGATCAAAGATGCAGGTATAATAAATAAATGACTTGTGGTGAGCAAAACATTCTATTGCATAGAAGAGGTAACACATTTTGGATCCATTCAAAATCTGCTCCCTTTTTTTTACACCAATTGCCTAACAATCCTAAAAATCTAAAATCAAATGTGAGGCCAATGAGATATTAAACCCCCAAAAAGGAAAAAAAAAAAAAAAAAAAAAAAAACTTAAAAACTAAATGGATGAAAGATCTTCATAAATGGTCTTTATACCTGGCCTCTCTGAGACTGATCTTATGCATCTTAATGCTAGTCCAAGGACCTCCTTCATTCCCTTTTCAACACTAGGATTCACCATTTCTGGTGCAAGGGTAGGATCATAGCAATCTGAGCCTGTGACCCTCACCCAATCTGTCAAATCAATTCCTCCATCTTCTCCAGAAATCACATCACCAGCACACCTGCCACTTAACAGTTCTAACAATATTACTCCAAAGGCATAAACATCTGACTTAAAGGAAGGAAGAGGTTTCTTCGAAGCTGCCAATTCTGGTGCCCGATAACCTAATACTCCAGCATCAAGTATCTGTTCAATGGTGCCTGCTTGTGTCATTAGCCTGTGAAGGCAGTAATCAGCAACACGTGCATTAAGATCAGGCCCATCTAGCAATACATTTGTTGCTTTAATGTTCCCATGAGGAACAGCACGATCAAAATGGAGATAGTTCAGGCCACGTGCAACATCAACTGCTATTTTTAACCTCTGTGCCCACGTCAACGGTGGCCCTTTTCTTCCTGGTCGATCTGATTACAGGAATGAAATGTAAATCAATCAACATATCATCTAAACTATTGAACATCTAATTAATAACAGCATAGTAGTAGGCAAACATTGTCTCTTTAAGGTTCTGCCAGAAGATTAATTACCCGAATTCAAATGTTATAGAATCTCATAGCAAGCCAACCAGACAAAAGTATAAAAAAGTCAAGAATTTACCATAAAGAAAGGTTGCAAGACTTCCAGGTGAGATGAAATCTGAGAGAATCAGCTTCTCATGCTGTGTGGGTCCCCAGTAGTATCCTCTTAAACCCACCACATTTGGATGCCTGATGTTTGCAAACTTTTTAGCCTCCTTAGCAAATTCCTTCTTTTGCTTTGCCACCCCTTCTCTTAGCCATTTCACAGTCAGAAACATCCCATTATCCAGTGTTGCTCGGTACGAAGTCCCATGACTGCTCCTTCCCAAGACTTCAGCCGGTGCCCTTGACAGCTCCTCGGAAGTCAATGTGATTGTATCATCAAGAAAATAAAGCTCACCAACCAATCTATCTGGAGACCTCACATCCAGCCTTGCAAATGTCTCAGCAGTGAATGAATCCCCAGATCCAGGTGACCACGACAAATGACTGGGCTTTGATGGAGAGAACCCTGTTACAGCAGTCATTTTTTCACCAGGACTGATAATCTCAGATGACGAACCTTTGCGTGATGCCATAAGATCCTCAGCTGAAACAATCAAGGCACCACCACTTCCTGTCCCACTAATACCAGACGGGTTGGCCGGAGTTTGCCTTCCCATACCTTTGCTCCTGACATTATTCGGAGATCTCCTTGATATCCGGACATAATGTATGAAGATAGCAAGCATGATAAGAATGATCACTGCTATCACACATGCGACTATCACAACCACTTTGACAATGGTGTTGATTGGTTTCCTCCTAGATTGTACAGCTGGAGCATTTTCGGGTCCAGGAGGACCACTAGGAAGACGTAATCTGGTATTCCCAGGATAGAAAGAAGAAGTAGGGAATGTCCTCAGACTTTCTGGGACAACCCCAGAAAGATCATTATATGAAACGTTAAAGCTTCCAAGGTTGCTAGTCAGATTGTTTGGAACAGGACCTGTGAAATGATTTTGAGATAAATCCAAAGAGGTTAGTGTGACCATACCATCCATGGAAGTTGGCAAAGAACCTGATAAATTATTTCCAGCAAGATTGAGCACTTTAAGTCCAGTCAGTGAACCAAATCTATCAGGAAAATATCCATCAAGTTGGTTGTGAGAAAGATCAATAACTTCAAGATTGGATTGGCTATTAGCAGGAGGAGAAAAATCAATATCACCCTTAAGTAAATTATTTTCAAGGTGGACTTCTCGCAAAGTAGGTGACGTTAATATTGTGGTCAAAAGTGGTCCATCCAACTTATTAGAACTGAGATCTAGGACTTGAAGCTTAGGGTACATTGCAACAGCTTTAGGTAGAGAGCTACTAAGTGAGTTGTGAGAAAGGTTCAGATGATGTAAACGCAAAAATTGCGGGAGCACTTCAGGAAATATTCCTGTCAAGTGATTCTGGCTGAGATCGAGATGCTCAATGTCGCCCCACTTTGCTATTCTGGTTAGGTTTCCTTCAAATTGGTTGTTTGATAGATCAAGCACAGCACAGCTTCCTGTCACCAGAGGAAGATCACCTATAAGTCCATTCAACGAGAGATTAAGGACACGTAGTGCTGTTGACATTATCATACTTATTGGTCCTGCAAGATGGAAACTGAATTTGAGAGACATAGTAAAAATGGACCGCAATAGCCAAAGCATAACTAAAGTTTATTCATAAAATTACTAAGCAACTTGCAAGAAGCTAAAGAAGAAAACTAGGATGCACCTGTGAGATTGTTGCCACTCAAATCTAGTTCAGTTAGAAGTAGCGAATCTCCTTTCAACAGATCATTAGGAATAAACCCAGAGAACCTGTTGTTGCTGAGCCTAAGGACCTGAAGCTCATAAGCAAAATCAAATCCAGGCAAGTCACCAGACAGCTGATTATAGCTCAAGTCCAGAACCTTCAAGCTTGCAAACAAACGCAGCTCACCTCCGCCCACCAGTGATCCAGTGAGCTGGTTGTGGCTGAGATTTAAGTACTTAATGCTTTCAGAAATACCTGGCAGTAGCTTCTCCGAACTAGAGCTTGCAAGCATGTTGCAACTCAGATCAACATAACTGACATTAGTAAGAAGATAAAACTCCCCGTCTAGATGACCGTTGAACGTATTTCCATGTAAGTCAAGCACCTGTAAACCGGACATGAGCTCAAATCCTTTCGGAATTCTCTTAGTGAACCCATTAGAAGATAAATTTAAATAGACGAGGTTATTCAGTCGGGTCAATGAAGTTGGAAGTAGCCCAGAAAAGAAGTTACGGCTGAAGTCCAAGGACTGGACTGATGCTAGGCCTGAAATTGATTCTGGAATCGAGCCAGAGAAATTATTACCAGCCAATGAGAGGTTCTTTAAGCTTGACAATTTACCGAACGCTGTTGGTAAAGACGATGAAAATAGATTGTTAGATATATCCAGGAACTCAAGGCTTTTGAAATCGTCGATGTTGTCAGGAATCTTCCCGGCTATAGAGTTGTTTGGCATAGAGAGTTTGACAAGGTTTGTGAGGTTTGCAAATATGCTCAAATCAACATCAGCAGAAAGGCCCAAATTAGCAAGGACAACAGCGGCAACATTCCCGTTATTACAGACTATACCGTTCCAGGATGAAGGGCAACCATCAAAATCAATAGATTCTTCATTCCATGATTCAAGGACATAACCAGTAGGGTCATGCTTTATACCCTTCTTAAATTCAAGCAATGCTAAAATGTCTTGTGAAGGAAGTTGCCCCATTGCAGAAAAGAAAAAGAGAGAAAAAACTAGAACCCTAAATAGCTTCATATCCACACGCACACACAAGTGAGCTTTACACTCTAATGAATCTGGGACCGGATAAAGCCTATAACAAAATAATAAACCACAAATGCCTAGTTCAATATAATGGAAAGCAAGGCTTCAACTTTAAGACCTCTGAATCATCAAGCTCAATTAATTTTCTAGCATTTACAGTGAGAAAATAAGAGATGGCGAAATGCCTTTTCTTGAAGACAAAGAGCAGAAATTATCCACATGCAAGTAAGAATCTGAAAATGAGTTAAGCAGCCCGTCACTGATTACC
Source organism: Euphorbia lathyris (assembly GCF_963576675.1). Lineage (NCBI taxonomy): Eukaryota > Viridiplantae > Streptophyta > Magnoliopsida > Malpighiales > Euphorbiaceae > Euphorbia > Euphorbia lathyris. Next base: position 67,163,705 of record NC_088910.1, read on the forward strand.
TCATACTGGAGCAGATTTGGGAGACGAAGGCTTCAAAGGAAACTCAAAATGAGGCAAAGCATTCAATAGCTAAAAATAAAAGTGAAAGGCAAACCGGGGACCATTAAGAGATCAAACGAGATAGAAACTGCTGCAATATTTCTCACAGAGATCTCCACACCACACCCATTAATTTAATAATGTAGGCACGAGAGAATCTTGCCAGTCATAACTTTAGAGAGAAAAGCTCTTGAAATTACAAAAACCTAGCTTATCTCAGGCAAGCACTACAGTGATGAGTAGAGCGGTAGAACAACATACCATACCCACGACAAAAACAAAAAAGGATAGAAAGGGACCTCTAAATATTTTGGTTAATAAAATCAACTTTAAACAGTTTTAACTTTAGAAACCCTTTCTTTAAAAAAAAAAAAAAAAGCACTTTAAAACCCTAGCTTAATTTAATGAAGGAAAAAAACAAAACCTTTGCAGCAAATTGTTTTGTCTCTTTACCTTCTTTCTTTCTTTCCCCGCTGTAACAATGGCATGTGGGGTTCGTCTGCTTACCAATAAAATATTAAAAATAATTCCTTTTCAGTGTCAGATAGAGCAAAAGGTAGCGGGAAAATGTTAATTAGGATAAATTAGGGATTTACCCGCCAAAAAACGATTTAACATGGTGGACGTAAAGGGTTTATCAAATACGGTTTAAGATTTTTTTATTTTATTTTTTATTTTTTTTGGAAAGTGGAAACACTGTTTTTGAGGGGTAGTGCCACGTATGAATTGGGTTGGGTCCCACATAGTGCCATTTTGACCAGGGTTTTCTGTGGGTCAAATTCCCATAATAATATCCACAGGACAGGGGTGAAGTAGGTGAAACTATTATGATATTAGACTTGTTCATGGATAACCAATTAGATAACGACACATGTGCATTTCTACAGAATACATACTCGTTCGTACCCATCTTCCACAACACAGGGATGGATTAGTTTCTGCCTAGCCTTAATACATAATCGGCCCTTAATTTGCGCTTAAACTTTCAATCAAATGTCTCACTTTAACTTATTTGAAATGTTAACAAGTACAGAAACGGTAGATTTTATCTGTAGATCACTGAATTTACGTAGCTGTAAAAGAAATGATTTAAATCCGAAAGTTCAGAATGGTTTAAAGACTAAAGATTGGACTACAATTGCTTTATGGCGAATTTGGAGCTACTATATTTAATATACCTTTAATGGCTTTTTTTGTTTTTAATAGTCATTTTTTTGCCCTCATGGACTATGTATTAGGCTTAGCCTATACGTATGTAAGATTATATTCCTTACTGGTCTCTTAGGTACTTGCAATTTTATGATTTAATGAAATATTAGCATTACTATAAAAAAAATGAAATGTAGTCACCATTTTCTTCCACTTGCTTAAAATATATTTAATTAATTTTTACGTTGTAAAAAATGCAATTTACATATAGAATGTGTATTACACGCAAATTGAAAAAGTCAAACAAGTTGGACTGACACATAGACAAAAAGAAAAGGTTTATAGTAAGATCTAACATTTCTTGTTATTAAGTAGAATTTTTGACGTTCTTTTCCGATCATAACAACTCTTCGAGATCAGGGCCGGTCCTGATAATTTAGGGCCCTAGACAAAATAAGTAATAAGTGCCCATTTAATAATAAAAAATTTATAAATAACAAAATAAGTCTTTTAATTTTTTTATCAATTGGGTTTCCAAAAGAAATAGATCCTTTTATATAATTTTATCACTATTTATATTAAAAAAAACATCATTAAAACCTAATCATTCTAATATTTATTTTCTTGAAGAGTAATCATTCTAATATTTATTTATTGAGTTACTTATATTTCCATTTCAATATATTAAAGGTTTAATCTTTTATTATTTCATTGTAACATTACACTCATACTTCTTAATTTAGTTAAAAGAAAATTATATTAAAAATCAAGTTTCAATTTTTTTTTAAAAGAAAAAATATATCAAGTTTCAATTTAATTTTACAGTTAACTTATGCCTCTATTTTTAATTTATCATCGCATAAAGTTTTTTAATAAATATATTAAAAATTCATATTTTTTATTTTAATTTTATCAAAGTCGTAGTTACTGATTTTAAATCCAATAGAAAAAACTATAAATTTATCATTTGTTATTACTATTTTACGCTAATAATTTTATGAATTTGATAAAGTTGAATTTTTTTTCTACACAGGAGACACTTGTAAAAAACAAAGTAACCATAGCGGGCACCCTGATGTAACTAACCTTTTAGTTAATTGTGAGTTAAAAAACGTGTCAAAAATTATATGTTTTACATTATTATAAAGTTTTCACAATTTGTCTATAAATGAAATCATACGTGTAAAAATTATTTTCAAACAGTTAAAAAATATAAATTTGGATGTAAATGAAATAAAACAACACTTTGTTAACCGAGTTTTATGCTAAAAGCTGATTTTTTTTTATATAATTAGTGGCTTAGTGTGATAAAAAAAATCATGAACTTAATCAATTGGGATTAAGGATGGCACCGGGTACTGTACCGCGGGTACCCGATATTACCCGACCCTGTGTATGAGATCAAAACCATTATCTATGACGGGTATGAGCAACGGCGGAGACAGGGGGCCTGGGGTGCCCGGGCCCCTCCGGCCGTCGGAACCACCCAGAGTAGGGGTGGTTTCCGGCTCCCCTGTCTCCATTGTTTAAGGTTGGGGGTGCTGAATTAGCACCCCCAGACTTGAGGCGCCCAGCTTTGGTATTAAATTGCCCCTCCCCCCCCCCCCCCAGTCGAGTAGTTCTGTATTCGCCACTGGGTATGAGAATACCATCCAGTTACCCATTACCCATCATGAATCTTTTATATATCAAAAAATATTATTGTTAGATGTAAGACGTGATATTCAAACTCTAATTTTTTATTTTTCAACCATTGAGTGGTACCATTAAACTACTTTATTCTTATTAATTAAGGTTCAATTTGTTCAATTTTTAAACGGATGATTTATTAAATTTATACTTTGTTAAATTTGATTTTTTTTTTGTTTAATCTATGATTCTTAACGGGTAAGGGTAACTGCAATTTAAATAGAACGAGTATGGGATGCAACAAGTATACCGGTTAGGGTAATGAGATGGGTACGAATAATTAAAAAATAAATGAGTAAGGGTTTGTGATTGACACTACCTACGGGTACCTTACCCATTACAATCTCTAGTTGGAATGAATGATTAATGGTTATACCAAAATGAGGGGAGAGAATCTGCTGTCCCGGACTTGGTGTCCCTTAATTGTCCCCCACTTCTTTTATAACATGTGTCATACTAATTCTAATCACTCTTAACACTGTTAACTCTCACTAACTTTAGTTAACTCTTACTAATTACGATCCTGGTTAACTTCAACTTGGTTAACTCTTATGAGATTTATTTCTCTTCCCTCTCTTGACTCTTCTTCTTCCACTAGTTATGTAGATTGAATTAAAACGAGTTTGGTTGTTTCAAATTGGGATTGAATTCCATTTGCATGCATCTGTTTCTGGGTAGAAATAGAAGGATTGAGTTTTAGGGGTTTTTTTTGGTGGAATCCCACAGACTTTTAGTACCGTGAAAATCATTAGTTATTTCTTCATAATCATCCATGGTAAGAACAATATAGTTGCTATCTTTGGAAACACCAGCCTTAAGCCTCTTAGCACGCTTGGAAGAATGGGCTCTGAGAGAATTTTGGATGTCGGAGTAGGCGTCGCTGTGCTTGAGACGTTCGCCGGTATTCGTGGAAGGTAATTTGAAGATATGGATAGAAAACAGAGACCAATTTTTCGAGATTATCGATCTAAGTAGGTGCGAAATCGATAAGAAATGGAAGACCTGAAATTAAAAAAATGAGATTATTTTATTAGTTGGAAGACCTGCGCTCAACATAGAATAATTTGCATTCGATTGAATTGTGTTTTCGATAAACAAGTTTTGACGGTGTTGATCATATGTTAAAAGTAAAGAATACAGAGAATAAAGACTGTAACAGATGAGAGCATATGGGTTGTGAATCCTTTTACTGTCTCTGTAAGGATGTCAAGTCTCTAGTTCATCTTCTTCAATTGTATCTTGTATCTCAAGAAAGTGTATCTCTCGATCTTGCTTCCTTCAATGCTGGAATTAAAGCCTTAGAAATTATTGTAACTTGATACTTCAATATATCTTTGAATATCTCTTGTGAATTTCTATAAATTATCAATTTGTATTGTCTTGTATATTCAAATGGAGAGAGGAGTATCCTTCTTATAGTGAAGGATTGTGTCCTTTCAATATGGTAACTCTTCAAGTAGTAGTATGGAAAGTCACAACCAATGGTGAATAAGAATGATGATTCAGATGGAAGGAGATGCCTTGGTGGTGAAGAATCATGTATTTTTGCAATAAAAATGTCGGACATGAACGAGACAGGGGTGTCACGTTCGTGACTGGGCTTGCCATGCAAAGTTGGTGAATTTTGTCTGTCACAATTGCGACATGGGTCACGATCGCGACAGATGATTCTTGCCCTTGGTGAGATTTTCGAGCATGTCACGATCGTGACAGGTAGGTCACGAACATGACAGTTGTTGTCACACCCGATCCTAGACGACCTCAATCGGCATCGGGCGTGAAATAGAAATATTATAATCAACACTTAAGAGTCTCCAATTTATCCCGATATCATAATATCATATTATATTACAATTGAAATACCAAAGGTCTAACCATAATTCTAATAATAAGTAGCCAACGTCCAAACCTCGCCTAATCGGTCGGTAACCTTCTCTATATCCTGTACTTTCTCACCTAAAAATATTAAAACATTTAAAAAAAGGTGAGACAAAAATGTCATTAAGAAACTATCAGCTATAAAAACCAACTTTACTTAACATAGCTACATATATACATTTATAAATGGATTTAATCAAAACCTTATAAAATATACTCAAAACTTAAGTGCATATTATATATATAATGCATCTTATATCAAAACGAATCAAAACAAATAAACGTTTTTTCAAACCAATTCATAATCAAATAACTTGTAATCAAATAAGTGTTTTATCAAACCAACTCATATTCAATCAAACGTAAAACCTTATATCAAAATCAATCAGAACCGAAAACATAATCCAAATGAACTTAAAACATTGTATCCATCCTTGAGTTTCTCCCCTTAAGTATCAATCCATAACCACATATGTAGTCGAGACGTCTCTTAACATTGCCTATCCCATATGGTCTTACCCGACACTTCTTTGCCATACCCAATAGGTCTTTCAGACTGTGTACACAGGACATGTCCCTCACTGAACATGGTCTTCAAATATAAAACCACCGATCCGGATAACTTTCGATGGATATAAAATCATAAAATCATAACGTGTTCAAATTTCATTTCACAATCAAATTCCAAACTATTTCATAACCATAAATCATTTGGCTTCAATTAGCCCTTTTGTATCATAAAAATCATATTTGGACTTCAATCCAAAATAATAACAATAACCGCAACAGATTTCTCAATCCAAAAACAATTCGTAAGAAATCATCAAATTCATTTTATTCAATATAGATATACATTGAAATCAAAAACATATATGTATATATTGTTGGTCCCTTATGACGTTACAAGTATAGTTCCAGGGGGGTTAGGAACTATTTAAAATTTTTCTCTAGGGCAGACTTCTTTTTCTTCAAGAAAAAGGTTTTTAACAGCGGCGCTGAGTGAATAGCAAGACACTGGCTTAGTCAACTGGTGACTAGGTCAGTTTCTTTACTTGAGTCAGGAGATAGCACTTAGGGTCTATTCCTGAGCTCAGATATTCAATGCGCACAACTCAGCTTGACCTCTTTACTTTGTCAGTTTTGTTTAAGCAAGCAATATATATATTAAGGAGTTTAAGGTTAGAAAGATATTACTCAGCAGATTTATCCAGGTTCGGCCTCCAAGCCTACGTCTTGTCCCCGGAACACGTTTCGAGATTTCGAATTCTCTACTGAGCTCTTTAACGGTAGAGCATCAAACCTTTTACAACTTAGAAGCTGAGTATAACAAGAGTACCTTCCTCTATACCTCTACTCACTCCTAATCTCTCGCTGAGTACTCTAACCGAGTACTCAGCCTCTCCTTTCTAATCTCTAGAAATGATAAGTGTTTGTCCTAAACAACAATTGCTAAGACACCTTAGATGATTGAATAATCACTCTAGACTTTTACACGAAAGATATGAAATTTGGTGTAAGATTGCTTTGCTTTTTCTTGCAGAACTTTGAGTAGAATTTTGGTCAGCGTAATGGCTTGTTCAAGTTCTGTGTGGAATGAAGCAACTGAAGGGCTCTATTTATAGAGACGTCTGAGACATCGGTCATTTCGAATTTCAAAATAACCGTTGGAGGGAAACGGCTTCCTGTCGTTGTCACTCAGTCTTGCTCAGAGCTCTCGGCCAATCAGATTTGAGTATCTTCTGTCCTCGGTCAGTGTTGAACAATTTTTAGTCAGCTCGGCAGATTGTCTCTCCATTTATGGTAAGGTCAACTAGACAGCGTTCTGTGTCTTCTGAACTTTACCCAAAGTGGAAACACTTTGTCTGGAAGTTGTTCTTGCTCAGTTGCTGTCTTGTACTCTTTGTCGATTCAACTCAGCAGCTTCGTCCAAAAGTTGTTCAACGAATGTCTTCTAGATCCTTCTTCCGCTGTGCTGCGTTTTGTACATAACGAAAGCGTTTTGACATACGCGGGCCGAGTTGCCTTGAACTGTTTGACTTGGGCTTTGACTTCCGTATTGGGCTTTGGGCCTTTTAATCTTTATGTCTTATAAACAATTTAACTCAACATTGAACAAACACATTAGTAGAATAAATCAAAGCATTTAAACTTTGTGTGTTTAGAATATTTTTAATTACACTTAAACAATTTTGTCAAATCAAAATTATGTGGAAAAGTGTTTCAACAAACTCCCCCATTTTGATGTTGGCAAAACTATTCAGCGAGGAACTCAGTATTGAGCTCCCCCATGATAGTTGACCTATTATTACTTAGCAAACTCCCCCGTCAGGGTTAAGCTACTGACTTAGTTTTAACTCTAAACATTCTAAGGTTTAATCGAGTAGGTCTAAGGTCAGTTTTCAGATATAGGTCAGCTCATGGAACATATTCTATTTTACTCAGTATTAAGCGGAAGGTGTATCATTCAGAGCACTGAGTAATCATTTTGTTCAATGGTTTTTATGAGACAGTGTTTCGTAAGCATACAAGATAATGTCAAACATTTGATCAGCATGGGATACAATCAATAAGTATTTAGACAGTAAACATAGTTGATGTAATTGAAGATACATAATAACATAATACTCAGCATCATATGAAATAACTCAAGTTAGGATAAAAGATGCAAGTATTGTATTTAAGTGAAGTAGTCAGCATACATAGCAAAAGATGAGCATAAAAGAACATATAGACTAGAGACTAAGTTAAACCAAGCTGAGCTAGCCTATTTCTGCTTCTTTTTCTTTTGCTTAGACTGACTGCTTCTAGGAGCCTCCTGCTGAGTTCTAGCTTGTTCTTTCTCCCCCGTTTTGTCAGCATCGGGAGGAGCAGGAATTCTAAAAGAGTCGGTTAAGACAGCGGCGGTTAGCACGGTGGACAACTCCTTAAGTTTGTCGGCACTTTCGTTAATGTCGTCAAAGACAATAACGCCTTCATTCAAGAGCTCTTTTGGAATGTCGATTTCAGCAGCGCTGAGTAAGCTCAGTATGTAAGCTTGAGACTTACCTACCCAAGTAATGGACTCTGACAGGGCAGCAAAGACTTGATGAAAGGTCTTCAGCAGAGCTGAGTCATAGTATTGGCGCTGGATATTACTATGTCGCACATGTGTGAAGGTCCTTTGGGTAGTGACCAGAATCTCATTCTGCTTCATCTGGTCAGTGTCCATCTCTTGTTTATTTAAGTTAAGCAGACGAACTGCTTCGCTTATTTGCTCCACCGAGCATTGAGAGTAAGAGGCCAGCTGATTGTTGGTCTTGATTTTCTTAGTGTGAAGCTGGGCAAAAAGCATCTTAACTTCATCAGAAGTGGCATACTGAGTATTCGCAGCTGACAAGGTCTGGACTTGGCCTTGAAGAGTGTTAAGATGTTGAACAGTTGTCAGTTGGAGCTCAGCTAGCTTAGTGATTGAGTCCTGCTTGGGCTGATGCGATTGAATTGAGATCATATCACTTAGTAGATCCTTCAGTCCTTTAACCTCATTTAAGAGTTGAGTGACCTGGGACAGTTGAGTTGATGCATTGTTACTTGACCTAGCAGTAGGTTGAGCAGATTGATGAATGTCCTGAATTAATGACTGCACCGAGTTGATGAGTTTTCTACCAAACTCGGTGGCATGGAGATAGTTGAGAGATTCATCATCATGTTGCCTAGTTTCTTCAGTATGACCAGTTTGTAGAGGAGTCAAAGTAATGATAGGGTCAGTGACTGGAAGTGTGGTGTCAATCTACACTTGATGTTCTGGAAGAGTTGATTGATCGGCAGTAGTGATGGTTGGTGAAGTAGTAATTCTAATGCTGTCAGTGCTGACTGGGGCATGAATATTTTGAGTCAGCACAGTGCTTGGAACAATAGCATTGACGAGAACTTGCTCGATTTGGCTTATTGAGTTTGCAGAAGCATTCAAGTCGGCTTGTTCCTTTGGTGAAGAAACAGAGGCTTGCTTTTCAAGAGAAGCTTGTTGAGAAGAAGGGGTTTGCTTACTGAAAAACTTCAGCTTCAGAGAAGAAGGATCTTTGGTCGGCTTTGGAACATGGAGATCGATGACTGTTTGCTAACTTGCCTTTATCAATCTTCTTCTTCGAGGAGGAGTGGGATCAGCTTGGATAGATTCTCCTGAGTGAGAAGGAGAAGTCTCTTCTTGATCAGCATTAAGCTGATTAGCTTGTACTTGTTCTTTATCTGCAGCCAACTCAGTGTTAGTTGGGTCAGCAGTTTCCTCTTCACTAGCTGTCTCCTCAGCATCATCCTGACCGTTTTCTTCTTATTCTTCTTCCTCATTATCCTGATCCGAGTTATCTAATTCTTCTCCCACTTGAGTGATGAAGTGATCATCCAGTTCCACATCATCTTCTTGATGCTCAGCTTTAGTTCCTTGACACTGAGTGTAGTGAGAATCACCAGGAACGATGATGTCAGTGGGGATAGCATCAATTGGGGTCAGCTCTAAAGACTTTTTCTTCTTCAGAGGTTGCTCAGCACCTAGTCTTTCCTCTGTATCAGGCTCATCTTGCCTGCTTCTCTTCTCAGCTATCGTAGGTCTCTCCTGACCTTTTTCAACAGCTGACTTAGGCTTCTTGGCCTGAGGCTCAGCCTTCTTTGAAGGAGTCCCAACAGCTTTCCTCTTTCGGTCAGCTGGAGCCTTTGTCCTTTTGCCCTTCTTTGGGACAGTTGACTCCTTATCAGCCTCATCAGTATTTTTGCCTTTCTTAATTGGCTGATTGAACTTTAAAGCCCTCAGCGAAGTAGCGGTTATCTCAGATCCTCTAGCCTTAGTTTCCTCAGATAGATCAATTTGATGATCTAAGAGGATTCTGGTGATGAGCGAGCCCAGCCTGAGAGACCCAGTGCTCTTTTGGAAACGAGCAATCAAGAATACTGGCATGTTGATTGGCTTGTATGTCAGCATATGCCATATGAAGCATTGCTCAAAATTCGTTGCTGAGGTGGTGCAGTTGATCTTGGGATAAATATAGTAGGTCAGCAGATGATGGGCCATCTTTTGGTGCTGACCCATTGAGGTGCTGGAGATTTCTCCAGAGTGGCCAGCGGGCTTGCAGAAGGTGGTATTGTACCCAGTTCCTTCATGATCCCCGGACCGCCTCAGTTTTGTCCCCTCATTTTTTAACTTCAGCAAGTTAGCAAGATAGGTAGGGTTTATAAAAATGGTCTTTTCCTTTACCACAGTTACCAGATAGTCCTGGTTATCATCAGCAACTCGGAGATTGTGGTAGAACTCCCTTACTAGGTCAGGGTAGGTGTGATCTCTAATGGAGAACAGCTCGGTCCAGCCATTCTTCGATATCCATTCGCATAAGGGTTGCTCAGTTTCTACGAAGGCTTCTGAGACCCATCTAGAGAAGTCAATCTTCCATTCTCTAACGTCATCGAATACCTTGGTATAGGTTCTGATTTTGGTCGGTTTTCCCTTAGAGGAGGTGGCTTGGCCAGCTTTGCCTTTGCTCGGCGTAGTGACCTTTGTAGTTTCAGGCGAGGTAGCTTGCCTGGAAGGTTCACCGGAACTGGTCTTAGGGTGACCGGCACCGGAGATGTTAACGAAAACCTTAGTCATAGTTTCAGAAAAAGATTGGGAAGCTTTGAGAGTTTTTAGAGAGAGAATGCTTTGCCAGAGAGTTCGGTAAGTGTAAAGAGATAACAATGGGGATTTGCCTATTATTTATAGCGATGAAAAGTGGATCTTATCGAATCCATGTGTCAGTTTTGCCTTGGAATTGTGAACCGACAATAATCCTGGCTTTTATGACACATTCGGCGCATACGTCATCCTAGGTGGCTATTCGCGTGCTCTAGCATTAAACGCAATGGATCTTATACTCAGTGTTTGATATTCTGAGTGGTCAGTTTTATATATACGGATGATTTCTCAGTTTTATACTACTCGGTGTCAATGTTTGCTCAGTATGTGATATTTATTCATTTAGCATTAAACACTCAGCATACATTTATTCACTCAGCAAACAATGGACCATTCAGCATGTTAATTCACTCAGCATGATTCTATATTAAGAGCTGGAATTTACTGAAGAGGATTAAACATACCAATGGCTTCTCTCAGTATGCTGAACTGTTCACGAGCCAGTGGCTTTGTGAAGATATCTGCAAGATGCTCATCCGTTGGGACGTAGGTCAGCTTTATCTCACCCTTGAGTACATGGTCTCTAATGAAGTGATATCTTATGCTGACATGCTTCATCCTGCTGTGTTGAATTGGGTTCTTTGACAGATCAATTGCACTTTTGTTGTCATATTTGACCTCAATTGCCTTTGTTTGAACACCATAGTCTTCAAGCTGTTGCTTAATCCATAGGACTTGAGCAACACAGTGTCCAGCAGCAATGTACTCAGCTTCAGTGGTAGACAAGGCTACTGACGCCTGCTTCTTGCTGAACCAGGATACAAGACAGCTTCCTAAGAAATGACATCCTCCAGAGGTGCTTTTCCGTTCTAGCTTGTCTCGTCCATAGTCAGCGTTAGTGTATCCAACGAGTGTAAAACCATGAGTGTTGGGATACCATAAACCTGCGTTCACTGAGCTTTGCAAATATCTAAGGATTCTTTTTACAGCTATGTAATGAGATTCCTTTGGGTTAGATTGATATCTAGCACAGTAGCATACTGAGAACTAAATGTCCGGTCTACTTGTTGTTAAGTAAAGTAGAGAGCCTATCATACCTCGATACAATTTGCTGTCTATCAACTTACCATTCTCGTCAGCGCAGAGGACAGTGTCAGTGCCCATAGGAGTGGATATTGGCTTGCAATTTTCAAGATCATATTTCTTCAATATCTCCTTTGCATATTTAGCTTGACTGATGAAGATGACATTTTTCCCTTGTTTGATTTGAAGTCCAAGGAAGAAATTGAGTTCTCCCATCATCGACATTTCAAACTCAGTCTGCATTTGCTTGCTAAATTCCTTGCACATTGACTCATTAGTAGCACCGAAAATAATATCATCAACATATATTTGAGCCAGCAGGGTATCTTTACCATTTCTCTTAATGAATAAGGTTGTATCAGCTTTGCCCCTGACATAGTTTCTAGTCAGCAGGAAACTGGTCAGCCTCTCATACCAAGCACGTGGTGCTTGCTTGAGGCCGTACAGAGCCTTTTTGAGTTTATAAATGTGGTTTGGGAATTTAGGATCCTCAAACCCTGGAGGTTGATTAACATAAACTTCCTCAATTATAACTCCACTAAGGAATGCACTCTTAACATCCATTTGAAACAGTTTAAAGTTCATATAGCTTGCATACGCGCATAAAATTCTAATAGCCTCTAGCCTTGCCACTGGGGCAAAGGTCTCACCGTAGTCAATACCTTCTTGCTGACTGTAGCCCTGAGCTACAAGCCTTGCTTTGTTCCTGACTACGTTTCCTTGCTCATCCAACTTGTTGCGGAAGACCCATCTTGTTCCAATGGTCTTCTGACTCCTTAGATGTGGCACTAGCTCTCATACATCGTTTCTTCTGAATTGGTCAAGTTCCTCTTGCATTGCGCTCATCCAGAATTCATCTTCCTCAACATCAACGAAGTTCTTAGGTTCCTGAACTGAGACGAAGGCTACGTTGCTGAGGTATCTCTTGAGTTGGTTTTTTGTCATCAGGGTATTCTCAGCGGCATCAAGAATGGCACTATCTGAGTGTCCTCTTGGTATCCTTATCTCCTTGGGTAGATTGATGTCTTGTGCTGTCTGTGTTTCAACAATCTCTGTATGAGTAGAATGGTCAGTGAAAACAATCTTAGGTTCACTTTTACCTTTGGTCAGCCCTTGAGGGAATGACTCGACGGCTGTATCTTGATCAGCGGATGTGAGTGTGGATCATCCTCGGTCAGCGGCTAGTATCTACTTGCAGGGTTAGTTTCGTCGAACTCAACATGTACTGACTCTTCTAAAACTTGAGTTCGTTTATTGAAAACTCTGTATGCTTTGCTGTTTGTTGAGTAGCCTAAAAAGATAGCTTCATCAGCTTTTGAGTCAAACTTAGATAGGCTATCTTTGGTGTTTAAAATAAAACATTTACAGCCAAAGGCACGAAAGTATCCAATGTTGGGCTTTCGTCCTTTCCAAAGTTCGTAGGGGGTTTTCTTTAGTATAGGTCTAACAAGATCCCTATTAAGAATATAGCACGCTGTGTTAACAGCTTCTCCCCAAAAGTACTTTGGAAGCCTATGCTCACTCAACATTGTCCTGGCTATTTCAACCAAGGTTCTGTTCTTCCTTTCAACAACCCCATTTTGTTGAGGCGTCCTAGGAGCAGAGAAATTATGGACAATGCCTCTGGCTTCACAGAATTCAACAAACTGTTGGTTTTTGAATTCTCCACCATTATCACTTCGGATGTGAGCCAATTTTAGGTCTTTATCATTTTCAAGTTTTCTAACCAAATTTGAAAATGTCTCAAAGGTCTCATCTTTGCTACTCAGCAAGATGACCCAAGTGTACCGAGAGAAGTCATCTACAATGACCAAGGAAAATCTTCTTCCACCCAGACTCAGCGGCTAGACTGGACCGAAGAGATCCAAGTGTAGTAATTCTAACGGACGCTTAGTTGAGACAATATTTTTACTATGAAAGGATTGTTTGGTTTGTTTTCCAGCTTGGCAAGCGTGGCATAGTTGATCTTTTTCAAATTTAAGTTATGGTAGTCCCTCAACCAATTGCTTTCTTGCTAATTTGGCCATGAGGTCCATGCTTACATGACCAAGTCTTCTGTGCCATAGCCAGGAATTTTCTTCCTTTGAAACTAAGCATACAGTTTTTGAAAACTTTTTTTCCAAGTTCAGCATGAAGACATTATCAATGCGAGGGGCAGTTAAAATTAACTCATTAGTTTTACCCTTGTATATTTTACATCCAGTGTCATCAAATATAACTCTTCTCCCACTATCACATAGCTGAGCTACGCTGAGTAAGTTATATTTGAGTCCGCTGACTAGGGAGACTGACTCAATAGTAGGATTACCTCCAACGGTTCCTGACCCTACTATCTTACCCTTTTTGTTGTCTCCAAAACTTACGCTTCCTCCTTATTTACGCTCAAATGTGATGAACTGAGTTTCATCACCAGTCATATGCCTCGAGCATGCACTGTCAATATACCACATCTTTGACTTCTCAGCACATCTCAGGCTTACCTGCAATGTAACTAGTTACTCTTAGGTACCCAATTCTTTTTGGGTCCTTGCTTGTTAGGTTCAACAGGTAAAGCATCATATTTAATTTTATGGCGGCATACTTGGACAGTATGGCCATTCTTTCCACATAAGTCACAGCTGACCTTTCGTTTAAGATTTCTCACTAACTGGTCAGCACCCCAGTGCTGAGCGTGCCAGCACACCTTTGTGGTGTGTCCTTTCTTCCCACAGAAGTCACACTGGACTTTCCGCTAAGGATTCCATCTCTGCTGACCAGTACCTCAGTACCGAGTATTCAGAGGAATATTTCTTTTGTTTGGAACCTTTAGTTGGTTCTGGATAGTTGTGACGTCCTTTCTTAGTTTCTTAGAATCTGATTGGACTTCAGAGACAGACTTATGTATGATCTCCATGTTATCATGCAAAGTTGAGTTATCCTGAAGAAGGAATCTGAGGTCACTCAGCTTGACCTCTTCAACCTCGTCACAACGCCTGCTGAGTGCTCTAACTTTCTTATTACACTTTTTGACAAGTGTGTAGAGGTCACTCAGGGCATTTACCATTTCATTTCTGAGTTGGGAAAGTGATATTACCTCATTTGATTGCTCCTCATCGTCAGATGCAATGGAGGGGTCAGCATGGTCAGAGACGCACGGCTCAGCAAGTTCGTCAGCCATAAAACAGATCTTTGCTGACTCAGTGGCATCAGCTTTTGATGATGAAGACTCATCACTGTCGCTCCATATTGCCACCATTGCCTTTTTTCCGTTCTTCCTTTCTTTCCTCAGCGTGGGGCAGCTTGACTTGATATGGCCAGTTTGATGACATTCAAAGCATATAATGGGCTTTGAGTTGTCCTTCTTGTATTTGTTGTCACTGGACTCAGCTTTATACTTATCAAACTTTCTGTAAGGCTTCTTAGAATATTTGTCATTCTTTCTGAACAGCCTTTTCATCTTCCTTGTGAACATAGCCATCTCTTCATCATCTGTTGAGCTCCCATCAGTGGAGTCAGCTTTCATGACAAGAGATTTTTGCTTCTTGTCTTCAGACTTTTCCTTCACCTCGAAATTCTTCATTGAGATCTCATGGGTCAGCAATGAGCCGATGAGCTCATCATATTTGTAGGTGGTTAAGTCCTGAGCTTCCTCAACAATAGTCTTCTTTGCTTGCCAGTCTTTGGGAAGGCTCCTGAGAATCTTCTTGACTTGTTCTTCCTCAGTGAAGATCTTCCCAAGTCTCTTGAGCTCATTGATGATGTTTGTAAACCTTGCATTCATGTCAGATATTCCCTCATCATCGTTCATTTCGAACAGCTCGTACAGTCTCATCTACTGGTTCACCTTGGACTCCTTTACTTTATTGGTTCCTTCGTAGGTGACCTCCAGCTTCTTCCAGATCTCTTGCGCCAACTCACAACCTGAAATTTTATTATATTCTGCAGCATCGAGCGCACAGTGAAGCATGTTTATAGCCGAAGCGTGATTTTGTAGCTTCTTGAGATCATCCTCTGTCCATTTGGCCTCAGCTTTAACAACTGTTTGGCCAGCCACAACTTCGACAGGTACAAATGGGCCTTGGACTATGGACAGCCAGACACTCATATTTGTAGTCTGAATGAAATTTTTCATCCTATTCTTCTAGAAGGTATAGTTAGACCCGAAGAATAGGGGAGGCCGAGTAATGGACATCCCCTCAGGTAAGATCTGAGTTGTTTGGTTTCCTGGGAGAAACCGAGTGCTATTTTCGCCCATAGTGGGGATCAGCTCAAGGTGGTTAAACCTTTTACAGTGAGCTTTTAGGCTCTGATACCACTTGTTGGTCCCTTATGACGTTACAAGTATAGTTCCAAAGGGGGGGGTTAGGAACTATTTAAAATTTTTCTCTAGGGCAGACTTCTTTTTCTTCAAGAAAAAGGTTTTAACAGCGGCACTGAGTGAATAGCAAGACACTGGCTTAGTCAACTGGTGACTAGGTCAGTTTCTTTACTTGAGTTAGGAGATAGCACTTAGGGTCTATTTCTGAGCTCAGATATTCAATGCGCACAACTCAGCTTGACCTCTTTACTTGGTCAGTTTTGTTTAAGCAAACAATATATATATTAAGGAGTTTAAGGTTAGAAAGATATTACTCAGCAGATTTATCCAGGTTCGGCCTCCAAGTCTACGTCTTGTCCCCGAAACACGTTCCGAGATTTCGAATTCTCTACTGAGCTCTTTAACGGTAGAGCATCAAACCTTTTACAACTTAGAAGCTGAGTATAACAAGAGTACCTTCCTCTATACCTCTACTCACTCCTAATCTCTCGCTGAGTACTATAACCGAGTACTCAGCCTCTCCTTTCTAATCTCTAGAAATGATAAGTGTTTGTCCTAAACAACAATTGCTAAGACACCTTAGATGATTGAATAATCACTCTAGACTTTTACACGAAAGATATGAAATTTGGTGTAAGATTGCTTTGCTTTTTCTTGCAGAACTTTGAGTAGAGTTTTGGTCAGCGTAATGACTTGTTCAAGTTCTGTGTGGAATGAAGCAACTGAAGGGCTCTATTTATAGAGACGTCTGAGACATCGGTCATTTCGAATTTCGAAATAACCATTGGAGGGAAACGGCTTCCTGTCGTTGTCACTCAGTCTTGCTCAGAGCTCTCGGCCAATCAGATTTGAGTATCTTCTGTCCTCGGTCAGTGTTGAGCAGTTTTTAGTCAGCTCGGCAGATTGTCTCTCCATTTATGGTAAGGTCAACTAGATCGCGTTCTGTGTCTTCTGAACTTTACCCAAAGTGGAAACACTTTGTCTGGAAGTTGTTCTTGCTCAGCTGCTGTCTTGTACTCTTTGTTGATTCAACTCAGCAGCTTCGTCCCGAAGTTGTTCAACGAAGGTCTTCTAGATCCTTCTTCCGTTGAGCTGCATTTTGTATATAACGACAGCGTTTTGACATACGCGGGCCGAGTTGCCTTGAACTATTTGACTTGGGCTTTGACTTTCATATTGGGCTTTGGGCCTTTTAATCTTTATGTCTTATAAACAATTTAACTCAACATTGAACAAACATATTAGTAGAATAAATCAAAGCATTTAAACTTAGTGTGTTTAGAATATTTTTAATTACATTTAAACAATTTTGTCAAATCAAAATTATGTGGAAAGATGTTTCAACATATATGTAAATCAACCAAATTAAGCCTTAAATCAACATAATCAAGTAAAATCTGAAATTCACATAGAAGCATAGTCAATAACTTCATTTGAATCATAATTTCATAATAAAAAGCAAAATCGTGAAAAACCCAAGTTTTACAAAATTCCTGCATAACCTTAAAATATCAATTTCTGCAAATTCTTTGATTATATATATATATATATATATATATATATATATATAAAACTCAAAATATAGTTGATAGTTACTTACCTTGGCTATTAATTGAAGAAAACACACCCGTTCAATTCTCCTCTAAATTCTGTCTAAGACATTTCCCTCCAAACACTGCCGAAACTTAAAAACTCTTCGGTTAGGACTTAGATCTATACCTAAGGATGTTATGGTTCCAATTTCTGCAAATTCTTTGATTCGGACGGTCGAATCTCCGTAAATCAAAGAAACGGTGGAGAAATAGTTCAGAGAAAACTGATGAATTTAAAAGGAAAAGAAAAGAAAAAAGAAGATAATAATTCATCGTATTCTCTAGAACAATTTAGAATATATATCCAAATTTAACAAATATCACGTTTGATCCTCCATCTTTCTATAATCTTTTTAAAATTACTCTAAACTTTTAATTTACACATAAAACCATCAAATTAACTCCAAACTTTTTCTATAGCACCAAATAAAAATCACACACCTAATAATTATAATATATATTACTATCAATATATAAATTCTAGAAATTTAGACACGGACGTGACAGTTGTTTTTGCCCTAATTTAGGTTTCTATTTCCTATCTTTTGTTCGTTTCTTGCTGATATTTCTTCATATTGAGTTTTTATGTGTTTCAAACCTATCTCTGTACAAATCATGAACAAACAAGTGAAATCTTTTCAAAACATATACTAAACCAAGCTAAATGCATACATATAAATGTGAATATGCATACGAAAACACGTAAACTTAGTATTTATCAGGATTCTAGTCTATTTAGGAGAAAAATGACTTTGTATTGGAATATAAAAAGGTCGAGAAAGGTGGCTTTCCTCTTTAGATATGCATTATCTACGCGCTTAAGAATTCTTCTCTTAGGAAGAAAATCTTGCACCCGACCTTATACAATGGAATATTTTGGAAGCGCGTCCTAGGACATCTGGTAAGCATGTGAAAGTGATTCGAGTTTGCTCATAACCAAATCTAGTATTTACTTATGTTACCATGAGGAAATTCTTTTACAAAGAATGATTTGGTTACCATTTTCATAGAACCACGTATGAATTCACAAGGTATTAAAAATCCTTCTCCCATATTTCTCCAATGGACGATGAAAATTTCAAATTTCCAATGTAGATGAGTTAATGATTTTTTACTTTAACATTTTCCATTAGTGAGAAACAAAAGGCAACCCCAAATATGGAAGGAGATAAATTGCAATAAAAAGTTGAAGTAGAAAAAAAGTAAATATCGTTACAGAAAGGTAAAAAGCATCATTAGACCTCTGATTTTTATTTTTTGGTTCATTAAGGTCTTGATCTTTTATTTGGATACAGTAAGTCCCTAATCATTTATTTTTTATCTCATTAAGCCCATGATAACAAAAAAAAAAGTAATTTTGAACATAAAATTCAGATAATAGATTGTTATTCATTTCACCTGCATTCGAAATATGCAATTTTCATTGTATGAACGCAGTTTTGGATTGGAAATATAATGTGACTATATATATATAAAAATTGTAAAAACCTTAATTCAAACTGTAAAAAATATATATATATTTTTTAATAATGGAGTTATCTAATCCGTTAAACTATTAAACTATCAAACAATACTTTCACACACTTGTTATAGGAAGTGTATTACATTGTCGTTATCTCACTTATTAAAACCAACAACAATTGATCAAGAGATGTATGTCATGGGTTTAAGTATACTTTTTTGTCAAATAAATTAAAAAATATATTTAAAAATAGCAAAATTTTTCCTTTTTATTTTTTTAGGAATAACACTAAATTGTGAGTAGAAGAATAATTAAAGAAAATGGCGGAAACGGTACGTGTGAAAGGCGAGGAACACACGTATCTAAAAGGCCAACGGCTAGTAAATATAAAACGGCTAGTTGTTGAATTTGTGTCTTTGGAAGTTGCTCTGGAATCATCACACCTCCTCTTACTTTCTTGATTCTCTTTTTCTTTTCTGGTAAAATTTGACAGTAAACGAAGAGTGGAATTACACTTTCTTGAGAATTCAATAACAGGGTTTTGACGATGTGGTCCAACCACGACAATAATTTTGCGGCAAAGGGTTTCTCTACTCCGCCGGCATGTTGGAAATCCCCACATGCATTACCGGTGATGCCAATGTCAGAGAGAAAGAGTAATTTTCCATCTGGCTGCAGACGTGATCTCTTTCATGTCGTTCACAAAGTGCCTGCCGGTGATTCTCCTTATGTCAGGGCTAAACATGTTCAGGCCAGTTCTTGTTTTAACTCTGCGTTTTGGAACTTGTGTTTCTTGATCATTTTCAATGCAAATTACTGTTGTATACTCATGGGTCTGTTTTCTTCAATTTGAACAATTGTTACTTCTCATCCAATCAAATCTTTCCATTCTATGAACTCATTATCATTTTGATTTAGTTAGGGTTTTCTTTATATGTTGATTAAAGTCTTTAATTACTTACAGTTGATAGACAAGGATCCAAGCAAGGCTATTTCGTTGTTCTGGGCGGCTATAAATGCAGGGGATCGGGTTGATAGTGCCTTAAAAGACATGGCAGTAGTGATGAAGCAATTAAATCGATCTGATGAGGCCATCGAGGCTATCAAATCCTTTCGTCATCTCTGCCCCTTTGAATCTCAGGAATCCCTAGACAATGTTCTTGTTGAACTCTACAAGGTAAACTCATGCATGCTTTTGCATCTTTGATTTCATTTTTAAGATTACTTGTTCAATTATAATAACTAGTTTTTCAAAAATTTAATGGCTCTATCTAGTTTTTCATGAGAGAATGGTTAGACAAATCTCACAAGATATAAGTAAATATGAGCATATACTCGAATTGAAGAACAATTGCTAAAGTGAAAGTTTCTTGCTTGAATCTTAGAGGTTTGGTAATTTAGCAGATTATAACTAATGCTTGAGCTGCGTTTCTTATTTGAACTCATAACTTTATCCTGATTGAACATTTATGTCATACTCTGCTGCCTGCTTTTAGAGCATGAAAAACATTGATAACTATTTTCTTACATATAAATGAAACATCCTTTAAGGGAAGAGCAGCATCATATTAATGTGCCTGTTTTAGCAGAGGTCTGGAAGGATTGAAGAGGAGATTGAAATGCTGCACTGCAAACTGAAGAACATAGAAGAAGGCATAGCTTTTGGAGGGAAGAGGACGAAGATTGCCAGATCTCAAGGCAAGAAGATTCAAATAACTGTTGAACAAGAAAGATCAAGGTGCCCTTTTTTTTATTTTCTCCTATTTTCTTTTTATTTTCTTTTTGCTAAAGAGCATTGAACTTTAATTTCACACGGAAACTTAATTGTGGCAGGATATTAGGGAACCTGGCCTGGGCTTACTTGCAGCATCATGATTATGGTTTGGCTGAGAATTTCTACAGGTTAATATTATTATTATTATTATTCCATTGAATCTGATGCATGAAGAAGTTGGTTCAGTTTTGATTGAAAATGTATTGTTCTGCAGGAAAGCTCTGGCTTTGGAGCCAGATAATAACAAGCAGTGTAACTTGGCAATCTGCTTGATGCATATAAACAGAATTCCTGAAGCAAAATCTCTGCTTCAGGCTGTGAAAGGTTCATGTGGAAGCAAAGAGATGGATGAGTCTTATGCTAAATCCTTTGAACGGGCTGTTGAGATGCTTACGGAAATGGAGTTGAAATCAACAGGAGATGATGATTGGAGGAAACTGAATAATTCAAAATGCTTATCATCTGGAATGAATCATGCAGGTGTTTTATACACACAACCGAGGAAAGTTTCTTGGAGGTTTGGTGCAGGAGATGATGAGACAAGGGGAAGATGCAATGAAGATGAAATTAAGATACCATTTCATACTATTCGAAATCTTGATGGAGAATTGCTACATTCAAAATCAGATTGTGCAGCATCAAGAAATGTGGTTTCACCTGGTGAAAGAAGTTGGACTAGTGTGGTTGAACCATTTTCTCAAGCCAGGCAAACAAGTTGTGGCGAAGCAACAGAAAAGAAGAGCTGGGCAGATATGGTTGAAGAAGATGAAGAAAGGAGATTATTAGCAGGAGGAGAAGATGTTAGCCCATGTTTGAATAATGAAAATATAGATTGGAATATGGATCATCAAAGTCCAAGCCAAAAACTAGAAGCATCAAGAAATCAATCAGTTAGGCGTTCTTTATGCTTTGATTTGAACATGAAGAAGAAGAACAGGCTTCAGGTTTTCCGCGATATAACTCCATCTCAAGATAGTCCATGACTTATGTAAATATCATTTCATTGATGAAACTTATTACTTTGTGAATACCACTCTCTGAATCAGTTACATGCTGTTCACTATTTCATTCATTCTTTCTTTCTTTCTCGTAAACCACAATTTAAAGGGGTGTATTTCAGTCTCTATATGCATATAATCAAAATGCACAATTTTTAAGCCTCTTTAATTTACTAGTAGATTTAAACATGTCGTTTTGAGCATTGTTGTCTGACCCATACTGGTTCAACCAGTCGAACCGAAAACCGGCTTCATCTCCAATCTTGGTCATCTTACCCGGTAAGAATTGAGGTGCCCAATGTGACCCCGTTTTTTATTGTTATTTAAAAATGATAATTAATAAACTATTATATTTAATAAACTTTGGATCTTAAGCTTTATTAGTTTCACAATTCCTCAGTTTGATGCAGAAATTATTATAAATTGGTTTATATTTTTAAATTATATATATATATATATATATATATATATCCGATCCGACCATATTGAGTTATTTGGTTGAACCAATTGGCTCATGATCATGCTATAAATACAGTTTGATGTCCAATTTGATTCTAGCAAAATTGGTTTTGAGAGTGGTTAATTAGGGAGACAGGGATAAAGTGAGATAAATTTTAATCTAATTCTAAACTTACGTGGTTAGTTAGGGAGATAGGGATAAGGTGAGATAAATTTTAATCTAATTCTAAGCTGACGTGGCGTTGCTAGATACTTTTGATTGATAGAACATAAAGAGGAGTCTGTTACACAATTCGTTATTATAAAAAAGATGATGGTAACTCCACTCCACCATTAACTATTTCGTTTATAATGGAAATAAAATGCATGTTACTAAACCACCTAAATCACCATGTCATTTATTTAAAGTTTATGTTATAACTTTAGAGAAAATATAAAAATAAACCTTGTGTTATACCTTCTTTTGATGGACATCCTTGTGGTTTAAAAATTTATAAAATGGTATATTGAGATTCATTCCGTTAGTAAACACAGACCAATTTAACTAACGGTGTTAAAAAAAAGTCAAAAATCAAAGAAAAAAGAGTTAATTTTATCCTTATATTTATTTATTTTATAAATTAACCCCCTTATTATTTAATTATCACAAACAAACTCCAAAATAAAAAATAAAAATCAATTATACCATGTTATCTATTTCTCTCTAATTTCTTATTTTTCTTCTTCTACTTTCTCTCTCTTCTCTTTGTTAATTTTTCTCTCTCTAGAATCAATTCAATATAAGAGCAATGGATGTATGTGTTCGGATATAACTATTCTTCTTGTCTGCAGACCATTATTACCTCCACCTCAGGTCGTCTTCCCCTCCATTCACCTGCAACTAGAGGTGTCAAAATGGCTAAAAAGATTGACCCAACCTATTTAATAAATGGGTTGACCCAATCCAACCCATTTAATAAATGAGTTGTAATAACCTATTTGTATAGAGGTCAAAATGACACAACCCATTTATTAAATGGGTTACATGGGTTGACCCATTTAACCAATTTAACTAAATCTAATTAAAAATTTGTTCATTTGAATTTCAATTAACATACACGTAAAAAACTATTAGTCCAAATAATGTAATGTTCTATAAAATAAAACAACAATATAGTAATCATCCAAATCATCAAGAATTTTTGAAATTCCAGAATTTTCAAAATTTCAGAATTTTCAAAATTCCAGAATTTACGGAATTTCTGAATTTTTGAAATTTTAGAATTTTTGATATTCCAGATTCTGAAATTTCAGATTTTGGAATTTCAGAATTTTTAAAATTTTTGAATTTTTGAAATTCTAGAATTCTTCAGATTCTGGAATTCTAGAATTTTTCAAAATTCCAAAATTTCCAAAATTTCAGAATATCTGGAATTTCTGAATTTTTGAAATTCTAGAATTTTCAGATTCTAGAATTTTAGAATTTTGGAAATTCTAGAATTTTAGAATTTTGAAATTCCAGAATTTTCATATTCTGGAATTTCAGAATTTTCGAAATTCTAGAATTTCCAGATTCTGGAATTCTATTGTTTTTCAAAATTCCAAAATTTCAGAATATCTGGAATTTCTGAATTTTTGAAATTCCAGAAATTCCAGATTCTGAAATTTCAGAATTTTGGAAATTCTAGAATTTTAGAATTTCTGAAATTCCAGAATTTTTGAAATTCTAGAATTTTCGAATTCTAGAATTTCAGAATTTTCATATTCTGGAATTTCAGAATTTTTGAAATTCTAGATTTTCCAGATTTTGGAATTCTTCAAATTCTGGAATTCCAGAATTCTTCAGATTCTGAAATTTCAGAATTCTTCAGATTCTGAAATTCCAGAATTCTTCAGATTCTGGAATTCCAGAATTTTTGAAATTCTGAAATTCCAGAATATGAAAATTCTGGAATTTTTGAATTTTTGAATTTTTGAAATTCTAGAATTTCTGATCTATGAAAACATGAAACCATGTGTTTTTTTTAAATTAACCCTTAATTTTATAAGTTTTCTTTTGAGAATATATAATTTAATATTTCATGGAATTAGAGAATATTATTTTTTGTTTTAGACGTTTTGTATGAGAAATAAAAAAATATATTTATTAATTATTAAATAAATGAATGTTTTGACGAAATTATTTATTGGGTTGTCGTCACAGCCTCACATCCTCACATTTTATAAATAAATAAATATATTATTTCAAAGGAAACTATATATAATGAATTGAAAAATCTACTAATATTAAAGAATAAGTATGAAAAGAATAATATGAAGAGAATAATTCTGATTTAGTGGATGAATAATTCAAATTTCATTCAATAATTCAGATTTACTAATATTAAAGAATAAGTATTTGTGGTTGTTTTAAGATGAATAAGAAACTAATGGGTTATTGGGTTGACCCTGCCAAAAACCTATTCAACCCTTTTATTATATGGGTTAAATGGCTCAACCTCTTTATGACCCAGTCCATAAAAGGGTCAATCCTAACCTATTTAAATGATGGGTTAAATGGGTCAATAAATGGGTTATGACTCATTTTGACAGCTCTACCTGCAACTTCCTGTTACTGACAAAGCTTAAGAGCATCGTGAATATCACTCCAAATAAAAGCATTGCCTAGCAAAATTTCAGCCGCCTCCATAATGAAATTCTTCACAATATCAATAGTTTCAATTCATTATATCAATCTACTACATACAACCATCCACCATTGATTTTCATATATGTATATATATATTAAGAGAAAAGAAAATCAGCCACAAAACCCCTCTCTAATACAAATAATACACATACATACATACATCCACATACATGAACATGGCAAGCCAATTTGACCCTTGAACAACATAATCACTCAGACAGATACCTTAAAAGAACATACAAGGTGCCTCAACCAGCAATCTCCTCTTCTTCCTCCTCGTACTCCTCTTCATCAGCAGTTGCATCCTGATACTGCTGATACTCAGCAACCAGGTCATTCATGTTGCTCTCTGCCTCAGTAAATTCCATTTCATCCATACCCTCACCAGTATACCAGTGCAAGAAAGCTTTGCGCCTGAACATTGCCGTGAACTGCTCGCTAACACGCCTGAACATTTCCTGGATTGACGTTGAATTCCCAATAAAAGTTGATGCCATTTTGAGACCCTTGGGTGGGATGTCACACACACTAGACTTCACATTGTTCGGTATCCACTCAACGAAGTATGAAGAGTTCTTGTTCTGTACATTTATCATTTGCTCATCAACCTCCTTGGTGCTCATTTTTCCACGGAACATGGCCGAAGCAGTTAGGTAGCGCCCATGACGTGGGTCAGCAGCACACATCATGTTCTTGGCATCCCACATTTGTTGGGTCAGTTCAGGCACAGTCAGAGCTCGGTACTGCTGTGATCCTCTTGAAGTCAAGGGAGCAAATCCAACCATAAAGAAATGAAGACGAGGGAAGGGGATCAGGTTAACTGCAAGCTTCCGAAGATCAGAGTTCAGCTGCCCAGGGAACCGAAGGCAGCAGGTAACACCACTCATGGTAGCAGATATAAGGTGATTAAGATCCCCAACTGGGACATAGCGAAACATGCAAAATGGTTAGATAATACTAAAATGATGGATCAAGAATATGTCATGGTAATTTTATGCAGGGAGATAAAGGAAATTAGGGTTGTCTAGATTTGTGTTTGGAATATGAGTGAGAGAGACCAAACCATGTGAAACTTAACCACCAATTAGTAACAAGATTAACAAGCAGCACATCCATTTTTAACTACCAGTGAAAGTGACTAGATACCTACCAATGCCATGACCATAAATTTCATCAATCTTTGCATGCAAGATACCAAACAAGTAGGTAGATCAGTTTATCCTATTGTTATCTTAAGTTTCAGCCTAAAAGGGGAACACATATTCATTAATTATCAATTTCACATATCGAGCAGGCGTAACTTACAAGTTGGAGTAGCAAGCTTGAGAGTCCGAAAGCAGATGTCATACAAGGCCTCATTGTCCAAAACCATACATTCATCAGCATTTTCCACAAGCTGATGGACAGAAAGTGTGGCATTGTATGGTTCAACAACTGTGTCGGATACCTTGGGAGAGGGAAAGACAGAAAATGTCAACATCATGCGATCAGGATATTCTTCTCTAATCTTGGAAATAAGAAGAGTTCCCATGCCAGAACCAGTACCTCCACCCAATGAATGACAAACTTGGAATCCTGTTCAAAAATATAAGTGACACCTAAGACGCAGGAAAACTTAAACTGTAACATTTATATGCTCAAAAAAATTCTGAGCCATAAAAGGGTTCCAATTACACGACCAAGAATAATGAACCAAAAAGATTCGATGAAATTAAAAAGTAGAAATCCATCATGAAAAGAGAAAGAAACAACCAATCAAAACAAAAATCCTTACATTATTAACTATAAGCATCAATAGTATATATGAGATGCTGAAACAAATTGCATAAGACATTGTCCTCTAAAATCATCAGTAAACAAGTCCAGGATGCAAGACTGAATTTGGGGAAAATTTTCTGACTTAGATAAGGAGCTAATGTAGGGGAAAAAAGAGAGAGAAAGTATATATAAAATTATAATATTCAACATTGAACAACATCAACAAAAAAACAAACGATATACTAGTATCAGCTCAAAGGCAATTCCGAGTAACAACGTCATATACATTTAGAATAAATTACAAGAACACAATTAAAGGGGATCCAAATTCAAACGAGCTCGAACAATATGTCCAACAAACACCAAGAAAATTAAAGTATACATAACGCAAAAAGAGAGTAAAATCGATCCTGGGTGGGTGTAAAGATATGAATAAGCAACCATCATTGAAAAAAGCATGAGAATCGAACAAAAGAAATATAAGTAAAAACAGCATCAGAATACCTTGCAAGCAATCACAATTCTCAGCCTCTTTCCTGACAACATCAAGCACGGAATCAATCAATTCAGCCCCCTCAGTATAATGACCTTTAGCCCAGTTATTCCCAGCTCCAGACTGACCAAAAACGAAGTTATCAGGCCTGAAGATCTGGCCAAAAGGGCCAGATCTAACGGAATCCATGGTACCAGGTTCGAGATCCATAAGAACAGCACGAGGAACGTATCTGCCGCCACTAGCCTCATTATAATAGACATTAATTCGCTCAAGCTGGAGCTCGGAATCCCCACTGTACTTTCCAGTATGATCAATCCCATGCTCGT
Organism: Euphorbia lathyris; assembly: GCF_963576675.1. NCBI lineage: Eukaryota > Viridiplantae > Streptophyta > Magnoliopsida > Malpighiales > Euphorbiaceae > Euphorbia > Euphorbia lathyris. The sequence continues at coordinate 67,191,008 of NC_088910.1, forward strand.
CGCAGATCACCTCCCAGAACTTAGCCCCGATTTGGTTGCCGCATTGGCCGCCCTGGATATGGAGAATTTCTCTCATTCTTTAAGATGGATAATCTGTTGTTGTTTTTTCTCGGGAAAGAAAATGAATTATGGATGGGAGTAGAAAAGAGATGAAAGTAGTGTATAAATAAGGTTGTTGATGATTGGTTGGGTTTATTTATTTTATTTTATGTTTCACTTTCGCTGTTGTGTTGTGACTGGGGTAACTCCTAAATAGAACACCTCAAATTTACCTTCATCAAATAGAACACTATTTTTTTTTTTTTTTTGAAACTACCATTACACTATTCTCGTACCTTCTTTTTCTTATATATATATATATATATATATATATATATTTTGTGGATAGCGTTTTGTAATTAATTAATTGTTATATATATTTCCCAAGTATAGGATCCAAACTATACTTGCCCGTCCAAGCGATTTCTTATCAAACATGAGAATTGTTAGTGTTCCAACTTAAATATTTAAGTTAGTTATACTCTTATAATGAAAAAAATATTGAAGCTAGTTTTTTAATATACTTAAAAAGATTTTAATTAAACTCTCTATTTATATTTATATGTTGTTAAGGTTGCTATTCGGATTTTAGAGTATTGTCTTCTTACCAAGTGTTTCTATCTTTTTGGAATTGTGTGAGCACGTCATTAATTTTATAAAAAAAAGTTAAAGAACGAAAAGTTTAAAGGTTCGAAATTAAAACCGTAAAAAAAATTTACTTAATTAATATGAAAGATACCGAATTGAGAATAAACGTTTGAATACTTGAAATTGAGACTGAAATTGAAGGGTTACAAATATAGGAATTGAATTGTAGAACGTGAGATTAAAGAGAAGGTGTAGAACTAAGGATTAAAAATTAGAAATTGAAATTGGCAGAGACTTGATTTTTGAGTCTGATTTTGGTTGATTGTTGTTGAACGTTTTTTTTTTTTTTTTTTTTTGCTGTTGTATTTATGCTGTCAAAATTATGTAGGCAAGGAAGTTTCACATTTCACCAAGAACACTTCACGTTTCAGCAAGGAAGTTTCACGTTTCACCAAGAACGCTTCATGTTTGAGCAAGAAATTTATGTAATTGCCAAGGATACTCTCAACTGCTCTCCTCCACTATCTCATGTTCAGCTCCACTACCTTTTCTCCAACTTCCACGCTAATTTTGTTTCTGATGTTTGTGTTTTTAATTGTCTAATTATACATTTTAGCCAAATTTTTTGGTAAATTACCAAATTAGTCTGAAACTTCAAATGATACATAAATTTTGATGGAAAGAGTAATTAATAAAATAATTACAAATTCAAGCCAGATTACTTGGTAACATTGCCCAATAGGTCCGAATTTCACAAATTACATAATTCATACGAAAATTGGCTCAAATTAAAATAAGGATGAAACAATTGCCTCTAATCAGTTTAATTTGTGAAATAAATAAACACGTGATGATGAATTGAAAAAGAAATTAGAAACTCAAGGGAGGGAATATGAAACCCATCATGGTGTTGGAATTCTTGATCAAGCCTTTTTTAATGCTAATTGTATCCAAAACAGTAGGTGCTTGTTGGAATCTTCTCTTAAATGGGTGCATGTTTTTGTGGTACTCTTCCAAATATTGTAGCTCCAATGGACGTTAGTTGACCTCTAGCAAGCATAGGCTTGAGAAGTTTAACAGCATCAATTTTCCCATTTGTTCGACCAGCTCCAAGAACAGTATAACCTTCCCCTTTGCCTCTTCCACTTCTTTTAATACAATATTCAACCATTCCTCAAATTCCCCTCTATATTTCGCACTAGTAACCAATGCACCCATTCCAATGCAATAAACCTCACTTCAGTAATATTAATTGGCACATTTTACTTCATTTGGCCGGAGATTTAGAATTTTTCGGCCAAGCTTCTCTTATTTCTCTGTTCTTTTTAGGTTAGGGACATAAAAACATAAAACTAACAGTCGGCTATAATTAACCCTTTATTTTTCTTTTTTCCCAACATGCTTTTAAGTAATATCTTCAAACAATAAAATATCCATTGGTATTTGCCTAGTCCAAATGAATAAAGAATCATAAATATAAACATAAATGCAGTACCTTAGAACCAAATAATGCACATTTGTTCCAATGGTAACTCACATTTAAGGATGCCCCTGCCTCAAATGAATACTAAGGATTTTTCTTAGTGAGATCCTCCTGCTTCTTCTTGGGAAAATTTTTTATGGGGAGTTTATGTTCATTTTTTTACACTTGAACCGATATCTCAAACCTGCTTTCTCCTACGCGGCTTGTATTTACATTGTTCGGTTCATTTTTTTGACAAAGGAGCGGGATAACGTTCCAATCAGGAACTGCTATGAATTTCACCAACACCCTTTCTTTATTGTGGTTGGTTAAGCACTAACAGATGTTGATTTTCTTCTAACACAATTCTGAATTGTGTTAAGCATAAGCTAATGACATCAACATCATCCAAATCATGTTTAAAACATTATGACATCTTGCTTTTAAACTGCTCCTCCTCATGTTTCATTTGTGTCAAATTCATGGCATTGTGCGCCATTGCTATGACCGGAGAAAGTTGCCTAACATGTCCTTTTTTTTGCATCTTGCGACACAGTAGAACTTGATTTCTTTATAAATTCATAATTGAGTGATGGCATTCTTTCAGTTTCACCAAGCGTGTCAAAATTGTTTTTGCCTTTTTGGAATTATGCGTGCGTACCAGTAATTTTGTAGAAAAATTACAAAAGTGTGAAATCTGACTTCTAATCAAAGACTGTTTAAAGCTAGAGTACGGAAAACTTAAAGTTTCGAAATTAAAACCGTAAAGAATAATGACTTAATTAGTATAAACGATGTCGAATTGAGAATAAACGCTTGAATACTTGAAATTGCGACTGAAATTGAAAGGTTACAAATATAGGATTTGAATTTGTAGAACTTGGAATTAATGAGAAAGGTCTAGAACAAAGGATTGAAAATTAGAAATTGAAATTGGTAGAGACTTGATTTTTTAGTCTGATTTTGGTTGATTGTTGTTGAGCGTATTTTTTTCCAACTGATTTCTATATTTATGCTGTCAAAATTATGCAGGTAACTTTCCAACATGAAGTTCCACGTTTTAGCACGAAAGTTCTATGACTACCAAGGATGCTCCCAACTGCTATCCCCCACTATCCCATGTTCAGCTCTACTATCTTTTGTCCAACTTCCACGCCAATTTTATTTCTGTAGTTTGTTTTTTAATTGTTTAATTACACATTTCAACCATAACTTTTGATAATTACCAAATCGGCTAGAAACTTCAAATGCTATACAAATTTTGACGGAAAGAATAATTAATAAAATAATTATAAATTCAAGCCAAATTACTTGGTATCATTGCCTAATAGGCCCAAATTCCACAAATTACATAACTTAGACCGAATTAAATAACTAATTATGAAAATTTATCCAAATTAAAATAAGGGTGAAACACTGGAAGATCGTATTATCTCAATAAAAACCCTTCATGTATATCGCATTATCTTCATTATATTCACACTAACCTTCTCTAGATATATGTCATGTGGTCTATGCCTTCCAACTATCAATTTCTACTATATCTACCATGCATTCTCGCCTTCGAAGAACTTGGAACGTTACCACTTGGTTGTTTGTCGGATGTCTTGACATCCAGTTCCAAAACATCCTTATGCTGCTTGCCAGTCTGTATCGAAACATTCTATAAGGATCTTTATGACATTCGGACAAGACTTCCTTGAGCTAACCTAAAAAGTAATATTCGTATGTTATCAAAAGCCACAATTAGAAGGAAAACATCTTTTAACACTTTATTGACGCTTCGATTTTTGTGCCACAACTGTCTTGACTATGATTTGACAGAGGTGACCTTAAAGCATCTTGAATGCAACCAACTTCAAAGGTTGTCAAAACTTAACACATTACTCAAAAATATAATATTTTATTTTCTTTCTCATCCACATCATTTTTAACAACTTCTTAAAAAAATATGCTCCAATGTCAAACAACTTTAAAAGTTGTCATTATGATCTCACAAATCATTGTTTTATATATAATTTATTTTTATTATAAATATTGTCATAAAATTCCACCAATAGTAGACAAGTAATCATATTTTTTATATTTAAAAAAGAAAAAGTAAGAGTGCAAAAAATTGGCAATATTGCCATAATAATTTAAGAAACAATTGTTACTCCAATACAAGATAATCTTTCGAGCACCCTCCATTTCAAGCACCTCCTATTGGAGATGCTATAAGGACAAAGGAATATGCGATAAGTGTAGGGTGCATATGAGAGAGATTCAAGAGTCATTTCTTCAGACTGTATTAATTGTCCTCTTCATTATAAATGGGAACTAACCATCATCCCTTTCTTCTTTCATGCTATCTTGATTTCCCAAATTCTTCTACAACTTTTCTCTCTTATTTTGCATTCACCGGACAACCAGATCTACATTTTTTCTGGTGAGTTCTTTGATATGTTTTTAATTATATTTCAACTCACTTCCTTATTTTTGTTCTTGAATGTGGCTACGAAGCACAATGCAAACACACAAGGTTTTGAATTTTCATCGTGGTCGATGGTGTGTGTGAACTCTTCTCAAGATCAAACTGTCTTTCAAGCTTTTTCCAAGGAATATGACTACGAACCTAATGATTCTAAGAAAAAATGGGTAATTGTAAATCCCACTCCTAGAATTGATGATATGGCTTCTTCGATTTCTCACTTTTATATCAACAAACGCTAATTATTTATAGTTTGATAGAATGTCAAGTATATAATTCCATCTTTTGGATGAAGAATGCTTAATCCTCCTAATAGATACTTCTCCACCTATATTGTCTAGATAGAAAGTGAATTTACTTATCACCTTTGAAGACCCATTAAGGCTTACAATTTATGTCCCGACCAACTTCACCTGAGTGCCTTGATGGATCCGGTATGCCTCCATACCAGACGTGAGGCAGAGGACCATTCCAATTTTTTTTTTTTTTTTTGAATAAAAAGTAGTCTTCAAACTTTCCACAAGGACAAGCCCTCGTGTTAAAAATAACAAACGCACAAGCGAGAAACTAACCCAACCCATGGGGAAGAGGCCTCCATACAACAAGTTTATAAGATAAAGGCGTGCTCCTGGAATAAGCCCTTCACTATTATGGATACCAAAACTATGTGTCTTCTCCACTTTCACAATCGTGACTTGTCACTTTGATTTTCATATTTTGTTTTTATTTTTCTGTGGGGGATTGCGGCTCACACTTTCTATGTCTTGATTTTTCAGCGCAGTGTAGGGCAGGGAAGAGAAGGATCACTCTTTATGCAAAGGAGGAAGTTGTGCTTTTGGATAACTCTAATTAGAGGTAAATGTGTCCATAAGGCTGGATGTTTCACAAACCATCGAGGATGCAGATGTCCTCACCTTAGCTCAAGGGAGCGATTAGAGGTGCGTCCAACTTCCACGATCTCCTCCTACTTTGTTGACAAAAGACCTCTAGAACTATCCCTAGTGGACCTCTAGCCCCAACAATATGGGCAAGAGGTTCAGATATCAGACAATGGAATAATTCGATATGTCCAAAAAGGTTCCTTGCTCGAGATTACGCACTCTAGAGTTTTTAGAGTTTACACAGCGAACACAATGACATCACAGGGACCAAGTCCTCCCACGACTTGAATCAGTGACACCGTTCAGGGGGTTTCAAACCCACTCTCTAGTGGAACCTCCACTTTTCCAATTAACCATATTATTCAAAACCGAATGGATCATTTTTATCAATTATTATAGTTTGAATATGGTATTATTTCATTAATTACTTCTTTCCGTCAAAATTTATGCAAAATATAAAGTTTTGGGCTGATTTGGTAATTTATCAAAAGTTCTGACTGTATTGGATAATTATCCAATCAAATATACACAAATATCAACAGCAATTTCGTGGAATTTTAGGCAGAAATTATTGGAGCTGAGACATGGGTTAGTGGGGAAGAGCAGTTAGGAGCTACCTTGATTAGGAGTTACATAACTTCCTTGCTGAAACATGGATCTTTCTTAATGGAAAGTTTCCTGCATATTTTCTACAGCAGAAAAACATAATTTAGCAGCAAAAAATAGTAAGTGGAGGAGAGCAGTTACGGAACTTATTGGAACTTCTTTGCTGAAATGTGGAACTTACTTACTGGACAGTTATCTACTTATTTTTACAGCATAAATACAAGTTTTGGCAATAAGAAAAAGGACTCAACAATCTCAAAACAAAAACTCTCAACAAGAATCAACCTTAATTTGTGAATTTCTTTCAATTTTTACTCTTTTGTTCTACATTTCCCTTGTAATTCTTAGTTCTACGTTCTTTTCAATTCTTAGTTATACATTTTCAATTCCTATATCTGTAACTTTCAATTTCAGCCTCAATTTCGATTATTCAAATATTTTTATTCTCAATGCAGCATCGTTTTCTTCTATTAATCTCAATCAAGTAGATTTAGTTGTGAATCTTAAGCTTTTACACAATCTTTTGATTTAGTAATCAGAGTTCCTATTTTTGTAGGTTTTCTACAAACCTTCTGGCACGCTCACACAATTCCAAAAAAGGCGAAACATTAAATGGGACGCCTGGCGGGACTAGAATGATGCCATCAGAAAAACACAAATTTAAAAGTGAATTCGAATTCTGTTATGTCTCATGATGCAGAAAAAGTACTTGTTAACACAGGACAAATCTCTCCAGTCAAGGTCATGGCGAAAAATTCCAGAAATTTGACTTAAAAGAAACGCGATGAGGAGCAGTTTATAAGCAAAGTGTCAGATTGCTTTAAACATTTGGATAATGTTGATGGCATTACTATGCCTAAAATAATTTCAAATTGTTTTAGAAGAAAATGCGCATATGCTAGTGCTTAATCAACCTTAATGCACCCCTTTTTCAAAGGAAGAGCCGAACAATTCAAACACAAGCCGCGTGGGAGAAAGCAAGCTTGAGGTATCAGTCCTGGTGCAAAAAATTGAACAGAAATTGCCCACAAAATATCTCTCCAAGAAAAAATAGAAAGATCCAGCAAGGAAGAAGCCTAATGACTCATTTGACTCGGGGGGGGGGGGGGGGGGGGGGGGGGGGCATTCTTGAACCAATTGAATAGAGGCACATTTTGTTGGTTCTAAGGCACATTTGGACTAAGCAAAGACCAATGGATATATAATTATTTGAGGAGATTACTTAGAACTTTGTTGCGGAGGAGAAAAATAAAGGGTTAATTGTAGCACTATTGTCAAACCCGACCTAAATTAAGATCAGATAAGACGGTGAGACATTACCACTGACTTATTATTTAATCCAGTAGCAGTATCTCTCAAATAAGGCGAACAATATATATATATAAAACTCAAAATATAATTGATAGTTACTTACCTTAGTTGTTAATTGAAGAAAAGACACCCGTTCAATTCTCCTCTAAATCCTGTCTAAGATGTTTTTCCTCCAAACGCTTCCGAAACTCAAAAACTCTTCGGTTAGGACTTAGATCTATACTTAAGGATGCTATAGTTTAAGTTTCAAGTGATTTGGACGGTCGAATCTCTGTAAATCAAAGAAACGGTGGAGAAACGGTCGAAGAACGATGAATTTGCAGAGAAACAGAAAAAGAAGAGAAAAGCAAAGAAAGAAGATGATGCTCGACACATTCTGGAACTTTGGGATTTATATCCCAAATTTGACCAATATTCATTTTGGTCCTCCATCTTTATATAATCTTTTAATAATTACCCTAAACTTTTAATTTATACATAAAACCATCAAATTATCCCCAAACTTTTCCTATAGCACCAAATTAATTTCACACACCCAATAATTATAATATATACTAATATCAATATATCAATTTAGACACGGACGTGATAACTATGTTAGTTTTGTTAGTTCTATATTTTTATTTCTAGGTTTTTATTTCCACAAACTAACAAAAAGTAGAAAAAAGAAAAAGGAGAATATTGCAAATGTTATGGATTCGTCGGGAGAGATGGAGAGTTTGTGATTGAGACCAAATGTGTACATATACACCATTTGCAGCAGAGTTATATTTGGAAGGAGCAGGAGCACTATAACAAAAATGAGCAAAAAATGTATTTAAAAACAAGGAAGAAGAGTGACGTATTATTGTTTGAGCCATTTACGCAAAAATATCAATCGGTCCCTTGTGTTTTTTTATTTTTCAATTAATCATCATGTGTTTATTTATTTCATAAACTAAACACATGGGGCAATTGTTTCGCCCATATTTTAATTTGAGCCAATTTTGTAATTAATTACTTGACTCGGTCTAAATTAATTTCATAATTAATTACTCAATTCGGTCTATAATTTCATGAGATTCGGGCCGAATGGGTAATTTTATCAATTAGTCTGGTTTGAATATGGTATTATTTCATAAATTACTTCTTTCCGTCAAAATTTGTGCAAAATATAAAGTTTTGGGTCGATTTGGTAATTTATCAAAAGTTCTGGCTAAATTAGATAATTATCCAATCAAATGTACACAAATATCAGCAGCAATTTCGAGATTACTCGGTCAAGTTAGGGCTCATTCATTATAGTACAGAAAGGGAGATTCTCCAAAATTGATTCTACAGATTCGAACCCATTCTCCTCTATGGATCACAAAGGGGTTTTTTAATGCGTGCTCCTATTGAAAAAGCACCTAAAAAGGCGAACAATGGTAAAAGCTCCTTCTGTGGTAGTAAAAATCATGGGTGCGAAAAGGTGTTGTCAAAGATACATTCAAAGGTTTACTTCTTATTCGATATAATGAGAAGCACCTTTATTGAACAAAAAGCCCCCAACCTTTTCCGCAACAATATAAGGAAAAACAAATAGCATATTCAGCACTACATTACTTATTTTCGAAAGCGAAAGAAGTACAATGGTCCTCCTTTTTTGTTTTGTAAGTGGAAAAGTCTTGTTAGCAAACCGTAAACTACTTATAATGAAAGAAGATGAAGCAAATCATTCTCATTTTCAGACAAAGAAGACGTGACTATTGATCGAAACGAAAAATCTTAGAATGGGGCAAAGCTGCAAACCTTGAAGGTAATGGCATTAACAACCCTTATGTAACGACCCGGTCCGAAATGGGCGGCGCTAGGATAGAAGGACTGAGCAAGGAGCGGCCCTAAGGGATAGCGATGGGGGCAGGAATGAACTGAATCCCACATCGGAAACGGAGAGAGAGAGAGTGATTGAGGCTTATTAGTAAGATGAGAATCCAATACATGCAGACGCGTTTTAAACCCGTGAGGCCCAAGGTGTTGGATTTGGGCCAAAGCGGACAATATCTACATGGTATTGGATCAGGGTGTTACAATTGGTATCAGAGCCGACTCTCCATGTACGATATGTGGTTTAGGGACGAACCAGATGGAAGCTGGTGGGCCTATAATGACTCGGTCCGAAATGGGTGGCGCTGGGATAGAAAGCATGAGCAAGAAGCGGCCCTAAGGGATGGCGATGGGGGCAGGAATGAACTGAATCCCACATCGGAAACAGAGAGAGGGTGATTGGGGCTTATTAGTAAGATGAGAATCCAATACATGCAGACACGTTTTAAACCTGTGAGTCCCAAGGTGTTGGATTTGTGCCAAAGCGAACAATATCTACATGGTATTGGATCAGGGTGTTACACCTTATATACTCTTTAATGGTTATCTTTTTCGGGTAACTCAAACTTACCTTTTTTCATTGAAAAGGATTTTTGCGCTGAAAAAGCTTTTTTAAAATATTAGTAAGGTATACATAAGTAAGTAAAGAGTGAGCAGCCCATTCATCATATCATATATATGATTAAAAACCGGGTAGGCGCAGATGATTTCTTAAAAACATTTCCTGTCTTGACCTTTGACTACTCCTGAGAGATATAAGAATTAATGGAGCTGAAACATGGGTTAGTGGGGAAGAGCACTTAGGAGCAACCTTGATTAGGAGTTACAAAACTTCCTTGCTGAAATGTGGATCTTCCTCGTTGAAACGTGGAAGTTTCTTGGTGAGAAGTTTCCTGCATATTTTCTTCAACAGAAAAACATAATTCAACAGCAGAAAATAGTTAGTGGATGAGAGCAGTTACGGAACTTATTGGAACTTCTTTGCTGAAACATGGAACTTACTTGCTGGACAATTACCTATTTATTTTTACAGCATCAATACAAGTTTTGGCAGCAAGAAAATTGACTCAAAACTCTCAGAACAAAAACTCTCAACAAGAATCAACCTCAAATTGTCAATTTCTTCACATTTTACTCATTTGTTCTACATTTCCCTTGCAATTCTTAGCTCTAAATTTCCCTTTTCAATTTTTAGTTATAAATTTTCAATTCCTATATATGTAACCTTCAATTTCAGTCTCAATTTCGATTATTCAAGCATTTTTATTCTCAATGTAGCATCATTTCCTTCAATTAATCACAATAGATTTAGTTGCGAATCTTAAGCTTTTTAGTCCTTTAAGGTTTTTCACAATATTTTGATTTAGAAGTCAGAGTTCCTAATTTTTTTTTTACAAATTTTCCGATACGTTCACACAATTCCAAAAAAGACGAAACATAGTCAAATCCGCTTTTTCATAATTTTTATAACGCATGGCTAAATTTGATTTTTCTTAAAAAAATTAAAGTTAAATTTAATTTAATACATTAGGTCTAAATTTGAATTTCACCAAAAATGTTAGGATTAACTCTGTTTATTTAAACCGGGAGAATAATTATTTTTTTTTCCTTTCAAGTTACTCGAATTGACTGTCTATTAAATTGCATATTTCTCCCTTTTCTTTTATGGTTAATGCATGTTCAACAATTAAAAGGTAGTTCCATTCAATTCAAGTGGAAAAAGTAAAAAGTATCTTATAAAATATCTTTATTTTTTTTTTGGTAGACACAAATATCAAATATCTTAACATTTACGTAGTCTTAAAAGATATTTTTAAAGAAAGTAAGCTAAAAAAATATAAGCTTTATGCATCAATCAACAGGTGCCCACTACCCTCACTTCCTTTAAAAATAAAGTAAAATTACTTTACCATTTTTAAACCAATGACATAGAGACAAGTCACATGTTATTTTTTAAAGCTTTAACGGATCAACTTGCTACCTTCCCTTCCGGTCTCTTCCAATTTTCCTTTCTCCTCTCTCTGATAGTGGCGAAGTCGAAGAAATACATACTTCTTCTTCTGAACTAAACGGAATTCTTATCCCTACACCTTCATCTTTGACTTCGAGTTCACACCTCAACCTCTCCATCCTTTACATTCAGACTCCTTAGCCAATTTCTATCATTCTCAAGTTTGAGCAGCAATAAACAAGGTGAAAAACAGTAAGAGCTCCTTCTGTGGAAGTAATAATCGTGGGTATCTTGACTATTGATTCAATTGCGACAAGAGCACATTCGATAGCATCCTCTTCTGTAATTTCAGCGTGAAAAGGCCCCTTCCATCATCCTGTACTCCAAAAAGAAGGTGAGAAATCTGAGCAATTGATTTTAATCTTATGGGATTCATTTACATTGAATTTGAATGTACAATTAGGCTTTAATTTGTTAGGAGAACAGATTTAGTAGGTTCTATAGGGCTTTTTAGATTGAAATTGAAATTGAAGGTTAAGTAGGGGCTTCAAATAATGTGGATGACTCTATCTATAGGAAAAGGCATTTGATCGAGTGCTTTCATTTGCTTTTCCAGTTGCTCTAAAACAGCAGTTTGCCTGAAATTCTGTGTTTTTTCGGCTTGACAGTCCACTTTATAAAAGGCCTCTTCCAACTTTCGGGCTTCTTCTAATTCAATTATTTTCTTTTCGAACTCAACGCCTAAAGATTTAGGAAGTTCTTCATATAGAAGAGCAACCTTTTGTTTAGCTTCAACAAGCATCCTTTTAAGTGAATGGGATGACTCTATCTATAGGCTGCTTGGAGTGAAAGATTCATTACCTCAAGCTTGGTTTTTAGACATACCTGCTAACCTGCCAGCCATATCGTCTCTTCCTGTGAGAAAACCAAACCAATTCCTGGGCCATCCTTTCTCTTTTCCTAAGGCTAAATTTGAGCTAAGCTAAGATGTATGGCTTTAAAGCTTCCCAGACATATCATATGGATTTGTAAACTCCGATCAATTCAAATAGATGTCATAACTAAATAATCATGCCTCAATACCAGAACAATCAATGAAAAAATGAGACTGAGCGCTTACCGATGACATGAACATTATTGCGTGTTTTGTGGCTCATAATCTTGTACAAAAGACCAATCCCAGATAAGCCAGGCATAGCCACCTCTGATAGGACAAGGTCAATCTGATTATTCATATCTGCTAGTATCTTCCACGCTTGTAATCCATTTTGCTGCTTCAGTAACTGACACAAGAACAATAATGAGAAGAACACTTATATCATATGTAAAGATAAAAATATTAGAATTCATAAGACATTGTACATTTATTTTGTATGTGAACATATTGATGTCAAGAGTAGATAATCGCCCATGTTGAGTCAGCTTAACACACCATATCATATAGCCTAATCAGATATTCAGATCAAATGTGCACATCAAATCTTTACTGGTTGGACTTTTAGCAAACAGAGTTTGGGTTAGACAAAAGATAGGAATTAGAAATAGAGTTTTAATTCATAACGGTAGGAATTAAACACCTAATTGAACCGAACTTGAATAAAAACAGGGACCAAAATAAACTTCGAAATTTTAGAGGAATGGTTGCGTAATAATTACTTAGAAGTAGGAAAGAAGCAATACCTCATCATGGAAAATGCCTAACACCAAGTCATGAAGCAATACCTGATCACGAAGCAGAACAAACAAAAATTCAAAGAGAGAGTTGTATATAGTCATGATCTGGACAGGCTTAGCAAATTGGTTATTGGGTAGTATGTTCCCCTTATAGTATGAGGGAGGGAACAAGTGCTAGATTTCAAACCCAGCACCCTAGGAATCGAAACCTTGCCCACTTGATCAAAGATGCTCTGATACCATGTCATGGAACCGTTTCAACTAAAAGCTTAAGCCCATAGTTAAAGGTCCAATATCCGACAATAACCAGTAGCAGCATCAAATAAATTTGACAATAAAAGCAGCTATTATCTTACTCAAGCAGTGAAACTGTTATTCTTAGATCTTTCTTTTTTTTCAGCTTCACTTTCTCTCATTCTTAATCTCTGATGAGCTCATTCTTCACAGTTGGTTAAAAAAAGCATAAAATAAAGATTGAGAAGGAATAATGAGCTCATAACTCTGTATGCATATCTGTATTTTCATTATAATCATTAGCTGAACAAAGCATAAACTATTCAGTCACAATGAGTCAAAATCCAAACCTTCATAACTGCAATTGCGAAGCAGGGCAGTGATAACATGGTGTGTAGAATAATCATTTTCCACCAACAGAACCTTGAGGGTTCTCAGATGGAGAAACCTCTCCCAACAAACTATTGACCCTTGAGACTGCTATTGCTGAGATATTTGCAGTGAAGTTGGAGGGGATGCCTATCTTTTATTTTATCTGCTGCAGTGTCATGGACTTTAAAATCATCCTCAACTGTCTTGTTCTGACCCTGCAATTGATGATCCAGTCCCCTCAATTTGTCCCCAACACCATCAACGCTCATCTACAATCTCTTTGTCAATCAGATTCAAAATAGCCTGATAACATCAATAATAAATAAGGCATAGGCTCAGCAGTGAAAACCCTTCTTCAATCCACAAAATGAATGGTGCATAGCTTCCTCTTCTAGAACCTAACCACCACAGATCCAAACATTCTAGAAATCACCTACTGGGCAACAAGACATATCATGTATCCATAAGCAAACAAAGTGCATCACTTAAGATAAGACTAATTGTGTAGAATCTGCTTAAAGTGTTCTGAATTTACCCTGGAAGAACCTAGCACGATACCAACTCATCCAGATGGATAACCACAACAGAGAAGTAACCATATCTTCTAAAGAAAATGGTGAACTTTGGTGATGAATCCTGAATAAGTTCTTAGGCTCTCTCATGGCAAGGGATTGGTCATCCTTTGTTATCCTTCCTTGAGATTTTTTTCCCTATCGCTCTTAGATCTGAACAATGCATCTGGTGCAATTTTTATGTCTAAACTTCTTTCCTATCATTTGAAAGACCTCCCTTCTCTGTACAGCCATGTAATTTGAAGATGAAATCTGCATATAGAGCTTTTAGAGTGCTTTCTTTGGCAGAATCTTGGCTAAACTGAAGAATGCTTTTGCATTACCCAATGTATTGTGGATTCTCCTTGAAGTGTGTAATTACTAATTGTTATTGAGCTCACTAAGTTCCATGTGATGCCATAATTACTGATAACTCACCTATAGGATACGAATTTTTGCAGCTAACTCCAAGGTTTATGTTCTGATTCTACGTTACTTGTATGCATTTCCTGATCTAATGAGGTGACAAATGGATGAATTTTTGATGTCAAGTGCCCTGGGAGTAGATAACTAAAATACTACATGAAGATATGTTTTCATATTCTTGAATTGTGTGGCAATGAATTGTTATTATTAGGTTCGTCGAAGAATTTAAACATTCTTTCTCCTGATAAATGTTAATACTTATTATTTTTTTATTATTATTTTTAATTTATTGCAGTTAGACATTTCAGGTAACTGAGACCTGAAAAACCTGCTGCAAGGAACAACTATCTCTTGGTTAATGAGTCATCTTGGAGGCAGCACTACCCGATGGTATGTTCTAATGTAATGTTTATATGCCTTTGATCAGAAAAATTTGTTGCACATGCTTAGATGAGAGAGGGAAAAAATTACTTATTGTGTCAGATAGTCTTTCTTTCTTTTTCTCTATGTGTTCCTTGTTAGGAATCCTTATGCTTATGCTGCAATTTAACTTATTGACTAATGTGCGCCAGAGGGTTCCTAATCTCATTGGAGGTAAATTTGTTGATTCACAGTCTTTTGCATCAATGGATGTTATAAAGCCTGTAAGTTCGGATAATTCCCTCTCAGGTTCATCAGTCTAAACTTGGTAAATGCGTGGATCATTACTACATCAATTCTGTTTTTGATGACATCCTTTTACATTAATTCTCAATTTCTGAATTTTAAGCTCCTTAGTTGGTTTTCATTATTCTTATGGCTTATATATTTTCGTCTTTGCTTTGAGCATACTTGGTTTTGATTACTTTCTGAAAGAAAGCTGCTATTTAATACTTCTACATTAAAGTTGAAAAGAAAGCTATTGGGAGTTCAGTCCTGATCCATCTTATTACATAACACTGTTATGTTCTAAGGTACCTGTGAAACTTTCTTGTTAGTTATCTATGTTTTTAAGTCTTATAACTGGTGTGTAATTTCGTTAGTGTTCACATTTTGGAGCTTTTCAGTATATGTTTACAATAGGACACATTAGTCAAAGATTCTTTCCACAATAAGACTTCACACTAAAATTATTAACATTAACTTCCTGGTTTACAATATAATGACAAAGTAAAAGCTATTAGCAAGTCCTAATTTTTTTTCAAATTGGTATTATAATAGGCGTTTGCTGCAAATGCTTGCTTTGCTCAATGCAACACTAGGGTGCATAGGAAAATATAAGGTCCTTCCGATAATGAAGTCCCATAGATGTATCTTCGTACTAAGAAGTAACTTCATGTATTAGGAATATTAAATTTTGATATCAGAAAACTTGTTCAGGCATGTGCACTCATTTTTGTGTTGCCCTTATTATATTTTGATATCAGAAAACATGTTCAGTCATTTTTGTGTTGGCAAATGACTACCGATACACTGATACCTTTCTGGTGTATGTTAATTTTGGTAAAACATGGATGCAAATGACGGACATAAGCTCATTGCAACTAATTCGGTTGTAGTTAGAACCCCTCTTTCTTGTAGTGGTTATAGTCAGTTGAAAATGAATGTATATCACAAAATTGAAAAATCTGGGTCATTGTTTCAATCGAGATTCTTAGCTATTTTCACCTTCATTAAACCAAGTTTATTTCAGTCGAGATTCTCAGCTTCAAATCTATAAATTGAAGTAGTGGTGAACATGGGTAGTGATTTTAGGATATCACAATTTTAAATAGAGCTTCATTCTTCATCTTTATGGCATTATCAAAATCATTAATCTCAATCCATCAATTTCATATTCCAAGCTTTCAATCTCATTTCTTACTGTTTAAACAATATTCATTACTCAAATTTCCAACCATTACGTTATCTTATAATTGTTAAATGTATAGTTTGATATACGGGAATATTATGGAGATAGAGAGAGATAATTGATAACACAATAATGGTTTGAATCACCTTAGTGATTATGGCTCAGAGGCCTTGTATTTATAGTGAGCCAATAGTAGTTTGTATAGGAATACAATACACAAGTATAATCGTATTAGAACTCTACCTAGCTAGGGTTATAGACAAATTGAAACTCTAACTAGATAAGAATCTATTTATAGAGATAATAGGAACATTATCTCTAACACCCCCCCTCAAGCCGATGGCGGGCACGAACAAAGAGGCGAGAGCGTAGCATCGTGAAGCGAGCCGGAGCTAGCGGCTTGGTGAGTATGTCTGCAACCTGATCATCGGTGGGAATAAATCTGACACTGAGAAAACCTCTGTGAACTTGTTCATGAACAAAATGATAATCTAGCTCAATGTGCTTCGTATGGGCATGGAACACTGGATTTGAGGTGAGATAAATTGCTCCAACATTATCACACCATAGCTGAACCGGGGTGGGTAAGGGAAATCCGAGATCCGAGAGAAGAGATTTGAACCATAGGAGTTCCGTTGTGGCATTTGCCACTGCCTTGTATTCACTTTCTGTTGAGGATCTGGCTATTGTGGGTTGCTTGCAGGTCTGCCATGATACAATGCTGGATCCAAGGTAAACACAGAAGGCACCCGTGGATCGTCGATCATCAGGACACCCTCCCCAATCACTATCTGAGTAACAATGGATGTGCTGTATTGGTTTGATGGACATGACTATGCCAAAGTCTGATGTGCCCTGAATATAGCGTAAGACCCTCTTAACTCCTTTCCAGTGCTCATCAGTCGGACAGTGCAGAAACTGACCTAATTTGTTAACTGCAAATGCAATGTCAGGACGAGTGAATGTTAAGTATTGAAGTGCTCCCACAATGCTTCGATATTCATCTCCAGAGGTTAAGCTGGTGCCTAGCTCCTTTGAAAGTGTTGGCGTGGTGGCCATGGGCGTTAGTGTGGGCTTGGAGTCAATCATCTTCACTCTGTCTAGGATGTCAGCCACATACTTGGCCTGGCACATGTGAATGCCATCCTTCTCATATCTGATCTCAATTCTGAGAAAGTATTCAGCCTTGCCAAGATTGCGAATGGGAAACCCATGTTCGATGGCTGCAATAGTGTTGGTGATGTGTGCAGGGTGGTTACTTGTTATGAGTATATCATCAACATAGCACAGAATGTAAGTCTTTTCAGTGTCGGTGCGTCTGATGAACAGAGAGTTGTCAGCCTGTGACATTTTGTACCCAAGGGAGAGGAGGAATGTTCAAAGGCGTGTGAACCATTCTCGCGGTGCTTGCTTTAATCCATAAAGACTCTTTTTGAGAAGACAGACATGATCTGGTCGGTCACTATCCGGAAAACCCTACGGTTGTTCCATATATATTGTCTCTGATAAGTTTCCATGAAGAAATGCATTAGAGACATCCAGCTGATTGATGAACCAGTTGTTTGCTGCTGCAATGGCAAAGACAGGCCTAATGGTTGTAGCTTTGATTACTGGACTGAATGTTTCTTTGTAGTCAATCCCAGCTTTTTGAGTGAATCCCCGTGCTACCAAACGGGCTTTGTGACGATCAATGGTTCCATCAGACTTCTTCTTTGTACGAAAGAGCCACCTGGAGGTGATGACATGCTGATCATGTGGTCTCGGTACAAGTTGCCATGTGCCATTGTCCAGAAGAGCTTGAATCTCTTCAGACATTGTTGTACGCCATTCGGGTTGTTTGTTGGCTTTACTGAAGCATGTGGGATCCACTGTGCCATTTGGATATGTAGCTAAAAGTCCCTCAAACCGTCCTCTTGAGTGAAGAGACGACTGTCGAAGTTGCATATAATGTTGTCGTGGACCAATCAGCGGTGCATTGTGAGGTCTGGGCCTTTCAGTTTGAATAGGACCAGGTGGTGCAGTTTCAGGAGGAGGAGAATCTGTTTGTGGTATGATGTTCTCTTCATGAGGTACTGCATTATGTACTTCCGGTGTGGTGATGTTCACAACATCAACTGGTGTGCTAGGATCATTCTGAGGAACAGGTGTTGATGCAGCAGTGACCACTGGTGACAAACATTGACGTGGAGCTAATGGAGCAGTGTTTGTGGCTTCAGAGTCAGGGGGAGTAATTGGGGTACCGGGATGAGGTCTAGAGTGGACAGGTGTGATGGATTGGGAGCATGGAACTAAGTTAGAAGTAGATAATATAGGATTGTGATTAGAGAAATTACCTGGATACGGGCCGAGTAAAGATGGTAGTTGACACGATGTGCTTACCCCCGAGTTGCTAGATGAAGGTGATGATGCAGTTACTGCTGATGCAGGAAATACTTCTTCATTGTGCTGCACAAATTTGCAGATGTATATGCGTCCGGTGGCATACTCAAGACAAATATCCCCAGAATGATTTTCTGATGGACCAAGGTAGACACATAGCTTGGAGCAAAAATCAAATTTGTGCTGGTTGTATGGACGAAGAAGAGGATAGATACCACTGCCAAAAATGCATAAGGCCTTATAGGCAGGCTGTTTCTTGTAGAACAAGAAATATGGTGAATTGTTGTGCAGGATTTTGGTGGGTAAGTAGTTGATTAGCCTAATGCTGTGTATCATGGCATAGTTCCAAAATTTTAGAGGTAAAGATGCATTGGCTAGCAAAGTAAGGCAGGTGTCAACGATATGTCTAATTTTTCTCTCAGCTATACCGTTTTGTGCATGAGTGTGAGGGCATGCAATTTTGTGTATAATGCCATGTCGTTTGAAAAAAGGTTGTAGTTTTTGAAACTCTCCCCCAAGATCAGAGTAAATATTCTTAACCCTTGCACTATACTGATTAGAGATCATGGCATAAAAATCACAGAAGGTTGAAAAAACATCACTCTTATTCTTTAAACAGAAAATCCATCCAAATCTAGTGAATTCATCAATGATTATTAAAAAATAACGGTGACCAAGACAAGAAATAACTGGAGCTGGCCCCTAAACATCCAGATGTAAGTTCTAAAAAATAAATGTGCTAGAGCGACTAATAGAGGGTAAAGGGCTTCTAGCAAGCTTGCCTAATGGACAAAAAGAACAATTGCTAACTGGTTTTGAAGAGGATAGATTGTTTCCTTTGAGAACTGAGCTGACTGTCTGATTCTAACAATGTCCAAGCCGTGCATGCCACCTTTCAAAAGACACCTTCTCTCCAACTAGCGCCTCCTTCAGGATGGGTGTAAGCACATAAAGCCCATCTTTACTCGGGCCCCGTAACAGGATTTCCCCAGTTGTTTGGTCCTTCACAAGAAAATGGTTAGGCCAAAATTCAAAGAAACATGAGTTGTCACGGGTAAATTTTTGAACATATAGTAAAGATTTGGTAAGCTTAGGAACAAGTAGGGCATCATTAATTTTCAAATTATTGATATTTGAGTTTCCAAAGTGAGAAATTTACAAACCTTGACCATTGCCAAACTGAACCGTATCATATCCTGGATATGGCTGCATTTGATGAAGTTGAGTCGGATTTGCCGTCATGTGATTACTTGCTCCTGTGTCAGGATACCACGACCGATTAGGACCCATGAATGGATTTGGTGGTTGTTGCCATGCCATGTGTGCTTGTGGTCCAGGATTGTAGTTTGATCTTGAATTGTTCTTTGGTCTTTTGCACTTATCAGCTCAGTGACTTGGATCACCACAGTTGTAGCACTTGCCACTTCTTCTCTTCTTTGGATTCTGCTTCTTTGATTGATTTGTTTCCATGGTGGATACATTAGCCTCCCGGTGCGCTGATATACCGTCGGATTGAAGCAGTGTAGTCTTTCTGGTTAATTGGATCATGCCTTCAACTGTTTTCAGGCTGTGCAAGATCTCCTGATAATTGATGTTAGTACCGCGCTGAGTGACAAGATTCTGGACAGTGGAGCGATACTCTTCTCCCAAACCCTTGTAAAGAACTGACGGTAGTAAGTGCCGAGGGTAAGGGTTCCCCGAGGCAGCCAGATCATCAAGAATAGACTTCACTTTTTGCATATACGCAGTAACTGACATCCCTCCTTGCTCAAGTTCATGCAGTTTGACTCCCATCTGAAACTGCTTGCTTCCTGTAATGAGCCCATAGGCTTCTTCCAATGCTAGCCAAATGTCATGTGAGTATTTGAGATAAGCAATATCAGGAAACACCTCTTCGGTGATTGAATTTAGGAGCAAAGTCCTAACCATATTTTCTACATCATCCCATTGAGAAAAAGATGGATTTATGATTAAATCCGCAGTAGATGTCACAAAACCTGTTCTAGAAATAAATTTGGGTGGAGGAGGTGTTGAACTAAGGATGTGAGAAAGAAGATGATAGGTTTGAAGGGTAGATTCCATGGACATTCTCCATGCTTTGTAGTTGTGAGGGGTTAATTTGATGTTAATGTTGATATTTATGGGTGGCTGTCTTGGTTGTTCAATATGAGTGGAAACAGGTTCTGGATGGACAGGATTGTTTGTAGTAGGAGGGATGGAGGAGGAAATAAAATTGTGTCTAACATTATTAGACGGTGCATCAACAGTATTATGAAACGAATTTGAGAAGAAAGATGGTGAGGGATCACGGGTTAATTGAGTATTGTAACAAAATGGTGAAGTATTAGATTCAGAAATAACCTGATGTTTGTTACTGGCTTCAGCTGCCTGATACGCTGCTAGGGCAGCAAGAATTGATGGAGAAAATAGAGTTGGAGGTGTCGCGGATTGTTGCAATTGAATAGATGGATGCTGAACCGAAAGTTGTTGATTCCGAGGAGGCGGAACAGCCGCCTGATATGCCGCAATGGCGGCTAGTACCACGGCGTCGGCGGCGGACGCTGTCGGTATCGCGGTTTACACAAACCGCTGATCGCATGCTGCTGTTGCGGTTGGAATGGGCGCGGGTTGCGCAAGGACAGCAGACGAAAGAAGCGCCTGGGCAGCGGCAGCCGCGGCGAAGGGCGCAGGAGCCGCGGCAGAAGGTGCGGGAGGCGCCTGTGCTGCAGATGGAAGTTGCGCCGGGGCAACCAACGCGGAGAAAGTTGGCGCAGGACGCGCCTGGGCATTGGCTGCCCTTGCGCTGGCCACCTGGTAGGCTTCGAGAGCCGCGCGAACCTCCGGCGGGAAGGTATCACCGACTGTGTGCTGTGGAGGTGCGGCTGCCGTGGCTGTTGGTGCGACAAGGAATTCAGATTCGCCGGTGATAAATGGCGAGGTGAACCGCCATCCCGACGATGCGAACGATCCACTGAAGGCGTCGTTCGTGTTTTGGGCAGCCGCGGAGTTAGAGGCGCCGGTGGATGCGATCTGTACGGCGACGACGCCGGTGGCGGCAGCGGCTTTGAATTGTGAATAGGTGGGTGATTGAGGATGATCAGAGGATTCGGAGGATGCGGAAGTTGATACTACTGATACCATGTTAAATGTATAGTTTGATATACGGGAATATTATGGAGATAGAGAGAGATAATTGATAACACAATAATGGTTTAAATCACCTTAGTGATTATGGCTCAGAGGCCTTGTATTTATAGTGAGCCAATAGTAGTTTGTATAGGAATACAATACACAAGTATAATCGTATTAGAACTCTACCTAGCTAGGGTTATAGACAAATTGAAACTCTAACTAGATAAGAATCTATTTACAGAGATAATAGGAACATTATCTCTAACAATAATTAGTTTTAGTCTTCTAATTTCTTTTGTATTAGTTCAACAAATATAATGTGTTTGGCTCATTCCTAATTATTCACTGCAATTTGGACTTCTCATCAGCTTGCATCATTAAATGGAAGTCAATCAGTTTGCTGTTATAGTTTTGATTATTTTCTGAAAGATGCTATTTAATACTTCTACATTAAAGTTGAATACAAAGCTATTGGGAGTTCAGTCGTGCTCCTTAATCTTATCCATCTTATTACATAACATTGTTCCGTTCTAAGGTACATGTGAAACTTTCTTGTTAGTTATCTATGTTTTTAAGTCTTATAACTGGTGTGTAATTTCGTTCAAGTTGTTTGTTTGTTTATGGGATAAGGTACCAAAATAGGTCTAAGGTTTTTGGGAAAGTATCAATTTAGGCCCAACGTTCAAAATAGCACCAATATAAGCTTAACGTTTACAACATAATATCAATTTAGGCTTAACGTTTACAATATAACATCAATTTAGGCCTCACATACAAAATAGCACCAATATAGGATTAACATTTACAAAATAATACGAATTTTGTAAAACGTTAAGCTTAAATTCGTATTATTTTGTAAACGTTAAGCCTATATTGGTGCTATTTTGTACGTGATGCCTAAATTGATGCTATATTGTAAACGTTAAGCCTAAATTGATATTATGTTGTAAACGTTAAGCCTATATTGGTGCTATTTTGAACGTTAAGCCTAAAATGGTGCAATTTTACCCCTAACGTTTATAGCCAAGAGCAATTTTACCTCTAACGTTAATAAATTGGGACAATTTCAGACACTATTATAAAAACAGTCTTTTTTTCATTGTTTTGCACCAATTGCATATCAATTCGTTCTAAAAAAAGATATCATGTTTTTTGTAATTCGAATAATAAAAATGGAGATTAATATTTATAAATTCGGTGAATTTTTTGAATTTTTTTATCTAACTCGTACAAAAGACAATTTATTTATTTATTTATTTTTATTTTTTTCACATTCCAACATATGTTTGTGATTTGTTACTGATAAAATAACGAATGCGTGAAGTGTATATGACAAGATTCATAACCGAGAAGACAGTTTGATGAATTATTTCTCAAATTGACCCAATTTATCAACGTTAGGGGTAAAATTGCTCTTAGCTTCCAACGTTAGGGGTAAAATTGCACCATTTTAGACGTTAGGGGTAAAATTGCTCCTGACCCAAATCGTTAGGGGTATTTTTGCACCTTAACCCTTTAAACAAATAACACGTCAAATTGCTCAAGTGGAATAAATAACTCATCAAGTTGCTTATTTAGAACAAAAAACTCCTAAAGCCTAAAAAACATTCAACATAATGTTACATCAGAAATAAAAGAATTCAAAATATTGGTTGCTACATCTAACTAATCTACTTATACAATAACTAAAGCGCACAAAAAAAACTCCCGAAAAATTACTTTACGTAAAATTGTACAAATGTTACGGAAATTTGTAAAGATTTTATGGATTTTACGTTAAGTATTGCAATTTACTTAAAATAGTTTAGTGGATAGAATTAAAATTATTTTTATTCATATTTTACGGAAAAATAATTGCTTTACGTAAAATTGTACAAATGTTACGGAAATTTGTAAAGGTTTTATGAATTTTACGAAAATTAGTGTCAATTTACGTAAGGTGGTTTGGTGGATAGAATTAAAATTATTTTTTATTAATAATTTAACAAAAAAAATTACTTTACGTTAAATTCTAAAAATGTTACGAAATTTGTAAACGTCCTATGGATTTTATACGCAAACTTGTTATTTTACAAAAAATACTTTACGTCGAGATAGACATAACATACGTAAAGTAAGATTAAATTTACATAAAGTTGTTATTTTTAAAATATTACTAAGTTCCCAAATCGAGTTTCACGTAAAATATTTGCCTTTTACTAAAATCATTAAGTGTTGTTTACTAAATTTATAAATAAATATAAATTAATTAATAAATCATATTCTTTTTACTAATAATTTAAGAAAAAATAATTACTACTTTACATAAAATTGTACAAACGTTAAGGAAAATTTGTAAAGGTTTTATGGATTTTACGTAAAGCAGTGTCAATTTATACAAAGTGGTTTGGTGGCTAGAATTATAATTCTTTTTTTATTAATAATTTAACAAAAATTTACTACTTTACATAAGTTGTTCAAAGGTTACGAAAATTTGTAAAGGTTTTATGAATTTTACGTAAAGTAGTGTCAATTTATATAAAGTGGTTTGGTGGATAGAATTAGAATTCCTTTTTATTACTAATTTTTAAAAAAAATAATAACTTTATAGTTTGTTTGTACAAAGTTTACGAAAAATTGTAGAGGTTTTATGGATTCTACGTAAAGTGGTGTCAAGTTACGTAAAGTGATTTGTTGGATAGAATTAAAATTATTTTTTATTAATAATTTAACAAAACTTTATTACTTTACATAAGTTATTCAAGGATTACGGAAATTTGTAAAGGTTTTATAGATTTTCCGTAAAGTAATGTCAATTTACGTAAAGTGGTTTGGTGGATAGAATGTAAATTATTTTTTTTATTAATAATTTACCAAAAATAATTAATTTACGTAAAATTATAGAAATGTTATGGAAATTTATAAAGGTTTTATAGATTTTCCGTAAAGTAGAGTCAATTTACATAAAGTGGTTTGGTGTATAGAATTAATATTATTTTTTATTAATAATTTACCAAAAATAATTAATTTACGTAAAATTGTACAAATAATACGGAAAATTTTAAAGGTTTTATAGATTTTCCGTAAAGTAGTGTCAATTTATGTAAAGTAGTTTGGTGGATAGAATTAAAATTATTTTTTTATTAATAATTTAACAAAAAAAATAATTAATTTACGTAAAATTATAGAAATGTTACGGAAATTTATAAAGGTTTTATAGATTTTCCATAAAGTAGTGTGAATTCACGTAAAGTGGTTTGGTGGATAGAATTAAAATTATTTTTTATTAATAATTTACCAAAAATAATTAATTTACGTAAAATTGTACAAATATTATAGAAATTTATAAAGGTTTTGTAGATTTTCCGTAAAGTAGTGTCAATTTTCGTAAAGTGATTTGGTGGATAGAATTAAAATTATTTTTTCATTAATAATTTAACAAAAATTAATTAATTTACGTAAAATTATACAAATGTTAAGAAAATTTTAAAGGTTTTATAGGTTTTTCGTAAAGTAGTGTCAATTTTCGTAAAGTGGTTTGGTGGATAGAATTAAAATTATTTTTTATTAATAATTTAACAAAAAAAATAATTAATTTACGTAAAATTATAGAAATATTACGGAAATTTATAAAGGTTTTATAGATTTTTCGTAAACTAGTGTCAATTTACGTAAAGTGGTTTGTTGGATAGAATTAAAATTATTTTTTATTAAAAATTTACTAAAAATAATTAATTTACGTAAAATTATACAAATATTACGGAAATTTTTAAAAGGTTTTATAGATTTTCTGTAAAGTAATGTCAATTTTCGTAAAGTGGTTTGGTACATAGAATTAAAATTATTTTTTTATTAATAATTTAACAAAAAAAATTAATTTACGTAAAATTATACAAATGTTAAGAAAATTTTAAAGGTTTTATAGATTTTCCGTAAAGTAGTGTTAATTTTCGTAAAGTGGTTTGGTGGATATAATTAAGATTAATTTTTTATTATTAATTTATTAAAAAATAATTAATTTACGTAAAATTATAGAAATGTTACGGAAATTTGTAAAGGTTTTATAGATTTTCCATAAAGTAGTGTCAATTTACGTAAAGTGGTTTGGTTGATAGAATTAAAATTATTTTTTATTAATAATTTACGTAAAATTGTACAAATATTACGGAAATTTGTAAAGGTTTTATAGGTTTTTCGTAAAGTTGTGTCAATTTACATAAAGTGGTTTGATGGATAGAATTAAAATTAATTTTTTATTAATAATTTAACAAAAAATAATTAATTTACGTAAAATTATAGAAATATTACGGAAATTTATAAAGGTTTAGATTTTCCGTAAAGTAGTGTCAATTTTCGTAAAGTGGTTTGGTGGATAGATTTAAAATTATTTTTTTTATTAATAATTTAACAAAAAATAATTAATTTACGTAAAATTATAGAAATGTTACGGAAATTTGTAAAGGTTTTATAGATTTTCCGTAAAGTAGTGTCAATTTACGTACAGTGGTTTGGTTGATAGCATTAAAATTATTTTTTATTAATAATTTACCAAAACTAATTAATTTACGTAAAATTGTACAAATATTATGGAAATTTGTAAAGGTTTTATATATTTTTCGTAAAGTAGTGTCAATTTACGTACAGTGGTTTGGTTTATAGAATTAATATTATTTTTTATTAATAATTTACCAAAACTAATTAATTTACGTAAAATTGTACAAATATTACGGAAATTTTTAAAGGTTTTATAGATTTTCCGTAAAGTAGTGTCAGTTTTCGTAAAGTGGTTTGGTGGATAGAATTAAAATTATTTTTTATTAATAAATTAACAAAAAATAATTAATTTACGTAAAATTATAGAAATGTTACGGAAATTTATAAAGGTTTTATAGATTTTCCGTAAAGTAGTGTCAACTTTCGTAAAGTGGTTTGGTGGATATAATTA
The DNA here is from genome assembly GCF_963576675.1 of Euphorbia lathyris. NCBI lineage: Eukaryota > Viridiplantae > Streptophyta > Magnoliopsida > Malpighiales > Euphorbiaceae > Euphorbia > Euphorbia lathyris. The sequence goes on from NC_088910.1 coordinate 67,217,684, forward strand.
AAATTATTTTTTTATTAATAATTTAACAAAAAATAATTAATTTATGAAAAATTATAGAAATGTTATGAAAATTTGTAAAGGTTTTATAGATTTTCCGTAAAGTAGTGTCAATTTCCGTAAAGTGGTTGGGTGGATAGAATTATATTTTACCTTATGTAACTTTAATTTTCCATATTTAGTGGTAACCTGTAATAGCAGGTCAACTTTTAATATAATTTATTTAATTTTAATTTAATTTGATATGTGTCGCAATCCTATTGGTTATTGAAACAAAGTAATTTACTTTGTTTTTAAACCAAGTGACCATAGCGGGCACCTCAATCAACAGCCTCCTAAACTTAACTAAAATAAATTAATTCGTATCTTAAACTTATAAAATGTCACGCTAATTTCCTCAATTTAACTAAACAATTTTATTGATCATTCAAATTTGTTTAAAGTCACTTCTTAACCTTTTAAATTTATTTAGAATAATCTATTAATCTTCTAAATTTATTTAAAGTGATATACTTTTCAATTTATCAAATTTATAAAAAAAAAAATCAAAATCTAAAAAATAAAAAAAATAAAGGTATAATTCGTGATTCTAAATCTTCAAAACAAATTAAATTTCCTTTTTAGACCTTTATAGTATTTTTTTATGAATTTAAATAGTTAATCTTGTCACTTTAAATAAGCCCAGAACGTTAATAAGACACTATATAAGTTCGAGAGTTAATCAAACTTTTAAATAAGTTATGGGGCAAATGTCGTATTAAGCAAAGGAAGTACATTGAATAGGGAAAAATCATTCTGACGGGTTCAACATTCTATGGTAGATTGAGTTTTCGATTTTTTATTTTAATATAGTAAACATCGAATTTTTTTAAGTCATATTACAAGTTAGTTTTGAAATTCCACCTGTGAAGGTCACTTGGTGGCATTTACAGCCGGTCTCAAGCCCAGAAAAATGAGGAGGGTTGCGGTAGGTTTGTGGCGGCCAGCGTAAAACTTAGCCAGATCTTATGACATGAACCAAAATATAGGGGTAGACCTAAGCAAACTTGGAAGAGGGTGATCGAGAGTGATATGAGTTTATTAGGGATTGATGAAAATATGGTAGTGGATAGGACAGAGTGGAGGGAGAGAATTTGTGTCGCTGACACGACTTGATTGCACGGTTTCATATAATGGTTCATGTTAGTCGATCCCGAATCATTTTCGTTATAATATTCATGTATTATTTTCCTTTTGTTTATATCAAAAAAGTCATTGCAAGAAAATTCCTAGTGAAAGTTTTTCAGCGACCGAGTACTAAAGAAAACTTTTTGTCTATACTTATCGGTATATTTTCCTACATATTAATGACGAGATTTTTTCTGCTATCAACACAGAAAGATGATATCGGAGATAAAAATTGTTCGGTGGTATCACCAACAAATATTATATATTCATCAACAAATTATATATCGGTAATGATGAGATTGAAAAAACTAAAATAATTAGGAATAAATATTTACTGTTCATAAAAATTCAATTAAAAAATGAAATGAAATTAAATGTATAAAAATTGTCTAACCCTAAAAAGAAATAGGAGTTTCGGGTACAAATAGTTGGGTATAATTGAATTATATGGTCCTAAATAATATTGTCAAAATTATAATAGAGAAAAATATTTATATTGTCTCCAATACTCTTTATCAGTAATATAAGAGATAATTTTATATTAATATGTATTTATACAATATAATTAATTTCAACTAATAAAACATGGGATAATTTTAGGGAGAAATCAATTTAAAAATCAATTTAGTTCCTAATTAGGCATCGAACTACAGTGATTCATTATGGGTCAGCGCTCGGCGGGGAGCACTTCTGCGAGGTGCTCAAGTCCCTTTGTTGCCGTCTCTGTGGGGGGAACGGTTCCTGCAAACACTCTGAAGCTTAAGACAGTTAGAGGTTCTAAGCGAAGTGCACAATTAGAATAGTCGAAGTGTCTATCTCTCTATGTGCGTACCTTTAGTGGAGAAGCCCTCAGGTATTTATAGACCTTGCTAACGGGTTTGGGGCCTCCGAGGGGCCTTTAACATATGTGGACCTGATGGGCCGTATTCATATTCCGGATCAAGTAGTCCCCTCCCCCCCGAAAGTCACCGGACCAGTATTCCATGCGAGGTGTGATCGATGCCCGTTTTGCATCGGGTTGCGCAAGAATGTGCGATCCGACTGTTCGTGCGGGATTAATTGCGCTCTTTTGCCTCCCACACGTGCGTCGCCATTATCATTGTGCATTAAATGCCTTCAATAAGTGTAATTTCCCACGCGCCGTCAATTTTCAGCCATTGGTTCGTTGAAACGGTGCGCTTAATGCTATAAAAGGGGCTAGGGTCATTCTCACTCCTTTTTTGTTGCGTTAGACTTTTCTCCGCCTCAATTTACTTTGTTTTCCCACTCTTGTTGCCTCGATCGTTCCTCGTGTTTCTGTTCGGTATCTTCCCAGAGTTTTTGTTGGTCGCTGGTGGTGCGAGTAGGTGCGGAAAGACCGTGTCGTGCCATCGTCGCAAAGAGCGAGGTCAGTATCGTCTCATCCTCGTCATTTTTGCTTTTAAGTTTGGGGGGAGAGAGGATTATGTCGGAGAAATCATCGCGAGGGACGTTAAAACGGTTGCCCCTCGTTGTTGCAGGTGACTTCGTCCTTCGAGACGCTGTGCACAGTCGTGTGCCGAAGCGGAAAGTTTGAGTAGAGATAGAAGGTGAGGTCGAGCCTCAGGTTAAGAAGGTGAAAGCCCGTCGACCGCCGGTACCGTGACCTGAACCCAACGTAGCGCGACCCTGTGGTGGTGTTGTAGCGGGTATCCACGAGGTGGTTGTCGAGGTGCCCGACGGTCTAATAAAGGAGGGAGAGACTTTAGGGACCTTGTACGATAGGATGTGGGCCAAGGTATGGTCGAGGGTACCTGGTGCCTTTGGATCTGATGGTAAGCGTTTCGACAAATCTAAGTGACCCAAGTTGTCAGATAGTTATGTCGTCGAAGATGCGTATAGTATAATAGTAGCAGCGGACTTAGCGTCGCTCTTGGTGGCCTATTGAATAGGTGAGCCTTACGAGCTGGTTGCCCTCAATGCCAAGGTTCGGGCTTGTCATGCGGGGGAGGCAAACGAGCTCGTTGTTTACGAGGAACAACTTGAGTCCAGGATATGGCTGCCTATGCTACCCTTCTTTGTAGAGGTGATGAAGGAGTTCGACTTGTGCCCTGGTCAGATCCACCCGAATGGGTGGAGATGCTGGTGGGATTCTACTCCTTGTTGCCTCGATCATTCCTCGTCGTCATCAAAGATAATGAAGTCCTGTCTTCATCAAAGATAATGAAATCTCGTGGTGAGGCATATTAGCCACCACCACATGTGGGGCATATGAATAATATGCCTCCACCACAGGTAGGGCATATGAACAATACGCCTCTACCTGTGGTGGGGCGTGATGTTCATACGCCCCATTTGTGGTGGATGCATATTATTAATATGTCCCGATACTGAAAAATCGATTTTTAAAAAACATTCGATTTTACTATAAACAACTGTAAATAAAACAAATTTTCAAACGAAATTACGTATCATTAGTCATTTTCTGCGACCGCTCTTCCATCGATCCATGTTTTTCTTTACCAAATCAGTCTGGATTAGATTGTAGATAGTTTTGGGTTTTTGAAATGATTTGAGAATTTAAGATTGAGAATTTAAGAGGATTAGTAAATTTATTAAAAGGACAGTTTCGTTTAGATTAAGTGTAGAAACCTAGGCTGGATATAGTAATTCACTAGAAAAAAAATGTAGTACTAGACTAAAAATTAATGAATATGCATAAATAAAATAAAACAGTAGTAAAATTAATTGATGAATAAATAATTACAAACTTTTCCAGCTGTAAAAGCTATGAAAAAATATATAGTGAAAAAAAAGAGAAATTGGCTGGTGAAAACAAATAACAAAAAGATCCAACAAAATCATGTCCCTCGCAATTTCCTGGTTTTAATAAAGTTTTCAACAACCACGCGGCTCGCAGTTATTTCTTCACGTTTTCTGTTCTTTTCTCCCTCTCCCTTTCTGTCGCTCCTTCTCGTCTTCTTCCTTTTCTTTCTTATTAGGGTTCTTCTTCTTATTCTTCTACTTCACTTTCCTGGCCCGGGATTCTCGATACTTTCTTGTCTTTTTTTTTTTATATATAAATTCCCTTGATCAATTAAAACAACCATGCCGTTGCCATGGAAGAAGGCCAGAATTTCACGAATTTCCCGTTTTATGGCGGATCTCCACCCAACTAAACCCTGCAGTTCCATGGTAGTGCAGACCGGCTTCCCTACCTCGCTTGTTGATCTTTTTGTAAAGAATTCTGATCGGTTAAAGAAACCTATCATCAAGAAGAAGCATCATCGTCATCATAATACTCACCATCAACCCCAGCCGGTTGAGGACCTTTCTGTCTCTGATCCTGTTTACTCCTCCGGTGCCAGAGATTTTCCAGGGGAGGATCCTGTTAATTTAAATAACTACCAGTTTAAGACCAAGGATAATTTAGATCATCCAAAATCTGCCGGTAGATTTGAAATTGATCATGAATATGACGAGAGTAATAGAGATCAAAGAGGTGTTTTATATGCAGTTTTCATGGTTTTTCTTGTGGTGATTTTGGCTTTAATAAGCATCAAAATCCTTACTCTTGGGATAACAATGTCCGCTTGTCTACTAATTTTTCTTGAATATATTGGGGGACATATCTTCCGACCATGTTCCACGGCCAGAATTGTTTTCCAATTTCCTTTTAGCTTATTGGTATGCAACTTTGTGCGATTTAAGGCCGCATTTTGGATGTTTTTATGTAAGGAAGATAAAGGAGAAGTCATGACAGAGAGAAGAGAAGAAGGAGAAGATGATGAAGATGAAGAAGAAGACAGCATTGAATTGAATTCTCCTGCCCAAGAAATAGAGGTAGCTGAAGCTAGATTTGATGCAGTTGCGAGAGCTGAAAGAGATAAGGATGGAACAGGTTTGAATTTAATAAGCGGGAGATGGGGGTATTCAGATATGGAGGTAGAAGAATATGAATGTGAAGTTATAAGCCATGAAAAAGAGCATAGTCATAGTCGGCGTCGTAGAAGCAGTAGAGAATTCATGAAGAAATTGGTGCCGAAGAAATGGCGTGCAATAAAGAAGGGGAGAAAAGGAAAGGAGACGAGGGAAGAGTATGAATTATCCAGTCATAATGGCGAGGATAAATTACAAGGCAGAAATGAAGAGCTATACAATTCGGACTCAAAAGAAAGTTGTAGCACTGAATTAGAAACGGAAAAGGCTGTATTTGTATTTGAGAAATCAGCAGTGGTAAATAAAAAAGAGAGAAATAGAGGTGGTTGTGGTTTTCTGCTTCTGGTAGCTCTTGCTGGACTTGTAGGGGGTCGACTTCTAGCTCTTGGGCTTACTGTTGCCTCCTGTCTGATCATACAATTGGTTAAGAGAGCACCAAAGCAGACCCCCCTTTGATCAACCCTTTTCTGTGTGTGTTTTAGTTCTGACTCCCAATTCCCAACCTTTTTGTTGCTATTTTCAACTTGAGGTGTTGTATTCTAAACTGTAAATTTACAGATACTATCACAAATTATATATACATCTCTTCTTAAACTGCAATTGTATTCTAGTTTTATTGTTTTCAAGTGAAATGCACATACAATATCTGGGTAAATATTGAGCTACACAGAACTAACTCCAGCCTGCTTTCCTACATTTAATCTTTTCATTTTCATGCTTCTTCTTGTTTTTGCAACTTTTGTCCATTGACCTGCCACAGCATACAAGTTGGATACCAGAATATTTGTTTCACAACTCAAATCTGTAATTTGGTTTGCAACCTTTTTGCCGACATCAAATTCAGAGTAGTTTATGCAAGCACTAAGCAAAATCTTATATGCTGTGAGTCTTTCATCCATCCTTAACAACTCAATGAACTCATCTGCCTCATGTAACAGTCCTGCTCTGCTCAAAGCATCAATTAAACAACCAAAGTGCTCAATATTTGGTTGCAGTTTGTACACCTCTGCCATTCTTCTAAACAATAGACAGCCTTCTTTAACCAAACCCGAATGGCTGCATCCTGTTAAAACAGAAATAAATGTTGCTTCATTTGGGTGAATGCCTTGTTCCTCCATTCGATTAAACAAACTCAAAGCTTCCTTTCCATATCCATGGGTTGAAAGCCCTCCAATAACAGCAGTCCAGGTCACAACATCTTTCCGTTCCATTTTGTAGAAAGTAACCAATGCTTCCTCCACACTTGCGCACTTGAAATACATATCAATGAGAGCGGTTTTGAGATGAACATCTTGATTGACATTGTTTCGATTAATGAAGACATGAAGTGACCTTCCATAATTGAGGTCTGATAAGGTAGCAGAAGCTGCAAGCAAGCTTACCATTGTATTTTGATCAGGCATGACATCCATTCTGTTGAAAAGTTGTAAGGCATCCTTGGGACGTTTTGCCTTGATATAAGCATGAATCATCAAGTTCCAGGAGACAATATCCTTGTGAAGAATCTGATGAAAGATGTGAGCAGCCAAATCTATGAAACCCATATCCACATACCCATTAATCAAAACAGTATATGAGACAACATCTTTCCTGGAAGCCAAATCATAAAAAAGGATTGATGCTGCATCCATTAGTTTGAACTTAGAGTACATGTTGATGAGTGCATTAGTTACATTTTGTATGGATACGAAGGCGAGTTTGATTGCACAAGCATGGATTAGTGTTCCATACTGGAGTTGGGTGCAAGCAGACAAGAGAATGAGCAAAGTGATGTGATCAGGTCTAACACATCCATCACGCATCAAACTAGTAAAAAAAAGCATAGTTTGAGGCCAAGTTTTATAAGCAGGCATGAGGGAGTTCCAGGTGGCAATGTCTCTGTGGGGCATTGTATCGAACAATAGGCGTGCATGATCAAAGCGAGCAACAGAGGTATAGAAATGAATAAGAGAATTATGGACATAAATATGAGAAAGTAGACCTCGTTTGAGTATATGGTTATGGAATTGTTTGGCGAGAGAAAGAGAAGACAAACGGGAACAAGCCTTGAGCAGAGGCGGGTAGGTGAAGTGATCAGGAGGGATGGAAGGGAAACGAATGTAAAGAAGAATGGAATTGGTAGGGGAAGAGCATCTAATCAACAAGTTGAGGTTGAAGTTGAAGTTGAAGTTGAGAGAATGAGTGATAGTTTGGGCAACAATTTGATCGACAAACCTCACATTATGGGATGCTTCTTTTAGGGACACAATTATTTTATCAAACATTTTGGCCTCTGCCTGTGCCTGTGCCTCGTATTTCGCGTTTCACCACTCGAATTTCTTCTCTCATTGTGAGAATTGTCATATTTATTTTCTACTCTCTTTTGCCCTAATTATAAAGTTATTTCTATAAAAAAAAAAAAATTATAAAGTTATTAACTTTTACTTTAGGCATACTCATTTAGCTTCCTAAGATTTCAAAATTAATTAGTACCTTAAATTATCAAAATCATCAATCAAATCTCTAAAGTAAGCAAAAATCATAAACTCTGTTTCATTCTAAACCAAAAATCATCAATTGAGGTCTCATTAAAATCATTTGATTGAATAGTTTCAGACCCTCCTCCTCAAACCCATTTTGAACCAATACATAGATTGTTACAGTCCATATTAAATAGTCACAATTTCTGATTTTAGGATAAAGTAAGGACTCAATTGATGATTTTTGCTTAGTTCATGGACCTGATTGATGATTTTTGATAGCTTAGGATCCTAATTGATTTCGAAGCTCTAATTCCGGAAGCCAAATGAGTGTATTGCCTTTATTTTAATCAATTCCTTAATTTTTTTTAATATATATATATATATATATGGGTGAGATCCAGTGAGACAAGTGATTCTGGCGTAGCAAGGAGCTTACTGTGTGACATAACAAAACTACGTAATTTTGATGATAATTGAAAATGGCAAGGTGGTAAATTTGTAAATAAAAGGAAAGAGAAGATAGAGAAAATTGTTTTTTTTTTTCTTTAAAATACATTTTTCCGATCTTTCTAACCTTGTTTTTCGAAATTTTTTTATACTATTAGACTGGTCTAAATTAGACGGTCATTTTGAGATCCCTGAAACTCATGTAAAAAAAATTCCGGTGAACGGAATTCGGGTGGGCGTTTTCTGGCGAGAAAAAAAGTGCCCAGAAAATGTAAAACATTATTCTGAGAAACTTTAATTCTTGAGTCGAAGCGGGATTTCTCATGGTTTAGGCCCAACAAAACTTTTTCCTTAATTTTATCCATTTTACATGCTTCAACAATTTGTTGGGTCAAAACCGTAAGGAATATCGCTTTGAGCCAAGAATTAAAGTTTCTTAAAATTATGTTTTACATGTTTTCGAATTTTTTGATAATTTTCTGGGCACGTTTTTGGTCATACCTTTCAGCACTATGTGTTGAAAAACCAGCACATACTGCTAGACGCCAGCACGTAGTTCTAAATCAGTGTACAAATTGGTCTAATTAGTGTACTAATTATTTCAATTCAGTGTATCAATTGTTCCAACAAAATAATTATATTGTTCCAACAGAATTCTTAAATTATTCCAACTGAATATTTACATTGTTTCGACATTATACGAAATTGTTCCAAATCAGTGTACCATTTATTCCAACATAATACTTATATTGTTGCAACAGAATAAATCAGCGTACCAATTGTTCCAACATAATAAATCAGTTTACCAATTGTTCCAAATCAATTTTATTATCTATCGTCTTCAATTTCATTTTTGTTTTTTAGTATTTAATATAGTATCTTCAAATTTATATTAGTTATATTATTTAGAAAAAAAAATCTAATTCTTATATTCTTCCAACAGAATGAATCTGCGTACCAATTGTTTCAAATTAGTGTACCAATATTTCCAACAGAATTGTTATATTGCTCCAACAAAATATTACAACACAGAGTGCTGAAAGGTATGACCAAAACGTGCCCAGAAAATTATAAACAAATATCAAAATATATAAAACATCATTTTAAGAAACTTTAATTCTTGGCTCAAAATGATATTCGTTACGGTTTTGACCCAATAAATTGTTGAAGCATGTAAAATAGATAAAATTAAGGAAATTTTTTTATTGGGACTAAACCGTAAGAAATCATGCTTTGATCCAAGAATTAAAGTTTTTCAGAATAATGTTTTATATTTTTTGAGAATTTTCTAAATACTATTTTGTTTCTTGCCAGAAAACGTCCACCTAATCGCCAGATTCTGTTCATCGGAATTTTTCTCAAAATTTATTATCTATCGTCTTCAATTTTATTTTTATTTTTTTAGAATTTAATATAGTATCTTCAAATTTATATTAGTTATATTATTTAGAAAATAATTTCAATCCTTAAAATTTATTGAAAATAAAAACTTACCCTTAAAAATTAATAAATTATTTTCCTTAATTTTATCTATTTTACATATTTCAATAATTTATTGGGACTAAACTATAAGATATCTCACTTCGACCTAAGAATTAAAGTTTCTCAGAATAATGTTGTACAAGTTCTGGAATTTTTTTAGAATTTTCTGGGCACTTTGTTTTTCTCGCCGGAAAACGCCCACCTAATCACCGGATTCCATTGATTTTGGACTAAACCGTAAGGAATCTCACTTTGAGTCAAGAATTAAAGTTTCTCAGAATGATGTTTTACATTTTCTGGAATTTTTTAAAAATGTTATGGACATTTGTTTCTCACAGAAAAACAGATCATCGGATTCTGTTCCGGAAATTTTTTTACCCGAGCTTCTCGGATCTTAAAATGACCGTTTAATTAAGAAAAGTCCAACGGTATAAATTTTTTTAAAAAACGAGATTGGAAAAGTTGAGAAAATGCATTTTAAAGAAAAAAATAAAACAATTTTCTCTTTCCTTTTATTTAAAAATTTGCCACCTTCCCCTACTTAATTACAAAATTGGTCTTTATCCCGCCATAAAAAAATTTGTAACACTGGATCTCTTCTATATATATATATATAATTGCTCTTAGTTATAAGAAATAAATAAGTGATATCAGACTAAATAATGTGACATGTGTGATATCATCACTATCCTCATTGCAGCCCAAGCCTAAGCGTTTTAAGGGTCCAAACACCTTTTCTGAAATTTTTTGTCACCTTCAAAGGGGGAGATTGTTGAAACTCAATTTCCATAGAGTTTTTTATTATGAAAAAATAATTATTAAGGAATTAGATCCCCCAAAATATTTAATTTCAGAATTGAATTAAATTGTTTTAGTTAATGTGTTTGCTAAGTGTTGATTTTAATTAAAGTATAAAATCAAAGACAACTTAAAAAGGCCTTAAAAGCATTAAAGGCTCAAAGCTCAAATTTGGCCCAGAACCCACAGAACCCAGAAGCCAGATCCGGAACCAAAAGCTTATTGATAGACAAGTTAACTTAAGCGTTCCCAAAGAAGCAAAACGACAGAAGACCATGTCATACAAACGTCTCTCTCTATTACCCATTTAAGGAAAGATTTAGACGGGAAGTCTGCAACGCCTGAAGTCAGATGGTTATTGACGTGTAGCGCAATGGTCGACAGAAGCCTGATTTCATCAACGACACTTTCCTCTTATGAATAAAACTGGCACATTAGACAGAAGTATTTTAGAAGACCGAAGAGGATTTTCCCTCCAATGTCTTTTTTTTTTAATTTCAAACGGTCTTCTCCAAATGATCCACTATAAAAGCCAAGTCTAGAGTTCATTTTCACAACCGATCTTCACGCGAAAAAGAGATAAAATCTTCAAGTGAAAAACTAGAGCAAGATTGTAATACACATTCAATTTCATATTTGTGTAAATCCAATAGAGAGATAGTACTTCAACTGTGTTCTATATCAGAACCAATTTTCTATTATAAATTAGAAGGTCTATTATTTTCTTTGGTTATAAGCGAATAACTAAAGAGATAGATATTTGAGTGTGAGTGTAAAGGAATGTATTTTACAGAAGCTTCGTCTATTGTTAAAATGTTTATGCTTTACCCGTTAAAAAGTGCTTTAGTGGATTAAATCTCAGAAGAAGATATTCTGAGGACTGGATGATAGATGTGTGTCATTGTAAAGCCACGTGTAAATTGATGTTTTTTCACTTAAACTTTCAAATGATATATATTTAGAAAACTGTCGCTAAAAATAATGAGATGTCACGAAAAAAAATATCTATCATATATCTTGTGTCATCTGAATGAGAAAATAGCATAGTGATTGATCAGCCAATAAATACATCAAAATTAATGTGGCAATAAAACCAAATTGTGTGGTCTTCCTATTTTCTCGAATCTAAAAACACACTTCAATTTATTTTTCTACAAATACCCCATTAGGATGTAGCAATCATGACCATTTGACAATATTATTAAATAACAATCATTAAATTAGAACTTGAGAGACAAATCAGAGTACTAAAGGGGTATTTAGTTCGCGTAGTAGTAACGGAATAGAATACGAAGGGAAATAAAAAGAAATGAATGGAATGACACTAAATTATCTTGTTTGTTTATTTTGGTTTCATAAAGAAAATGATATACATTTGATTCCCTTTGTGACTGTTTGGTTCAAAGAGATAATAAATCAGAGTTGTGAATTTTTTTAACAACAATTTATATCATACATGTTATGTACTGATAAATTAATCGCATGTAAATATAGGAATTAAAATCAATTACTTCAACCATTAAAATCAAAAGATGTTGAAACAAATGAAACATAAATAAAATTAATCAAAGAAAATACATACACCATATTTTAATAAGAAATAAACATTTTAAAATAATTGAAAATAAATATTAAAACTTAATAATATGATAAAATAAAAAAAATGGTCAAAATTATTTTTCAGGGCCAAAAAGTAAAATTAAATAAGTATAAGGATTAAAAATAAAATTATTCTACGAATAAAAATGTATAACCAAATAAGTATAAGAACCAAAAAAAAAACTTAAAAAGTAAATGTGGTCAAAAATATTTTTTGAGGAGAAAAAGTAAAAATATATAAGTACATGGATCAAACGTGAAATTAATTCAAGGATAAAAAAGTAAAAATGAATAAGTATATGGACTAAAACAAAAATTAAAAGTATAATAGATATTAAATTGGAGTTTTATGAGGAGGATAGATATGCAAGGTGGTAAGGAAGAAAGGAATAGAAAACCTCAGTGGGAGGTGCATAATAAGATTATAAGAGTTTGAGTTAAACTCTAGGCTAAAATTGGGTAAATCGATTGTATTAATAAAACAAACACCAATAAAATAATGAATGAAATCTATCTTTCTCTTACCCTTTCCTCAAACCCCCAACCTAAATGCATTCTAAGGATATAATAATAAAATTCACATAAAATTTCGAGTCTCACATAATGTTAAATTTGAAACCTTAACTTTAACTACCATTGGTCAATAATTATACACATGTGGCATGAATCAGATGTTATGATATTTTCTCATTTACAAAGAAGTAAATGCATGGATGGATCTCAAGGGGGCTTGAGCACCCACTTCGTTGGAGCTTTTGACTTTTTTTACTAAATCTTGATCAAACGGCACCGCTTGGGAGGTATATAATGCACAATAACTTTTGTGAATTACTATACCTAGCCTTTGATTTCCACACTTTACCTCGGGAATAGACTGGAATACCCTTTGTATAATTTTGAAAAATCTCAAAACCTCTCAAACACCCTAAAGTCTCTTCGATCAAATCCAGACTAACTTATCAACGAAAAAATAGATCGGGGGAGGGGCGGCAAAGGAAAAGCACTAATGGTACGAATTAATGTTTGATTTTGGTGATTTTTGGTTGTTTTTGTAATCATTTTGCTGATATTGGGGAATCCGGAATCGGGGGGTGGGGCATGAGCCTATCACGCCCGCACCTATGATGCGGCATATGAATATTACGCCGCACCATAGGTGCGGGCGTGATAGCCTCACGCCCATGTTGGAGTTTAGTGTCCTAAAGAAAATTGTTTTAGGAATAAATATTAATGAATAAATTATTTATTTAGTCATTTGTTTAATCAGATATATAGCATTAAAATGTAACTATATATAAAGGCACTAATCTTTCATAAAGAAAGTAATCCTAAGTTTGTTTAAGTAATTATAAAGTGTTCATACAAGCATAAAGTGAGACTGTACTTTATAATAAGATCAATAAACTTAAAATCAACCCAAGTCAAGTAATATGTTATAGGGGTTGGCATATTATTGTTGAGACTTGCATGTAACAGTGTTTTCTATCGAGACAGAGAGTTGATCTCACAAGCTTTAGATATAGAGATATCTAGACAGTTACATGAATCTGGTGAAGGAGTTCATTAGGATTGGGAACCGACTTGAGATAACAATATGGATTGATTTATCTAATGTGTCAACTGTTTATCTCATTGGTATTAGTAGGTATAACTAATCCTCAGACTCAAACATTCATTAATTAGTGATTTTGGATTATGGAGTGTGATACTTTGATTCTGTGCGAGCACGATCCACTACAAGTGAGAGCCTGGGGTGTGTGAGAGCAGGATTGGGTATCACATAAAGTAATTGCAGAATAGTTAATGTTAGATTGAGCATTCGTCACTCCTGATAAGTGAGAGATATATCCAAATGGCCGCTTGTGGTGAATTGACTGAAATCCTTGCAAGGTGATACAATTAAGAGTAGAAATAGAAATTTCACTTAACTTATCTTTCAGAGTAAATTCAACATGTACAAGTAAAACAGACTTTTCGTTATATGTAATCTTGACACGTTCCATGGTTATAAGGAATTGACCAAAAGGACATAGTTGATTAAGGATCATATTATACTGCACCTAATGCGGAAAGGTTAAGATCAGTTATCAACCTGACTTCTTATTTGGTCTGGAGGAATATCATAGGTTCTGCTAGTAACAGCTCGCGGCGATATTCCGATATATATATGTTGGAATTAATTCGGATGAATTAATTTCAAAGGATATATACGGCTAGTAGCAATAATGAACCTAATGGGTCGCATATGGGACTTGGAACCAGAGGACAAAACTATAATTAGCGGGACACACTATATGGGCCGAAATTTGCAGATTAATTAGGGATAATTAATTTAAGGGATAAGTACAAAATGCTTGTGGTATACACTTTTTGCAAACTTGAACCTGTGGTATTTTTTTTGCAAACAGAGGTATGCGTTACATGCCGTTAGCAAACAGAGGCTAAATTGACTAACAGTGTTAAAATTCAAAGAGAAAAGAGTTAATTTGGTCCTTATATTTATTTATTTTATAAATTAACCCTCCTAATTATCTAATTATCACAAATAAACCTCAAAATCAAAAATAAAAATAAAAAATATCATCTTTTCCATCTCTTTTTCATTTTTTTATTTTCCTTCTTCTTTCTCTCTCTTCTTCTTCTTTTCTTCTATTTTTTTTTCAAAATTTTGATTCCAGAATTTCTGGAATTTTCCAAAATTCTGGAAAATTCCAGAAATTCCAGAAATTTTCCAAAATTTCTGGAAATTTCCAGAATTCTGGAAATTTCCAGAAATTCTGGACGTCTGAAATCCAGACGTTCATCACGTCTGGATTTTCCAGACGACTTTTTGATAATTTCTGCCCTTATCTAACCAATCATGGCCTTGGCCCTAAAACCCATAACCGCTCTCAATCATGGTACCGTTCTGATCCTCTTATGCTTGAGGTCATATTTCATCGTCGGATGCTTGAGTATCCATGTCTCACTCTCGATCCCAATCTCGCTGATGTCGTCTACTTGCCTTACTATGCTACAATTGATGCTATAAGGTATCTTTATGGTCCTGATGTGAATAACAGTATGGAACATGGCCTTGAATTGTACCAATTTCTTCACCGGAATGATCCCAGTATATGGAGGAGAAGAGATGGGTTTGATCATTTTCTGGTAATGGCTCGTCCTGCTTGGGATTTCTCTCAGTCTGTGGATATTGATCCTCCGATTTGGGGAACTTCATTTCTCGAATTGCCTGAGTTTTATAATGTTACTGCTTTAATTGTTGAGGGTAGGTTTTGGCCATGGCAGGAATTGGGTGTTCCTTACTTGACTTCATTTCATCCCCCAACTTTAACCCTTTTGGATTCATGGATTAAACGAGTTAGGAATTCTAAAAGAACCACTTTGTTGCTTTTTGCCGGCGGTGGAGGTGTCGGAGCCACCCCTAATATTCATCGGAGAATTAGGACCGAATGTGAAAACGTTAGTGACAATAATTTTCAAGAGAAGAAGAAGAAGAAGAAGAAGAAGAAGAAGAAGAGAATGAGAGAAGAGAGAGAAAGAAGAAGGAAAATAAATAAAAAAAATGAAAAAGAGATGGAAAAGATGATATTTTTTATTTTTATTTTTGATTTTGGGGTTTATTTGTGATAATTAGATAATTAGGGGGGTTAATTTATAAAATAAATAAATATAAGGATCAAATTAACTCTTTTCTCTTTGAATTTTAACACCGTTAGTCAATTTAGCCTCTGTTTGCTAACGGCCTGTAACACATACCTCTGTTTGCAAAAAAAAATACCACAGGTTCGAGTTTGCAAAAAGTGTATACCACATGCATTTTTTTTTTGTACTTATCCCTAATAATTATAATTAGATTATAGTTGTAAATTAAATTAAAGGATTATCTGATAATATTAATTAGAGGTTTTAATGTGATTATAACTCTAATTAATTATCCATAACATAAATTAAATAACTAATTAGATTAGTGATATTATCTAAATATAATTAGTTATTATTTAGATAATAATAAGTATTTATTTAATTATCTATTAGTAATTCTATTCCAAATAAAATTCTAATTAATTAATTAACTAATACAACTAGGGTTAGAATTTTGAGAAGTCTATAAATAGACTTCTTAACTGTAAATTTCGGCCAACACAGATAAGGGGGCTAGAGGAACTGTTCCGAAATCGTCTCGGCTAATTTACAATCTTTCTTACTCTCTCTTTGATCTCGTATCGATTCTGTTAGAGGTAGTCATTGTGATTGCTAATTATTAAGGCTGATTACTAATAGTTATTGTTTTATGTGTTAAACAAATCATTCGTCGCTCACGGATTAAATATAAGAAGTTGTGGACACTTCGTTTGCAACTGTAGATAGTTCGTCAGACAAGGTATTTCATTCTATCCCTCTTTGTATGAAATAACAATTAACAGATCTTGGAAAAAGGAAATAGATAAAATAGATAAAATTTTATTATTCCGATGTGCCTAGGCTTGTCTATTTTCCTACAACCCGCACCTATGGTGCGATATGATATTCATACGTCGCACCATAGGTGCGGGCGTGATAGCCTCACGCCCTCACCTATGTGAGGGCGTGGGCCATCCCCTATATTTATTTTTATTTTTATTTTAATTAAATTTAATTTTGTTTAAATTTTAATTATTGTTATTTTATTTTATTAATTTGATTATAATTTTTATTTTTTGTTAAATTTGTATGTTGTAAATTTTATTTTGTTTAATTATAGTTAAATTTAGTTGTTGTAGATTTATTTTGTTTAATTTAGTTTTGTTATACGGTGTCAGAGTGTTCCTCCTGCACACTCGCTTATTGGATGGCGGGCTTATCTTGGGTATTTGCTGACACATGATCAGCTTCAGTTGCACGACTGTCAAGTTGTTTCTCATTGCAGTTTGTGCTCGTTAGATACTGAAACGTTGGACCACCTTTTTGTCTCCTATCGATTTTCCAAATTTATTTGGCATGGTGTTAGCTCATTGTTTGGTAGACGAATTAACACGGACTCGACTCTTAGGATTCTGGTTGATCATGCTATTATTCAATGTTTCAGTACTCAAATCGCTGATTTGTGGGCGGCAGTAATTATTAATACGATTTGGGCTTTATGGCTTGCTCGTAATAGGTCCATTTTTTAGGATGAGAGGGTTGAAACTTCGGTCACTCTAAGACGGATTTGGGGAGTTGTTCGTGATTCTGCTCACACTGGGCGGGGCTCTATTTGGAATTCGCTAGTTGAACTTTAAATCTTAGGTGAGCTCGGGATTGAAAAGCGTCTTGCTAAGGCTCCGCGTATTACTCTGATTTTTTGGCAACCACCTCTGAGGGATTGGATTAAGATCAATACTAATGCGTCTGTCATAGGTGCTCCTGGTCCTGCGGGTTGCGGAGGTATTTTTCGCTCGCATACTGGCATATGCCTTGGAGCGTTTGCCTTTCTGATTGAAAGTTCCTTTGCTTATATTACTGAACTATATGTTGTTGTTTACGCCATTGACATGGCTATCAGCAAAGGTTGGCGGAAATTTTGGCTTGATAGCGACTCAATGTATGTTGTGCAGATGTTCAAATCTAAATCTTGTTCGGTTCCTTGGTTGCTTAGACAAAAATGGTTCAATTGTTTAAATCATATTGATTCTGTGGCTTTTGTGGTTTCTCATATTTTTCGTGAAGTAAATCATGTTGCGGACTCGCTTGCAAATTATGGGCGAACAACAACAACATCGATGGGATGTTGTCCCAGATTTTTATGGTTCGGTCTTTTTTCATGATCGTGTAGGACGTTGCGTTTTTCGCTTTTTCTAATTCTTTGGCTTCATTTTATTCTTTATTCTTTTTGTTTTATGACATTTTTTATTCCTTTAATAAATTTGGTTCAGGGCTTTTTTGGGTCTGTGGTGCGGGTGCCAGCATAGCTGAGATGTTCGCCGCTTACCTTCCTCGCTAACCAATCTATAATCAAAAAAATTTAGTTTTGTTAAATTTGTATGTTGTAAATTTTATTTTGTTAATTATAGGTAAATTTAGTTGTTGTAAATTTTATTTTGTTTACTTTAATTTAGTTTAAATTTTTATGTTGTAAATTTTATAATGTTAATTATAGGTAAATTTAGTTGTTGTAAATTTTATTTTGTTTAATTTAATTTAGTTTAAATTTTTATGTTGTAGATTTTATAATGTTAATTATAGGTAAATTTAGTTGCTGTAAATTTTATTTTGTTTAATTTAATTTAGTTTAAATTTTTATGTGTAGACGGAGCGGGAGACTGTGGCGGGGAAATCTATCCCGTCAGCAGCTAGGCATTTAGATATGGAGGAGATGGAGGATACACCATGTCATACGAGACGGCGTGGTATTGATGTATGAGGCCGTAGACGGAGAGGGACTAGGACGCAGCAGGTGCGGACGGCTTCGATAGAGCATGCTGTGTTGGATCAGCCCGAGTTTGGGGGAGAGGAGGCGGATGATTTGGGAGACCGAGATCCTGGTCTTCACTTTGTGGATGAGTATTTTCAGGAGAGAGCCGAGGCACAGCGACGACCGAGATCTGATGGTGATGATTGTTAAGCCCAAAATACACCTATAATATCATCAATAATTACATCAATATTGCTACGAATTTATGCTATTTATACCTATTTAGAATACTTTTACTTTCGAATATGTTACTTTCATGTAAGGTACATAAATATTTGGTAAAATCCAAATAGGAGTAAAAAGAGCTCGAAAATAGAAGAAAAACCCTACAAAAGGAGCCGAAGACGACGGAAATTAATAACGCCAAGTCGAGGACGCGAATGAGGGCTGAAAAACGAAAAATGCTCCGTGCCGCGACCGCGGCTTTCCCTTTTCACGGTCGCGACACGCGTCGTCAGTCACTTTTCCCCTTCGTCTGAAGTGCATTTGATGCTCCCCCATTCTCGGTAGTGAATTTGATAAATCTCGGTACGAGCAGGAGATTTTAGAAGCATGTTACACACTTTCGTTTTCTACGAAACGCGTTCGTTCGCGTGGATAAAGACGTCCTTTCACAACGGATACGTCCTTTCACAATGGGTACGTCTCTTCACAACGGACACGACACTTCGATCAAGACTCTTCAACATCTATAAATAAAGAGTTGATGGAGAGTTGAATATAGAAGAAGGATATAATGTTATATGTGTAGAAGAAAGAGATTAGTGTAGAATTTATGCAGAAATTCCGAATCAAGTGATTCAGAAGTTAGATTTAGATTCTGTTCAAAAGCAATATGATGTACACACATTGTTTACAAATTAATAACAAATTCAGTAGCGTTTAGACATTTTTCCAGTTTAGTTTTCATTTTGGTAGTAGACCGACCCAGTCTCTATTACGAAGATTCAGCGAGAAGATTGAGTAGAGGATTCGCCCCTGAGCCTGACAAACTCGAACGAAACCCAAGGAAAGGATTGACAACCCGTTCATTTGCACGCCGTCGAAGAATTCAATGCTCCATGTTCTCTGTAAACTTGTATCAATTTATATTTCATCTAATAAAGTCCGTTCTATTCGATAGATTCTTATGCAGCACTTTGGTAAATGAGCCGAAGTGGATTGATGCTGGTGTTTTCATTAAAACGTATTTAATCCAAAATCTTTACAAGGAAACTTTGTTGAACACTTAGGCAAATTATTATCTCGGTAGAGTTTTAATTTGGTTAAGGGCGATTATCCCGGATAAGGGTTTTGTCGCGTTCAAAGCCAATTAATTAGAGGTTCCGTCATTTATTTCATCTTTATAATTCGTACAAAGTTTAAAGTTGTTTCTTTGCTTAATGCAAACAAAAATACTTGTTTACTTTTCTAAAGTACTAAAACGTTCCTGTTTTGCAAATTCATTCTTAAGTCAGATATTTTC
The DNA here is from genome assembly GCF_963576675.1 of Euphorbia lathyris. Lineage (NCBI taxonomy): Eukaryota > Viridiplantae > Streptophyta > Magnoliopsida > Malpighiales > Euphorbiaceae > Euphorbia > Euphorbia lathyris. The sequence continues at coordinate 67,237,431 of NC_088910.1, forward strand.
TAACATCTTCATATTCTAATCTAATTCTCATTCTAGCAATTTCAAAACCAAAACCGATTAAACGATTTTTTCATATTATAAACCTTAAAGTAAATTTAACCGATTATAAATAAGTTTTGTTTAAAAAAGCGTTCCCTGTGAGATCGATATCTTTTATTACTACAAGCGTATGTCGTGCACTTGCGGAAATCGCTCAACAAGTTTTTGGCGCCGTTGCCGGGGATACGCCAAAATTTTTTTGACAAAATTTTAAATTTTTCGTGTTTTATTACGAATCTAGGTTTATTCATACTTATTCAAACTTTTATATTTTATTCATTTACAATTACTAACATATTTATTTTTCAAATTCTGTTTTGTAGGTAGTTTCTATTCGTGCGAAATTTCAAGTTCATGCGCAGTTCTCGAAGTTCGGGCACGTCACCAGATCCTATTGACCCAGAAATTGAAAGAACTCTTAAAAAGAACAAGAAAGAAAAGAAAAAGAAAAACCAAACCCCAATAAAAACTAAAATTACCGAGCCAGAAGTTATGGCCACACTTATGGATTACGCTAGGCTAGGAGTGGCCGGTGTAACAAACAGTATAGTTAGACCCCAAATCAATGTAAATCAATTTGAAATTAAGCCTGCATTGCTTAATATGTTACAAAATAATGTAACGTTTTACGGGTTACCTAACGAAAATCCTAACACCCATTTGACAAATTTCTTGGAAATTTGTGACACTTTTAAAATATCTGATGTGACTGCAGAAGCAATCAAACTTCGCCTTTTTCCTTTTACTTTGAAGGATCGAGCCAAAGAGTGGTTGACTTCTATGCCAGCCGCATCAATTGAGACTTGGGAGCAATTAGCCCAAGCATTTTTATCAAAATTTTTCCCTTTAGCAAAAACCGCAAGAGTCATTAAAGAGTTAACATCTTTTTCTCAAAATGATAATGAAACTCTTTATGAGGCTTGGGAACGTTTTAAAGAACTTCAATGCTTATGCCCACACCACCAATTGCCCGCTGAACTTTTAATGCAAACATTTTATAATGGACTAAATCCTACAACTAGAGGTTCATTGGATGCTATGTCTGGAGGGTTATTCATGAAGAAAACATCTGTCCAAGCGAGAGAACTTTTGGAGGAAATGGCAATCAACAGCAGTATGTGGCCCGCGGAGCGTGGACACCTACCGTCAGCGAAACCATCATCCTCAACAACATCATCAGTTAAAGGTATAGTGAATCTTGATCCAGTAGCGATGTTGCAAGCCCAATTTTCTGCCTTGTCGCACAAAATTGATAGGTTTATGGCACCGTGTGATCCTAATGGTCAACCAATCCAAACGGATGTGGATTACGAAGGTATGAGTGAAATTGAACAGGTAAACTTTGTCCAAGGGCAAAACCAAACTAATAACCCTTATTCCAAAACATATAATCCTGGATGGAGAAATCATCCTAACTTTAACTGGAGAGATAATAACAATAATGTTAATGCTAATCAAAATCGTACTATTAATTATCAAAATCAATCAAGAGATACGTTTAGCACCTTATCTTCTAAAATCGACAAATTCATTGATGCGATAAGCGGAAAAATAAGTAATCACGACGATGGTTTTAAACGGATCGAGAATAAATTCGATCAGCTTATTAAAAACCAATCATCTAGCATCCATAATTTGGAGATTCAAATTGGACAACTCGCTAAATCAATTCCATCCCACAAAGAGGGAAGTCTTCCAAGCCATACGGAAGAAAATCCGAAAGAGCATGTTAAGGCTATCACTCTTCGTTCTGGGAAAAATTACTCAGGCCCGGAAATGCCCGGAAATTCGACTTTACCTGGAACTGATTTACCAAAACCCAAAGAAGATACATTAAAACAAAAAGATGCACCGATTGACTTTGGTACAAATAATTTTGTACCCAAACCACCTTTTCCACACAAAGTCCGCAACAAGGACTATGATAAACAACTTTTAACATTTTTAGACAAACTTAAGAATTTGCATATTAATTTAACATTTATGGATGCAATTACGCAAATTCCCAACTATGGAAAATTCCTCAAAGATTTAATTTCAAAGAAAATCAGTTGGGAAGGAATTTCATCCATTTCACTTACTGAAGATTGCAGTTCGATTGTGTCAAGCAATTTGCCCACAAAACTCAAAGATCCCGGATGTTTTACCATTCCGTGTAAATTGGGAGATATAGAATTCCCAAGTTGTCTTTGTGATTTAGGAGCAAGCATTAACTTGATGCCATTATCTATATTCAATAAGTTAGGCTTAGAAGAAGACATCAAACGTACCAATATGGTTTTACAATTAGCGGATCAAACCACTAAAAGACCATACGGTATAATTGAGGATGTTTTAATTAAAGTTGACAAATTTATTTTCCTACCGATTTCGTTATTTTAGATTTTGCTTATGATGTAAATTGTCCGCTAATCTTTGGTAGACCGTTCATGAACACGGGACGTGCTCTAGTTGACGTGTCGGAAGGGAAAGTAGTTTTACGAATAGGAGATGATAAGATTGAGTTTGATATGAATCAAGCAATGAAATATCCTATGGAGGATTTCGCTTGTATGAAACTTGATTTAATTGAAGAATGTGTAAATGACATTGTTCAGAAAGAAGAAATAATAGAACCTATAATGAGTGAGGAACTAGAAGATAAGGACCCAGAACCTTTGATTCGAGAAGATGGACCAGTTCCGCCTTCAATTGTAGTTCCACCTAAATTAGAACTTAAAGAATTACCAAGTCATTTTAGGTACGCTTTCTTAGGCGAAGGCGATTCTCTACCTATTATTATCTCTAACAAATTAACACAAGTTCAAGAAGAGAAATTGAAAGAAGTTGTTAGAAATAGGATAGGAAGTATGGGTTGGCAAATTTCTGACTTAAAAGGTATTAATCCAAGTATTGTAATGCATAGAATTCACTTAGAAGAAGATAAGCCACCTAAAGCGGATAGGCAAAGACGCCTAAATCCGAATATGAAAGAAGTAGTAAAAAATGAGATTACTAAACTTCTGGACAATGGAATCATCTACCCTATCTCGGATAGTGAATGGGTTAGTCCAATCCATTGTATACCTAAAAAGGGAGGCATAACAGTTGTAAGGAATGAAGAAGGAGAATTAATACCTACACGAACCACCACTGGTTGGAGGGTTTGTATAGATTATAGAAATTTAAATAAAGCAACTAGGAAAGATCATTTTCCTCTTCCTTTCATTGATCAAATGATCGAAAGGATAGCTGGTCATGCTTTCTACTGTTTTCTTGATGGTTACTCCGGATTCTTTCAAATATACATTTACCCGGATGACCAAGATAAAACAACCTTCATATGTCCTTACGGAACATTTGCATATAGAAGAATGCCCTTCGGTCTATGTAACGCACCTGCAACATTTCAACGTTGTATGACTGCGATTTTTAATGATTTCATTGAAGATATCATGGAAGTTTTTATGGACGATTTTTCAGTTTATGGAGATTCTTTTGATTCATGCCTAGAAAACTTGGATAAAGTTTTGTCTAGGTGTGAAGAAACAAATTTGGTATTAAACTGGGAAAAATGTCACTTCATGGTTGACGAAGGAATTGTTTTAGGTCACAAAATCTCTGAAAAAGGATTAGAAGTAGATAGAGCAAAAACCTCAGTAATAGAAAAATTACCCCCTCCAACTACTGTTAAGGGAGTAAGATCATTCTTAGGACATGCTGGTTTTTACAGAAGATTTATTAAAAAAAATTCTGTAATTTCCAAACCACTTACTAATTTACTCATGAAAGATTCAACCTTTGATTTTAATGAAGAATGCGTTAAAGCTTTCGAAACATTGAAAACTGCTTTAGTCAGTGCACCTATTATTGCTAAACCTGATTGGGATTTACCCTTTGAAATTATGTGTGATGCAAGTGACTTAGCTGTCGGATGTGTTTTAGGTCAAAGGAAGGATAAGAAACTTCATGTCATTTATTATGCAAGTCACACACTGTCTGGTGCACAATTAAACTACACCACAACAGAAAAAGAAATGTTAGCCGTAGTTTTTGCATGTGACAAGTTTAGGTCATATTTATTAGGTTCGAAAGTTATTATTTATACTGATCATGCAGTATTAAGATATTTATTTGCTAAAAAGGATGCAAAACCACGTCTAATTAGATGGGTTTTATTGTTACAAGAGTTTGATATAGAGATTAAAGACAAAAAGGGAGTAGAAAACCTTGTCGCCGATCATCTATCGAGACTTGAAGATGAAAACGGTCCTATAGGTGAAACTATCGGTATACAAGATGATTTCCCTGATGAACATCTCTATCAAATGAAAAGTTTTATATCACCTTGGTATGCAGATATTGCTAATTACCTCGCAGCCAATATTGTTCTGGAAGGATTAAATTCCCACCAAAGGAAGAAATTTTTCTTCGACATTAAACAATACTTTTGGGAAGATCCTTTTTTGTTCAAAACATGTGGTGACGGGATAATTAGGAGATGCGTTGGTGAAAATGAATTTGAATCCATAATGTCAGAATGTCATTCTAGCTCTTATGGAGGACACAATGGAGTTAACAAGACAACAGCTAGAATATTTGAAAGTGGTTTCTTTTGGCCTACGATGTTTAAAGATGTCCGTTCATTTATTACTCGTTGTGATAAGTGCCAAAGAACAGGAAATCTAGGAAGGAAAGATGAGATGCCCCTCACAACCGTATTAGAAGTTGAAGTCTTCGATATGTGGGGAATAGATTTCATAGGACCTTTTCCCCCTTCCAATAGTAAAACTTACATATTAGTTGCCGTTGATTATGTTTCAAAGTGGGTTGAAGCAATTGCAACCCCGACGAGCGATTCTAAGGTTGTCGTTAATTTTCTTGACGACATATTTTGTAGATTTGGTTGTCCTAGAGTTATCGTTAGTGATGGCGGTACTCATTTTATAAACAAGAGTTTTGAAACGCTTATGAAAAAATATGGAGTACGCCACCGTGTATCAACGCCATACCATCCTCAGTCAAATGGTCAGGCGGAGATATCAAATAGAGAACTCAAATGGATTCTCGAGAAAACTGTTTCATCCTCTAGAAAAGATTGGTCTTCTAAACTTAATAATGCGTTATGGGCATACCGTACTGCATTTAAAACACCAATAGGAATGACTCCGTACCGTTTGGTGTATGGTAAGGCATGTCATTTGCCAGTCGAATTAGAACATAAAGCCTATTGGGCTATTAGAGAACTAAACTTTGACTTACATCAAGCAGGTAAGAAACGTTTGCTCAATTTAAATGAGTTAGATGAGTTACGTCATCTATCTTACGAAAATGCAAAAATTTATAAAGAAAAAGTGAAAAAATGGCATGATGCCAAAATTAAAGTTAAACACTTTAATGTTGGGGATAAAGTGCTGTTATTTAATTCACGACTTCGTTTATTTCCAGAAAAACTTAAGTCCAGATGGTTAGGACCATATTTAGTCGTCAAAACATTCGATTATGGTTCTTTGGAACTGGAAGGTCCTAACGGAGCTCGATTCAAAGTTAATGGTAATCGATGTAAAATCTATTACGAAAATATTTCACAAATAGGAATTGAATTCGTAACAAGATTATCTGACATATGAATTACTCAGTTTATTTTACACAGTTTATTTTTGTTTTTATGATTTTGTTTATTTTATTTTATTTTATTTTATTTTATTTCAAAATGCCATTTTTATGATTAGATGACTTTATGTTGTGATTTAAATACATAAAATATTTATATTTCATGATTTTAGATTTAATTTTTAGGAAATTAGGATGATTTTGTAGTTTAAGGCAATTCTCTGCCGAGAATTGGAAATTCCCTGCCGAGAATACTCTTTTTCAGAATTGTCTAAGTAGATTCGGATTTCTCTGTTCATGCCGAGAATTTTTAAATTCTCTACCGTGAATCAGAAGGTTGCTTTAATGCCTGATTTTCGCAAGAAAATCAGCGTGTCGCGACCGCGGCTTTGCCATTCGCGGTCGCGACACGCGTATTTCCTGCACTATCAGGCCTGAAACACTCTCACCCTTTCGACGAACCTCTTGGCAATTGAAACATTAAGTTTCTTCATTACCCGAAAGGTACAATTTATACCTTTTCATAATTAAAACAACACCTCTTTTCATCCTAAACTCTTATAAATTAACCCTAAAGGTCTCAGGTTCTGGTACAATTCTTTTTCATCTTTGTCAGAACTCTGATTTTTCTTCGCAAAACACCGTTCTTTGCTAAAGTTACACTAACTTTGCACCATGCCTATCAAATACAAATCACATAGGCACAATGCTGCCTCAATCAACAAACGCCCAGACTTATCTTCAACCACGATGAAGGTAGACGTTATTGGAATCACCGTTACAAATTCTTCACTGGAATGTTGTATATGGATGAATTCCTTAACAACCAATTAGGAATTACTGATGACATGAGCCGCTATATGGAGCGCCTAGGGTGGACAAAATTCTCCCAAATGCGATTTCCAATAAAAGGCGACTGGATACTCGAATTCTTCTGTACCGTGCGTTTTACTAATAAACGACGAGTACGTCTCAGTTTTCGTTGAGAAGGCGAAATCTTCACTTTCGGCTATCCCGAGTTGCATGCTTGGTTTGGTTTTCCCCCGAGGGATACAATCAAACGTCATCCTGGATGAGACATGACATCCTCGGACATTTGGAGAATGCTTACAGGATTCTGGCGATTCAATTCAAAACTCGCCTATAATCACTCTTTTCGCTCCAACTCCATGCTGTATTTACATAAATTTCTGTGTCACAGTTTATTCGGGCGCACATTCAGTAGTGTGGTCCATGACACAGATTTGTATGTTCTGGGAGATATATTTCAGGGCAATGCAGTGGATTCTTCCAAAATTCTGATGGAAGGTCTTGTCGCCGCTTCTCGATCCAAAGATAAGAAGATTGGGTTCGGCAATATAATCTGTGGAATAATTCTCGGTTCAAAGGGTACTATTGATGTTCCCTGGAGTGATGATGAATTCTTCCCGACAATTGACTATGAATTTCTCGAGCGCGAAGGACTTGTGAAACGTGTCTTTCGAGTAGGGCCTCAATTTTTGTCTGCACCGGAACGTGAAACTTTCGTGCAGTTTCAAGTTGATCGTATTAAGGCCAGAAATATCCCGTTAGATAGGGATGAATATGTAGAATAGTTTCTGTTTTTTTGTATATATTTTGTTTTGTTTTGATTATTGGTTTGTTTTCATTATTTTGTACATATGTTTATATAATAAAAATCTTATTTAGTTTAATTCTTGATTTTTATCCATTTGATCCATTATCTATACTTAGCATATTTCATATGGGTACTTTCTAATTTTTCTTACTCAAATTAAGATAAAAAAGATTCACTTGAACTAAATATGTTTTTTCTATTTTTCCACACATTTATCCACGTTTAATTTTATTTTGTAACTCAATTTATTTTTAATGAATTAAGTTTACATTTACTAAATTCAATTCATGTGTTGCATATGTATTAACATGCACTTATTATGCATTTAATATGGTTCTCTTAACTTATATGCATAAATGAACATTTAAGTTTCATTAATTACTCATAAATCAATTTATTATACTTTAATTCAATTTATTAAGGTAAAACCTTTGGTTTTCCTTGCAATTAATGTCATTTATTTAAAGTTTTTAGTACAGGAACAATTAATATTAAGTTCAGGAACCATTTTCACAAAAACAATGCACAAACCAAGTCAAAAGGAACCAAAATTGGCCATTTCAACTAATTCTCTACCGAGAATTAAGAAATTCTCGGTATGAGCAGCAAGTTTGGACCGATTTCAGGGCAAAAATTGCCTGAAAGTCGCGTGCCGCGGCCGCGGCTATGCCATTCGCGGTCGCGACACGCGTAAAAATTACCCTATTAAATCCGATTTTGCCACCACTTTTGCCTATTCCTATTCCTATTCTACCTATTCACCTACCTCTACAACCCTATATAAACCTACCTCTTACACAAACCTCACATCACCTCTATTTTTACCCAATCCCTTACTCTAAACTCTTCCCCAAAAATCTACTTTTACTCTTCCCAATTTATTCACTCCAATTCTATCCTCTTTTCTATTCAATCAATCCCATATTCCAAACCCCAAACTCATCTTCAAGTTTTGTTTTTTCACTTCTTCTTCTTCTTTTTCTTTTTCATACCTTAAGCCCCTAAACACCATCACCATGGTTAGGACAAAGCGTGTTGGTAACAAGCCCGCCGTTACGGAAGCTAATCGCCTCCGGATTCAATGCGGCGCTTATTTTGACATCTATTCGGAGGAAGAAGCCGCTCGTTTCAAACATTTTTCACAAGCCGACCGCCAATTTGTATATATGCACTTCTTAGACTTCCATTCGGTAAGAGTATTAAATTTCTCTACTCGAATTGATGCCTTTATTGAAGCTTTGGGTTGGCAAGAGTTCGTTAATATGCGTTTCCCACGTATTAATGAGTATGTTGTGGAATTTTTGGTCACTTTGTCCATGAACAAGAAGAAAACTTCAATTTCTTTTAGGAATAATGGTATACCTTATACCATTGATTATGAAGCAATGGGAAACATGTTTGGCTTCCCTACTTCTGATTTTTACGATAAGCCTAAGGATTTTGATAATGATGCTGTTTGGCAAACTCTCTCGGATCAAGATTATTTTAATTCCAAAAACACTTCAAGCAAGTTGATTAAGGACAATTGTGTGTTCTTCTTTCATAAGTATTTGAGTTTCTCCTTGTTTGGTCGTGTTGAGAGTTCAAAGGTCCAAGTTCGGGATTTGTATGTTTTGGATAGTTTGCTTAAAGGTTTGAGGATTGATTGCGTTGGTATCATGTTTGACAATTTGTTCCGTGCTTCGAGGGCTAGTACAATTCAAATCCCTCTTTGTAATTTTATCACCGGTCTTGTGTTGGGAGCACGGGGTGAATTGGCCGACTATGACATGTCCACCTACCGTGGGTACGTTCCGCTTTTGGACATCTCGGCTCTTGAGCGAGCTCATTTATTGCTTCCCCAAGGACCTCCCGTCTTTATTTCCTATGCTACCCGTATTGCCCATCTTCGTGGCACTATGGGTGGTGGCGCTTCAAGTTCTCAATTTGTAGGTACCGAAGGCGGCGGAGATGCGGCAGGAGAGGAGGATGCACCACCGGCTCAGGCACAACCCCAAGCACCTCAAGCGGAGGATAATCCGGTAGATTTGAGGAGGATTTTGGACCAAATTAATTCCAACAATCGCTCCATGAATCTACGCATTGATGATTTGGTTGAAAACAATATGGTGATGAATGACAACCTCAACCTTTTGAGGCATGAACATCGATCGACTCGGCATCGGATGCTTTCCTTTTTCCGACGCCGCAATATGGAGACGTCACCTACACCTCCCGATTCACCACCTCAAGCTTAGGTTGTTTTCCTTTCATTTTATTTTTATCTTGTTATATGTTTGATACATTTTCCTTTTATTATGTTTGGTACAATTTTTACTTTTATGTTGAATGTTTCATTTGCTTAATTTAAATCTTTGTTTCGTATGCCTTATTTCGTCTTTTATGTTTTCTCCATTATTTTTGCACCAATGAGGACATGGTCCAATTTAAGTGTGGGAGGAGACATACATATATCAATTTCTACATAAATACGAAATACGAATAAATGCAACAAAGATATTATTTTGCACAACAAATAATAAATGCAACGAATGATATTCATGCAAATGCAACACACATATATATTGCAAAACATTTTTCACAATAACTTAACATTTTCATATATTTTTAGAAAATTAATCATAAGTTTTTATGATTATTTTTAGGTTATCATTATCGTTAGAAATAATATTTCTATACGGGTAATATTTTTTTCAAATCTTTCACAAATCTCCGATACGATTTTAAGTAAAATTGTCTCGAGTGAATGATTTTAAGTAAAAATTCTTTATTCAATCTCTATTTTATATCATGCAATTCATGATACAATAAATCTTATTTTAAATTTTCAATTAGGTTTATAGGCATTAAATTGAACTAACAATTTTAGCTCGGTTTGATTTCGTATTACATTAAAACTAATTGAAGTTTTTAAGGAAACTTTAGCCATAATACATGTTGAATTTTAAGTCAATATAGGATGAATGTGCTATTTTTCTTTTTCCCAAGTTATAATTTTATAATTCATGTTAATTAATCGATTAGTTGAATTCTTAACTTTTGGCCACGATTGAGACCAACCTTATCACAATCGAGGTATGGAAGGAACGTTTTAAAAAAAAACAAGCGTGTATAAGTTTAAAGTAACGATTGCGTCCACCCATGGCATGGGCGGTACCTCTTAAGCAAACACAAAGCAATAAAATACGTATAAGGTTACGGTTGAAACCACTCTTATTTCGGGCGTAACCAAGCAAATAAAATCAAGTACTTATTCATTTTAATATATCTTATATATTAGTTTAGGTTTGGGAAAGAAAATTTTAGTGCTTTGAAATGCCTTGAGATGAAAAACTCAATAACATGCGTTCTTATTTCGTCCCGAATGCTTCAATTCCAAATTGGAAATACAAGACGAATGATATATCGTATTTATACTAAGTTAGTTTGATATTTTTCGTATAAATTTGCCATGCGAAGCTAGTCTTTTCGGCTTAACTAATTTAAAAGGTAATACAGAGATATATGTTTTATTTTCATAAAGAGATTAGTTAAAGAATAAATTCAGTGAAATTTTGCTCGGGACTAGCAAAAGATTAAGTGTGGAGATTTGTTAAGCCCAAAATACACCTATAATATCATCAATAATTACATCAATATTGCTACGAATTTATGCTATTTATACCTATTTAGAATACTTTTACTTTCGAATATGTTTCTTTCATGTAAGATACATAAATATTTGGTAAAATCCAAATAGGAGTAAAAAGAGCTCGAAAATAGAAGAAAAACCCTACAAAAGGAGCCGAAGACGACGAAAATTAATAACGCCAAGTCGAGGACGCGAATGAGAGCTGAAAAACAAAAAATGCTCTGTGCCGCGACCGCGGCTTTCCCTTTTCACGGTCACGACACGCATCATCAGTCACTTTTCCCCTTCGTCTGAAGTGCATTTGATGCTCCCCCATTCTCGGTAGTGAATTTGATAAATCTCGGTACGAGCAGGAGATTTTAGAAGCATGTTACACACTTTCGTTTTCGACGAAACGCGTTCGTTCGCGTGGATAAAGACGTCCTTTCACAATGGATACGTCCTTTCACAATGGATACGTCTCTTCACAATGGACACGACACTTCGATCAAGACTCTTTAACATCTATAAATAAAGAGTTGATGGAGAGTTGAATATAGAAGAAGGATATAATGTTATATGTGTAGAAGAAAGAGATTAGTGTAGAATTTATGCAGAAATTCCGAATCAAGTGATTCAGAAGTTAGATTTAGATTCTGTTCAAAAGCAATATGATGTACACACATTGTTTACAAATTAATAACAAATTCAGTAGCGTTTAGACATTTTTCCAGTTTAGTTTTCATTTTGGTAGTAGACCGACCCAGTCTCTATTACGAAGATTCAGCGAGAAGATTGAGTAGAGGATTCGCCTCTGAGCCTGACAAACTCGAACGAAACCCAAGGAAAGGATTGACAACCCGTTCACTTGCACGCCGTCGAATAATTCAATGCTCCATGTTCTCTGTAAACTTGTATCAATTTATATTTCATCTAATAAAGTCCGTTCTATTCGATAGATTCTTATGCAGCACTTTGGTAAATGAGCCGAAGTGGATTGATGCTGGTGTTTTTATTAAAACGTATTTAATCCAAAATCTTTACAAGGAAACTTTGTTGAACACTTAGACAAATTATTATCTCGGTAGAGTTTTAATTTGGTTAAGGGCAATTATCCCGGATAAGGGTTTTGTCGCGTTCAAAGGCAATTAATTAGAGGTTCCGTCATTTATTTCATCTTTATAATTCGTACAAAGTTTAAAGTTGTTTCTTTGCTTAATGCAAACAAAAATACTTGTTTACTTTTCTAAAGTACTAAAACGTTCCTGTTTTGCAAATTCATTCTTAAGTCAGATATTTTCTAACATCTTCACATTCTAATCTAATTCTCATTCTAGCAATTTCAAAACCAAAACCGATTAAACGATTTTTTCATATTATAAACCTTAAAGTAAATTTAACCGATTATAAATAAGTTTTGTTTAAAAAAGCGTTCCCTGTGGGATCGATATCTTTTATTACTACAAGCGTATGCCGTGCACTTGCGGAAATCGCTCAACAATGATGATGGTGATGGTGATGATGATGATGTGCAGCCGATCCAGGGCTCGAGCAGACATCGCAGGGGTGGTCGCTTTGCTAGTACAAGTATTATTTATAGTTTTAGTATTATTTATAATTTTAGTATTATTTAGTATAGTATTATTTATAGTATAATATTATTTATAATTTTAGTATTATTTAGTATAATATTATTTAAAATTTTAATATTATTTATAGTATAGTATTATTTAAAATTTTAGTATTATTTATAGTATAGTATTATAGTATAGTATTATAAATAATTTTAGTATTATTTAGTATAGTATTATTTAAAATGTTAGTATTATTTATCGTATAGTATTATAAATAATTTTAGTATTGATAACAAGGGAGAAACTTCTGATCGGAGCTCGTCCCTGTGGGGGGCGTCGTTGGGTTCGACGGGGGAAACTCCGATGCCAAAGTCAGTAGAGAATATGAAGAATAAACTGTATTGACAAAGCTTAGAGAATATAGAAAAGTCTGAGTACCTTGATAGCCTAGAATGGTAGGTTATATATAGTTGAGAAGTTCGTAACCTCTAGGTAACTAGAAAGTCCCCATTAATGCTCATTTAATGGCGGTTACAAGTTACTCTTAACCTGGCGGGTAAGACAGTTAATGACCCATTTAATGATCCTTTATGGCCGAGTCGGCGGCCAGCCGTTACCAAGGTGAATGGAGAGATTCGCCTTATAGATCCACCAGCGGATCTCTTAGAGCCAGTCCAGGGAGATCCGCCAGCTGACTTCCTTTGCTACGTGGCCTACTTAAAGGCAAATATCTCTTTTGGTCCTCATGATAATATCTCGATGTTATCAGAAGCCCCCCCTAAAATGCCTTTAAAGTCCTTTAGGGCTTTTAGACTTCCGCGCGCCGTCATATGCTCCATCATTAATGTGCGCTCTGTTCAACGCCATTTGATGGTTGACACGTGTGGTGGCACACTGTCCCAGGTAGGTTCAAAAGAAACCTTTTTCTCCTTCTAATTTCTCTTTCTTCTTCATTTCTTCATCTCTCTCCGTTTTCGAAGCTTTTCCTAGAAGTTTTCCAGAGCTCTTCTTCAACCTTCTACGTTTCCATGTAAGTGCCCTTTCTTTTCATCTTGAATGTTTAGAAGTTCATCCTCGTCTTCTGGGTCGACTTCTGAACTTTTTAACTCGTCATCCCCTCCTAAGATTGAAGTAGATTTTAGTTGGACCACTTCATCACCGGAGGACTCCCAATCTTCTGTAGGTGCGATTAATTCCAGTTTAGCTGAGTTCAATAACTCGGCGCGTAACCATTACCAGACTCGTTCAACCAGAAATCCCTCTTTCTTTTTTCCTGTTTCCGGTGCCATTCCGGCCGGTGCTCGTAACCGGTTTCTGGGTTCCATGGCCACTTCTTCCCTCCCTGCTAAGAAAAAGAATCCTCGAGCGGAGTCCACTCCATCCCGTATGAATGCCGCGGATTTGGCAAATCTGGCGGATCGCTTTCCGTGGATCAAAAATTACGAAACCCAACTTGCTGCTTCTCATCAACGCCCCTCCAATCCGCCTAACGGCTTCTTTACTATATTCTGTAGTCATGTAGAGAGAGGGTTTCGCCTTCCTCTTCCCAAGATGATGGCGGATATCCTCTCATACTTTGACATTGCCGTCAGTCAGCTACATCCTAATGGCTGGCTCGACATGGCCCTAGACTGCTATCTCGCTTCAAATTTAGGCGTTGTTTATATGGGCCGTATTTTTAGGGCCTTTCATAAACCTTCCAAGAGGAAGTCAGAATCCTATCTTACATTCGCCAAATTTGGTGTCTATTCGCCTTTTTACGACAAAATGTCCAACGTTCATAGCTGGGATGAGAGTTTCTTCTATGTGAAGATAAAGGAGGATGAACCGTTAGGTTTCCCTTCAGTTTGGAATTCTCGTCCGCTACGGGTGACATGCGGATCTTAACAAGCAGTGATGAAGAGGTGGCGGATCTCATGAAGCAGATCAAGGCAGATGCATGGACTTATGCAGATGCCTTAGCCTTCATGATGAGTGACATTCCATTGATTCGCCGAGAAGGGGATCAATTTATTTATTCAAAAATTACTCAGTTTGATCAAGGTACCTTTCCGTTACTTCAAAAGTCTTGATTGTCTTGATGTCTTCTTTGGCAGGGGTGTATCTAAGGCTAATCACGCTCTTCTAGAGACGCGCAAGAAGCTTTTGGAAGATGAAGCGCGCAAGAAAAGTCAAATGGCTAATCCTCAAGCCGATACGGGCAAACGTCCTGCAGAGATAGATGTTGATCCGCCACTGAAGAAGAGGCGGCCCAACACTATGGGTAGTACCAAGATTATGGCGGACGCGATACGATCCGCCAAACCTGCTGAGAAGATTGTTCAGGTAATCTATCTTTTGATTTCCTCTGTTGCTCATCCGATTCTAAAGTGATGTATGGCTCTTCTCTGTTTGTGCAGATGGTGAAGCCCGATATTTGAGGATATTGGTCCGCCAAATTGGGGGCCCAAGGTTCTTTTGAGAACGAATCCCTTCTGAATGATCTGGATGAGGCCTTGGGTCAGGTGGGAGAGGTACAAAGGAACTATAACCAAATCCCTGGGCCAACTCATGTCCAGAAGGGGAAATCGGAGCTTCTTTCGGTGAGTTCAAAAAGAATGTAGATAATGATAATTCCTTCACCTCTTTTTCGCCCTTAGACTAAATCATTTTGTCTTTTATAGTTGTATGCCCGTCTGCGTACTTTGGAAAATGGACTCCTTCAGAACGTGGCGGACAGGGCAACCATTGAAAGGTTAGAAAAAGAGATAGCGAATGCCAATTCCACCATTGCCTCTGCAAACGCGGATCTTGCTTCCGCCACAGCGGCCTTAGTTCTTCGGGATGAAGAGATTAAAAGTTTAAAGGCAACGATGGCTTCTGATGCCAAAAGCCATGAGGATGCTCTCGGACAAGCTGAATACATGGTGGGTGTACAGGCGTTTTACTACGGCGAGATGCTTATGGCGTACTTCTCCCTGGCCCATCCCGAAGTTGACTTCACAGATCCTCTGCTCGCCGTCCCCGAACCGGAAGATGTGGCGAGGTTCAACAAAATGCCAGATGTCAGGGAGTATCTTCGCAATTATGTACGGAAATGGATGAAAGGACCCCCGCAGGAGACAAAACCTTCAACCACAGTTGTGGCGGACAATTCTGAAGAGATGCCGCTCAAGGTAGGCACAGAGCCCATTCCTGATTCTGTCCTTCCACCGGGTCCTACTTCTTCGAAGGATAAGGAGGTATCTTCTGGTTAATCTTTTACACTGTTATCTATTTATTTTACTCTCACATTTACGTAAAGAAGTATGTTAAACATAAGCATGTTTAGGATTTTATGTTTGGAGTAGGTGGCCAGCCATACTCTATGGTATGAACCTTTGTGAAGGTTTGAAGCTGTTTTATTCCTTCTTGGAGGAAGTAAAGCTGCCCAGGGGTTCAATTTGCTACCTATCTTTGAGGTGAAATGATCCGCCCGTAGGACTTGTGAATCCCTCTCTGGGAGGGATAAGAGAGTGTAAAGACCTTGCGTCCAAGGATCGTTTTAACTCAATCGGTGATCAGGATCCGCCAAGTGGCGGATCTACATTGAATGTGGAGAGCGTTGGATGCCCCCCCTTCTTTTTAAGACTGGAATATTGATATTGCAGCAGTAAACTATAAAAAGAACATGAATAATAAAACCAACAATGTTTATTAATGAGAGAAACACCTTATTACAGCGAATAGGTCTTTATAAATGAGCCTCGTTAAAACCTTTAACAAGAAAAACCACATGGGAAAAAGCTTGTTTAAAGGAAAAAGAGTACTTAAGACCATGGTCATACTTCATTTTCTAACAAAGTATTTGCGGAGGTTTTGGAGATTCCACGTGCGTGGCAGCGTATTTCCCTCCATATCTTGTATTTTGAATGTGGCTGATCCAACCTTCTCCACTATCTGGTATGGACCTATCTAGTTGATCCCCAACTTGCCCTTGCCTTCTCGAGATTGGACTTTATCAGCCTTGCGAAGCACAAGATCTCCTATCTTTAGATCCACAAGCTTGGCATTTTTATCATGATAGGATGCGATCCGCTGTTTATATGCTGCCATGCGTACATAGGATTGATTCCTGCGATCCTCAACCTGATCCAGACGCTCCCTTAATCGCTTATCGTTGTCCTTTTCACAATAAAAGGCCACTCGATCACTGGGGACTTGTATTTCAACGGGGATTACGGCCTCCACTCCATGAGAAAGGGCGAATGGCGTTTCTCCCGTAGCAGTTCTTGGGGTGGTACGATAGGCCCATAAAACACTTGTAAGCTGGTCCGCCCATTTTTTGTCGTGTTCTCCCAACCTCTTTTTTATCCCCTTTACAATCGTTCGATTGGTCACTTCGGTCATTCCATTGGACTGGGGATAATAAACGGAGGCGAATCTGTTCAGGATGCCCAATCCTTCACAAAAAGCCTTGAATTGGCCACAGTTAAACTGTGTCCCGTTGTCAGTGATGATGGTATGTGGAATGCCATATCTTCCCACGATGTTGTCCTTGACAAACTCCACTATCTGTTCTGCCGTAATGGAGGAAACAGCCTCGGCTTCTACCCATTTGGTGAAATGGTCGACCGCTACTATTACATACCTCTTTTGCCGACGAGTTGGAGGAAATGGGCCAACAATGTCTATTCCCCAAAGGGCGAATGGACGGCCCTCAATGATTGGCCTTTGAATGTGTTTGATAGTGTGTGACTCATTTGCATGAATCTGACAACTGTGATAAGATTCTACCAAACTTTGGGCATCTAACTCAGCTGTAGGCCAGTAGAAACCTGCTATCCTGGATTTCCTCAAGATCGTGGCGGATGCTTCATGCGACCCACAAGATCCCTCATGTAGCTCCTTGAGGATATGCTGCCCTTCTTCTGGTAGAATGCACTTCAGCCAAGGATGACTAAAGGATTTTCTGTAAAGACCATCATTGATCAAGGAGAAGTAAGCTGATCTCCTGACAATCCTCCTCGCCTCTTCCTTGTCTTCAGGTAATGCTCCATTCAATAGATATTGGCGGATGACTGTCCTCCAATCATCTTCCACCGTTGTGAGTACGGACACTTCTTCGGCAGCAAATGCTGGAGCCATTTTTACTTCGAAGGGACAATCTGGATCCACCCAGTTTACTTCACTAGAAGCCATTTTGGCCAATTGATCAGCCTCCGTATTGGATTCCCTTGGTATGTGAATCAATTCCCACTTCGTTTCTTTAACTTCAAGGTGATCCAGCAACTTTTTGACTTCTGCTACATATTTGGCCAGAACCTCGTCTTTCACCTCGTAATTCTTGATTACTTGGTTGACCATTAGTTTTGAATCGCTATATATCACGCTCCGCTCTGGGGTGATTTCCTGAAGTAGACGTAATCCCAGTATCAGAGCTTCGTACTCAGCAGCATTGTTAGTGGCATGGAAATTTAATTTTGCTGCGTATCGCAATCTTATGTAGTGGGGACCTTTGATCACAACTCCCACACCTGCTCCATCCGCCGAGGAAGCTCCATCAGTGTACATCGACCATTCTTCTAACGGAGGCTTGGGATGAGATATCCCTTCGTCAACGAATTCATTCACGAAGTCCGCCAGGACCTGACTTTTCAAAGATGATCTGCTTTCATATCTTACATCAAATTCGCCCAGGCGAATCGCCCATTCCATCAACCTTCCTGAAGTGTCTGGCTTCTGTAATACTTTTCTCATTGGTATATTGGTTCGAACTATTACAGTATGCGCTTGAAAATATGGCCTAAGGCGAACTGCCGTGGTTACAACAGCCAGTGCCATTTTATCCAGCTTTGAATATCTGGTTTCAGCGTCTTTCAAAACTTTACTCACGTAATAAATTGGGAATTGTTGGCCATCTTCTTCTCGTATCATGACTGTGCATACGGCTTTATTCATGACCGATACGTACATGTAAAGATCCTCCCCTTTCAAAGGTCGGCTCATCATGGGTGGTTCTGTGAGGAACCGCTTGATTCCTTCAAAGGCATTTTGACAATCTTCAGTCCACTCGAATGCTTTTTGTTTCTTGATGACTTCGAAAAAAGGCTGACATCTACGAGCTGAGCAAGAGATAAACCTGCCCAAGGCTATGATACGTCCGTTGAGGCGCTGTACTTCTCTGATATTCTGGGGCGCTTGCATTTTTAGGACTGCTTTGACCTTGTCAGGATTTGGGCTGACTCCTTTTTCGCTGATCATGAACCCTAAAAACTTCCCATATGTTGCTCCGAAAGTGCATTTCTCTGGATTCAACTTGATGTTGTGGTGCCGAAGTACGCCCAATACCTCCTTTATATCTTCTGCATGCCTTTCTACAGTTGTGCTTTTAATGATCATATCGTCTACATAGACAGAATAATTACCGCTTTTATTGTCCGCAAATATCTTGTTCATCATCCTCTGATAGGTAGCACCTGCGTTCTTAAGCCCAAAGGGCATGACTTTAAAAAAATAAGTAGCTTGATGCGTTACGAACGAGGTCTTAATTCTATCTAAGGGCTCCATGGGGATTTGATGATAGCTTGACTTCACGTCAGTAAAGGAGTACATTGCGTGACCGGCAGTTCCATCTACAAGCATGTCTATGCATGGCAAAGGATAATTATCCTTGGGGCAAGCTTTATTGAGATCTGTAAAGTCAATGCACATGCGGTAAGATCCGCCAGCTTTCTTGACTAGCACGACGTTCGCCAACCACTGTGTGTAGAGTACCTCCTCAATGGCATCCACCTTCTGGAGCTTGGCGATCTCTTCCTCTATCACCTTTTGCCTTTCCGGACCATGGTTTCTCCGCTTCTGAGCCACAGGAACTGCATCTTTATCGATGTTGAGCTTATGGGTGATCACATCTGGGCTAATTCCTGGGAGAACTTCGTCCTTCCATGCAAAGACATCTTCAGCTTCACAAAGTACTTTGGTGATTGCATCTCTGATCTTGCCCCGTAGCCCCTTAGCTATTCGTACCTGCTTCTCCTCTGCCATAAAGTACATTTCGGTTTCGCCTAAGGCCATTGTGACACGCTCCTCTTCATCTTCTTCCTTAGATTGAGGGCGAATCATTAAGGATGTCGAATATGTTTCTTAGGCCACCTTTTGACAACCTTTGACCATCACACCTCCCTTGAGCGTGGGAATGTAAAGTGTCAAATGGCGAACAGAGATAAGAGCTGCAACTTCGGAGATAAAAGGTCGTCCGAGGATAATGTTATAAGCTAATTGTCCATCCAAGATCGAGAACTCCAAATCTCCTCTCCAAACTTGATCATTATCCACAAGCTCGCAGTCCAAAGTAACTTGGCCTTTCGTCTGAATGGTATGACCTGTCACTCCCAAAATGTCAACCACCGTCGGCTCTACCTGGACGGGATCTATCCGGAGTCTGGCGAATGCTCCTCGGGTGATGACATTACATGAACTTCCCGTATCAATCATTACCCTCTTCATTTCCCAACCTTCGACCATCATGGTGACGACCAGTGCATCCGCATGGGGTGGAATCTCAGGACCTGCGTCTGAGAAAGGGCGATTTAATGATGTCCTATCGAGGGCGGTCGTCTTTGCCTTTTTCGATGCTGGCTGATAACCAGGTCCTCCTGCTATGACATTGATGGTACCATTTCCTTTCTTCTTTGGGTCCTCCTTGGATCTATCTTCTTCTTTTCCTTCAGTTTGGATGAACCGATCCAATTTACCTCTTTCAATGAGTCGCTCAATTTCTCGAGCTAACTCCCAGCAAGCATCCGTATCATGGCCATTTTTCCTGTGATACTTACAATAATTTTTAGGATTTTTACCTTTATTGGTGTACTCCCCCCCTTTTGGCTCGGGGTATGAAATGCTCCGCTTGTGCTGACTGTTCTCAATCCACATAAGAACTTCACTCTTAGAGGCATTGAGAGGTGTGAAGGAGGTAACAAACGTTGATTTATTCTGAGAATCCCTTCGTTTGTTCCGAGAAGAAGAATCCTGACGTTTGTCCTTGTCCCGGTCCCGAGGACGAGATTCGCCTCTGTCCTTTTTTGGTGATGATGGCGAACCTCGGCGAATGTCATCCACTTCTATAAAGTCTTTACAACGCTCCATTAACTCTGCCATGCTAGTGGGCTTTTTACGAATGAGATCCTCCTGCAAACTTTTACAAGTAGTGTTTCTCACAAAACACTCCACAGCTACGGAGATATCTACATCAACGATTTGTATACACAATTGGTTGAAAGTGTCCACATAATCTCGGAGGGGTTCATTCGCCTTCTGCTTTAATTCAAAAAGCTTTCCAGATTTCACCACTGCAGGAATACAACCAGCAAATTTAGCACAAAATTCACTGCTTAATTGATCAAAGCTGTTTATTGATCCTGGAGGTAGAGATTGAAACCACAAATAAGCTGGACCTCCCAGTGTGGTGACAAACATTTTGCAGAGCACGGGTTCGGTGGCTCGATTGAGCCTGGCCAAGATTCGATACTTTCGAACATGAGCTTCCGGATTATCTTTGCCTGTGTATATTGCAAGATTAGGAATCTTGAAAGCTCTGTCGGTTTCCTCTGCCTCGATCCAGGCTGCAAAAGGCGAATCCCTATTGGCGAATGGATTGTGCCTAGCATTTTCTTCGTTCATTTGGAGTACTAGGGCCCTCACTCTATCATCAAAATTCTCCGGATCCGCCCTGGGGCGACCCCTTCGTGGCGATCTACTTGGAGAAGAAGAAGAAGAAGAACTTGAATCAGACGATGGATCCGATGGCGAATGTCTTCCAGCATTACCACGTCCGCTCCTTCCTCTTCCTCCACCATCTCCTCCACCACTTCCTCTGCCTGGGGGAGTTGGACCATTTCCTCCCTGCTGGCCTCCAGACGAGGTGCGTCCACCAGTTCCTGAAGATGGATGTGGCGGTGGTCCACCTATATGAGATGTTTTTCTGGCCTTTTACTTCTTCTACGACCAGTAGATGGAGGTGATCTGCCACGGCGTGGGGATCCTGCTTGCCTATTTTTATCCTTTTTATGCTTTTTACGAGTGGGCTCCTTAAATCCGCCAAGAGACGAATTTGTCCGCGGACGCCTAGGTACATTTGGTCCATCAAGATTAAACCTTGGAATCCCTGATCCGCCAGGAGGGACCGTATCATTCCTTCAACTTCCCTCGCCAGGAAATAAATCCCTGATAACCGGTCGTCCGCCACCCGATGCCGTAGTAGTTATCATGGAATCAATGTTGTGAGCTTGAAGGAATGAAGAGATATGAGCATCTGGTCCCAGACCAAAGTTTAATGGAGGTAAAGATGAGACAGCTGACGTAGATACCGTACTCCAACGAGGAGGAAGAGTCATGAATGCCCGGAGGCGGTTCCCAATTTCAAGCCCATATCGTGCCTCGATATCCCGAGCACACATATCGATGAAAGAAGCAGTGGGCATGTTTCCATCGATATTTGTTACAGGAGCAGTTGTGTTAGTGCGATCAGCACTAGATGGTGTAATTATCGGTGATTCAATCCCAAAGGAGGGATTTTGTCCTCCATCGGTCATGATGTTTCAGTGTGAACGAAAAACCCTTTATTTGATCAAGGATTCCACGATCACCGCACCAATTGATAACAAGGGAGAAACTTCTGATCGGAGCTCGTCCCTGTGGGGGGCGTCGTTGGGTTCGACGGGGGAAACTCCGATGCCAAAGTCAGTAGAGAATATGAAGAATAAACTGTATTGACAAAGCTTAGAGAATATAGAAAAGTCTGAGTACCTTGATAGCCTAGAATGGTAGGTTATATATAGTTGAGAAGTTCGTAACCTCTAGGTAACTAGAAAGTCCCCATTAATGCTCATTTAATGGCGGTTACAAGTTACTCTTAACCTGGCGGGTAAGACAGTTAATGACCCATTTAATGATCCTTTATGGCCGAGTCGGCGGCCAGCCGTTATCAAGGTGAATGGAGAGATTCGCCTTATAGATCCACCAGCGGATCTCTTAGAGCTAGTCTAGGGAGATCCGCCAGCTGACTTCCTTTGCTACGTGGCCTACTTAAAGGCAAATATCTCTTTTGGTCCTCATGATAATATCTCGATGTTATCAAGTATTATTTAAAATTTTAGTATTTTTTAGTATAGTATTATTTGTAATTTTAGTATTATAGTATTATAAATAATTTTAGTTTTATTTTAGTATTGTTTATAATTGAGTATTATTTATTTCAGGGACCAGTAAATGGTCCAAAGTTAATGAGGACTGTAGCTGGATTGTTTCTAGGCCGGTGGATGGTGGCCCCAGTGATGATTCCGTGATTTTTAGTTTTCTAGGGCACGTTGCCTCACGGATGTTGTGAGAAGATCTTCGATCGTATCTGACATGCTACAATAGATCATTAGCATGTCAGACACTGGTGGGATGGTTACGCGGTGTGACACCCGAGGTAAGAATAATTTGGTCAATAAATTATTTTATTTATTATTTTTAACCCTAACCCTAAAAAACATTCAGTAATTGTATATGTGTAATGTTTACAGCTGCGGGATATGGTCAGGAGGACTGGGTTGTCTCACCTCCTATCCACCATGTTCAAGAACTTGGACGCGCCTCTGATATCTGCGTTCGTGGAGCGGTGGCAGCCCGATACGAACTCCTTCTATATACCGTTCGGGGAGATGACTATTCTACTATACAATGTATGGCGGATTCTGCGTATCTCGATGCACGGTCAGATGGTCTCCGATGCATATAGTGCTGAGCGGATGTGGGCCATGTGTATGATGATGTTCGGGGTCAGTCAAGAGGAGTTGCTATCACCATCCCGACATTACTGGAGTGGTGGAGGTGTTTTTGCTGATGCTGTGGAGAGACTGACCCACGAGAGGGTAGTTCGGGAGGACAGGACTCGAGCCACAAACGTGGATGTGGCTTATGTTAGGATCCACCTTGTTTGTCGACAAGAGTGGCGATAGGATCAGGCCGTCTCATCTCCAAGAGGTTCACGGCGGTGTCAGAGGGGCAGCTGGACTTTCTTGGGGGTCTGCTACACTTGCCACGTTATATCGGCAACTGAGGATAGCGAGTAGAGGATGTTGAAACACCTTTCCACATAATTTTGATTTGACAAAATTGTTTAAGTATAATTGAAATACATATTCTAAAACACACTAAGTTTAAATGCTTTGATTTATTCTACTAATGTGTTTGTTCAATGTTGAGTTAAAATTGTTTATAAGACACAAGAATTAAAAGGCCCAAGCCCAATACGGAAGTCAAGGCCCAAGTCAAACAACTCAGTACAACTCGGCCCGCGTTTGTCAAAACGTTGTCATTTTGGACAAAACGCAACTCAGCGAAAGAAGGATCTAGAAGACCTTCGGGACCAACTTTAAGATGAAGCTGCTGAGTAGACTCGACAAACGTACAAGACAGCAGCTGGCTAAGGAAAACTTCCAGACAAAGTATTTCCTCCTTGGGTAAAGATCAGACGACACAGTATGCTGTCCAGTTGACTTTACCATAAAAGGAGAGACAGTCTGCTGAGCTGACCGAGGATAGAAGATACACAAATCTGATTGGCCGAGTGCTCTGAGCAAGTCAGGATGACAATGACAGGAAGCCGTTTCCCTCCAACGGTTATTTCGAAATTCGAAATGACTGATGCCCAGACGTCTCTATAAATAGGGCCATCAGAAGCTTCATTCTACACAGAACTTGATCAAGCCATTACGCTGACCAAATTTCTACACAAGTTCTGCAAGCAAAGAAGCAAAGCAAATCTTACACTACAATTCATACATTTGTGTAAAAGTCTAGAGTGATTATTTCAATCGTCTAAAGTGTCTTAGCAAATCATTGTATAGGACAAAACACTTATCATTTCTAGAGATAGAAAGGAGAGGCTGAGTACTCGGTTATAGTACTCAGCAAGAGATTAGGATTGAGTAGAGGTATAGAGGAAGGTACTCTTGTCATACTCAGTTGCTAAGATTGTAAAAGGTTTGAGGCTCTACCTTTAAAGAGCTCAGTAGAGGATTCGAAATCTCGGAACGTGTTCCGGGGACAGGACGTAGGCTTAGAAGAAGCCGAACCTGGATAAATCTGCTGAGTAAAGTATTTCTTACCTTTAACTCCTTATATATATTGCTTGCTTAAAATAACCAAAAACTAACCAAGTAAAGAGGTCAAGTTGAGTTGTGCGCGTTGAACATCTGAGCTCAGGAATAGACTCTAAGTGCTATCTCCTGACTCAAGCTAAGAAACTGACCTAGTCACCAGTTGACTAAGCCAGTATCTTGCTGTTCACTCAGCGCCGCTGTTAAAACCTTTTTCCTTAGAAAAAGAAGTCTGCCCTAATTGCGAAAAAGTTTAAATAGTTCCTAACCCCCCCCTTGGAACTATACTTGCAACCTTATAAGGGACCAACAGAGGAGAGTGCTCGGGTATTTGCGGATGTTTGACCCTCCTCTAGGCGTGGATATATGAGTATTTTCTGGTGTTCCGGCCCCATCGACTACCACTCTAGATCCCAGATGATTCTCTCCGGGCGTGCAGATGGAAGGTCGGGATTCCAGGCAGGAAGGCCGCCCGACTCGAGATCATACATGCACAGTTGGACCGCATGACGACAGCCGAAGTATTATTTAAAATTTTAGTATAGTATTATTTAAAATTTTGAATATTATTTATAATTTTAGTATTATTTAGTATATTATTATTTATAATTTTAGTATTATTTATAATTTTAGTATTATTTAGCATAGTATTATTTATAATTTAGTATTATTTATTATAGTATTATTTATAATTGAGTATTATTTTTTGCAGGTGACGTGGTTATCTTATAGTCCAGTCGCTGATGACGATCAGCTACGAGTGTCCTACGCCGGTTGGATACGGTGTAGAGACATTGTTGAGCCGTATATGCCTGATCGAGTCCTACGACAGGTCGGTTATGTTCGGCCTATCCCGGCTGAGCATATTAGACCTGATACTGCATTCCGGCCATGGAAGTCTATATCGTACAAACTCGCGCATTCATCTATCACAGTTGATGATACCTGGCAGAGATTTCCATCAACTCGTGGCGTTGATCGGAGGAGATGCCAACCAGTTGGAGTCGATCCCACAGCTTGTGATGCGGGGTACATGGAGTGGTACAGACGATATTCACATCCCCATCTCCTTCATGCCCATCGAGATGCGCCAGTCCAGCATGCTCGCTCCAACAGCGAATATGTAAGTTTATTATTATTTTGTTATTTATTATTGGTTTACATATGTTTGTTTTCTAATATTTAATTTTATGCAGTAGGTTAGCCGTTTCTGGCGTATCACTGAGCGGTCGGTCGCCGGGCGACATGATGAGAGGGGTCCACTTATTAGGACAGATATGGATCAGTTTATAGACGAGTGGTTCTTGGCGAACTGATATATATTGTTATTTACTAGAACTTATTGTTTTTAACACATTTTAACACTTTTGAAAATATATGTAATATTTTGTGTATATTAACTAATTTTAATGTTAATGTTGTTAATTTTTATTTCTAAAAGGTTAATCCATAATAAACCGTCTAATTCGAGTAATCCGCAATAAACCGTCCGTATAATACACTATATTTATATTTTTTTCTTCTCCCGCCACGCGGAGGCGCGATAGCCTCACCACAAGGTGAGGCGTGATTTCCTCTGAGGCGTGATATACACACGCCTCACCACAAGGTGAGGCGTGATTTCCTTACGCCCACGTGGCGGGAGAGGAAAAAAATCTCAATTTCCCACCCCAAAACCTTAAAGGGTATTTTCATCCTTTCACGAAGTTAATGATGGGAAATTGAGGCTATATTTAACACCACCCTAACTTTTTCACCTGCTATTCTTCTAAATTATGTGGGCCTCTAATCTAATGACCCACAAGTCTAAATGATTTTCTACTAATCCATCCATGTTTTATTTTTATTTTTTTGGTAGAAAAAGGAAAGGAAAAACAAACAAAAACAACTACCATGGGATTAGCCTAGGGAAGCTAACCCCAATCCTATCCTCTAAAAGAAGAGGAGAGAGAAAGATAGGGGAAACAGAAAGGGTAGTAACACCTAACCTCCCCTCATGGCCTGCCATCGCCAAGCGATCCGCAACTCGGTTCTGCTTTCTGAAAATGTGACTGAACTCTAAGATCTCAAAGGAGGAGCAAAGCCTTTTAATAGCTTTGATAAGGTTGCGGCTATTAAGACCCATAGCATGATTTCCGGAAATCATATTGATGGCCTCCATGTTATCAGATTCCACAGAAAGCCTCTTAACACCCAGCCTTTTAGCAAGATCGATACCAGTGAGAATGCCCTAGAGCTCCGCTGAGAAGGAAGATCCCAACCCCAAATTCTGGGTGAACCCAGAAAGCCAGGCGCCCCCTGCATCTCTAAGAACACCTCCGGCCGCAATCTTACCATTGCTGAGGTAGGAGCCATCAGTATTCAGCTTCACAACCCCCTCTCTCGGCCTGCTCCATCCTACGAGATGGACATCACAAATCTGGGAAAAAATTTCCAAATTTACCACTATTTCTTATATCAATTATTTCTTTTACTAATTACATTACTCTTTGAAAAAATTAATATTAGTTTTATGGATTTTTGTTTTTTTGAGATAATATTAGTTTTATTTTTTTAGTAGGGAAAAGAAAAATAAAAAACAAAACACCACAACACACTAGCTCGGGATTAGTCGAGAAAAGCTAACTCCCATATTATCTTCAAAAAGCAAAGACATCAGGAACTCAGGGGAAAAGAGAAAATAGACACACCCAATGCCCTCTCATGGTCCTCCGCAGCAAGCCGATCCGCCACCCGATTTTGCTCTCTGTAAACATGGCAAAAGTTGACAGTATCGAAAGAGGAGCAAATCCTTCTAATTGCTTTAACTAAAATAATATTAGTTTTATTGATTACTCACTCGAATATCTATAACA
This sequence comes from Euphorbia lathyris, assembly GCF_963576675.1. NCBI lineage: Eukaryota > Viridiplantae > Streptophyta > Magnoliopsida > Malpighiales > Euphorbiaceae > Euphorbia > Euphorbia lathyris. The sequence goes on from NC_088910.1 coordinate 67,264,823, forward strand.
CTAAATTAAAAAATTAATATTTAATAAATGGTTGTAAAATTTACATTTTGAATTTAATATTTTTTTATATATTTTTAAATAATTTAATTAGTTTCTTTTAATTGTTAATTATCAATTACACCCTCATGATGAAAAATATAAGGGATAAAAGCTAATTTATCTCTAATATCTTAAAGGAAATATTAATTTAACCATAACGTACGAAATTTATGTAAATTTAACTATAACGTGTTAAATGCTAAGTCTGTCATAAATATGCTCATCACAATTTCTGATGTGATAGTTAAATAACAGTCAAACCAGTCTTTTCATATTTTCGGTAACGGTAGAACATCTTGTTTGAAAGGGAGCTTGAGCACCCCTTATAATTGAATCCTAGATCCGTCACTGAGTGAATATCTTTCTATTTTCTTATGAAAAGTCATACAGATTTATCAGTTTAGATACACATAAAATCTAACTTGTGTCTCATCTAGGTCTTAAAGTGACTTTAGATTTAAGGACTCGACAATGAACATTACATGAGAACCACCTATGACATCATTACCCTATGGTGTTCTCATAGCGGATCGATCCAATCCTTACTGTTTCATATACCTATATGCTTTGATTGACATCTAATGTCTGTTGAAACACCCTTCCACAAGATTTTGATTTGACAAAATCATCCATGATTAAGAGGCAATTAAATTTAGATGCTTTGATTTAATTGTACTAATATGTTTGTTAAATCTTGAGTGCAAAAATATATAAAGTAAAGACAGGACAAAAGTCAGCACAAACGAAGCTGAGTAGAAAGGAACTCAGCATGACAGAATAGAAGCTGAGTGGAGCTAAGATTCAGAAACAAAACGAAGCGGACTAAAGCTGAAGACTTCTTCAGGAGCGGATTAAACAAAATGGAGCTGACCTTGTAGGAACTCAGCATGAACCGTGAAACATTCGAAAAGAACACACGAAGCTGAGTAACAGTCAAGACAGCTTGAAGGATTCGTTCACAAAAAGACAAAGTCTGCAAATCTTCTGCACCAATAATTGGAACCTCGAAGACACCTAAAAGACTAATTCCGAGAGTCATGGGACGTTGGATTATTGGAAACAGACAACTGGCACAAATAAACAAACCAGACGCTAGAAGACAAACCTGACGCCTGAAGAAAACAGAGAAAGGAAATGGAGGTACAGTCTGAAGCTTTCCAGAAATTATTCCCCAAAAAGAGCCGTTTTGGTAGCAACGGTCAAGACATTTCAAAACAATCAAGTCCACAGATTTTCTTCTATAAAAGGACAATCGAAGAACTTAAAACTCACCGAAGCATCAAAAGAAAAATACAAGAGAGAAAGTTTCAAAAGCACTCAAATACAAAAAGGAATCTTACACCGACGTTTCTATTCTATGTGTAAATGCTAGATTGAGTTGTAATCATCTAAAGTGTTCTTTAGTTCAAAAAGGAACAAGTCTGTGATCAATAGGAATATTGAGAGTGTAAAGCTGAGTGCTTGGTTGTAAGCATTTCAGTAGTAGAGAAATCTAGGTGCTGGGTTGTAGCACTTAGTAGGAGTTGAGTAGACGAATAGAGGAAGGTACTCTTGCATATTCAACTGCCTTGTAATTGGTTTGTGCTCTACCTTTAAAGAGCTCAATATTGGATTCAAAAAGCCCGGAGGACTCTGGGGACTGGACGTAGGCAGAGAGGCCGAACCAGGATAAGTGATACTGAGTAATCTCTAAACTCTCTCTTATAACTGCATTTGTTGTTTGCTTTATTTACTCAGTATATAAATTGCCTAAGCTGATCCTGAGTAAGTAAGTGGTGCTGAGTTAGAAGCTGACCTCCAAGAGTGTCAATTCCTAACTCTCAAGGAAACAACTTTGGTCAACATCTGACTAAAGCTGTCCTGTGATATATCTCACCAAGCTGACCAAAGGCTGAGTTAATAAACTCTCAAAATAACTTCTGGTCAACTCAATTAAAACACGAAAAAGTTATATTAGTTCCTAAACCCCCCTTGGAACTAATTACCAGGGACCAACAAGTGGTATCAGAGCAAAAGCTCACTACTCAAAGATTTAACAATCTTGAGCTGATCCCTAAAAATGGGTGAGAATAGCACTCGTTTCCTTCCTGGAAACCAAAGAACACAGATACTCCCTGAGGGATTATCAATCACTAGACCACCCCTATTCTTTGGATCAAATTATACATTCTGGAAGAATAGGATGAAGAACTTTATTCAAGCCACAAACATGAGTGCATGGCTTGCAATTGTTCAAGGTCCACATGTGCCATACAAAACTATTAACAATGAGAAAATTGTTAAGAGCGAGGCTGAGTGGACAGAGGATGACCTCAGAAAACTACAAAATAATGCTTCGGCTATAAACATGCTTCACTGTGCGTTAGATGCTGCAGAATACAATAAGATTTCAGGTTGTGAGTTAGCACATGAGATTTGGAAGAAGTTTGAAGTAACCTATGAAGGCACAAGAAGTTAAGGAGTCTAAAGTCAATCAACATATGAGACTCTATGAGCTGTTTGAGATGAAGGAGAATGAAGACATCTCAGAAATGAACGCAAGGTTCACAAACATTATAAATGAGCTAAAAAGGCTTGGAAAGAACTTCACTGAAGAAGAACAAGTGAAGAAAATTCTGAGAAGTCTGCCCAAGAGCTGGCAAGCAAAGAAAACAGCCGTAGAAGAAGCCCAAGACTTGACTACCTACAAATATGATGAGCTGATCGGATCCTTGCTGACCCATGAAATCTCTATGAAAAACTTTGAAGCCAAAGAAAAAGAAAAATCAGAAGATAAGAAACAAAAATCCCTTGTCATGAAAGCTGACTCAACTGAAGCGGAGTCAACTGATGATGAGGAATTGGCCATGTTCACCAGAAAGATGAAAAAGCTGTTCAGAAGAAATGATAGAAATGGCAAAAGATCATTTAGAAGAAATGATAAGTACAAAGCTGAGTCAAGTGACAAGTACAAGAAGGACAGCTCGAAATCCGTCACATGTTTTGAGTGTTATCAAACCGGGCACATCAAGTCAAGCTGTCCCAACCTCAAGAAAGAGAAGAAGGGAAGCAAAAAGGCTATGGTAGCCACATGGAGTGACAGTGATGAGTCAACATCATCTGAAGCTAAGCAAAATGAAACAGCCAACATATGTTTTGTGGCAGATGATGGAGCTGACCAATCCCAATCTGAGCATGCTGACCTTTCTGATCAAACTGACCAAGAGAATCACAACAATGAGGTAACATCTTTACTTTTGCTTAGAAATGAAATGGTGAATGCCTTGAGTGACTTATATACACTAACTAAGAAGTGTAATAAAAAGATTAAGGCACTCAGCAGGCGCTGTGATGAGATTGAAGAGGTCAAGCTGAGTGACCTCCGATATCTAATCCAGGACAACTCTGACTTGCATACCAACATGCAAATCTTACATAAGTTTGTCACGGAGGTTCAATCTGAGTCAAAGAAACTTAGAAAGGATATCACAACATTACAGAGTCAAGGGAAGGGCTCAAACAGAAATAAAGCCCATGTTGAGTATGCAAATAATAGTCAGTATAAGCAAGTCACTCAATGTGAATGTTGTGGAAAAAGGGGACACACAAAGGATGTGTGTTGGCATAACAAGCGGACTGTCCAATGTGACTTCTGCGGAAGAAAAGGGCATACCACAAAAGTATGTTGGCATGCCCAACACAATAATGCTGACTATACTCAGTTCAACCCATAAAGGGTATCTTTTTGTGACTTCTGTGGTAAACCAGGCCACACCATAAAAGTATGCCGTCACAAGTTAAAATATGACTTTGCACCTGTCTATACTAACAAGAAAGGACCCAAAAGGAATTGGGTACCTAAAAATGAATAGTTTAAACTGCAGGTCAGCTTGACATGCATGGAGAAGTCAAAACTATGGTATATAGACAGCGCATGCTCAAGGTATATGACAGGTGATGAAACTCAGTTCATCACACTAGAGCTTAAACGAGGTGGAAGTGTAAGCTTTGGAGACAACAAGAAGGGTAAGATAGTCGGCTCAGGTACTATCGGAGGTAACCCAACCATTGAGTCTGTCTCCTTAGTTAAAGGTCTCAAATACAATCTGCTGAGTGTAGCTCAGCTTTGCAAGAGCGGCAGAAGGGTTGTATTTAATGATACTAAGTGTCAAATACTCGAGGGAAATACAAATGAATTAATTCTAACTGCCCCTCGTGTAGAAAATGTATATATGTTAAACTTGGAAAAACAGTTTTCTAAAAATATATGCTTAGTGTCTAAAGAGGACAACTCCTGGCTATGGCATAGAAGACTTGGGCATGTCAGCATGGACCTTCTTGCCAAATTAGCTAGAAAGCAATTAGTTGAGGGACTACCCAAATTAAAGTTTGAAAAAGATCAACTATGTAGAGCCTGTCAGCAGGGTAAACAAACTAAAAAGTCATTTCACAGCAAAAATATCATCTCAACCAAAAGACCATTGGAATTACTACACCCGGATCTTTTCGGACCTATCCAGCCACTAAGCTTGGGAGGTAAGAAATTTTCTTTGGTTATTGTAGATGATTTCTCTCGGTACACTTGGATCATCTTGCTGAGTAGCAAAGATGAAACCTTTGAGATGTTCACCACACTGATCAAAAAGCTTGAAAATGACAAAAACCTAAAGGTAGCTCACATTAGAAGCGACAATGGTGGAGAATTCAAAAACCAACAGTTTGATGAATTCTGTGAAACCTGTGGTATTGACCACAACTTCTCTGCTCCTAGAACACCTCAACAAAATGGGGTTGTTGAAAGGAAAAATAGAACCATTGTCGAAATAGCTAGGACAATGCTGAGTGAAAATAGGCTTCCAAAGTACTTCTGGGGTGAAGCTGTTCACACGGCATGTTATATACTGAATAGGGCTCTAGTCAGACCTATACTCAAGAAAACCCCATATGAACTTTGGAAAGGTCGAAAGCCCAACATTGGATACTTTCGTGCCTTTGGGTGTAAATGTTTTATACTCAATACAAAAGACAATCTTGCAAAATTTGATGCTAAAGCTGATGAGGCGGTCTTCTTAGGGTACTCAACAAACAGTAAAGCATATAGAGTATTTAATAAAAGAACCCAGATTGTAGAAGAGTCTGTACATGTTGAGTTCGATGAAACTAACCCTACAGGTAAGTCAGCTCAGCCTGAAGAAGATGAACCAGGCTCAGCTTCCGCTGATCAACCAGAAGCCACAATGTCAAACATACAGGAGCTGACTCAAGGTAAGCAAGAAATTGAAATATCATTTGCTGACCAATCTATTCCTGTAAAGATTGTAGAAACACCTCTTCCAAACAACTCAACATTGCCCAAGGAAGTAAAGATCCTAAGAGGTCATACAGAACAAGCCATTCTTGATGCCGCCAACAACAAACTGATGACCAGGGATCAACTTAGAAAATACCTCAGCAATGTTGCATTCGTATCAATACATGAGCCAAAGAATTTTGCTGATGCTGAGCAAGATGAGTATTGGATCAATGCTATGCAAGAAGAGCTTGACCAATTCACCAGAAATGAGGTATGGGATTTAGTACCTAAACCTAGGAATCAAAAGCCCATAGGAACTAAGTGGGTCTTTAGAAATAAGCTAGATGAACATGGAAATGTGATTAGAAACAAAGCCCGACTTGTAGCCCAAGGCTATAGTCAGCAAGAGGGTATAGACTATGGAGAAACATTTGCTCCTGTTGCTAGATTAGAAGCTATACGTATATTGTGTGCCTATGCCAGTTACATGAATTTTAAACTATGCCAAATGGATGTAAAAAGTGCGTTTCTTAATGGCTTTATAAATGAAGAGGTATACGTTAATCAACCTCCTGGATTTGAAGATTCAAAGTTTCCAAATCACATTTATAAACTCAAAAAGGCCCTGTACGGCCTAAAGCAAGCTCCAAGAGCTTGGTATGAGAGGTTGACCAACTTCCTGCTGACCAGGAACTATGTCAGGGGAAAAGCTGACATAACCTTGTTCATTAAGAAAAAGGGTAAACATACCCTACTTGCACAGATATATGTTGATGATATAATCTTTGGTGCTACTGACGAATCTTTGTGCAAAGAATTTAGCCAATAGATGCAAACTGAGTTCGAAATGTCCATGATGGGTGAACTCAACTTCTTCCTTGGACTCCAAATCAAGCAAGGTAAGAATGGCATATTTATAAGTCAGTCTAAGTACACCAAGGAAATGTTAAAGAAATTCAGCATGGAAGATTGCAAACCAATATCAACCCCCATGGGTACTGATACTGTCCTATGCAAGGATGAAAAGAGTAAGTCGGTTGATAGTAAACTCTATCGAGGTATGATAGGTTCATTACTCTATCTCACTGCTAGTAGACCAGATATTCAATACTCAGTATGCTATTATGTTAGATATCAAGCTGACCCCAGGGAATCACATCTAACTGCTGTAAAAAGGATTTTTAGATACTTGCAAAGCTCAGTTGATGCAGGTCTATGGTATCTAACCTCAAATGACTTCATGCTCATTGGATATACTGATGCTGACTACGGACGAGATAAGCTAGAACGAAAAAGTACTTCAGGAGGATGTCATTTCCTCGAAAGCTGTCTAGTATCTTGATTTAGCAAGAAGCAATCATCCGTTGCTCTGTCTACAATTGAAGCTGAGTACGTGGCTGCTGGAAGCTGTGTTGCACAAGTCCTATGGATAAAGCAACAGCTTGAGGATTACGGAGTCAAAACAAAGACAATAGAGATCAAATGCGACAACAAAAGTGCCATCGATCTATCTAAAAATCCAGTCCAACACAGCAGGATGAAGCATGTTAGCATAAGGCATCACTTCATCAGAGACCATGTACTAAAAGATGAGATCAAGCTGACCTACGTGCCAACAAACGATCAGCTTGCATGTATCTTCACAAAGCCCTTGGCATGAGAGCAATTCAACATACTAAGGGAAGCAATTGGTATGTCAAATCCACTCTAACTAAATCTGTATTGAATGATTGACATGTGAGTGACACTTTGAATGATTGTGCAAATGCCATGTTGAGTAAAATATCTGTTCCCTACTAAGCTTAAAAATGAAAAAGCCACCCTATGCATACATATTGAGTAACGATACTGAGTAGGCATAAAAGTTGAGTAAACATCCCATGCTGAGTAGATAAACAAAATCACTCTATGCTGAGTAAATACACATGCTGAGTATGTAACTTATGCTGAGTCAATAAAAGATAGAAAAATTGTCTTCACAAACGCTAGGCACTCAATATCATGGACGCTTCGAATTTCAGTGAAACCTAGCAAAAACCCACTCGCGTAAAGTGAACCTACACGTGTAACCTCTAACACATTGGGAAGACGCACATTAATGGCAAAAACCCATGCGCCGAAGATGTCATAATTGACAGAATGTCTGTCGATTGAACGTCCCTAGGAGAAAAACGGCTAGATAATGATTTAGGGTCTTCATGAATTTATATAAAAATAGAAAAACCCCCACTCGTCATTCCTTACGTTTGTAATCCCTGAAATTCAATCTTCTTCCTCTCTAAGAACTTCAAAATTGTCAAAAATGTCTCCCAGCAAAAAGAAAACCCCAAAAGCTCAAAACACAGACAAACCCACTGATGACGCGGGTCCTTCAATGGAAAGGGAGAGGACAATGATCAAGGTACACTCAAAGGTTAACAATCTGGAGGTGTTAAAATGCCGATGGTTCTCTCCAAGCTTCGTATCGTCTGAAACGCCATTTTGTGAATGGATCGAGAAAAACAACTGGAAAGGTCTCTTTTCTCTTCCAGGAACAACCTACCCCAGGTTAGTTCGAGAATTCTACTCGAATTTACGGGTTGATGCAGACGACTCTGATTATTTGGAGACCACTGTGAAAGGTCAGAAAATCGTCATAACCCCTGCCTATCTAGCCACACTGTTAGAGATACCAGACAAAGGAATCCAATTTAGAACAACAAAGGAGAAGATACCAAAAGCCACATCTGAGAAGCTAAAGGGGTTCTGTAAACCCAAAGATCATAAAGGGGAAATACCCAGTACCTGTATGGGTAAAGAACAAAAGATGGTCCACTTCATGCTGACTAACTTCATCTTTCCCAAACTCAGCTCAGCCTCCTCCGCATCAAACTTCGAACAGTGCTTTATTTGGCACATGTTGACCTCCACTCCATTCAATCTTCCCGTGTTTCTAGTTGGAGCATTTCAACGAAGCGGTAAGAAACTACGTTTGGGTTCACTTATTACGAAAATTATACAGGACAAGCAAATAGAGACCGTGGATGAGACGAGTTCGTTGGGAAGTGAAATCACTACTGTCCTACTAAATGGACTATTGTATAATCAACCCTTGAAGGGGTATGAAGGAGCTGGAGATGCTGAGGAAGATGAAGAAGCTGAGCAACCAGAAATGGAACCTGAAGCTGAGTCTGCAAAAGATGTTGAGGCTCATACTGAGTCACCTGAGACAGTTTAGCCTGAAAAAGGGAAGAAGAGGAAGGTTGTAGAAACTTGCTCCAAGGACATTCATTCTGTTCCAAAGAAAATAAGGGTTTCATCAAGACAGAAAGCTAAAGCTGACAAGGCTAAGGAGCATGTTGAGAAAAGAAAGAGGCAAGAAGAGCCTGAGGATGAGAACGAAGAAACTCCTGAAACCCCGTTAAAGAAAAAGAAAAGAGGTAACTCTTTAAAGATAGTGGAAGCTGTCCCACTAGCCTCTACTCAACCTGAAGGTCATGGGATTGACCAAGAAAAGGAAAATGAGGAACATGTTGAGCACCAACAAGTTAATACTGAAGAGGAAGAATACCCCAATGATGATGCTGAGCAGAAAAGGAAAGAAGGGAATGTTGAGCCACCTGTAGAAGAGGAGACAGTTGCTACTGAGTCCAGTGAAGGTCTTCGAACTGACCATTCACCGCCAAAAACTGAGACCCGGAAAAGATTAAAGAAGAAAGCACAAAAGCAACTTGATCTCATGAATGACTTTCCCATTGACGAGCCTGAAACTGACCTCTCTACAATTAAGTTCCAGTATTTTTCAAATGCAACTGAATCTCCACCAGAAGATCTAGCGGAAAAGCAAGCCTCTGTTACTCAGGATGAGGAACATGCCAAAAACCCTATCGATCCAAGTCAAACTGCTCAAATTAAGCCAACTCATACCTCAATTTCACCTCCAACACAAAATGTTGATGGCTCAGCTCAACAAATCCATCAAAGTCCAGGTACTCAATCTGGCAAGGAACCAACACCTCCACCATCAGAAAATCCTGCACCAGCCTCTGAGTCCAATGCTGCTAAGTTTGCATACTTGAATGCAACTGAGTCTGGCCGTCGGGTCATTGCTTCTGCTCAGTCATTGCTTTAAGATTTTCCTCCTACTCAAGCTGAAGGTCGCCACTCCACTCAAGCTGAGTCCTCTCACCTGACAGGTATCACTCAGCTTCTGCATGAACTACGTAGCATAAAAGATCTGGTTAGTATTATCACTATAGTCCAAACTAAGCAACCAACCCAAGAGCAAATGGCCAAACTGACTGAATTAGTGCTTACAATGGCCACCCATATGAACTCTCTTGAAGGGAAAATTCAACAACTGGCTGAAGCCAATCCAGGGTACGTCACTTCCACTGAGCTTCAAAACTGTTTTGTTAAGCTAGCAGCGGAACTGACCCCCTCTAAAGCAACTGCCCATACTGAGTCTACAACATCTGCTGAGTTGCAAGATTGCTTCACCAAGCTATATGATGAGCTAACTAAATCCAATCCACCCAGCAATACTGAGTTTGTCACCTCTACCGAACTCCAACAATGCTTCACTAAGCTTCAAGCTGAGCTGACGAGTACACGTGACTTAGTATCCTCTTCCTCTCAGTGCACCATTGACCAATTAAGTGAGGCAGTTAGACTCCTGAACATTGATAGAGCCCAGATGGATGTTGATCCCGTATCTAACACAGAACTCATGAGCTTTTCACAAGCTATCATGAAGGCCATGTGGATCAACAATGCCCAGCGCATGTTTTATGACTCTGCTCTGCTCAAACTATTCCATCAATCTTATGGTCAGGTCACCAGTTCAATTTCCTGCCTGAGCAAAGCCCATGAATGTCTCCTCAGCATGATCAGCAGCTCTCTTCGGGTCCCCAGGCACATCCAGGACGATAGCGTTCCTGTCATTGACAGTTTGGGTGAAAGCACAAAAAGGCTTCAGCGCTACTCTAACTACCTCTCCTCTGCCGCCAGGCATAAGACCTTCCTTTACCAACCCGATGATGGTAAAACGGGGGAGACAAGTAACAGAGGAACTCAGCCTCAGTCTTTAGGAACTGCATCTGCGTCTGGAAGCAAAGGAAAAGGCATTGCTAATGTTGATCCCTCAGCTCAAAGAAAGAAGAAGTAAATCTAGCCAGTTTGTGTCTAGAGACTTGTCACCATATCCTGTTACCTGTTTTTTTTGTGTTCTCCACTGTTTAGGTTAATATGCCTTGTTTTGTTGTTGTTTAAATCCAATATCACAATATCAGTTTTTTTTTCTGATCTGACTAATCAAGTTTGAACAAACAAATCGAAAAGGTTAACCACATTAACTAAAACTAAACTAAGAGACAACATCTTTCCAAAACTAAGTCAGTTTACACAAATGTAACAAGATTAGATCTTGGAAGGCTTAGAATAAAATTAAGACAAAATGAATGCAACCCTTACGGGGGAGTCATATCAAAAATATCAATCATGGGGCAACTTATAACTGAGTTCCGTAATTATGTATTTTGCCAACATCAAAATGGGGGAGTTTGTTGAAACACCCTTCCACAAGATTTTGATTTGACAAAATCATCCATGATTAAGAGGCAATTAAATTTAGATGCTTTGATTTAATTGTACTAATATGTTTGTTAAATCTTGAGTGAAAAAATATATAAAGTAAAGACAGGACAAAAGTCAGCACAAACGAAGCTGAGTAGAAAGGAACTCAGCATGACAGAATAGAAGCTGAGTGGAGCTAAGATTCAGAAACAAAACGAAGCGGACTAAAGCTGAAGACTTCTTCAGGAGCGGATTAAACAAAATGGAGCTGACCTTGTAGGAACTCAGTATGAACCGTGAAACATTCGAAAAGAACACACGAAGCTGAGTAACAGTCAGGACAGCATGAAGGATTCGTTCACAAAAAGACAAAGTCTGCAAATCTTCTGCACCAATAATTGGAACCTCGAAGACACCTAAAAGACTAATTCCGAGAGTCATGGGACGTTGGATTATTGGAAACAGACAACTGGCACAAACAAACAAACCAGACGCTAGAAGACAAACCTGACGCCTGAAGAAAACAGAGAAAGGGAATGGAGGTACAGTCTGAAGCTTTCCAGAAATTGTTCCCCAAAAAGAGCCGTTTTGGTAGCAACGGTCAAGAAATTTCAAAACAATCAAGTCCACAGATTTTCTTCTATAAAAGGACAATCGAAGAACTTAAAACTCACTGAAGCATCAAAAGAAAAATACAAGAGAGAAAGTTTCAAAAGCACTCAAATACAAAAAGGAATCTTACACCGACGTTTCTATTCTATGTGTAAATGCTAGATTGAGTTGTAATCATCTAAAGTGTTCTTTAGTTCAAAAAGGAACAAGTCTGTGATCAATAGGAATATTGAGAGTGTAAAGCTGAGTGCTTGGTTGTAAGCATTTCAGTAGTAGAGAAATCTAGGTGCTGGGTTGTAGCACTTAGTAGGAGTTGAGTAGACGAATAGAGGAAGGTACTCTTGCATATTCAACTGCCTTGTAATTGGTTTGTGCTCTACCTTTAAAGAGCTCAATATTGGATTCAAAAAGCCCGGAGGACTCTAGGGACTGGACGTAGGCAGAGAGGCCGAACCAGGATAAGTGATACTGAGTAATCTCTAAACTCTCTCTTATAACTGCATTTGTTGTTTGCTTTATTTACTCAGCATATAAATTGCCTAAGCTGATCCTGAGTAAGTAAGTGGTGCTGAGTTAGAAGCTGACCTCCAAGAGTGTCAATTCCTAACTCTCAAGGAAACAACTTTGGTCAACATCTGACTAAAGCTGTCCTGTGATATATCTCACCAAGCTGACCAAAGGCTGAGTTAATAAACTCTCAAAATAACTTCTGGTCAACTCAATTAAAACACGAAAAAGTTATATTAGTTCCTAAACCCCCCCTTGGAACTAATTACCAGGGACCAACAATGTCCATGGCCAGTGAAATGCCATCAACAGCCAAATAACATACTAGTCTTTAGTTTATTATCGCTCCCATGGTAACAACAGATTGAGGATACTCTATTAGGTTAATCCGCACAAGTGAACTAACATGATAGATTATTTCCTCACAATTGAGGGTACTATCAAGATTACAACGCCTCAAAACTAGGACATACACCAACAATTCATACTACAAACAATAACATACCTCGAGTTCCATTTGACTTACTAATTTATAAGAGTAAGGTAATTCTATGAAAAAATTATGTTCAATCATGAAAATCCAATATATGAACCACATTTCGTTGATCTCTCTCACAGAAACAACTCTAACACATTGATTACTGATATTTCCATTCAAGACATGATAAAAGTTTTAAAAGTTTCCACAAGCACATTAAAAAATATTAGCTCAACTAGTTGAGCTTTGTAGCCTGAATTGGATCCCTTTTTTATCTTTTTCTTGGCCTAATGGATATCTGAGTCTACTACAAAACAAGCTGGTCTTTACCAACACTATTGTAGCAACACTTTATTTAAATGCATCTATAAAAAGACTATATTTTACTTTGAGGATTTCTTTTTTCATTTTGGACTAAACTTTTGTCAAACTCGGCCCACTTAAAATTATCCCATAACCCTAATCATCCCATTCCATATCATTCTCTCCCTTCACTCATCTTCTTCCTCTTCCTTCCGACTTCTCTTCTACCATATTCTTCCAAACCTTCATCTTCTTCATCCTTCTCATTTCCTACTTTCAACTCCAATAGACGAGTATCTCGTTGTTTCTCTTAACTCCAATGGCTCTTTACCTTGCCATCATGAAGAGTTTAGAAAGCTGCGAATATGGCGACATAGTTGATGTAATCTAGTCTTTGGAATGCTCTTCACAGAGGCTCCACAACTTCTGTCGCTCCACAACATGGCGACATAGTTGATGCAATCTCGTAACTGTTCCTTTATTCTCATGAGAAGTTCTATAGGTTCTTATTTATCTTTGCATATCTTCTATTAAACATATGTGTGTATGCCTATTTGTAAGCATTCTATAAAAAAAATTATGCTATGAAATTTTAGTTAGCGTGTACATTTATTCATACAGATATTACCCGGCTCAGGGAAGACTAATATCTGGCCTCATACATCTGACAATAAATATGTAACAATTATTTGAATTTCTATATGAATAATAAAAATGTTCAAATAAGTTTATTATTTGACAAGATTTATTGTTAATATTGATTATTACAACAAGATGACCACTTACAAGTTAATGTTTATATCCAAAGACTAAATGTTATTGTTGTGCTAGGTGTCTTTTGGTGGATTAACCATGATTTGATTTTTATTTTGCTCATTTTCTAATAATGAACTTATGTGATTTTGTTTTGTTTTTATTTATCTGTTCATTAGAATAAATATGATAGCATATTTGACGTCACAAAGGATTCATAATTTACAGAAATATACATGTTTCGTCCAAGTGGAGATGGTTGGATTAGAATCCACAATATGGGCTTTAAGTGCATAATATTATAAATTATGTGTTATCACAATGTTAGTCCATCAAGTGATCAATTTAGTTTATGGGGCTGGTGCGTATATACGGGTATGGACTTAATTATGTGTTAATATTTGGTTGTAATTATCTAATTCTATGATGGACATAATAGTAATTATACCCGTTATATTTTACTATAAATAAAGGGATTATGGTCCCTAGGACAAACACATTCCATATTCTACATTCTTCTCCATCGAGCATGGATGTTCATAGGGGCGGAATCAGGGGGGTTGGGGTGGGGAGGCTCGAGCCCCGGTAGGCGGCCAAAGAATTGAGAAAAAAAATTTAGTAATGGTATCTAGTAATATTTTGGAGAGAATTATATTGACTCTATGTAGTATTATTTCAATGTTTAAAGGTAGATGAGATGGTTAAAGATGCTTACTTTCATTTGAGGGATCCTATATTCAACTCCCATTAACCTCATTTTTTTTAAAAAAGTTTTTATTTATTTTAATTTTATTTTTTTTAATAATTATAAAAACATGTTACCATTATTAATTAATTTAAATGGACTCTTTATTTTTATTTTGATAACATTTCTTAATTTATTTTTTTAATTCATTTTTAATATGTTTTTACCATTAAAAAAAAGTAAACATATTTAATATTCATTTTATTATGTTTTTACCATTAAAAAAGTAAACATATTTAATATTCATTTTTATTATGTCTTTACCATTAAAAAAAATATGTTTAATTTTCTATTAGTTCAATGCTAGTATCTAAAAAAAATGATATGTTTGAGCCATTGTCTTGGAAAATTTACCGTCAACCGAAAAGTTAATTTCGATTTTTTTTAACGTTTTGAAATTTTTTTTACTGATATGTTTGAGCCATTGTCTTGGAAAGTCAATCAACTCAAGACGTTTTTATTTCCGTTCAATCCGCTGTATTATTGGTTCATGTATACTTCTGCTTTTCATCTTGATGAATTGAAATGCGTTATGATCCAACAATTATGTTATGAATGGATTAATTCCAATAATTGTTTAAAGAGTGTATGACGAGGGTCGAACCTAAAAATTGACAAACTATACAAAAAAATATAGGGTCAAATACATGAATATCATAATTAAGTATAAAATTACAACTAAGTCATATAACCAAACTTAATTCTTAATAGGTCATTATTTTCCATATATTATGATTTTACATTACAATTTAAGAAATTTAGATTCCAATTCATAAATCATAAATCTTAGAAAATTTATACTAGACATCTAATTTATAAATTTTAATCCTTGAAATATTTTAAAAGTACTGATTTTACTAGTTTTACGTAATCTAAAATTATGACTTGACATAGTTGTAAATAGTTTTTTAAAGATGAATTTCTGTGTAATTTTCCCAAAAATATATATATTTGATATGGCCTTGGTGAAAAATAAATATTTTTTTTTTTGGTGTCTTAAACTTTAGATGTGTCCATCTTGGACCAACTACCTTATCTTTTTATACTATTATTTATGTGTTTCTTTTTTATGAAATGGCCCTGTACAAAGCCACCGCCTAAACTTTAGTTGAGTTAAACAATTATTCATAATTTTAACATAATGTTTGTACTATATTATTATTATTATTTTTCTTTTTTGCAAACATGTTTAATTTATTGATTTGAATTAATTTATGGTCCATTTCGATCAATCATTCCTTATACTTTTTAAATAACGAATTATATAAACGTGGAAACATCCATATTAATTAATTTAGCGTTTAAAACGACTGGTTGTTATTTTTGTTCTAAATTAAATTTGTTAAGTATTTTCCTTTTCCATAGTTGTAAGAAATCCGTCCTAACTACCACTCTACCACGGAATAGAAGGAAAATACAATAATTATTTGTAAAGAATGGTTCTTCTTATATTTGGTTGAAATTGTTTTATGAAATAATTATTCCATGTAATCTATATTTTTTGTTTTTATAGAATAGATATTTTTTGTTTTAACTCAGGAATATATTTTTGTAATTTATAAAATTAATCTCCATTAAATCCCTAATTTTTTTAATCAATTTTTCAAATCGTATAAATTTTAGAAAATCCATAATTTATAGCTTAAAATGTGAAAAATGGAAAGAATGAAAAAAACGTTAAAAAGTGCAAAAATGCGAAAAATATGAAACACTAAAAATGTAAATAACGCGAAAACTTTACAAAACACGAAAATATGCAAAAAAAAAGAAATGCAAAAAACATAAAAACGTGAACAAACACGAAAACGAGAAAAAATGCAACCACAAGAAAAAATAAAATAAAAACGTGAATAACACGAAAAAGTGACAAAAAAGAAAAATACAAAAACGTGAAAAATAGGTAAAACACGAAAACGTGAAAAATACAAAAAATCAGAAAAATACGAAAACGTGAAAAATGTTGAAACACAAAAACGTGACAAAGCGTGAAAACCGCGATAAACATGAAAATGCGAAAAACGCAAACAAAACACGAAATGTGAGTAAATGCAAAAAAACACGAAAACGTGAAAAAATATGAAAAACATGAAAAAACGTGAATAACACGAAAAAGTAACAAAATTAAAAAAAATGAAAAAATGCGAAGAAACACAAAAACGTGAAAAAAGGAGAAAAACTGAAACAAAAACATGAAACGCGAAAAAATGGGAAAACACAAAAAACACAATAATGTGAATAACACGAAAACGTGACAAAACGTGAAAAATACAAAAATATAAACAAACGCAAAAAAAAAACAAGAAAACTTGGAAAACACGTAAAAAACATAAAATAATACCAAAAACATGAAAATATATAAAAAATTATAAACGCATTTTTTTCACATTTTTGTGTTTTTAACGTTTTTTCACATTTTTGTGTTTTTCCCTTTTTTAACGTTTTTCACTTTTTTTTCACGCATTCGTGTTTTTCAACTTTTTTTTTAATTTTTTTTACTTTTCGTGATTTTCGCATTTTTCCACTTTTTGTGTTTTCCCGTATTTACATGTTTTCGTGTTTTTAATAATTTTTCATATTTTTATGGGTTTTTTTTTTTGCGTTTTTTCACATTTTCCTATTGTCCATATTTTTAACGTTTTTATGCTTTCCACATTTTTTTCACGTTTTTGTGTGTTTTTAATGTTTTTTCTATTTTCGTTTTTTTTACATTTTTTCCATTTTGCGTTTTCACAGCTTTCCGCGTTTTTAAGTTTTTTTTTTTACGTTTTACCATTTGCACATTTTTTTTTGCTTTTTTTTTATGTTTTGCGTGTTTTTTGCGTTTACCTGTTTATATGTTTTTCACATTTTCTACTTTTTTTTTGCTTTTTTCGTTTGTTTTTACTATGTTCCACCTCTTTTTTGTGTTTTTACAATTTTTGTGTTTGATTGTTTTCGTGTTTTTTTCCGTCTTTCATGTTTCTCCTTTTTCTGTTTTTTATATTTTTAAAATAATATATAGTAAATATTTGAAAATTTTATAGTAATTTTTTTTGAAACAAAAAATTTATAGTAATAATTAAAATTTTAAAAGAAATAAGAAATTACATTTGAGAGAAATGTTGTATTTTGAATAAAAAAATTATCTATTCCATTCTATCTTAGTCCACCAACCAAACATAGAAATGATTATTCCTCGGGAATATCTATTCCATTCTTATTCTATTCCATCTCATTTCATTCTACGAACCAAACGACACCTATCAGCATCATCAGGGGCGGACACAGAGGGCCTGAAGCAGCCAGGCTCTCCTGACCGCCGGAACCATCCTTACTATGAATAGTTTTGCTCCTCAACTATTGAGACTACTCTTTCTATAGATGGTTTCGGTTTCTTGTTTCCGACAAATTAAGGTTCGGATGGTTAATTAACTAATTGAGTTTGTATTTTGAAAGGTGATGAAATCTCTCTCTCTTCGTTCTCATTAATCACAAAGAGTATATGTTGGAATTTAGTGTCCTTAAGACAATTGTTTTAGGTTATGAATATTAATGAATAAATTGTTTATTTAATCATTTGTTTAATCAGATATACAACATAACTAAAACTATATATATAAAGGCATTAATCTTTCATAAAGAAAGTAATCCCAAGTTTATTTAAGTAGTTATAAAGTGTTTATACAAGCATGATGTGAGACTATACTTTATAATAGACCAATAAACTTAAAATCAACCCAAGTCAAGTAATATGTTATAGGGGTTGTCATATTACTGTTGAGGCTTGTATGTAACAGTGTTTTCTATGGAGACATAAAGCTGATCTCACAAGCTTTAGATATGGAGATATCTAGACAGTTACATGGATCCGGTGAAATAGTTTATTAGGATTGAGACCCGACTTGAGATAACAGCATGGATAGATTTATTTGAGTGTCAACTGTTCATCTTATTGGTATTAGTAGGTATAACTAATCCTCAGACTCAAACATTCATTAATTAGTGATTCTGGATTTTGGAGTGTGATGCTTTGACTCTATGCGAGCACGATCCACTACAGGGGAGGCCCTAGGGTGTGTGAGAGCAGGGTTGAGTATCATATAAAGTAATTGCAGAATAGTTAATGTTAGATTGAACATTCGTCACTTCTGATAAATGAGAGATATATCCAAATGGCCGTTTGTGGTGAATTGACTGAATCCTTGCAAGGTGATATAGTTAAGAGTAGAAATATAAATTTCACTTAACTTATCTTTCAGAGTAAATTCAACCTGGACAAGTAAATACAGACTCTTCGTTATATGTAACCTTGACATGTTCCATGATTATAAGGAATTGACCACAGGATATAGTTGATGAAGGATCGAATTATACTGCACCTAATGCAGAAAGGTTAACGTCAGTATTCAACCTGAATTCTTATTTGTACTGGGGGAGTGTCTTAGGTTCAGCCACTAATAGCTCTTGAAGACATTCCGTTATATACATATTGAAATTAATCAGGATGAATTAATTTCAAAGGCTATATACGACTAGTAGCAATAAGGACCTAATGGGTTGCACATGGGACTTGGAACCAGAGGACGAAACTGTAATTAGTGGGACATTAATGCATGGGCCGAAATTTAGAGTATTATTTTAGACTCAAACACTGTTCTATTCCAGTCCTCCAAAGCCTGCTGACAAGCTAAAAGTTTTTCTGAAACTGATGCATCTGTAGAGCTAGTTTGCCAAACCTGTTGTATTAATTATTAATGATCTACAACTTGGATCCCGTAACCACATTTTTTCAAAACGGAACACCTTTGGACGTTTATAATTTAGCCCTTCCAGTCCATCCGTGAGAAGCAAAATTAGGCAATGATCCGAGGATACTCGAGCCATGTGCTTCACCGTAGCCAAGGGGAACAAGTTAACCCAGTGAGAATCAGCCATAAATTTATCCAGTCGCTCCCAAATTGCTGCATCCCAGATTTATGATTCAACCAAGTAAAAGGCGGTCCTTCATAGCCTAAATCCATCAGTTGACAGACTTCGGTGCAGTTTTGGAAATCTTGCATATCACCATTATCGCGAAAACGTCCACCTCTTTTCTCATAACTCCACAAAATTTCATTAGAATCTCCAAAGACAAGCCAAGTGAGTTTATCCATATGACTATGTGCTTGCATTAGTTCCCAAGTATGCTTCTTTTGATTCTTCTCTGGCCAACCATATAATCCAAGACCCCGCCATATCATTGACTCAGTTTTAATGGTAAAATAGAGGGTAAATTTCATCCATGGTGTACAACGTTTGCCTCATTTCACACTTTCGTGTACAACCTTCAATTTGTCTCACTAATATGTACGAACTTATAGGTGACCTCCCACTTTGGTGTACAGCAAGTAAAAATTACCGGTCAATGCAAAGTCAACCTGCCACGTCAGTAATTTGACCGGTCAAAAAGTCAAAATTTGACCATCTAAAATAAAATTACTTTTATACCCCTCTTCTTCCTTCCCCTTCCCCTTCCCCTTCCCCTTCCCCTCTCATTTTCTCCTTTTCTTTCTCTTTCTCTCTCTAACTCCTCTCTCTCTACTTTATTCTCTTTATTTAATCTCTTTGTTCAATCACAATTACTAAAAATTGAATTGAAATTAAGATATAAAAAGAAAACAATTTGAAAAATCTTTAACCATCTGATCCTCAAAGTCTGCTAGTTTATTGTAGTCATCTCGATTTCAGTCCTGCTCAAATCTGCAGATTCTATTATCAGTCGTATATGATGCAAAAGTATACAAATTCATCACTGATTTGAATTTTAGTTACCATTTTTTATTCTGTAAATGGTTTTTCATTGCTGCTCTCTCTTGAATTCTTCTTTTTATTTTGGTTTTATAAAATAACCTTTTTTAAAAGCATTTTGTGTTCTAATTCCTATGTGCAGTTACTATCTTCTAGTTTTAAAGTCTATTCTATTGTGCCCTCATCACTTGTCTGTTTGTTTAACATATAAATAGATTTTATTATAATCATAAATAACATAGGTTTTATATTATTATTGCGCCCTCATCTCTTTATAACAATAGTTGTAATTATATAAAGAATGCTAAAACTTCATTTTGGAAAAGATGTATAATAGTTGTCCTGGATATTGGGATTCAGTGCTAGAAAATCTGGGTTAGAAAATCAACAGTGGCTTCTTCGGCAAATTGAGTAAGAAAATTTGATCTTTCCTCTATATAATCGGTAAGAGCGACTTTTTGAGTTTGAAGCGCGGCTATTTTGGCGAGTAGGTCTGGTTTCTGATTATCACATTTAGTTTCATCAGCTTTAGTTTCATTATTATAATTGTATCTTTCAATTTTAGTAATGGTTTTCTTTTATATCTTAAAAATTGTTTTCTTTTGTATCTTAATTTCATAAAAATTGTGATTGAATGAAGAGATTAAATGAAGAGAAATAAGATAGAGAGAAAAGATTTAGAGAGAAAAATGGAAAAGGAAAGGGAGGAGTTAGAGAGAGAAAGGGAAAGGGAAATGGGAAGGAAGAAGGAGGGGTATAGAAGTAATTTTATTTTAGGTGGTCAAATTTTAACTTTTTGACCAGTCAAACTGCTGACGCGGCAGGTTGACCGGTCATTTTTATCTGTTGTACACCAAAGTGGGAGGTCACCTATAACTTCGTACATATTAGTGAGACAAATTGAAGGTTGTACACCAAAGTGTGAAATGGAGCAAACGTTGTACACCATTGATGAAATTTACCCGTAAAATAGATACTACGTGTTGAGTAACGAGTGACATCTACCTGTATCTCCTTTTTCCAACTCAAGATGAGTCCCCCGCTCATCCCAATAGCATTAATAACAAAAAATTATAATCCGAAAAGCTTCATTGTAATCGAACACACTCACTCTGTCTCATTCGTGTTTCCATGAGAAATAGCACATCTGGGCCGAAATCCCTAAAATATTTTTTTGAGGGAACGGAATGTGCAAGGGTTGCCCAACCCTTGAACATTCCAGCTTAAGATTTTCATAATTCTGGTTGGGACTGCTTTGCAGTCTCCACCCATATAATTTCAGAAATAGCAACTTTAGTTTTCTTCTCCACAATAGGATCAATATCCATATTATTAGTATTCAGACGTTTCCTTTGTGCTTTGTCTAGTGGTATTATATTGTTTGGTATCTGAGGCATTCAATCTCGCTTAATAATAATTGTTCGAAGCTTCTGTTTAGGGCTACAAGTAGTAACAATAGTGATTTACGAAGTGGTGTCCATTTCTATCCTTCCTTCCTTAATGTTATCTTGTGTAATAATGTGCAAGTCTTGAAGCACATCTTTGCCCTTGACAATCAGATCGTTCATCTCTTTGGAGACCAGTTGTTGTATCTATACTGTATGCACTTCAGTTACAAGAGAAATATGTTCCTTTATTCTTCTAATTTCTGACTTCCTGACTGGGTTAATCGACTGCATCTTTATGGGAGACGCCCTCAACATTGGTCCATATAGCCATTCATCGGCTTTGACTTCCTCAATTTCCTTTAGTTTCTTTTCACATTCATCATGATTATGACCCAAAATGCGACACCAGTAACAATAATTTGACATACGATAACGGAAGAAAATCCAGTATAGATCTCCCTTATTATTTTTAACCCGTATCCTCCGAATTAGAGGCTTATTAACGTCTATGCTGAATCGAACATGAATAAACTTCCCTAGAGCAGAAATCTCCCCTTCATTCATCTGAATTACCCGTCCTAGTTTAGCTCCAATAGCTTGTATCATCTTTTCATTCATTTGATGGAAAGGTAAGTCATATATCTGTATCCAGAAGGGGCAGTGGTTTAATTCAATTTTCGAAGGTTGTTTAGTGCCATGGACCCTTGCCATAACGATGATGTTACATTCAAACATCCATGGTCCATCTCTTAGAATCCGATCTCTATCACGTCTGTTCTGAAACTCGCAAACAAATTTACCATCGTCTCCTTCTTGTAGCGAGAACCTCTGCATCCTCCATTATCCGCTGAAGGCACCGGAGAGGGCACGTAAATTCAAAGGTTTTTACGCTAATATACACCCATTGATACACCATCTTTCTCTGGTTTCTTCTGTAACCTCCGACTTTACAATTTTTTCTTCTCCATCATTGGTTCAACTTCATATATTTTTACCATATATGTGTTCCTATTTTTTAAGCGGTTGATTTTTTACAATCACTAGTCGAAGACCCGTACATGACACAAAATGTATAATATTATTTAATAAATTTTATGATTAGTAATTTAAATTTTATAATAACTAGTATTGTGCTCGCGCGTTGCGCGGAGCAATAAATTATTAAGGAAATTACATCAAAAATCAAAATTTAAAATTTATTTACATTTATTAAAATCTTTTTATGTATTTTATCATTATATGATTTTAAATCTTAAAATATCAGAATATTATAACTTTATTTTTGTTTTTGTCAAATTTTCAGTTAGTTACTTGTAGGAAAAAAAAAATAGTTTTTAAAAACCTACTAGATTTGATATTTACATAAATTTATTTAAGAGTTTGAGACACTTGTAAAAAAAATTGTCAATCCCGACGGTTGTGTAATTTACCATAAATTGTTTATATAGCAATCGAAAATTGTAATATTTTTTTAATTATGTATAATTGAATATAAATGATATTAATATTTTATATTAAAATGATTTTATAACTCATAAATTAATCAATTAAAGCCAATAATTTTATAAAAGCAACTTCATGAATCATGGGTACTGCTATGACTAATAACCTCCATAAATAATAATAATAATAATAGACTTAATATATTAATCGGCTGAACATGTCTAGAAAAAATTAACTGGCCTTGAACTTTAAAGGATACCATGTTAGTCCCTAAACTTGTTTAAATAGCTAAATATAAATACTTGATATGTCAATTAAAAATATAAAATGGAAGGTGAAAATCATCAAATAAAAATATGTCATGTTATCACTTTCATTCTCTCATCCTTCATTACCACCTTCATCTTCTTGCTCTTTCATCACCATTAACGCCTACTTTCAACAGATAATCATCAAAGATTTATTAGTTTTAATGGAAGAAAAGAAAAAATAGAAGAACAAAGAGGTATTCTCATATTTGCTACAACCTTACTTGATTCAAAAAAGAAAAATGACAAAAAAAAGATCCAATAAATCCAAAATTGTAACAGTGTACAAACGCAATCAATCACCCAAGAATTAGAAAATCATAAATACAGATTCATTAGAATGAAGTTAAAGTAGGAGAAGAAAAATAAGAATGATCCTCAATAGCAAAAGTGTGTTCTTCTCCTCCTCCGCTTCCATTACCACCACTGTCGGCTGGAAATCCAGCACTTCATCACTTTATTTTTGAGAATAAAGATTGATTAGGAACATAAAATAACTCGATTGCATCGGATAATAGGAAGTCCTTAAATTCATCAAAATATTCATCAAGCGATGAAGAAACATCAGAGTCAAAGAATGAAGAGTAACACATAAGTGAATTAGTAATTAAAAATGAAAGAATAGTTCTGAAAAGATTCAGGTGATGGATATTTCAATTTGCATATGAAACATGAGATGCTATTTATAATTCAAGGTTTTGAATTGATGAAACCGTTTGATGGAATTTATATAGATTGTGTAATTAATGAATTTATTTTAACGATAAAACTGAAATAATGATATTAATATAGTAGTTATGATATTTAAATTTCTTAATTATTATTAATATAGATAATTTAAACTCATATATTTTCTCCTATGATGACAACTAAACGAAAATGCCTCTAAAACACTTCTGAGCTAAATATAAATATTTAATATGTCAATTAAAAACTTGAAATGAAAGGTGAAAGTCATCAAATAAAAATATGTCATGTTATCACTTTCATTCTCTTATCCTTCATTACCGCCTTCATCTTCTTGATTTTTCATCACCATTAATGCATACTTTCAGTAGATTAACCATCAAAGATTTATTAGTTTTAATAGAAAAAAATAAAAAAGAGGCATTCTCATATTTGCTATAACCTTACTTGATTCAAAAAAAAAAAAATGACAAAAAAAAAAGATCCAACAAATCCAAAATCGTAACAATGTACAAACACAATCAATCATCCAAGAATTAGAAAATCATAAATACAGATTCATTAGAATGATGTTAATGTAGGAGAAGAAAAATAAGACTGATCCTCAATAGCAAAAGTATGCTCTTCTCCTCCTCCGCTTCCATTACCACCACTGTCGGCTGGAAGTCCACCACTTCATCATCTTATTTTGCATGTAATCAGCTAAATATAATGACCCTATCGGTAGCAGTTACTTTACAATTTTCGAGAATAAGAAGAAGATTGATTAGGAACATAAAATAACTTGATTGCATCTGATAATAGGAATTCTCTAAATTTATCAAAATCTTTATCAAGCGATGAAGAAACGACAGAGTCAGAGATTGAAGTGTAACAGAGTCATGAGATGCTATTTATAATTCAAGATTTTGAATTGATGAAACCGTTTGATGTAATTTGTATAGATTGTATAATTAATGAATGTATTTTAACGATAAAACTAAAATAATGATATTAATATAGTTGCTATGATATTTAAATTTACTAATTACCTCTAAAACACTTCTTATATATTCTCTCTACTTCCACTATTATATATAGTATAGATTTTGTATTTTTTTTTACGATAATGTTTAAGTTATTGATTAATTTTTTTGAATAAATCATAATATTATTTAATAGTAATAAATAATTTTTTATATTATTGTAGTATGATAATAAAGATACTTACAATATTTTTTAGCATATTTTTAAGTTAATCCAATAGTAGTAAAAACAAAGTAAGGCTTACTAGCCTAACTCTGAATATAAATATACTGTTAGGTTAGGTATGAAAAAAAAAGTTATAAAACAAAGAAAATAGAAAAAATGATACTTTGTTTTTGACAAAAGTAAACATTATTTTGTTTTTTCCACTATACATTACTTTGTTATCAAAGTAAGAATAGAAAAGTGACCAAGAATGAAACATCCAGCGAACACATTGATAGTGTGTAAGCGAATTACACAGTAGAGTTTGCGACCCTTTTTATTGGGTGCTGAGCTGGATCGTAAAAGTGCCAGGTTAGCAGTCGTTAGAATCCAACGTGAGGATGATAAGTGTGATTCAATTTTAGATTTGCATCAACGGTCCACGTTACATCACATATGTTTATCCCCTAAAATCACAAACGACCACTTGGATTATTCTTCATTGAAATTCTGCTGCACTGCCTGCCTGCCACCACTCCTTTTCTCTCTCTCTCTGCTTTCATTAGAAAAAAGAGAGAGAAACAGAAAAACCTAAAAGGAGAAAACAACAAAAGCACTGCAACTCGCTCGGGGTTGTGGTGGTTTTGTTTTTCGAGAGATAATCAACCGCTTAGGAGCAATTCTGTGAGAGGGGGAAGCTTCTCGCAGTTGGATCCGTTTCGCATTTCCTCTGGGTTAGTTTACCTTTTCTCGATTTTATTTATCATTCTAAGATCTGGGATTATCTTTCTCTTCTTGCTTTTCTTTATTGCATTGTCGGATTTCTTTCCCAGACCTTGTCATTTATTTTGCATCTCATGAATCTGAAAGTTTTTCATGAATATGGATTTGTATCGGATTTTCTCCTTCCAGGTGATTTTTTGGGCAGCATTGTTTTTCTTTTTTCCGAATGGGAAATGGAAACAGCGGATATTATATTCAGATTGATTTCTAATCATAAACCAGAGAGCAATCTGAAATGCTCAGCCATTTGTAAATTGCATTGAGACTCATAATCTATGTATAACTTCTATACTATTACGTAAGTGATATGAACTGTATCATGTTTTGGGTTATAAATTGTTGAAGTGGTAGGTTTTCTTTCTGAAATTAAATATCCAATATTTTGTGAAAGTCTACATCCGGAATTTAAGCCTCGTTTTGCTGGTTGAGTTACTGAATGATGGAGCTTCTTTTTCTCAAAAAAATAATTGGATTGTACTATAGTAATTTTTTTTCTTTTAGGTTGGAATTCGTTGTCATGTGGGTCCTCTGACATTTAATTATGATTTGTTATCCTAGTAGGGTTGCTAAATCAAGTCCATACTCTGTTTTCTGATAATGATTGGAAACTTAATCTATAAGATTTGATTTTCTATGTTCCATAGATAGATATTCTATTAAGAACATCATTTGGGAAGAAATTTGTTTTTATTTTTCTTGACCAAATTCTATACTATAGGTTGATTTCTTTTGTCAAATTGTTATATATTTAAATATTTATTCTGTTTCTCATATTTCGGCTTCATATTTCACCAGTTACAATATCAAGTGCCAAAATGGTTGCTAAGGGCTTCACCGTTGATCTCAATAAGCCTCTTGTCTTCCAGGTAACATTGCATAAGCATTATATATGTAATTCTTTTAACTCTATTTTGAACTTTTTAGGAATAGCCATATTGTTATTACAAGGTATCTTGGTGTTTTAAAATTCTGGAGACACTGCTTCAGGTTGGTCATCTTGAGGAAGATTACGAGGAATGGGTTCACCAGCCTATTGTAAGCAAGGAAGGACCTAGATTTTTTGAGAGTGATTTTTGGGAGGTATGATCATTGACCTTTCTTTACATATGGAATTTCAATAAGCAGTATTCAATAATGGATCGTTTAGGCGTAGATGTACAGCTAGAATTTTGCTTGTTTATGGGCATTTTTTGTAAGTGAATCTGATTATTTTACTCGAGATTGATCAGACACCATTTAGGTGGTCTCTCTTTCAATTGATGTCTTTCATACACTAGAAATTGAACTGAAACCTATTTTAAGCGACTATACACCTTCCCACTCAAGCTAACTTGGGTATTACCATTTTAATTGTGATTTAGTGGATGGATTATTGAGATTGTCACTCTTTTTTTGGAACAGTTCCTGACTCGCACAGTTTGGTGGGCAGTTCCAGCTATCTGGCTGCCAGTTGTAAGCTGGTTTATCTCAATGTCTGTAAGGATGGGGAATACAGCTTCTGAAATAGCCTTAATGGTGGGTTTTGGCATTTTTATCTGGACATTACTGGAATACAGCTTGCACCGCTTTGTTTTCCACATCAGAACAAAGACTTATTGGTTAGTTTATACTCTCTCGTTTACCAACACTTTGACACATGAATGCACCTGTATAATCAAACTAGCATACTTGCATCATTTTATATATCCAACCTTTAGCATGTTTCACACTTCGGTACCCGATCTTCTTATTTGTACATAAAAATAGTGACTGGATAATATGGTACATACATAGTTGTTAAAGGCACGCTTCGGGAGCAAGGCACAGAGGTTAGCGCCTCTATAAGTGTGAGGCGGGTGATGTCAGCCAGGCGCGCACCTTAGTGCGCATTGGCTAGTCTTGCGCCTTGATTCAAGGCACACCTTGGTGCTGTTGTCGAGGTTTTGAGGGTTTTTTAGGGTTTTTTCAGCTTCTAATCACAACCATAGGAAATCTTTAGGATTAAGACCTCGGTTTAAATTAGAAAAAAAGAAAAGAAAAGAAAAAGATGATGATTAAGATGATGAGGTTGATAACCTTGAAGGAGAATATGATGATGGAGGAGATGATATTGATGATGGTGACTTTGATGATGAACATGGACTATAAAGACTATAGAGTTTAGTAGTCTTGTTTGAGGAAAAGTAGTTATTATTCTAATAGTTAGTAACTTAGGTGCCGTTTGGTTCACGGAATTGAATAGAATAGAATGGTTATTCCCAAGGAATAGAATAGGATAGAATAGAATAGATATTCTTTAGTAATAACTATTCTTATGTTTGGTTGACGGAATAAGATAAGATGAAATAGATAATTTTTTTATTCAAAAGACAACATTACCCTCAAATTTATTTTTTTTTTCTTTTGAAATTTTGATTGTTACCATCAATTATTCAAATATAATAATATATATTAAAGGGCGGCCCGGTGCATTACGCGTCCCCGCTAAGCGAGGTCCGGGGAGGGGTCCCAACCACAAGGGTGTACTGGGGGCAAGCCTTCCCTTGCCAATTTTTTTGGCAAGAGGCCGCTCCTAAGACTCGAACCCGTGACCTTCGGTCACACGACAACAACGTTTTACCGTTGCGCCAAGGCTCGCCCTCTATAATAATATATATTATTTTAAAAAAATATAAGAAAACAGAAAAGTGAAGGATAATTTTGTAAAATGAAAAAATATAGTCTTAGGAATACCTAAAATGAAGAATAGCGGAATACACATTCCATGACATAGCTAGTCCATCCAAAATTTTCAACCAAATTCCTCACCCATTCCATGAGCCAAACAAGCCTTTAGTGTTTAGTTGAAGTTGAACTTTAGTCTTTAGTCTAGATTTAAATTTTATAGCATTCAGTTCAGTAATTTTCAATTCAGTTCATTAATTTATCATTATTTATTATAACTATAATTATTTATTGTTATTATTATTATTATAAGTTTATATATTTTAATTATTGCTATTTAATATTATCATTTCAGTTCAGTAGCATTCAGTTTAGTTTACTTAATTTCAGTAAAAAAGAACAGCGTAGTAGGTAGTTAGAATTTATCTCATGCATTTTATGATAAAAGCTGTTGTTATTTGACTATTTGTGTCACTTTAGAAATATTAAGTGTTGTTTATAATTTTATATGTTATTTTGTTTGATGCGTCGTGTGTTGCTCGGGTGTGCGCCTGCACCTTGCGTCTTTCACAACACATATGATATGACCTCCTACTAAAGGTTACACTTGTCATATAACAACAACAACAACAACAACAAAGCCTTAGTCCCGGAATGATTCGGGGTCGGCTAACATGAACCATCATATAAAACCGTGAAATCAAGTCGTGTCAGCGACACAAATTCGCTCCCTCCATTCCGTCCTATCCACTACCATATTTTCCTCAATTCCCAGTAAACTCATATCACTCTCGATCACCCTCCTCCAAGTTTGCTTAGGTCTTCCCCTACCCCTCACCACTACATCCCTTTGCCACTCTTTGGTTCTCCTAACCGGCGCATCAAGCGCTCTACGTCTCACATGGCCAAACCACCTTAGTCGGTTTTCTCTCATTTTATTCTCAATAGATGTGACCCCTACTTTTGTCCTAATTATTTCATTACTCACCCGATCCTTTCTCGTATGAACACACATCCATCTCAACATACGCATCTTCGCCACCGACATCTTATGGATGTGGCAGTGTTTCACTGCCCAACACTCCGTACCATATAACAATGTTGGTCTAATTGCCGTCCGGTAGAATTTTCCCTTCAATCTATTAGGCATGCCGGGGTCACAAAGGAAACCCGTAGCACTCTTCCACTTCGACCAACCTGCTTTAATCCTATGAGCAACATCTCCATCTACTTCTCCATCCGTTTGGATAATAGATTCTAAATACCGGAAGCAATCCGAGGCCTGAACAACTCTCCCATCTAGGGTGATTGTCCCTGCCTCCCTACTCCTATGGCCGCTAAACTTACACTCCAAATATTTTGTCTTACTTCGGCTCAACTTAAAGCCTCTAGATTCTAGAGTTTGTCTCCATAGTTCCAACTTCCTCTCCACTCATTCTTTCGTCTCATCAACCAACACAATATCATCTGCAAACAGCATGCACCATGGTATACCATCTTGAAGTGAACTTGTTAGTTCATCCATAACGATGGCAAAAAGAAATGGGCTTAGTACGGATCCTTGATGCACTCCAATCGTAATAGGGAACTCTTCAGTCTTCCCAACAGTAGTACGTACACTCGTGCATGCTCCCTCATACATGTCCTTTATGATGTCAATATATTTCCGCGAAATGCCTTTCCTTATCAAGGCCCACCAAAGTACTTCCCTTGGTACCTTATCATATGCTTTCTCCAAGTCAATGAAAACCATATGCAAGTCTTTCTTCTTATTTCGATAGTGCTCCATTAATTGTCTCATTAGATGGATGGCTTCCATAGTTGATCTTCCCGGCATAAAGCCAAACTGGTTTTCCGAGATCTTCACCATCCTCCTTAGCCTTTGTTCGATCACTCGCTCCCAAAGTTTCATAGTGTGACTCATTAATTTGATTCCCCGATAGTTGGCACAATCTTGGACATGGCCTTTGTTCTTATACAAAGGGATTAAGATACTTTTCCTCCATTCTGATGGCATCTTATTGTTTCTCCAAATTTTGTTGAAGAACGTCGTCAACCATTCGATTCCTCTTTCTCCCAAACATCTCCAAATCTCAATAGGGATGCCATCCGGTCCTACTGCTTTCTTCAACTTCATCTTACTTAATGCCATTTTGACACCCTTTTGAATTCTCCGAAGGCATTCATGATTTATCATATCGTGATGGATACTTATATCTCCAACATCTTGTCTGTGATCTCCATTAAATAGGTCATCAAAATAGGACCTCCATCGTTCCTTGATATCCTTATCTCCAACTAGGACTTTCTGGTCCACATCCTTCACACATTTAACTTTTCCGAGATCTCGCGTCTTCTTATCTCTCATCCGAGCAATTCTATATATGTCTCTTTCCCCTTCTTTCGTATCCAATCTTGTATACAGATCCCGATTCACCTTTGCTCTAGCATCTTGTATGACCTTCTTTACTTCCCTTTTAGCCTCTTTGTATTTTTCGTAGTTCTCGTCACTCCTACATTTCCCCAATATTTTATAGGATTCTCGCTTACTCTTTACTGCTTGTCGTACTTCTTCTGTCCACCAAGATGTGTCCTTACCTGGTGGCATGCTACCTTTAGATTCCCCTAGAACTTCCTTCGCTACTTCCCTTATACTATGCTCCATCTTAGTCCATATCAAATCTATATCTAAATCCATATTACAAGTCCAAACATCTTTTTTGTCATATAAGCATTTAAATATTTTCCGACTTGAAATATGGGGCCACTAAATAGGAAAAGACTCATATATCCTTATAGCTCCCTCTCTCTCTTCCTCTCATTCTCTCTCTTCCATGTAATATCTTTCTTTCTTCAATTGATTCACTCATTGTCTTCTAATTGGCCAACCTTAAAACGAAAATCAAGTAAATGACTTTCAAATCCTATTTCACTTAGATTCAAGTTCTTTACCATCAACGGATTTTAGGTTTTTGGATCTATCAATAACATGCCTCAGATCTGATGCTTATTAATAATTTCATTAAACAATTTTGTGAAAATCGAATAGATGAAGTTCACAATGTTTTAATCCTCATAGTTTGTAGTTTCCTCCCACTTTGTCATAACTCACGCTAAATTTCGTGGAAAATTCAGGTTTCGTCTCCCATCATTTCTCTATGTTTGAATTATACTACTGTGTCTATGTAGATCTTCTATCTAAAGTAAACATATATCAGCTATTCCAGTATATCTCTTCCCTGTTTCACCATCTGCGGGCATATATCTCAGTTCTAGTTTTCTTCTTAATTTATTTCAAAGGCTGCTGCTGCTTCTTTTAATTGTGAACAGTATGAGGGCATATATCTCAGTTCTAGTTTTCTTCTTAAATTATTTCAAAGGCTGCCGCCGCTGCTGCTGCTGCTGCTGCTTCTTCTTCTTTTAATTGTGAACAGTAGGAAGTCAATGTTCGTCTGAAATTTCTCAGCCATCTCTTTGTTACTTTGCAAAAGAAAAAATTCTTGCTTTCATGGATGACTATCTTGAAATAGGAACTGAAGCCCACTTCCAAATCTTTTTATGCATTTTGAATTTTCGCTGTAGAGTTCAATCGAATTCTCTGGTAATCCAAATCAAAATCATAGAGGCGAATCCTAAAATTCTTTAAGAGTTTTGGCTTCAGAATTCTTTTGAGTTTTCAATTTTTGAATTTAAGGAAGAGAAGAGGTGCATTTCGAATTTTTCACTGTAGAGTTCAATCGAATTCTCTGGTAATCCAAATCGAAATCATAGAGGCGAATCCTAAAATGCTTTGAGGGTTTTGGCTTCGCAATTCTTTTGAGTTTTCAATTTTCGATTTTAAGAGGAAGAGGAAGAGATCAATTGTTCTTTTCCTGTTTAGTGGATCCCATATTTCAACTTGGAAAATGGTTAAATGCTTATGTAGTAACTATAGGTCATATGTACCATACTGTCCAGTCTGCTTTAAGTGCAGATATTTTTATGTGAAAAAATGAAGGTCATGTACCAAAGTATGAAACAGACTAAAGGTTGGGTACCATAGGTGTAATTTAACCATTTTATTTTAGTTGTTTAGATTTATATGATGTGATAAGATAATGAGGACATTTATGGACTTGCTTTTCAGGTGGAACACCTTACACTATCTTATTCATGGCTGCCATCATAAGCACCCTATGGATGGTTTGCGGCTTGTCTTTCCTCCAGCTGCAACTGCGGTCCTGTGTGTGCCAGTATGTTTATCCTATACTCTCTTTTGACTTGCTATCATTATTTATTCATGATGAAAATTGTAGCCAGTATCAGTATGTACATGCATACAAGAATATTGGTTTTAACTGCAAATTTGTGTTGTTGGCAGTTCTTTAACTTGGTTAAGCTTATAGCGACTCCATCAACTGCTCCTGCTTTGTTTGGTGGTGGTCTTCTAGGCTATGTGATGTATGACTGCACTCATTACTACTTGCACCATGGTCAGCCGTCGAGAGGAGTGTCTAAAAGTCTCAAGGTTAGTGATGAAATAATTATACATAAAGATGAATTTGACATTGTTGAAACTGAAGGAAATATGTTGTGGTTGCAGAGATACCACTTGAATCATCACTTCAGGGTGCAGGACATGGGGTTTGGAATCACTTCAACCATATGGGATAGAGTGTTCGCAACACTTCCGCCATCCAAAGTGTCTGAAAAACGTAGATAAATTGAATTGGAGGTGAAGCAGCAAATATAAAAAGCTAGTGAATGTTAGGGTGGCTTCAAGTATTATTTCTTTATTTCTAAACAGTTTTTCGTTGCATATCGATTAATTTATTATGTTAATTTAATCAGGGCTTTAGCATAGTGGGTGGATATTATAAATTTTGTGGTGTCCATTTCCTATGAGAAATTCATGTAAATTAATTGTCTTGTGAAAGGAAAGGTCATCTCTATATTTATGCTCTGCAAGTTGCTAAAACGAAGAGTTAGTTGCACAAAACTCTCAAATTATGTAAATATGGGGTAAATTACATTAATGCCAACTCAACTTGACTCTATCATGACTTTACTTTGCATATACAAAATACCCCAATTTAATGTGTACATATAACCTACTATGACTGTCAATTGTGCCACATCAGCGTTCACTTTTTCAACGTAAAAGCGGGCCCACTAACTCTAATAAATCTCTAAAAAAAGCAAATTATTAGAAGTATTTGGTTCTCCATGTCATTCGGAGGACCTTCTATACATATTTTGACACGTGTAACATGGACTTACACATATTATAGGAGGTCCAACTATTTTAATTATTACGTAGGGTCACAATACACGTGTTCAAATATGAATTGGAGGTCCTCCGAGTGACATGGAAGACCGGATGCTTAATATAAGAACTCCTAAAAAAATCTTATATATCCCGAAGGTACAAAAATACCATAATATTGACGGCTAAGAGTAATTTTACTCCTATTATTTAAAATGGTGTAGTTTTATCTCTAACGTTGGCAGCTAATAGTAATTTTACCCCTAATCTTGGCAAATTGGGTCAATTTGAAAAATAAGTTATCAAACTGTTTTCTCATTCATAAATTTTATCATCTACGATTTACATGTGCGTCATTTTATTAATATGATGTGAAAAAAATAAATAAAAAAATTAGATTGTATTTTGTTCAAGTTGCACATAAATATTTAAATATTTTGATCGAATTTAAAAATATTAATCTTCAATTCTATTATTAAATCATAAAAAAAAATTTGATTTTTTTTAGAATTAACCGATACGTAATTGGTGCAGAATAAGTAGCAAAACATCTGTATTGACTGCCAATGTTAGGGATAAAATTGTATTATTTTAAACGTTAGAGATAAAATTGCTACTGACCGTTAACGTTATGAGTATTTTTACATAAGACTCTTTTAGCCTTTTTATATTTTCCTTCTCTAAAACATCTTCTCTCTTAAAGTTTTCATTTCTCTCTACTGTAGTAAACTATTTCTTTCACTCTTAAGAAAAAACAAACTCTTTGGCATCTTTTAAAATCTTTGTTATTTGTTTAGGCCCATAGCTTAATAGTTAGTACTTATCAATACAAGGTGGAATTTTGATTTCTCATTGTTATCACCATCTTTATTTGTACGTTGCTTAGTTGAGAAAAGATGATTGATTTGGGCAGCTTGTACAGTTTTCTTTCCGCCATTACTGATTATGAGAGCTCTTAGCTCTTTTATACTTTCATTCTTTCACTATGAGTTTGCGTGATCTACCCGCTCTTCTCAATCTTATCATTACGAAGAGTGTGTAGATCACATAACACGGAATAAGTGTAAAAAGAGCGGAGCTGGATAAGTGTTAGTTTGTTTAGGTATTATCAGGTATGTGCTTATATTTTGTGTTAAAGGGCCATAACAATGTCTATTTGCCGATTATTGCTTTAAGAGAAGAATAATTGATATAGAGTGAGACATGAGTTGTTTAGTATGAAGTATGAATAATTGCTTTAAGGAGCAAAATCAAATTAGATTATGAATCTGTTATTCACTGTGCTAAACTTAGATATTGATGATTAAGATACATAGAGATATGTTCTTAATTATCCAATTTCAGTTCTTTGTGATGAAGTTTTAGCATGTTTTTGTGGGTTTCAAAAACATATTAAACACAAATACCGATGATGATCTACCATATTTAATTAAAGTTAGGATAAATTAATTACATGCAGTTATTTTGACTGAGATTGAGGAGGTGAACAACAAACTTCCTCTACTTTTTTACTTGTGGAATAGGAGACACATGAATCAAATCTAATTTGAATGAAGAATAGATACTTGAGAGCTTTTATTTTCTCAAACTTTTTGTTCTGTGTAAAACGTAAAACTGACTTCTACATGAATAAGGGGGCAAATGGTTAGAGAGATAAAGTAGGAAGTGGAAAATTATTTTTCCTAAAAATACTCTCCCAAATCCCATTTTCTTTTAACTTAAAATTTTGTTAAATAATTAATTAGTAAAGATAATTCCATTACCTTGTTATTTTAAAGGGAAAATTACAAAACTGGGTCAAATGGGAGGCCCATTTACATATTAAACCCATTTACTAATTCTACTACATATCTAGACTGATTTTGTGTGACTTTCCAAAAATACCCCTGACCTTCCCACTTCCACCACTTGCGAATCGCCGCTCCCTCTATCTCCTTGGTTATGCGAAAAGTTGCTCCAGCATTAATGATTTCAAGACTTTTGATCTTCCTTTCTTCCTTTAAATTGCACGAAATCTGCACCATTTAGTCAAAATCATAATGAATTTCTCTTTTTCATCTCTTCATCTCTTGATTCTGCAACTTCCCAACCCTAGAAAACGAGTAAATGGTTTTTCATCTTCCTGTTCGTTGCTTGGTTTCTTTCTTCTTGTTACCATCAAAGAAATGGTTTTTCTACGTTATTTCCTTCGTTCTTCCCATGTTATCATATTGTTATTGTCGCTTTTGGGGGTGAAAGGGGCGAAAAATGTAAGTATCTATTTTTTTTTTCTGCGTTTTTTCATGAATTCACTTCGCAATCGATAGTTTCGCTAAGCTTTGCGAAGAGAACGAGCCTGGAAAGTGATGATCTACTTCGTGAATTGATGATTTCACGAAGTTCTGCGAAGAGAAAGAGTCTGAAACGTATGGATCTACCTCGCGAATCGATTAGCTCGCGAAGTCTGCGAATAGATCCTCACGTTTCAGACCTCGCAGACTTCGCGAAAGCATCGATATGCGAAGTAAAATCACCTCTTCCCCTGCACATTTACATTCGCATGCTTCGCTAATTGTCATTTCGCGAAGCCAAAATCGTCCTTTTTCATAACTAACACGTTTAATTTTTTCTGTAGATGGTTGAATACGTAACATCCCTTTCTGGAAGGCGGCGTACTGGGTTGCATGGGAGATGATTTTCCTTCCTGTATAGGGATGAACTTCCCCAAGATTGACACATTCACTCCTGAAATGATTCGTTAGGAGAGGTTGTGTCAATCTCGGGGTGCACCATGGGACACGTCCATCCCATGGTGCCAATCTTCAAAGTGGACCTAACTTAATCCGGTGCCAAGATTACTCATTCGTTTCAAAATTGGTACCGGATTAGTTAGTTTCACTTTAAAATGATTGGTTAGTAGAGTTCATTGTGGCAATCTTGTTGTAAATTTTGATAATGTTATGATTTGAATGTTCGAATCCGTTGTTGTTTGCCAATTTTTGTTATATACCACTTCGCGTATTAGCTTCAAATCATATCCAGCATTCGCATATGCGAACTAAATTCATCAAGCAAAACAAACTTCAGCTTCGCAGGCTTCGCATATGCGAACTAAATTCATTAAGTAAATTAAAACATTAACTTCGCAGGCTTCACATATGGGTGAATATGCGAAGTCAGACGGGATGGGGCGAGCTCCGCGTAAATATTGAGGGTATTTTTGGAAAGTCACACAAAATCAGTCTAGATATGTAGTAGAATTAGTAAATGGGTTTAATATGTAAATGGGCCTCCCATTTGACCCAGTTTTGTAATTTTCCCTATTTTAAATAACAAAATCATAACATAATTTTTAATTATAAGTACATATACATAAACTATGTATTTTTTTTTGGTAAGAAGGGAAGAAAAAAAAAAACAAACAAAAACCTAACCCGGGATCAGTCTAGGAAGACTGACCCCAATCCTATCCTCAAGAAGAGAAGATAACAGAAAAGAAGGAGGAACGGAAAGGGTAGAAACACCTAACATCCCCCCATGCCCAGTAGCTGCCAAGCGATCCGCCACGCGGTTTTGCTCCCTATAAATATGGGAGAAGGTAAGAGAATCGAAGGCAGGACGAAGCCTCAAGATGGCTTTAATGAGATTCTGACTCTTAAGACAAACAGTCTGTCTATCCGAAATCCTGTTGATAGCCTCCAAATTGTCAGACTCCACCGAAAGTCTTTTAACACCCATGCGAATGGCGAGTTTAATGCCAGACAAGATCCCCCAGAGCTCCGCAGTAAAGGAGGAGCCCGTACCTAAGTTATGGGTAAACCCATCCAGCCAGGCGCCACCAGCATCCCGAAGAACTCCACCAACAGCAATTCTGCCATTACTAAGGCAGGAGCCATCCGTATTCAACTTGACAACCCCTTCCCTGGGCTTCCTCCAACCAACTAACTGGACCTCTTTAACCGGGGAGGGGTGAACCAGGGGCTCTCCTTCAAAACTCTTTGTAATAACAGAGAGTTTTTTCGAGAAGTAAAATCGGAGGTCAGGAATAAAGACAGTCTTCTCAGCAAATAACTCTTCATTCCTCCATTTCCATATTTGGTGACAAATAATAGCGAAGAGAATAGCCCCGTGCTCCATACTGGCCAACAAATTCCCATTAAGGCCTTCAGAGAACCAGTCAATATCAGAGAACCCCATAAAGGAAGGAAGGATGTGGTGAGGAAGGACCCCTTCCTAAACCTTTCTACTATTCGGGCAATCCCTCAAAGCATGGCACAAGGTTTCCACATGGCCGCTGCATCTGCTACAGGCACCAGATATAGCCAAGTGCCTTCTGTGTCTATCTGCATTCGTGAGGAGCCTGTCTTTGACTCCCAGCCATAGGAAACTCCTAATGCGGTAGGGGACTTTGAGGGCCCAAATGGACTTCCAAATTTCCAAGGGAGGATCAGCCCTATTAGGGGTAAAAGCTTCATAGGCCGATTTGCAAGAATAAGAACCATTATTAGTCAAGGCCCAGCAGTGTCTGTCCTTATCCTCTACATAAACTATGTATTAATTGCTCGACAGGCGTCCCGTTTCCAGAAAGGTTTGAGCAGTGTCGTTCAAATATTGAGGATTGGGGTAGAAAGTTCCGGCTTCGTTTCCAGGGTCGCGCAAGACAGCTAAAAAATCGCCTAGAGAGATTAAGAGGCCCGAGGGATATTGATGAAGTGGATAGAACCATGAGGGAATTGGATTTGGTTAGACGAGAGCAGGAAGTATATTGGCAGCAAAGGTCGAAGATACAATGGTTGTGAGAGGGGGATCACAATTCAAGTTTTTTTCATAAATCTGTCAAGTCCAGGAGGCGAAAAAACGACTTCGACGGGTTAATTAACAAAGCAGGGCTTAGGTGCACATAGAATGAGGGGCTAACTGATTCAATTCAAGAACAATTTGTCCAATTGTTCAGCTCACAAGGCAGTTCGATGGCAGAGTGGCTCGATGCAGTTCAGACGAGAGTTTCAGATGAGCACAGAAGTTCTCTGATAAGAGATTATACATCGGGTGAAATTAAGGATGCCTTGTTCGATATGCACCCCAACAAATCCCCTAGACCTGACGGTCTGAACCCGGGGTTCTTCTAACAACATTGGGCAACAATTGGAGATGATGTTACACAGTACTGTATTAGTTGTCTAAATTCTGGTTTAATCCCGACCTCTATAAATCGAACAAATTTAGTCCTCATCCTAAAGAAGTTCCCGTTGGTCTCAACAACCGACCTTCAGCCTATTGCTCTCTGTAACGTCCTGGGGAAAATAATGACAAAGACCATTGCAAATAGACTAAAGCGTATCCTCCACTACCTTATTTCAGCATCCCAAAGTGCTTTTGTTCCAAAAAGATCTATTACAGATAATGTCATGATAGCTTACGAGGTCGGTCATGCCCTTAAACTGGGAAGGGGTGGCAGACAAGGGTATGCAGCACTAAAAGTGGATATGTCTAAGGCTTATGACAGGATTGAGTGGGATTATCTGAGGGCAGTTATGGTGCGTATGAATTTTCCTGTTCAGTTTATTGAGCTTATTATGAGCAGTGTTTCCTCGGTTGAATATCAGATAACGAACAAGAATGCAGTTTTCCCAGCTTTTAAACCTTCTAGGGGGCTTCGTCAGGGAGATCCGCTCTCCCCATACCTTTTCATCCTCTGTACTGAAGGCCTGTTAGCCTTGTTACATCAAACCGAGATGAGTGGAGCGGTTCATGGTTTTCGTATCAGTGGAGGAGCTCCGTCTGTCTCCCATCTGCTGTTTGCAGATGATAGCTACTTTTTCTTCAAAGCTTCTATACAAGAATGTGTGAATATCAAAGATATCTTCTCCCAATACGAAGCCGCTTCTGGTCAGAAGATCAACTTCTCTAAATCCAAGATTACCTTTAGCGCGAAAGTTCCTGCGGAGAGGCGTGAATATTTGGCGAGCATCTTGCAGGTTCAGCAAGCAGATATTAGTGACCGTTACCTGGGGCTGCCGGCGTCTGTAGGGCGAAGCAAAACAACAGAATTCTGGTATGTCGTTGATAGGGTCCAAAAGCGGATCTGGTGCTGGAATCTTAAGCATTTATCTCAAGGGGGAAAGAAGATCTTAATTAAGGCGGTAGCTCAAGCAATCTCGTCCTATGTTTTTCAGGTTTTCTTACTACCTAAAATTATATGTGAAAAGATTCAGACTATGCTAAATGCATACTGGTGGGGTCGTGGGATAAAATGGAAAAGGTGGAAATCCTTATGTGTGTGAAAAGAGTGGGACGGGTTGAATTTTCGGCACTTCCATGAGTTTAACATAGCACTACTAGGTAAGCAAGGTTGGAGGTTTCTGTCAAATCCTACCTCCCTTCTCAGCAGATTATTTAAAGCGAGGTATTTCCCGCGAACTAATTTCCATGATGCGATAAGGGGTTCATGCCCAAGTGCTGTCTGGGTTAGTGTACTACAGGCACAACAATTGATCTGCAAAGAGGTTTTCATGAGGATTGGTAATGGTAGGCGGACTCGTGTTTGGCAGGATAAGTGGCTTCCTTCAAACTCGGGTATCCCGGGACATCCGCAAATGCAGGATATCATGGTGGATAGTAATTGGACGGTGGACAGGTTTATTGGAAACGGTGAATGGAACGTAGAGATGCTTGAGTCAGTTTTCTCTGAGGAAGATAGAAATTTCATTCTGCAAATCCCTCTATCTTCTTTCAATCATGAAGACCAGGTCAATTGGCGGAGGGAGAAAAAAGGGATATACAGCGTTAAATCGGCTTATTACGCACTCATGGAAGATGACCCCAGTCCCCCTGAGACGGTGCGAAACGCACCTTGGAATAAGCTGTGGAATATGCTTTGCCATCTGAAGGTAAAAAATTTCTTGTGGCGAGCCGCATGGAACATAATCCCAACAAGAGTATCTCTCCTTTCACGACGAGTCGATATAAGTCCACAATGCCCGTTCTGTCGGCATCGAATGAGTCTATCTCTCACATCATGCTACACTGCCCCTTTTCTATTGCGGTCTGGAATTCATCGTCATTTTCACAGATGCGTGGATCGGGTCTGGTCGAGTTTGAAACCTGGTGGGAGGAGACTCTAAACAACACCAATCCGGATCAAGCAGGTCAAGTAGCTACCCTGCTATGGTACCTTTGGTTCTGTCGAAATCAAAAGGTGTGGCAGCAGAAGGTAATAAGTCCTGAGGCTGCTGCTGCAAATACGGAAATTATCTACAAATCGTGGCTTGCAGCAAATACAGAAGCGGAAGCGACGATGGTTAGAGCGGACGATCGAGTTAGTAGTGCGGTTGGGAGGGATCAATAAGGAAGGGTAAGAATAAATTTTGATGAATCTATCCCGCTAAACAGCCCTCGGACGGGTATTGGAGCTGTAATTTGCAACAGTGAAGGTGCTTTTGTCGCAGCAAGGTTCAGATCAGTATTAGGCCGTTTTCCTCCTCTGTGGCTGAGGCAATTTCGTGCAAAGAGGCGCTTACGTGGATAAAAGATAGAGGAGAAGTGTCAGTTTGTGTCGAGGGAGACTCTCAGATTGTTATTAATGCGTTACGAAGTGATCCGGTAGAAGATTTTTCTAGTCTGGGGATGATTTTAGCAGATTGCAGATCAATTGCTCAGGCTATCCCAAACTGTATATTTCGTTTTGTTCGCAGGGAAGGTAACCAGCTAGCAGATGAAACAGCTAGATTAAGACTTTTTTCTTCGCATTTTACTGTAACAACTTCCGCTCCCCCTTCACTTGTAAGCCTATTGGCATTGATTTGATTCATTTATTCAATTCATTATTTCATTAAAAAAAACTATGTATTAATTTAATTCATGGAAATTAATATCTATTTAATTTACTTTCGATTATGTGGGTCTTTAATTTAAATATCTTTAATCAAACCCAATTTGATTAAACATATACTTAGTTAGAAATAATAATAGGAAAAATTATAAAATTGGATCAAATGGGAGACCCATTTACATTTTTAACCCATTTACTCAACCTACAACATATCTAGACTATGTTTGTGTGACTTTTCCAAAATACCCTCGCCCTTTCATCTTCCCCCTTCCCCTATCTCTTCCTTACGCGAAAACGAATGCTCTCCTAGACCTTTGATCCTTCTCTCTTCCTTTGAATTTCACGAAATCTGCACCATTTCTCCACATCACCATGCATTTCTCTTCTTCCTCTCTTGATCTCTTGATTCTTCATCTTCCTAATCCTAGAAAACGAAGCCATGGTTCTCCATCTTTCTGTTCCTGCTCGTTTCTTGGTTTCTTTCTTCTTGTGACCATCGAAGAAATCGTTATTCTACGTTATTTTCATCGTTTTTCCTAGTTTATCATATTGTTTTTGTCAAAAAATGTAAGTATATGCTGTTTTCTCTGCGTTTTTTCTCTCCAGAAATTCACTTAGCGCATGATGTTTTCGCGAATGTCTGCGAGGAGAAAGAGCCTGAAAGGTGTCGATTTAACTTCGCAAAATGATGATTACGCGAAGTTTGTGAGGGTAAAGTTCATGACTTTTCCCTCACAGACTTCGCGTAATCATCATTTCGCGAAGTTAAATCGTCAAATTTCTCCTCACAGACTTCGTGAAATCATCGTTTTACGAAGTTAAATCATCATCTTCCTTGCACATTTATATTCACATACTTCGTGAATCCTCATTTCGCGAAGCCAAATCTTCATTTTTTCTGCCTAACACGATTAAATTTTTCTAAAGGTGGTTGAATACATAACATCCTACAAGAAGGCGATGTCTTTGGATGTAGATGAGATGACTTTCCTTTTGATACAGAGAGAAATTCCCATCAAGATTGGTGACATTCACTTCTGTTAGGAGTTTATTGTGGCAATCTTGTTGTGTAGCATGGGAGACATCCGTCCCAAAAGGTCTGGACTTCCATTTCTCATCCCAAAAGGTCCGGACTTCCAATACAGAGAGAAATTTGCGTCCAGATTCCTCACGTTCACTTTGAAATGATTTGTTAAGAGTTTATTGTGTCAATCTTGTTGTAAATTTTGATAATGTTATGATTTTAATGTTGGAATCCCTTGTTTTTGTGCCTTTTTGTTGTTATATACCACTTCGCAAAAAACACATTCAGACTTCGCATATTGTGAAATCTGCGAATTGAAATCATCTGATAACCCAAACATTATCTTTGCAAATTTCGCAATATGCGATATCTGCGAAGTCAGACGGGAGGGCGAACGACAAATGCCTACAAACTTTCTAAGTGTTATATATATATATATATATATATATATATATATATATATATATATATATTAAGGGTATTTTGGGAAAGTCACACAAATA
The DNA here is from genome assembly GCF_963576675.1 of Euphorbia lathyris. Lineage (NCBI taxonomy): Eukaryota > Viridiplantae > Streptophyta > Magnoliopsida > Malpighiales > Euphorbiaceae > Euphorbia > Euphorbia lathyris. The sequence goes on from NC_088910.1 coordinate 67,307,855, forward strand.
TAGTCTAGATATGTAATAGGTTGAGTAAATGAGTTAAAAATATAAATGGGTCTCCTATTTGACACAGTTTTGTAATTTTCCTATAATAATATCCAAATTATTATTTAACTTTAAACTAAAGTAGAATTTATACATATAACATCTAATATTATATTATATATTATATATATAATATATACTGGAATTAATATTATACTTAGAACTATATAGTTAATATTAGAAAGTTTGTAGACATTTGTCGTTCGCCCTCCCGTCTGACTTCACAGATATCGCATATTGCGAAATTTGCAAAGATAATGTTTGGGTTATCAGATGATTTCAATTCGCAGATTTCACAATATGCGAAGTCTGAACGTGTTTTTTGCGAAGTGGTATATAACAACAAAAAGGCACAAAAACAAGGGATTCCAACATTAAAATCATAACATTATCAAAATTTACAATAAGATTGACACAATAACAACACTAAAATCATAACATTATCAAAATTTACAACAAGATTGACACAATAAACTCCTAACAAATCATTTCAAAGTGAACGTGAGGAATCTGGATGAAAATTTCTCTCTGTATTGGAAGTCCGGACCTTTTGGGATGAGAAATGGAAGTCCAGACCTTTTGGGACGGATGTCTCCCATGCTACACAACAAGATTGCCACAATAAACTCCTAACAGAAGTGAATGTGACCAATCTTGATGGGAATTTCTCTCTGTATTAAAAGGAAAGTCATCTCATCTACATCCAAGGACATCGCCTTCTTGTAGGATGTTATGTATTCAACCACCTTTAGAAAAATTTAATCGTGTTAGGCAGAAAAAAGGAAGATTTGGCTTCGCGAAATGAGGATTCACGAAGTATGTGAATATAAATGTGCAAGGAAGAGGATGATTTAACTTCGTAAAATGATGATTTCGCGAAGTCTGTGAGGAGAAATTTGACGATTTAACTTCGCGAAACGATGATTACGCGAAGTCTGTGAGGGAAAAGTCATGAACTTTACCCTCACAGACTTCGCGTAATCATCATTTTGCGAAGTTAAATCGACACCTTTCAGGCTCTTTCTCCTCGCAGACATTCGCGAAAACATCATGCGCTAAGTGAATTTCTGGAGAGAAAAAACGCAGAGAAAACAGTATATACTTACATTTTTTGACAAAAACAATATGATAAATTGGGAAAAACGATGAAAATAACGTAGAATAACGATTTCTTCGATGGTCACAAGAAGAAAGAAACCAAGAAACGAGCAGGAACAGAAAGATGAAGAAGCATGGCTTCGTTTTCTAGGATTAGGAAGATGAAGAATCAAGAGATGAAGAGAGGAAGAAGAGAAATACATGGTGATGTGGAGAAATGGTGCAGATTTCGTGAAATTCAAAGGAAGAGAGGAAGATCAAAGGTCTAGGAGAGTAGTCGTTTTCGCGTAAGGAAGAGATAGGGGAAGGGGGAAGATGAAAGGGTGAGGGTATTTTGGAAAAGTCACACAAACATAGTCTAAATATGTTGTAGGTTGAGTAAATGTGTTAAAAATGTAAATGGGTCTCCCATTTGACCCAATTTTGTAATTTTTCCTATTATTATTATTATTTCTAACTAAGTATATGTTTAATTAAATTGGGTTTGATTAAAGATATTTAAATTAAAGACCCACATAATCGAAAGTAAATTAAATAGATATTAATTTCCATGAATTAAATTAATACATAGTTTTTTTTAATGAAATAATGAATTGAATAAATGAATCAAATCAATGCCAATAGGCTTACAAGTGAAGGGGGAGCGGAAGTTGTTACAGTAAAATGCGAAGAAAAAAGTCTTAATCTAGCTGTTTCATCTGCTAGCTGGTTACCTTCCCTGCGAACAAAACGAAATATACAGTTTGGGATAGCCTGAGCAATTGATCTGCAATCTGCTAAAATCATCCCCAGACTAGAAAAATCTTCTACCGGATCACTTCGTAACGCATTAATAACAATCTGAGAGTCTCCCTCGACACAAACTGACACTTCTCCTCTATCTTTTATCCATGTAAGCGCCTCTTTGCACGAAATTGCCTCAGCCACAACAGGAGGAAAACGGCCTAATACTGATCCAAACCTTGCTGCGACAAAAGCACCTTCACTATTGCAAATTACAGCTCCAATACCCGTCCGAGGGCTGTTTAGCGGGATAGATTCATCAAAATTTATTCTTACCCTTCCTTCTTGATCCCTCCCAACCGCACTGCTAACTCGATCGTCCGCTCTAACCGTCGTCGCTTCCGCTTCTGTATTTGCTGCAAGCCATGATTTGTAGATAATTTTCGCATTTGCAGCAGCAGCCTCGGGACTTATTACCTTCTGCTGCCACACCTTTTGATTTCGACAGAACCAAAGGTACCATAGCAGGGTAGCTACTTGACCTGCTTGATCCGGATTGGTGTTGTTTAAAGTCTCCTCCCACCAGGTTTCAAACTCGACCAGACCCGATCCACGCATCTGTGAAAATGACGACGAATTCCAGACCGCAATAGAAAAGGGGCAGTGTAGCATGATGTGAGAGATAGACTCATTCGATGCCGAACAGAACGGGCACTGTGGACTTATATCGACTCGTCGTGAAAGGAGAGATACTCTTGTTGGGATTATGTTCCATGCGGCTCGCCACAAGAAATTTTTTACCTTCGGATGGCAAAGCATATTCCACAGCTTATTCCAAGGTGCATTTCGCACCGTCTCAAGGGGATTGGGGTCGTCTTCCATGAGTGCGTAATAAGCCGATTTAACGCTGTATATCCCTTTTTTCTCCCTCCGCCAACTAACATGGTCTTCATGATTGAAAGAAGATAGAGGGATTTGCAGAATGAAATTTCTATCTTCCTCAGAGAAAACCGACTCAAGCATCTCTACGTTCCATTCACCGTTTCCAATAAACCTGTCCACCGTCCAATTACTATCCACTATGATATCCTGCGTTTGCGGATGTCCCGGGATACCCGAGTTTGAAGGAAGCCACTTATCCTGCCAAACACGAGTCCGCCTACCATTACCAATCCTCATGAAAACCTCTCTGCAGATCAATTGTTGTGCTTGTAGTACACTAACCCAAACAGCACTTGGGCATGAACCCCTTATCGCATCACGGAAATCAGTTTGCGGGAAATACCTCGCTTTAAATAATCTGCTGAGAAGGGAGGTAGGATTTGACAGAAACCTCCAACCTTGCTTACATAGTAGTGCTATGTTAAACTCGTGGAAGTGCCGGAAATTCAACCCGTCCCACTCTTTTCGCACACATAAGGATTTCCACCTTTTCCATTTTATCCCACGACCCCACCAGTATGCATTTAGCATAGTCTGAATCTTTTCACAGATAATTTTAGGTAGTAAGAAAACCTGAAAAACATAGGACGGGATTGCTTGAGCTCATTCATACATAAATTTTAAATTTTTTTTGCTTACAAGTTGAAGGTTAGAACTTAGATGAAATAGAGGTTGTCGGACATCACAACTAGGTTGGCACCCCCTAACAAACTCTCCTACACCTAGACCTCGCCATGGGCCGATGAGCCCGGCCGGCCGGCCCGAGCCCAGGCCCATTTAGCCGGGCCTGAACACATAAAATTAGTGTCAGGCCTGGCCCGGCCCAAGCCCGATTAAGCCCGTCTATTAAATGGGCGGGCCTGGGCTATGTAAATACCCGGCGGGCTCGGCCCGGCCCGACCCGTTATATATATATGTATTTATAAATTTAATTATATAAATTAAATGAGTCCATAAAAACCCTACATATATAAATTTTAAAATTTATAGATAATTATATAAGTAATCAGTATTTACAATTTACAATTAGTTTGCATAAAAACCCTACAATTAGTTTGTTATATTTTTCTAAGACTTATTAACTATTATGTTTATTATTTTTTATTAAAAAAAGTTAGTATTTTATTTTAATTGATTTTTTTTAATTTACATATGGGCTTGGGTGGGCGGGCTTGGGATTCCTTTTTTAGGCCCGAGCCCGCCCGAGCCCGAGCCCGAGCCCGACTATATTAGTGTGGGCGTGGGCTGGGCTTGGGCTTATCATATTTGATCACAAGCCCGACAGGCCCGGCCCGAGCCCGGCCCAGCCCGGTCCATACCGAGGTCTACCTACACCTAAGTCTGATTTTATTAATAGGCAATGAAAAAGAACAAAACAATTAAGAATACAACTTCAAAATGTGCTAAACAAAATCAAAATTGTTGTAAATCACTAAAGATCTCTCTATAATGAGATTCTTCATTTTCTAAATTTTTTCCAACCCTTCAAAATCATCTCTAATTGCCCACAAAACAAAACATGCAAATAATCAAATGATCAACATTAGTTGCACCTTCCCCACTTTGACTTTCATGATAATCTTTCTTTTTAATTATGAATTTATCAATAGCTCATTGCTGTGATTTTACTAAAGCATCTAATCATTTTCTCTTATTTCTTTTTTCACTTCCAGACAAATATATTTTCGGAGGCATATTATAATTTATAAACAACAACAAATACGAATAAAAGTTAATAATCACTTAATCAATCAAAATATAAAAGGAGTTATAACACATGGATTATGTCCACTTTAATCAATTTTCATTTAGATTATGCACACTTTAATCAATCTCCAATTAGAGTATAACATGTAATTGTAAATGAAGAGTGAGTAACTAAATGAAGAGTAAAGCTTATAATATATAAGGATTTTAATTGAATTGAAATATTTGAGGAAAAATGAAAAACTTAGGATGCTGTGATAATGGTAACCTGCTAGGCACTAAATATAAATTATGATTTCTAATAAAAATATAAAATTTCTACAAAACTTGTTAATACCGTATGATCTTCATATTTAATGAATAGATATTGTAGTAAATATGAAGATCATTCATACCATAATCCTATTAAAAATATAAAATTGCTATGAACCTAATTAACATAATATAGGACCCAAATAAATAATTGCTCATCTGATTTCTATCAAATTAGTAATTGCTAAAAAAACCCCAAATTAATAATTGATGTATGTTAAGAGATTTCTTACTAAGTAGCAATAAAAATAGACCCAAATCACAGCAGCATAAGAACATAAAAATTCAAACAGAGTAATTCTATTATTTAACATTCAAAATAAAAAAAAAGTTATGTTAAGAGATTTCTTACCAATTGAAAAAAAAACCAAAATCATAGCACTAAGATAAAAGAACTCAAACAAGCAGAGAAGGAGGAAGAAAAACGGAGAGTAGAGCCTAAGAAAAACAAGTCGAAGTCGGAAAAGAAAGATGAAGAAAATAGAGAGAAAGCGTAGACGATACTCGCACAGACGGTAGAAGAAAGAAACCTAAAAAAAGAATGACAAATTTCTAATAAATCCATGCTGCTCTCATTTTAGGGTCAATTACATGAATATCATAATTAACTATAAAATTACAACTAAGTCATATCACCAAACTTAATTCTTAATATGTCATTATTCTCTATATATTATGATTTTACACCATAATTTAAAAATTCTAGACTCCAATTCATAAATCATAAACCCTAAAAAATATATTCTAGACTTTTAATTTATAAATTCTAATCTTTAAAATATATTAAAAGTACCGATTTTACTAGTTTGACATAATCCAAAATTATAACTTGACATAGTTGTAAATAGTTTCTAAAAGATGAATTTCTATGTAATTTTTCCCTCATTTTATTTAGGCCTAATACACAAATAACCTCTTGAACTTGTCCAAATATTACAACTGCCCCCTCCAACTTTCAATTGTAACAACTTACCCCTTGAACTTGTCTAATTGTAAAACATAACCCCAAATTGGGAATTTTTTTAACCCGTACTTGAAGCAACCGTAAAAATATTTTTCCGGATTCGTATCACGCCAAAGATCTGATTATCACACTCTACGAGCGTTGCAGCTTTTCTATTTCACGTGTTTCTTCAATTATAGTCCATGTCAGCAATTTGGGGTTATGTTTTACAATTGGACAAGTTTGAGAGGTTATGTTTTACAATTGGACAAGTTTTAGGGGTAAGTTGTTACAATTGAAAGTTCGGGGGAGGGGGGGGGGGAGGGCAGTTGCAACATTTGGACAAGTTCAGGGGGTTATTTGTGTATTAGACTTTTTATTTATATATACTATGTGAAAAATATTTTTTTTTGGGCCCCTTAAATTCTTGGGTCCTGGGCAGGTGCCCCAGAAAACAAGCCTGAGGACCGGCCCTGATATATATATATATATATATATATATATATATATATATAGTCTGTCTCATTTCTTATGTTCTGCCTTGATGAATGGGGGAGGTAACCTAATTAGGATGATGCTGTCAGAATCTATCCGGTTGGGAAGGAAGGGCAATAGTGAACCAAGAAATTGCATAAATATGGCATTACCTTCCCGGGATACAAATTAATTCTCTGCACATCTATGGGGGAAGAAGACCGGTTCATTTCACACTTACCTACTCTCTCTGTTTTAAATAATATATATATATATATATATATATATAGGAGAGGACTTTTGTGAGAATCTTTTTTTAGGTGATGACACTTCCTCACTTACACTCCACACTGCTTACCACTGAGACAATTACTTTTCTTGTGTATTATGTCGCGCGCTGCTTAATATACCACTGCCCTTGTAGCTTCTATTATTTAATATTTGACGCATGCACTTATTAATATCGATTAAATTCGCATAATAATAAATTATTAATAGAAAAAAAGAAATGTGCATAATAATTAATTATTAATAGAAAAAAATCCAAGAACATGCTCTAATTTCTTATTTATTTAATTCCTCTATATTTTTATAATTTATGTTTTAAAATGTTAAGGACGATGTTCTAAATATTGTTACATATGTTCTAAACTTTATAATTTGTGTTCTAAAAATTAAGATAATGTTTTAAAAAAATAGTAAATATATGGACCATTTTTTTTTTGTTAAAAAAAAATGACATTCTAAATAACATAACGTATGTTCTAAAGTTTATAGTTTGTGTTCCAAAAATTAAGTATAATTTTCTAAAAAAATCAGTAGATATCTGAATCGTTTTTTCATTTGTTCTATAATAGAATTTATAACTCATGTTCGAAAAAACATAACACATGCTCTAAAAAACATAACGTATGTTCTAAAAAATATATCGTACGTTCTAAACTTCATAGTTCGTATTTTAAAAGTTAAAATGTATGTTCTAACGTATGTTTTAAAAAATATATAGTTTGTGTTCCAAAAATTAAGTATAATTTTCTAAACAAATTAGTAGATATCTGGATCGTTTTTTCATTTGTTCTATAATATAATTTATAACTCATGTTCGAAAAAACATAACACATGTTCTAAAAAACATAACGTATGTTCTAAAAAATATGTCGTATGTTCTAAACTTTATAGTTCGTGTTTTAAAAGTTAAAATATATGTTCTAACGTATGTTTTAAAAAATATATAGTTTGTGTTCCAAAAATTAAATATAATGTTCTAAAAAATTAGTAGATATCTGGATCGTTTTTTCATTTGTTCTATAATATAATTTATAACTCATGTTCGAAAAAACATAACACATGTTCTAAAAAACATAACGCATGTTCTAAAAAATATGTCGTACGTTCTAAACTTCATAGTTCGTGTTTTAAAAGTTAAAATATATGTTCTCACGCATGTTTTAAAAAATATATTTTCTTATATAACATAAATTACAAAAATATAAAGGAATTAGATAAATAAGAAATTGGAGCATGTTCTTGGATTTTTTTCTATTAATAATTCATTATTATGCACATTTTTTTCTATTAATAATTCGTTATTATGCATATTTTTTTCTATTAATAATTCATTATTATGCATATTTAATCGATATTAATAAGTGCATGCGTCAAATATTAAAAAATAGAAGCTACAAGGGCAATGGTATATTAAGCAGCGCGCAACATAATACATAAGAAAAACAATTGTCTCAGTGGTAAGTAGTGTGAAGTGTAAATGAGGAGGCCAAGGTTTGAACCACTCCACCAGCAGCAACGTTTTTTTTGTTAAATTTTATACAACAACGTTTTTTGTTAAATTTTATACTCAAAACGACGTAGTTTTGAGTGTTCTCACCATAAGGAAGTGTCCTCAGCTAAGAGGAGGTTCTCACTTGATCCATCCCCTATATATATATATATATATATATATAATGAGTTTACATTTTCAATTTAATCCAATATAAATTGAAATAAATTTCAGATAGAATTTGCCCTTATTCATTTCCCCATTTGGGCCAGACTGAAAATGAATTGAATCCAATTGAATTCCCTTCTTCATCCAGACCTAATAAACTCTGTTTTATTCATTCTCAAGAAAAACATTGATTCTGTAGTAGTTCAATTCCGCGAGCGACCTAGATAGGTATATCTAGAGGTGGTAATTAGATCGAACTTCCAGTTCGTCTAATCCTGTCATAAGTAGGTTTTAGCTTACCTCTATGACTCCACTCAGATATTTAATCTAGTGTTCAAAGACTGAGAATCTAACAGTAACTTCATAGTAATACATTGCTAGTTGATATCAAGTTAAACATGAGGCACAATACTGTCATCCTCATATAGTTTTCAAACGTTCCTTGATTTCTTAGTGAACTGATTAGTTCGAATAAGCAATACCAATTTCTTTATTCAGGTATGGCCACACTCTTTGTTGAAACACCTTTCCACATGATTTTGATTTGACAAAATTATTTATGTGAATGATAAAAATATTCTAACACATTAAATTTAAATGCTTTGATTTATTCACACTAATGTTTTTGTTCAATGTTGAGTTAATTGATTTATAAGACATTAAGATAAAAATCCTAAAGGCCCATAAGAGGAAGTCAAGCCCAAGTCAACAGATCAAGACCTCACGTCCCAGGAAGACAAAATGCAGTCGTATCAAGTAAAATGCCAGCTCAGCATGAAGAAGGATCGAGAAGCCTTCGATCAAATAGCTTCAAGACGAAGCTGCTGAGTTAAGCGACAAGGTAGTCAGGTCAGCGGCAGAACAGAACCAACTTAGAGACAAAGTATTTCTACTTTGGGTAAAGCTCAGAAGACGCAGTAAGCTGTCTGGAAGACTTTACTATAAATGTCGAAACATTCGGTTCATCTAACGAAAAGCTGCTGAGCCCTGCCGTAGACAGAAGATGCAAGAATCTCATTGGCCAACGACACTGAGCACGACCTGAGTGAAAGCGACAGGAAGCCGTTTGGCTCCAACGGTTATTTCGAAATTCGAAATCACCGGTGCTTGAAGTGTCACTATAAATAGGCCTTTCAAATGCTTCATTCCATGCAGATCTTTAATTAAGTCGAAACGCTGACCAAATTCATACTTGAAGTTCTGTGAGAAAAGCAAAGCAAATCTTACACCAATTCCAATCATTGTGTAAAAAGTCTAGAGTGATTTTATTCATCTAAAGTGTCTTATCAATTGTTGTTTAGGACAAACACTTATCATTTCTAGAAGAATAGAAAGGAGAAGCTGAGTACTCGGTTATAGTACTCAGCGGTAGTTATAGGAGTGAGTAGAGGAATAGAGGAAGCTACTCTTGTATACTCAGCTTCTATTGTAAAAGGTTTCGTGCTCTACCTTTAAAGAGCTCAGTAGAGGATTCAAAAAGCTCGGAACGAGTTCCGGGGACTAGACGTAGGCGGAGAGGCCGAACCAGGATATGTCTGCTGAGTAACATATTTCTAACCTTTAAACTCCTTTATATATTGCTTGTTATAAAACTGACTAAGTAACAAACTCATGCTGAGTTGAGTGCACTAAGAAGCTGAGTTTAGGAATAGACTTGAGTGCTATCTCCTGACTCAGGGAAAGAAACAGACTTAGTCACTAGTTGACTAAGCTTGTGTCTTAAAACTACTTAGCGCCGCTGTGTAAACCTTTTCTCAAAGAAAAGTAGTCAGCCTTAACGGACAAAATTTTAAATAGTTCCTATCCCCCCCTTGGAACTAGCCTTGTCACGTTATACGGGACCAACAAGTGGTATCAGAGCTTAAAAGCTCACTGAGCAAGATATAACTATCTTGAGCTGATCCCCATAATGTCTGAGAACAGCACTCATTTCCTCCCAGGAAATCAGACAACTCAGATTCTTCCTGAGGGACTGTCCATTACTCGGCCTCCTCTGTTCTTTGGGTCTAACTACACCTTTTGGAAGAACAGAATGAAAAACTTCATTCAGGCAACAAATATGAGTGCATGGCTTTCTATAGTCCAAGGCCCATTTGTTCTTTTTGAAACTGTTGATGGCCAAACGGTTGTTAAAGCTGAGACTAAATGGACAGAAGATGACCTCAAGAAGCTACAAAACCATGCTTCGTCTATAAACATGCTTCACTGTGCGTTAGATGCTGCAGAGTACAACAAAATTTCAGGTTGTGAGTCAGCACAGGAAATCTGGAAGAAACTGGAGGTCACCTACGAAGGAAACAAAGTTAAGGAGTCCAAGGTGAACCAGCACATGAGGTTGTGCGAGCTGTTTGAAATGAATGATGATGAAGGAATCTCTGAAATGAACTCAAGATTCACAAACATTATCAACGAGCTCAAAAGACTTGGCAAGATCTTTACTGAGGAAGAGCAAGTCAAGAAGATACTGAGGAGTCGTCCCAAAAGCTGGCAAGCCAAGAAAACTGCTGTTGAGGAAGCTCAAGACTTGACCACCTACAAATATGATGAACTCATTGGATCTCTACTGACCCATGAGATCTCAATGAAGAACTTCAAGGTGAAGGAGAAGTCTGAGGACAAGAAGCAAAAGTCTCTTGTCATGAAAGCTGACTCCACTAATGGGAGCTCAATAGACGATGAAGAAATGGCCATGTTCACTAGAAAAATGAAAAGGCTATTCAGAAAGAATGACAAATATTCCAAGAAGCCTTACAAAAAGTTTGACAAGTACAAAGCTGAGTCCAGCGACAACAAGTACAAGAAGGACGGCTCAAAGCCCATCACATGCTTTGAATGTCATCAAACTGGCCATATCAAATCAAGCTGTCCTACTTTGAGGAAGGAAAAGAGGAACAACAAGAAGGCAATGGTTGCAACCTGGAGTGACAGTGATGAGTCATCATCATCAGAAGCTGATGCCACTGAGTCAGCAAAGATTTGTTTCATGGCTGATGAGCTTGCTGAGCCTTGTGTTTATGAGCATGCTGACCCCTCCATTGCATCTGACGGTGAGGCACACTCAACTGAGGTAATATCACTACCCCTGCTCAGAAATGAAATGATAAATGCCCTGAGTGACCTCTACACACTTATCAAAAAGTGTAACAAGAAGATTAGAGCACTCAGCAGGCGATGTGACGAGATTGAAGAGGTCAAACTCAGTGACCTTCGATATCTTCTCCAAGACAACTCAACTTTGCATAGTAACATAGAAACTATGCACAAGTTTGTCTCTGAGGTCCAATCAGATTCTAAGAAACTGAGAAAGGACGTCACATCTATTCAGAATCAACTTAAGGTTCCGAATAAAAGAAATATTTCTCTGAATACTCAGTACCGAAGTGCTAGTCAGCAGAGATGGAATCCTCAGCGGAATGTCCAATGTGACTTCTGTGGGAAGAAAGGACACACCATAAAGGTGTGCTGGCATGCTCAGCACTAGGGTGCTGACCAGTCAGTGAGATATCCCAAACGAAAGGTCAGCTGTGACTTCTGTGGGAAAAATGGACACACTGTCCAAGTGTGTCGTCATAAGATTAAATATGATGCTTTACCTGCTGAGCCTAACAAACAAGGACCCAAAAAGACTTGGGTACCTAAAGGTAACTAGCTATATTGCAGGTAAGCCTGAGGTGTGCTGAGAAGTCAAAGATGTGGTACATTGACAGCGCATGCTCGAGGCATATGACTGGTGATGAAACTCAGTTCATCACACTTGTGCGTAAACGAGGTGGAAGTGTAAGTTTCAGAGACAACAAAAAGGGTAAGATAGTAGGGTCAGGAACCGTTGGTGGTAATCCTACTATTGAGTCAGTCTCCCTAGTCAGTGGACTTAAATATAACTTACTCAGCGTAGCTCAGCTATGTGATAACGAGAGAAAAGTTATATTTGATGACACTAGATGTAAAATACTCGAGGGAAAAACAAATGAATTGATTTTAACTGCCCCTCGTATTGATAATGTCTTTATGCTGAATTTGGAAAAGAAATTTTCAAAAAATGTATGCTTAGTGTCAAAGGAAGAAAATTCCTGGCTATGGCACAGGAGACTTGGTCATGTAAGCATGGACCTCCTGGCCAAACTAGCAAGAAAGCAATTAGTTGAGGGACTGCCAGAACTTAAGTTTGAAAAGGATCAATTATGCAATGCTTGTCAGGCTGGAAAACAAACTAAAACAGCTTTTTATAGTAAAAACATTGTCTCAACCAATCGTCCACTAGAGTTGCTACACTTGGATCTCTTCGGACCAGTCCAGCCGCTGAGCTTGGGTGGTAGGAGATTTTCCTTGGTCATTGTAGATGACTTTTCTCGGTACACTTGGATCATCTTGCTGAGTAGCAATGATGAAATCTTTGAGACGTTTTCAACATTAGTAAGAAAACTTGAAAATGATAAAGACCTAAAGTTGGCTCACATCCGAAGTGATAATGGTGGAGAATTCAAAAACCAACAGTTTGTTGAATTCTGTGAAGCCAGCGGCATTGACCATAATTTTTATGCTCCTAGAACGCCTCAACATAATGGGGTGGTTGAGAGGAAAAACAGAACCTTGGTTGATATAGCCAGAACAATGCTGAGTGAGCATAGGCTTCCAAAGTACTTTTGGGGAGAAGCTGTCAACACAGCTTGCTACATACTTAATAGGGCTCTAGTCAGACCCATATTAAAGAAGACTCCCTAAGAACTTTGGAAAGGACGAAAACCCAACATTGGATACTTTCGTGCCTTCGGCTGTAAATGTTTCATTCTAAATACTAAAGACAGCCTTGCTAAGTTTGATTCAAAAGCTGATGAAGCTATCTTTTTAGGCTACTCAACAAACAGCAAAGCATATAGAGTTTTCAATAAACGAACTCAGGTCTTAGAAGAGTCAGTACATGTTGAGTTCGATGAAACTAACCCTGTAGGAAAAGACATGCAGCTGTCCGAGGATGATCCATATTCAGCACCTGCTGACCAAGAAACAGCCGCTGAGTCACTACCTCAAGGGCTGACCAAAGGTAAAAGCGAAACTCAAATTGTTTTCACTGGCCAATCTATACCTACAGAGATTGTTGAAACACAACCAGCTCAAGACATCACTCTACCTAAAGAGATCAGAATACCAAGAGGACACTCAGAGAGTGCCATTCTTGATGCTGCTGAAAACACCCTGATGATAAGAAATCAACTCAAGAGATACCTCAGCAACGTAGCATTCGTCTCAGTTCAGGAACCAAAGAACTTCTCTGAAGCTGAGCACGATGAGTTCTGGATGAGTGCAATGCAAGAAGAACTTGATCAGTTCAGAAGAAATGAAGTGTGGGACTTAGTGCCAAATCCAAGAAGCCAGAAGACCATAGGAACAAGATGGGTCTTCCGCAACAAGCTAGATGAACAAGGGAACGTGGTTAGGAACAAAGCAAGATTTGTAGCTCAGGGCTATAGTCAGCAAGAAGGTATTGACTACGGTGAGACCTTCGCCCCAGTGGCAAGGCTAGAGGCTATAAGAATTTTATATGCATATGCAAGTTATATGAACTTTAAATTATTTCAAATGGATGTTAAGAGTGCATTCCTTAATGGAGTTATAAACGAGGAAGTCTATGTTAATCAGCCTCCAGGGTTTGAGGATCCCAAGTTCCCAAACCACGTTTATAAACTCAAAAAGGCTCTGTATGGTCTCAAGCAAGCACCACGTGCTTGGTATGAGAGGCTGACCAGTTTCCTGCTGACTAGAAATTATGTCAGAGGTAAAGCTGATACAACCTTATTCATTAAGAGGAAGGGTAAAGATACCCTACTGGCTCAGATATATGTTGATGACATTATTTTTGGTGCCACTAATGAGTCCATGTGCAAGGAATTTAGTAAGCAGATGCAGACTGAGTTTGAAATGTCAATTATGGGAGAACTCAACTTCTTCCTTGGACTTCAAATCAAACAAGGGAAAAATGGCATCTTCATCAGTCAAACTAAGTATGCTAAGGAGATATTGAAGAAGTATGAACTTGAGAACTGCAAGTCAATATCTACCCCTATGGGCACTGACACTGTCCTCTGCGCTGACGAAAATGGTAAGTTAGTAGACAGCAAATTGTACCGAGGTATGATTGGCTCTCTACTCTACTTAACTGCTAGTAGCCCGGACATTCAGTTCTCAGTATGTTATTGTGCTAGATATCAATCTAACCCTAAGGAATCTCATTACATAGTTGTGAAAAGAATCCTTAGATATTTGCAAGGCTCAGTGAATGCAGGTTTATGGTATCCCAATACTTATGATTTCCCACTCATTGGATACACTTACGTTGACTACGGATGAGACAAGCTTGAACGAAAGAGCACCTCAGGAGGATGTCACTTCCTTGGAAGCTGTCTTGTGTCTTGGTTCAGTAAGAAGCAGTCGTCAGTAGCCCTATCAACCACTGAAGCTGAGTACATTGCTGCTGGAAGCTGTGTTGCTCAAGTCCTCTGGATAAAGCAACAACTGGAAGATTATGGTGTTCAGACTAAAACAATTGAAGTCAAATGTGACAACAAAAGTGCCATTGACCTATCAAAGAACCCAATCCAGCACAGCAGGATGAAGCACATCAGCATAAGACATCACTTCATCAGAGATCATGTACTCAAGGGAGAGATCAAGCTGACCTATGTCCCAACGGATGAGCAGCTTGCTGATATCTTCACAAAGCCACTTGCTCGTGAGTAATTCAACATACTTAGAGAAGCCATTGGTATGTTTAATCATCTTCAATAAATTCCAAGTATAATATATGATATATGCATACTGAGTTGATTACCATGCTGAGTGATCCGTGCTAAATCAATAACTATTACATGCTGAGTAGATATACACGCTGAGTGGTTATCTTAAGCTGAGTTACTAAGCACACGAATAATTCCTTTGCGTAAAACTGACTACTCAGAACATTAAAAGTTTGGAATTCTTAACACTCAGTAAAGATCCATCGCACAATTAATGCTAAACACGCAAATTAAATAGCCACCTAGGATGACGTAAGCGCAATAATTAGAAAATACATGCGCCGATTGTGTCATAAATGCCAGAATCATTGTCGGTTGAGTATCTCGAGGTCAAACTGCCACCTCAACGCTTCAGATTAACTCGACACCTCTATAAATAGTGGACGAATTCCCACTTGTACCTCTTTACGCTTATAAATTTCTGGTATTCAAATCCTCTCTCTTCTAAAATTCCCAAACCTCTCAAATTTCTCTGAAAATCATGTCGGATTCTCAGAATCTCTCAAGAGGCGGTTACAACGACAACCACTCCGATGAAAATCCATCGTACCAAACTGAGCAAGAACACGAGGAGACCTTAACTGAATCTCAAGAAGAAGGTCATCATGACCATTCTAAGGTCACAACACCAAGCAAGAAATCCCACGTTGACCAAGCTACCTCCTCGAAAGGGAACAGAAGCAGGATAAGGGAAAGAAACTGATGGAATGTACCTACTCCCTAATTTACAACAGCGTAAGGGGATATGAGGTTGATCACTCCCGCTGGTTCTCGAAGGGATTTGTGGAAGCTGAGCAACCCTTCTGTGAGTGGATCTCAAAGAACGGCTGGACCGAGCTGTTCTCGACTCGAGAAGCCACCTACCCTAAGTTAGTGAAGGAGTTCTACGCTAACCTAAGAGCCGCTGATGATAACCGGGACTACATGGTCACCAAGGTTCAAGGGAAAGATATCTTCATCAACCCTCCTTACCTTGCCAAACTGCTAAAACTGAAAACCGAAGGTGCTAAACTTTGAAAAACCGGTGACCATGAAAAAATTGACTATCCCACTGAGTTTTGCAAACCTGCCGGTCATGTCGGGGAAATCTCGAGTACCTCCATGGGTCAGAATCAAAAGATGGCCCATTACATACTGACCAACTTCCTCTTTCCAAAGGTCAACTCCACTTCCTCAGCGTCGAACTTCGAGCAGTGCTTCATCTGGCACATGCTAACCTACCAACCGATCAACATGTCAGTCTTTCAAATCGGTGGTTTTCAAAGAAGTACTGGAACCCTTAGGTTAGGCTCCCTTATTACCAGAATCCTCAAAGACTATCAAGTGAATTTGGTTGAGGAAATTAATGTCTGGGGGACTGAAATTACCGCAACTGCATTGTTCGGCTTGGTCTACGACCAACCGATTATGCCCAAGAAAGGAAAAGGGGCCGCTGTTAAGGAAACAGAGGGAATGCTGACCAAAGAAGGAAAGAAAGTAAGGAAAGCTCAAGCTGACAAGCAGGACAGAAAGAGGAAAGCTGTTCAAACCTCTTCCAAAGACGCTGATGCTCCACCGAAAAAGCTTCAGTTTGTGTCCAAAGGAACAAAGCCTTAAGTTGCACAAGGTCAGGTTGGGCCTAAGTCAGCAGAAAACCTCAAAAGGCAAGCTGAGCCTGAGGAAGAAGAAAAAGAGGACACTCCTGAGCAACCACTGAGAAAGAAGAAGAAGATCTCTTCTGGGTTAAGTCCTATCGATGCACCCCCGCTTGGCGTCGTTATCTCTGAAGACTCACATTTCATGAGAAGTCAAGACATTGATCTTGAGAAAACACCCACTGACCAAGATGAAGAAGAATTGGGTAATCCCGGAGGTCAGGTTGATGCTGAGGAGACAGCAGATGTTGAGCAACATGAAACAACCAACACTGAGCAGGTTGAAGAACAAGCTGAGCCAACAGCAAAGGATCATGTTGATTTAGGGGTACCTTCACCTACTGACTCAATTGACTCTATTCAAGCTGACCCCTCTCCTCCAAAGACAAAGAAATTGAGGAGACTTAAGAAGAAGGCTCATAAATCCCCAGTCATTGACCTTCTGGATGACTCACCTCTACGGGATCCGATCACTGATCTCTCTGACATGCAGTTCAAATTCTTCTCTAATCCAACTGAGTTTTCTCCACCAGAGCAACAACAAAAGCAAGCCTCTGTTTCTCAGCCTAAGGAACATGCCGACTCAATTGCTACTCAAGGTCAAGATAATACCGAGCACATCCTCGAAGTCCCTGCTGCTCAAAACATTGAGATAACAAAGGAAACACCTGCTCAGGTTAGTGCTGAAACTCCTCAACCTCCTCAAACCAGTCAGCTTCATCCTGACTCTGAGCAAGTAGATAATTCTGCCGATCACCCTCTTCCACATCCTCAAGTGCAGAATATCAACCAGTCAGCTTCTGCTAGCAATCTGAACTCAAGTCCAGCCGCTGATCATGCTGGCACTTCCAATAATGAAAGGAACCAAACACCTCCACCTTCCGGTTCTACTCGTATTCCGGCAACTGGGCCAAACCATGATGGATCCTATACTTATCTGAATGCCACTGAGTCTGGTCGAAGAATCATTGACTCAGCTCAAGCCCTACTCCAGGACCTTCATCATACCAATGCCGATGTCGCTGGGTCTATTCCTGTTGAGCCAACTCAACTTTCCTCTGTCACTCAGCTTCTCACAGAAATCAAAGGTCTTAAGGATCTTCTGAGTGTTATGACATCTCTCTAGTCTCAACAGCCCAAGCAGGAATCACTAGTAAAGTTGGCCGAACTCCAGCTGACTATGGTAAACCACATGAACTCTCTCCAGGGTCAATTTCAAAACCTGTCAGCTGCGAACTCTATGTATGCAACTTCTGCTGAAGTTCATCAACTCTTTACCCAGCTTCACTCTGAGCAAGCCAGAACCAATGCTCAACTCGCTTCCTCCTCCCAATGCTCCATTGAGCAAATTAGTGAGGCTGTCCGTCTACTCAACTTGAGTAAGGAAGAGATGGAAACTGACCAACTCAAGACAAATGAGCTTCTGCAATACTCCCAATCCATTTTCAAACATGTGCGTCACACGAATGCTCAACGTCAGTATTATGACTCGGCTCTGCTTAAAATGTTTCATCAAGCTTATGCCATACTGACTGACACTATCATCTGGGTTGGGAAGTCTCAAGAATACATTCTGAGTATGCTCAGTGCCTCGGTTAGGGTTCCCCGTTCTGTCTTGGATGATGGTGTTCCTGTTTTTGATGGTCTAAATGAAAGCACGCGTAAGCTTAAGGCATTCTCTGTACGGTTAACTCGTGCTGCCCTCAACGACACCTTCATTCCTCCTCCACTTGATGCTGGAAAAACGGGGGAGAAAGAACAAGCTGTTAGAACTCAGCATACAGGAGAAGCATCTGGCAGTCAGCAAAAACAAAAGGGAAAAGCCAAAGAGCATTCTGCCCAAGTCAACTACAAGAAAAAATAGCTTGACTAGAATTGCTAGATCTAGCTTTTAAAACTTGTATTCTTTTCCTGATGTATTTTGTTGTGCTGACCATTAATCCAAAACTATGCATGCATCTATTTTTCAAATTGACTAATCTTATGTTCTGTGCTAAACATTAACGTATCTTCATTAATTCAACTGTGTTATTTGTTTACATTGCTTCATGATTGTCTACTGTGTTGATCTATACGTTGACCTCTTTTATATGTCCTCTTAACTAAAACTCATTGAACAAAGATATACTCAGCGTACTCTGATATCTAAATCTTCCGCATAACTTAACTGAGTTAAAAAGAAAATGTTCAATGAGTTGACCTAATTCTGAAAACCGACCTTAGACTTACTTGATTAAACCTTGAAATATTTAAAGTAAAACTAAGTCAGTAGCTCAACCCTTACGGGGGAGTATCTTGAGAAAAACAAGGTCAACTTGTTGGGGTTTAGTGTCCTATAGACAATTGTTGCAGGATACAAACTTAATGTAAATGAATTATTCTTTATATCATTTGTTTTAATGAGATATATGTTTTATAACTATATAAAGGCAATCCCTTTTAAGCACTAAATAAAGTCTAATAAAAGGAAATCCGTAAGTTTGTTTAAAGTGATTATAAAGTGTTCATACAAGCATGAAGTGAGACAAAACTTTATAATAAACTAATAAACTTAAAACCACCCCAAGTCAAGTGATATGTTTAGGATTGATATATCACTGTTGAGACTTGTATGTAACAATGTCTTCTGTCCGACAGAAATCTGATCTCACAAGCTTCATATATATAGATATCTGGACAGTTACATAGATCCGATGAAACGTCGTTCATTAGGATTGGGGATCCGATTTGAGATAACAGGATGGGTAGATTCATCCTTGTCACATGTTCATCTCATTGGTATTAATAGGTATAAGTAATCCTCAGACTCAAAGGAATGTTAATTGGTCATCCTGAATTACTGAATGTGAGACTTTGATCCTGTGGTCCCACGATCCTTAACAGAGATGACTCTGGGGCGTGAACTGCAAAGGTTGGGTGTCACAGGAAGTAATGTCAGGGTAGTTATACATTGGATTGAGCATTTGTCACTCCCGATTAATGGGAGATATATCCAAGGATCGCTTGTGGAAGACTCGACTCTAAATCCTTGCAAGGTGATAGCTTAAGACTTGAAATACAGATTTCACTTAACCTATCTATTTGAGTTGACTCGGCCTGAACAAGTAAAATGAACGTCTCGCTATATGTGACTTGACATCACCCATAGTCATAAGATTCAGTTCAAGGATATAGTTGATAAAGGATCGAATTATACTGTAACTAATACGGAAGGGTTAACGACAGAATCAACCTGTCTTCTTAACGGACTCTGGGGGAATGATTACAGACTTGCCAATAAAATACTCAGTACATCATTCCGTTATGCAAGGATTAAATATAATTCTTGAAGAAATTAATTTAATAGTTGCATACGGCCAGAAGTAGTAAGAACCTAATGGATCACACATAAGACTTGGAACCAAAAGAGAGATGGATGTCATTAATAGATGGAAGCCCAAATGAGCCCAGTAAAGCCCATTTAATTAGGGGGGCCGAAATTTGTATATAATAAGTTAGGAATTATTTTAATTCCCTTAATCCTAATTTGATTAGGTTTGTGAATTAAATTAATTAAGAGAGATAATTAAATTAGGAGTTTTAATTAGATTAATATACTCCTATTATTATCCAATTAGGTTATTTATTATTATCCCAAATATATTAGATATATTATAAGATAATAATTAGGAATCCTATTCCGAATTGAATTCCTATTAAGTAACCTATTCCTATCTAACTAGGGTTTAGATACAAGTTATTACATATACCCCCCTAATGTGTGAATTTTGACTAAGCCATACTACTCCCCTCTATGTGATTTTCGAAACCTACATTAAGAGAGAGAAAGTGAATTCGCATCCCCAAGTTCGTGGACAAGAATTCATACGGCTTCCGTCAATTGATTAATTTCATTCATCTCCTTTTCTCTTTGATCTTGTGTTGGTTAATTAGAGGCAATCTATTTTGGTTGCATCTCATAAGGGTTGATTCCATCTTAACCTCACCGTGTTATACTTCGTGGTTGGAATCTCGGAGAAGAATTATGGGCGCTTCTTTAACAACGGTAGATTGTTCATCAAAAGGTATTCCTTCTTATCACTCTTTATATGAAATAACGATTAACGGATCCTATGGTTAAAAGGAAGTAGGCTAAAAATTTTATATTTCCTCTGCTATACCTTAGCCTAATTTCCAACAGTGGTATCAGAGCCATCGTTAAATCCGTTATTTCATATATGAAAATTTAGAAGTTTTTCAATAGGATTGAATAAATATTTATGGTTAGGATTAATTAACAAATTGTTTGATTAATTAATTCTAAAGATAAATAAATTTTAGTTAATTGTTAATTAAAATTGATTATGCGTATGTTCCTAATTATTTCGGTTGATAATCATTGTAAAAAAATCTATTTGTTTTATAGTTAGGTTAATAAAATTAGTTTTATTAATTCTAAAAGATAAAACGGAAATCTATTGTAGTTTTTCCTATTTCTGAAAATCGTTTTTAAAATCGTTTTAAATCTGATATATATATATATATATTTTTAAAAAATAATAAAATACGACAGCGGCTCGGGTCGCGCCTCACGGCGCGACCAGCCGCTGTCGCGCGGCTGCTGCCAAACGGCAACAGCCCAGTTTCGGGCCCCGGCCCGAATCCCACATGATTTTAATTGTTAAAATCGGCTTGTAAATAATTTATATATATATATGTTTCGGAAATCAATAGTTTCTGTTTTGATTATCGAATGAAAAAAAAAAAATTCGTTTAAAAGTTTGTTTTTACCAAGTTGTAAATCAAAATGTTAAATGAATTGAAATCAAAATAATTGGAACATGCATAATCGACGTTTTATATGGTTATATTAATCTAAGGATTAATATAAAGATACGAAACGATAAGATGTAAAATTGGATGAAAGTTAATTTGACGAGTTAATATGATTAACCTAAATATTACATAAAACGGTTATGTAATCAACCAATTAAATTTATTTAATTGAGTCTTTGCATGTTTGGAGTTATGGACATATTTGGACCCTCTTTTAGTCTTTTGGTATTTTTGAAATAGGGCCTGCGCGTCCTGCCTTTCTACTATCTATTGTAATTTCTCCTCTCATCTAATTCCCTTCAATTCAGTTGAAGTTTTCTTATAGTAGTATAGAAATTAATATGTAATTTCAAGGCGCCATGGAGAAGACGGAGGACCTAAAGAGAAATATGTAATAGTTAGTATTTCCTTAGGTTTGGCCTTTTATTCCGTCTTTGGCTCGACGGAATAATTTAGATGATATGTCCATAACGCCAATGTATGTATGTATGTGTGTCTGATGTATGCTAAAGCAAATCAAGACTAAGTTAGATTATGAGACTTAAATAAAAATCCCTCATTAAAAAGTTAAGTAAATAAGCAAGTTATTAAAATCGGTTGCCCCTCCCTAATATTATAATTCAGCCGGCAGTACTGGGGGCCTTTGGGTTGTTGGGTAAACTCAAGCTCGGGGTCTTATGGTAACACCTGGATTATCGAAAATCGTTCTTTCATGAATATGGGGTAATACTTAAATTAGAGTATGATAATTGGATGGGCAAACTCATGTTGTCATAAACTAATGGGCAAGATGGTTGGGATTAATATGAATGATATATTAGTTACTAATGTGGTTAGTAACCCAATAACCTAGGAATCACATTCGAGATGTGATTGATTGCATGAATCTACCTAACAAATGGGACTAGCTTGTTGGCTAAAGTCAAGGCGAAATCTCAGGAGTTAGGATCCTAGCTCACTAAAGGATTTGTGAAATTCTTCGAATTAATATGGAGGGTTATTAATTTGGCAAAATAGTGGGAGCAATCTGAAATAAATTAAAAGGCCTATAATTTTAGATTGTTATACTTTAAAGAAAATGAATGACATACGTTTACTCTTTCTCACTCTCAGGTTTTGTTTAAACACACACTCTTAAAATTATGACTAAAACCAATCTGCAAAACATTCTTACCGATAACAAACTGAATGGTTCAAACTTCACCGACTGGTTTCACAACCTCAAAATTGTTTTGAAGTTCGAGAAAATTGGGTATGTACTTGATACATCGATACCCCATGTCCCTGAAGATGATGCTCCCATCGAGGAAATTGATGCTTATCAGAAGCACAAGGCTGATGATGATCATGCCGGATGCATCATACTTGCATCGATGACATCAGAATTACAAAGGCAACATGAGGAGATGAATGCCTATTCCATCATCATGCACCTAAAGGAATTGTTTGGGAAACAAACCAGGTGCGAACGCTACGAGATATCCAAGCTGTTATATCGTTGCAGGATGCAAGAGGGCACATCAGTCATGACACATTGTGTCAAGATGATTGGCTACATTACCAAACTTTCTAGTATTGGATTTGCGATGGATAACGAATTAAGTGTTGACTTAATTCTTCAATCCCTCCCAGAAAGTTATTCATAGTTCATTATGAACTATCAGATGAATGACTTGCAAACCTCTCTTAAAGAGCTTGCAAACATGCTCAAGTCAGTTGAGCCCAATATGAAGAAAGACAAGACCATACCGGCTCTTGTAATTAAGGGATCGAAGAAAAGGAAAGGGCATTTTCCCAATCCTAAACATCCCAAGAAAGGTAAGAAAGCTGTGTCCAAGGGAAAGGAAGTGAAGAAGCCCAAAGGAGAATGCCACTTCTGTGGTAAAGACGGGCATTGGAAGAGAAACTGCAAGGAGTATCTAGCCACCCTCAAGAAGGGAAAAGGCGGTGCTTCTACATCTGGTATGTTTTATATTGAAATAAATACAGTTTCACTGTCTGAATCTTGGGTACTTGATACCGGATGTGGATCTCATATTTGTACAAATATGCAGGAGCTAAAACAGACTAAGGAACTTAAGAAAGGAAGCATAAACTTGCGAGTTGGAAATGGAGCAAGAGTTGCCGCCCTCGCAATTGGAGATTATGTTTTACCTTTGCCCTCTGGGCTTGTAATAGAATTAAGGAATTGTTTATACGTTCCTGAGATGTCTCGTAACATTATTTCTATTAGCCGTCTTGTTGACGACGGTTTTCATATTTCAATAAAGAACAATAGTTGCAATTTTTATAAAGATTCGATCTTTTATTTTTCAGGAATATCACAAAATGGGATTTATGTGTTAGATGATAAAACTCCTGTTTTTGCAATTGATACCAAAAGACATAAGATAGATAATTCAACTTACTTGTGGCATTATCGTTTAGGCCATATAAATAAGAGACGCATGCTAAAGCTACATTCAGATGGGCTTATAGATACAATCGATTCCGAATCATTGGAAACATGCGAATCATGTTTAAAAGGTAAAATGACAAAGACACCCTTTAGCAATAAAGGTGAGCGTGTATCAGACACTCTAGGACTCATTCATTCAGATGTATGCGGTCCTATGTCGGTCCAAGCAAGAGGAGGATTCAGATACTTCATAAGCTTCATAGATGACCATACTCGATATGGTTACATCTGCTTGATGAGGCACAAATCAGAAGCTTTTGACAAGTTCAAATTCTTCAAGAATGAAGTGGAAAATCAATTAGGAAAGAAAATAAAGACGCTTCGATCCGATCGAGGTGGCGAATATCTTTCAGATGATTTTCTGAATTATCTAACTGAATGTGGGATATGCTCACAATGGACACCTCCCTATACACCACAACACAATGGTGTATCCGAGAGGAGAAACCGTACCCTATTAGATATGGTACGATCCATGATGAGCATGGCCTTACTTCCAAAGTCGTTCTGGGGCTATGCCTTAGAAACTGCCCTCTTCACCCTAAACCGAGTACCAACTAAATCCGCTAGTTCCACACCATATGAATTGTTCGTTGGTAGGAAACCTGTGTTCTCATTTATGAGAGTATGGGGTTGTTCAGCGTATGTCAAACGCATAGCGTCCGACAAATTAGATTCTAAATCTGATAAATGTTTCTTCATTGGATATCCCAAAGAAACCATGGGGTATTACTTCTATCATCCAGATGATCAGAAAGTAATAGTATCCAGATACGCAACCTTCTTAGAGAAAGAGTTTCTCGAAGAAACACAAAAGGGAAGCATGATTGAACTCGACGAAGTTCAAGAGGAAGAAACACCGACTGAAACAACAGAAGCGGTTGAGGTACCCGAAGAAGTCCCATTAGATGAGACTCCAGTGGCACCTATTCGTAGATCATGAAGAGTTCGTGAACTCCCAGTTAGATATGGTTTTCTAGTGGGAGATGATAACGAGGTTCCCGTGTTAGACGACGAACCCGAAAACTACGAAGAGGCTCTTACTAGTCCAGATTCTAAAGCATGGCTTGAAGCCATGGATTCTGAAATGGATTCCATGTATACTAACCAAGTTTGGACTTTGGTTGATCCACCCGAAGGGATAATTCCCATTGGGTGCAGGTGGATCTTCAAAAAGAAGACTGACATGGATGGAAAGGTTAGCACCTACAAGGCTAGGTTGGTAGCGAAAGGATATCGTCAGAAACAAGGTGTTGATTATGACGAAACCTTCTCTCATGTTGCTATGTCCAAATCAATCAGAATCATGCTTGCTATTGCCGCTCACTACGATTATGAGATTTGGCAAATGGATGTGAAAACAGCTTTCCTAAATGGAAACCTGCTTGAGGATGTATACATGATGCAGCCTGAAGGTTTCATATCAAAGGATGCAAATAAAGTTTGCAAACTTCAGAGATCCATTTATGGACTCAAGCAAGCATCTAGAAGCTGGAATAAGCGTTTTGACGAAACCATAAAACAATTTGGTTTCGAACAAAATTGCGAAGAAGCTTGCATTTACAAGAAAGCAAGTGGGAGCTCTATAGCATTTCTCATACTATATGTGGACGATATACTGTTAATGGGAAATGACATTGCTCTATTACAGTCGGTGAAAGTATGGTTATCCGGTAACTTGTCAATGAAAGACCTTGGTGAAGCAGCTTATATACTTGGTATAAAGATCTATAGAGATAGATCGCGAAGACTTCTTGGTCTTTCACAGGCTACATACATTGAAAAGGTGCTAAATCGGTTTAGCATGCTTGAATCGAAACAAGGTAACTTACCCATGGTACATGGAGTAAAGTTAAACAATCATCAATGTCCTAAAACTGATGATGACAAACGACGCATGGCTGTAGTCCCGTACGCCAGCGCGATCGGTTCGATTATGTATGCTATGCTATGCACTAGACCTGACATAGCGTTCGCGTTATCTGTAACGAGTCGTTACCAAGGGAATCCGGGAGACGAGCATTGGATTGCCGTCAAGAACATTCTTAAGTACTTGAGAAGGACTAAAGATATGTTCCTAGTGTACGGAGAAGGAGATCTGAAAATTGAAGGGTTTTCAGACGCTAGTCATCTCACAGATGAGAATGATTTTAAATCCCAATCAGGATACCTGTTTATCTTGAATGGGGGTGCGATCAGTTGGAAAAGTTCCAAGCAGGGAAGCGTAGCTTTCTCTACGACCGAGTCAGAGTACATCGCTGCTGCGGAAGCAGCAAAGGAAGCAGTTTGGATTAGAAAGTTCATTACAGAACTAGGTGTGGTGCCTGACATTGTCAATCCCATTACTCTGTACTGTGATAACACATTACACAACTATCATGGGGGAGCTCAACACTGAGTTCCTTACTGAATATTTTTGCCAACATCAAAATGGGGGAGTTTGTTGAAACACCTTTCCACATGATTTTGATTTGACAAAATTATTTATATGAATGATAAAAATATTATAACACATTAAATTTAAATGCTTCGATTTATTCACACTTATGTGTTTGTTCAATGTTGAGTTAATTGATTTATAAGACATTAAGATAAAAAGCCTAAAGGCCCATAAGAGGAAGTCAAGCCCAAGTCAACAGATCAAGACCTCACGGCCCAGGAAGACAAAACGCAGTCGTATCAAGTAAAACGCCAGCTCAGCATGAAGAAGGATCGAGAAGCCTTCGACCAAATAGCTTCAAGACGAAGCTGCTGAGTTAAGCGACAAGGTAGTCAGGTCAGCGGCAGAACAGAACCAACTTAGAGACAAAGTATTTCTACTTTCGGTAAAGCTCAGAAGATGCAGTAAGCTATCTGGAAGACTTTACTATAAATGTCGAAACATTCTGTTCATCTAACGAAAAGCTGCTGAGCCCTGCCGTAGACAGAAGATGCAAGAATCTCATTGGCCAACGACACTGAGCACGACACTGAGTGAAAGCGACAGGAAGCCATTTGGCTCCAATGGTTATTTCGAAATTCGAAATCACCGGTGCTTGAAGTGTCACTATAAATAGGCCTTTCAAATGCTTCATTCCATGCAGATCTTCAATTAAGTCGAAACGCTGACCAAATTCATACTTGAAGTTCTGTGAGAAAAGCAAAGCAAATCTTACACCAATTCCAATCATTGTGTAAAAGTCTAGAGTGATTTTATTCATCTAAAGTGTCTTAGCAATTGTTGTTTAGGACAAACACTTATCATTTCTAGAAGAATAGAAAGTAGAAGCTGAGTACTCGGTTATAGTACTCATCGGTAGTTATAGGAGTGAGTAGAGGAATAGAGGAAGCTACTCTTGTATACTCAGCTTCTGTTGTAAAAGGTTTCGTGCTCTACCTTTAAAGAGCTCAGTAGAGGATACAAAAAGCTCAGAACGAGTTCCGGGGACTGGACGTAGGCGGAGAGGCCGAACCAGGATATCTCTGCTGAGTAACATATTTCTAACCTTTAAACTCCTTTATATATTGCTTGCTATAAAACTCACTAAGTAACAAACTCACGCTGAGTTGAGTGCACTAAGAAGCCGAGTTTAGGAATAGACTTGAGTGCTATCTCCTGACTCAAGGAAAGAAAAAGACTTAGTCACCAGTTGACTAAGCTTGTGTCTTACATCTACTTAGCGCCACTGTGTAAACATTTTCTCAAAGAAAAGAAGTCAGCCTTAACGGACAAAATTTTAAATAGTTCCTATCCCCCCTGGAACTAACCTTGTCACATTATACGGGACCAACACTCTTCTCAATTCCACTAATCAAGTGGCTGGTGATATATTCTCTCATGAGGTGAGTAGCCATCCCTGCACTTCACTCATGGACCCTCAATATAATCCAGTACATACATGGCTAACATATACTCGGCACCAAGTTATTGGCCCGTTAGGCGATAACAAAAGTATGTAGTTGTGAGCGACCACGAAACCCGATTACCCTTTTTTCCATGAAAGGAGGAGATCTTGGAAAATTAACGTTTTAAGGACGATGCTTAGCGTGTCCTTTCTGGTTTATGAATTCTTATTTATTCATTAGCCCATTTATCATGTTTTCGAGATAATGTGATATTTTAGAGTCGCCACCCGGGTTTAATGTCCACAGGCTCACAACATGCCATCTCTTCATAGTTAGGTTCGTGACAACAATTAAAGGGTCTGATTAATGAACACGTATACTTGTCTCTTATTAAAATACCATTTATACTCTAAACAATTTCTAGTTTAATTATTGATTCGTAAGGGAAAACGATAAATGAATACAGAAAAAGTAAATTAAGTTACAACAGAATCAAATGGCACAAATTGTTGGGGTTTAGTGTCCTATAGACAATAGTTCTAGGATACAAACTTAATGTAAATGAATTGTTCTTTATATTATTTGTTTTAATGAGATATATGTTTTATAACTATATAAAGGCAATCCCTTTTAAGCACTAAATAAAGTCTAATAAAAGGAAATCCGTAAGTTTGTTTTAAAGTGATTATAAAGTGTTCATACAAGCATGAAGTGAGACAAAACTTTATAATAAACTAATAAACTTAAAACCACCCCAAGTCAAGTGATATATTTAGGATTGATATATCACTGTTGAGACTTGCATGTAACAATGTCTTCTGTCCGACAGAAAGCTGATCTCACAAGCTTCATATATACAGATATCTGGACAGTTACATGGATCCGATGAAAAGTAGTTCATTAGGATTGGGGACCCGACTTGAGATAACAGGATGGGTAGATTCATCCTTGTCACCTGTTCATCTCATTGGTATTAATAGGTGTAAATAATCCTCAGACTCAAAGGAATATTAATTGGTATTCTGGATTACGGAATGTGACGCTTTGACTCTGGTGTAACACGATCCTTAACAGAGATGACTCTGGGGTGTGAATAGCAGACGTTGGGTATCACAGGAAGTGATTGCGGGATTGTTATATATTGGATTGAGCATTTATCACTCCCGATAAATGGGAGATATGTCCATGGATCTCTTGTGGAAGACTCGACTCTAAATCCTTGCAAGGTGATAGCTTAAGACTTGAAATACAGATTTCACTTAACCTATCTATTTTGAGTTGACTCGGCCTGTACAAGTAAAACGAACGTCTCGCTATATGTGACTTGACATTACCCATAGTCATAAGATTCAGTTCAAGGACGTAGTTGATAAAGGATCGAATTATACCGTAACTAATACTGAAAGGTCAACGACAGAATCAACCTGTCTTCTTATAGCTCTAGGGGAATGATTACGGACTTGCTAATCACATACTCTGTACATCATTCCGTTATACAAAGATTAAATATAATTCTTTGAAAATTAATTTTAATAGTTGCATACGGCTAGAAGCAATAAGAACCTAATGGGTCACACATAAGACTTGGAACCCAAAAGAGAGACGGATGTTAATTAATTGATGGAAGCCCAACTGAGCCCAGTAAGGCCCAGTAATAGAGGGGGTCGAAATTTATGTATGTAAATACATAAATAATTAATTTGATATTATCTATTCTAATTAGATTAGGATTATGAATTAAATTAATTAAAGGATAAATAAGTTAGGAGTTTTAATTAGATTAAATTACCCCTATTATTATCCAATAAGGTTATTATTATTATCCTTCATATATTAGATATATTAATGGATAATAATTACAAATTCTATTCCGAATAGAATTCTTATTTCAATAACCTAATTCTATCTAACTAGGGATTAGATACAAGATATTATAAATAACCCCTCATATAGGATTTTCGAAATCCACTAAGAAAATCCCTACTGGAATTTTCAAAATACACAGTGCAACCGGGAGAGAGAATTTCGACACCCCTTGTTGAGGACGAAACAATCCACCGCTTCCTACCGATTCAATTGATTTCATCTTTCTTTCTTTATCCTTGATTTTGTGTTGATTAATTAGAGGCAATCTACTTTGGTTGCTATTCAATGGTTGATTCTAACTTGATCTTATATTTGTTTTGTTCTGTGCTCGGGAACTCGAAGTAAGAGTTGTGGGCACTTCGTTTACAACGGTAGATAGAACATCAAAAGGTATTTCTTCTTATCCCTCTTTATATGAAATAACGGTTAACGGATCTTATGGTTTATGGAAATAGGTTAAAATTTTTATATTTCCGCTGCTATACGTTAGCCTATTTTTTCAACATTGGTATCAGAGCCATCGTTAAATCCGTTATTTCATATATGAAAATTTAGAAGTTTTTCAATAGGATTGAATAAATATTTATGGTTAGGTTAATTAACAAATAGTTTTTGATTAATTAATCCTAAAGATAAATAAGTTTTAATTACTTGTTAATTAAAACAGATTATACGTATGTGCCTAATTATTTTGGTTGATAATCATTATAACAAAATCTATTGGTTTTATAGTTAGATTGATAAAATCAGTTTTATTAATTCTAAAGATAAAACGAAAATCTATAGTAGGTTTTCCTATTTTCTGAAAATCGTTTTAAAACCGTTTTAGAACTGATATATATATATTTAAAATTATTATTAAAAAAAAATTTAAATACGACAGCAGTTCGGGTCGCGCCTGCCGCTGTCGCACGGCTGCTGCGTCGCGGCAGCAGCCGCGTGCGGCGCCTGGCCGCCGCTGCCGCAAGGCAGCGGCGGTTCAGCCGCCCTAGGGCTGCTGCCAATCAGCAGCAGCCCAACCTCGGGTCCGGCCCGAGACCAACTTGAATTTTAAATTGTTTAAAATCAGTTTTCTATATAATTAAATATATAAGTTTCAGAAATTGATAGTTTTCTATTTTGGTTATCGAATGAAAATTTATTTAAAAGTTTGTTTTACCCTATTGTAAATCAAAAGTATTAAATGAATTAAAATCAAAATAATTGGGACATGCATAATTAAAGTTTTGTATAGTTGTATTAATCTAAAAAAATTAATATAGAAGATACGAAACTATTAGAAGTAAAATTGGATGAAAGTTAATTTGATAAGTTAATGTGATTAACATAAATATTACATAAAATAGTTATGTAATCAACCAATTAAATTTATTTAATTGAGTCTATGCATGTTTGGAGTTATGGACATATTTGGACCCTCTTTTAGTCTTTTGGTATTTTTGAAATAGGGTCTGCGTGTCCTGCCTTTCTACTATCTATTGTAATTTCTCCTCTCATCTAATTCCCTTCAATTCAATTGAAGTTTTCTTTAGTAGTATAGAAATTAATATGTAATTTCAAGGCGCCATGGAGAAGACGGAGGACCTAAAGAGAAATATGTAATAGTTAGTATTTCCTTAGGTTTGGCCTTTTATTCCGTCTCTGGCTCGACGGAATAATTTAGATGATATGTCCATAACGGCAATGTATGTGTCTGATGTATGCTAAAGCAAATCAAGACTAAGTTAGATTATGAGACCTAAAATAAAATCCCTCATTAAAAAGTTAAGTAAATAAACAAGTTATTAAAATCGGTTGCCCCTCCCTAATATTATAATTCAGCCAGCAGTACTGGGGGCCTTTGGGTTGTTGAGCAAACTCAAGCTCGGGGTCTTACGGTAACACCTGAATTATCGAAAATTACTTTTCATGAATATGGGGTAATACTTAAATTAGATTATGATAATTGGATGAGCAAACTCATGTTGTCATAAACTAATGGGCAATATGGTTGGGATTGATATGAATAGCATATTAGTTACTAATGTGGTTAGTAACCCAATAACCTAGGAATCACATTAAAGATGTGATTGATTACATGAATCTACCTAACGAATGAGACTAGCTTGTTGAGCAAACTCAAGGCGAAATCTCAGGAGTTAGGATCCTAGCTCACTAAAGGATTTGTGAAATTCTTCGAATTAATATGGAGGGCTATTAATTTGGCAAAATAGTGGGAGCAATCTAAAATAAACAAAAGGCCTATAATTTTAGATTGATACACTTTAAAGCAAATGAATAACATACGTTTACTCTTTCTCACTCTCAGGTTTATATAATCACTCTTAAAATCATGACTAAAACCAATCTGCAAAACATTCTTACCGATAACAAATTGAATGGTTCAAACTTCACCGACTGGTTCCGCAACCTCAAAATTGTTTTGAAGTTGGAGAGGAAAGGGTATGTACTTGATACACCGATACCCCCTTACCCAAAGGATGATGCTCCCTACCAAGAATTTTATGCTTACTTGAAGCATAAGGCTGATGACGATCAAGCTGGAGACATCATACTTGCATCCTTGACACCGGAAGTAAAAAGGCAACTGCATGTAGATATGGATGCCTATTCCATGGTCAAGCACCTAAAAGAGTTATTTGTGAATGAAACTCGGTGCGAATGCTTCGAAATAACAAAGCAGTTATATAGATGCAAGATGCAGGTGGACACATCTGTAATGGCACATTGTGCCAAGATGATCAGCCTTATCACCAAGTTTTCTAGTATTGGAGATGCGATGGACCGTGAACTAAGTGAGAACTTACTTCTTCAGTCCCTCCCCGAGAGTTACTCACAGTTCATCATGAACTACCAAATGAGTGGCTTGCAAACCTCTCTTGAAGAGCTTGCTAATATGCTCGAGACAGTCGAGCCCAATATAAAAGAAAACAAGGAGATATCAGACCTTGCTATTGAAGGATCAAAGAAGAGGAAAGGGATCTCTCCCGATCCAAACCATCCTGATAAAGGCAAGGAGGTTGTGCTCACCGAAATGATGGGAAAGGAATTGAAGAAGCCCAAAGGAAGGTGCCACTATTGTGGTGATATGGGGCATTGGAAGAGAAATTGTTCTTTATACCTAGCTACCCTCAAGAAGGGAGAAGCCGGGACTTCAACATCTGGTATGTTCTATATTGAAATAAATACAATTTCACAGTCTGAATCTTGGGTACTTGATACCGGATGCGGATCTCATATTTGTACAAATATGCAGGAACTAAATCAGACTAAGGAATTGAAGAAAGGAAGCATAAACTTGCGAGTAGGAAATGGAGCAAGAGTTGCCGCCCTCGCAATTGGAGATTATGTTTTAAATTTGCCCTCTGGGCTTGTAATAGAATTAAGGAACTGTTTGTACGTTCCGCAAATGTCTCGTAACATTATTTCTATTAGCCATCTTGTTGACGACGGTTTTCATATTTCAATAAAAGACAAGAGTTGCAATTTTTATAAGGATTCGATCTTTTATTTTTCAGGAATATCACAAAATGGGATTTATGTGTTAGATGACAAAATTCCTGTTTTTGCAATTGATACCAAAAGACATAAGCTAGATAATTCAACTTACTTGTGGCATTGTCGTTTAGGCCATATAAACAAAAGACGCATGCTTAAGCTACATCAAGATGGGCTTATAAATTCAATTGATCCTGAATCATTGGAAACATGCGAAGCATGTTTAAAAGGCAAAATGACAAAGACACCCTTTAGCAATAAAGGTGAACGTGTATCAGACACTCTAGGACTCATTCATTCAGATGTATGCGGTCCTATGTCAGTCCAAGCAAGATCTTCATTAGCTTCATAGACGACCATACCCGATATGGTTATATCTACTTGATGAAGCACAAATCTGAAGCTTTTGAGAAATTCAAATGCTTCAAGAATGAAGTGGAAAATCAACTAGAAAAGAAAATAAAGACACTTCGATCTGATCGAGGTGGCGAATATCTTTCAGATGATTTTTTGAATTATCTAACTGAATGTGGGATTTGCTCACAATGGACACCTCCCTATACACCACAACACAATGGTGTATCCGAGAGGAGGAACCGTACCCTACTAGATATGGTACGATCCATGATGAGCATAGCATTACTTCCAAAGACATTCTGGGGCTATGCCTTAGAAACTGCCCTCTTCACCCTAAATCGAGTACCAACTAAATCCGCTACTTCCACAC
Source organism: Euphorbia lathyris (assembly GCF_963576675.1). NCBI lineage: Eukaryota > Viridiplantae > Streptophyta > Magnoliopsida > Malpighiales > Euphorbiaceae > Euphorbia > Euphorbia lathyris. Next base: position 67,341,652 of record NC_088910.1, read on the forward strand.
CATATGAATTGTTCGTTGGTAGGAAACCCGTGTTCTCATTCATGAGAATATGGGGTTGTTCAGCATTTGTCAAACGCATTGCGTCCGACAAACTAGATTCTAAATCTGATAAATGTTTCTTCATTGGATACCCTAAGGATACTGTGGGATATTACTTCTATCATCCAGATGATCAGAAAGTGATAGTATCCAAACACGCAACCTTCTTAGAGAAAGAGTTTGTCGAAGCAACACAAAAGGGAAGCATGATTGAACTTGAAGAAGTTCGAGAAGAAGAAACACCGACTGAAACAACAGAGGCGGTTGAGGTGCCCGAAGCAGTCCCATTAGATGAGACTGCAGTGCCACCTATTTGTAGATCACAAAGAGTTCATGAACTCCCAGTTAGATATGGTTTTCTAGTGGGAGACGATGACGAGGTTCTCGTGTTAGACGACGAACCCGAAAACTACGAAGTGGCTCTTACTAGTCCAGATTCTAAAGCATGGCTTGAGGCCATGGATTCTGAAATGGATTCCATGTACACCAACCAAGTGTGGACTTTGGTTGATCCACCCGAAGGGATAAAACCCATTGGATGCAGATGGATCTTCAAAAAGAAGACAGACATGGATGGAAAGGTTAGCACCTACAAAGCTAGGTTAGTAGCGAAAGGATATCGTCAGAAGCAAGGAATTGATTATGACGAAACTTTCTCTCCTGTGGCTATGTCCAAATCAATCAGAATCATGCTTGCTATTGCCGCTCACTACGATTATGAGATTTGGCAAATGGATGTGAAAACAGCTTTCCTAAACGGAAACCTGCTTGAGGATGTATATATGATGCAACCTGAAGGTTTCATATCAAAGGATGCAAACAAAGTTTGCAAACTTTAGAGATCCATTTATGGACTCAAGCAAGCATCTAGAAGCTGGAACAAGCGTTTTGATGAAACCATAAAACAATTTGGTTTCGAACAAAATTGCGAAGAAGCTTGCATTTACAAGAAAGCAAGTGGGAGCTATGTAGCATTTCTAATATTATATGTGGACGATATATTACTAATGGGAAATGACATAGCTCTGCTACAGTCGGTAAAAGTATGGTTATCTGGTAACTTCTCAATGAAAGACCTTGGTGAAGCAGCTTATATACTTGGTATAAAGATCTACAGAGATAGATCAAGAAGACTGCTTGGTCTTTCACAGGCTACATACATCGAAAAGGTGCTAAAGCGTTTTAGCATGCTTGAATCAAAACGAGGTAACTTACCCATGCTACATGGAGTAAAGTTAAACAATCATCAATGTCCTAAAACCGATGATGATAAGAAGCGCATGGCTGTAGTCCCGTACGCCAGCGCAATCGGTTTGATTATGTATGCTATGCTATGCACTAGACCTGACGTAGCGTTTGCGTTATCTGTAACGAGTCGTTACCAAGGAAATCCGGGAGACGAGCACTGGATTGCCGTCAAGAACATTCTTAAGTACTTGAGAAGAACTAAAGATATGTTCCTAGTGTATGGAGAAGGGGATCTGAAAATAGAAGGATTTTCAGATGCAAGTCATCTCACAGATGAGAACGATTTTAAATCCCAATCAGGATACCTGTTTATCTTGAATGGGGGCGCGGTCAGTTGGAAGAGTTCCAAGCAGGGGAAGCATAGCTTTCTCTACGACCGAGTCAGAGTATATCGCAGCTGCGAAAGCAGCAAAGGAAGCGGTTTGGATTAGAAAGTTCATTACAGAACTTGGTGTGGTGCCTGACATTGTAAATCCCATTACACTGTATTGTGATAACAATGGAGCCATTACGCAAGCAAAGGAACCACGGTCTCATAATGCGTCCAAGCATTACCTTAAGCGATACCACATCATTAGAGAGATTGTGGCTAGAGGAGATGTGAGAATAGAAAGAGTACCTACAGAGGACAACGTTGCAGATCCGTTGACAAAGCCTTTAACCCAGAGAATACATGATCGTCATTTAACTTATACTGGGATAAGTTTTAGAAACAATTGGCTTTAGTCCAAGTGGGAGTATGTTGGGGTTTAGTGTCCTATAGACAATTGTTCTAGGATACAAACTTAATGTAAATGAACTATTCTTTATATCATTTGTTTAATGAGATATATGTTTTATAACTATATAAAGGCAATCCCTTTTAAGCACTAAATAAAGTCTAATAAAAGGAAATCCGTAAGTTTGTTTTAAAGTGATTATAAAGTGTTCATACAAGCATGAAGTGAGACAAAACTTTATAATAAACTAATAAACTTAAAACCACCCCAAGTCAAGTGATATATTTAGGATTGATATATCACTGTTGAGACTTGCATGTAATAATGTCTTCTGTCCGACAGAAAGCTGATCTCACAAGCTTCATATATACAGATATCTGGACAATTACATGGATCCGATGAAAAGTAGTTCATTAGGATTGGGGACCCGACTTGAGATAACAGGATGGGTAGATTCATCCTTGTCACCTATTCATCTCATTGGTATTAATAGGTGTAAATAATCCTCAGACTCAAAGGAATATTAATTGGTATTCTGGATTACGGAATGTGACGCTTTGACTCTGGTGTAACATGATCCTTAATAGAGATGACTCTGGGGTATGAACAGCAGACGTTGGGTATCACAGGAAGTGATTGCGGGATCGTTATATATTGGATTGAGCATTTATCACTCTCGATAAATGGGAGATATGTCCATGGATCGCTTGTGGAAGACTCGACTCTAAATCCTTGCAAGGTGATATCTTAAGACTTGAAATACAGATTTCACTTAACCTATCTATTTTGAGTTGACTCGGCCTGTACAAGTAAAACGAATGTCTCGCTATATGTGACTTGACATTACCCATAGTCATAAGATTCAGTTCAAGGACGTAGTTGATAAAGGATCGAATTATACCGTAACTAATACTGAAAGGTCAACGACAGAATCAACCTGTCTTCTTATAGCTCTAGGGGAATGATTACAGACTTGCTAATCACATACTCTGTACATCATTCCGTTATGCAAAGATTAAATATAATTCTTTGAAAATTAATTTTAATAGTTGCATACGGCTAGAAGCAATAAGAACCTAATGGGTCACACATAAAACTTGGAACCCAAAAGAGAGACAGATGTTAATTAATTGATGGAAGCCCAACTGAGCCCAGTAAGGCCCAGTAATAGAGGGGGTCGAAATTTATGTATGTAAATACATAAATAATTAATTTGATTTTATCTATTCTAATTAGATTAGGATTATGAATTAAATTAATTAAAGGATAAATAAGTTAGGAGTTTTAATTAGATTAAATTACTCCTATTATTATCCAATAAGGTTATTATTATTATCCTTCATATATTAGATATATTAATGGATAATAATTACGAATTCTATTCCGAATAGAATTCTTATTTCAATAACCTAATTCTATCTAACTAGGGATTAGATACAAGAGATTATAAATAACCCCTCATATAGGATTTTCGAAATCCACTAAGCAAATCCCTACTGAAATTTTCGAAATACACAGTACAACCGGGAGAGAGAATTTCGACACCCCTTGTTGAGGATGAAACAATCCACCGCTTCCTACCGATTCAATTGATTTCATCTTTCTTTCTTTATCCTTGATCTTGTGTTGATTAATTAGAGGCAATCTACTTTGGTTGCTATTCAACGGTTGATTCTAACTTGATCTTATATTTGTTTTGTTCTGTGCTCGGGAACTCGAAGTAAGAGTTGTGGGCACTTCGTTTACAACGGTAGATAGAACATCAAAAGGTATTTCTTCTTATCCCTCTTTATATGAAATAACGGTTAACGGATCTTATGGTTTATGGAAATAGGTTAAAATTTTTATATTTCCGTTGCTATACGTTAGCCTATTTTTTCAACACAAATAGCCCTATTACATCAATTCTAGTCCTATGAAATCTATTAAACCTGTAAAAAAAATTAACGTTAGCCGCATTCGGATTTAAGTACGATGCTGGACTCGATCAAGTAGGACTCATCAAAGCATATGAGATCTAACATTCATCATGCAATTATGTCCATAACCTAGTATAAATTTCTAACCGGTTTAATATCCTAAAAGGACCAATATACCCCTCTTAACCCAAGATTGGTTTTATTCCATATAAATGTACATTAGAATATATAAATATACAATAAACATAAATTTATTGAAAATAACATATTCCTATTCTACCCGAACCAAGATAGAATTATGTTTGTCTGTTTCTGTCGTTGATCAGGAACTAGGTAGCTGATAGGCAACATGTGTCACCGATCAACGGCTACATCATCAATCGGTTACCTGTTTCGGATAACACACTTTCGAAAATGGCAGAAAACCCCAAAACAAGTGCAAAAAGAACCAAACAAGTTGCAAATTAAAGGAAAAGGCTTTTAAAACCCTTCAGAAGTTACCTTTAGAGCGTTTTTCTGGTTTGTAGCGTGGTAGACCGACGAACACGAAGATTCTAGGAACTCGAATAGAGACCCAAACCCAAAAGTTGATAATAAGCAAGGATCCCGGAAGACCAAAAAAGTGATTTTAAATAAGCTTAGAAACAAATTCTAAACTATTTTTTTTCTCTCTTTTTTCCTTCTTTGAAATGATGTCCGATGTAAAAACTTGCCTTTCTCTGTAAAAAACAATGTCTTTCTTGCTAAAAAAGTGCCGTCCCTTTTGTCCTTGCAGTTTTCTGCCGATTTTATATTGGATTGGGCAGAAAACTGCCAAAATTCAAATTAAAAGCTGCTGGAAACCATCCTTCGTAGCCGACCGACGACACCAGTAGCCGATCGGCTACTGACATGGCATATGCAGCATTTTTAGCTTTTAAAAACGACATAGTTTGACTAAAAATGGATTTCAAACAAGAAGATGTGGTTCGAATCCTGGCTCGTGTTCCAACATAATGTGACATCGTCTCCACCTACGTAAACCGTAATCAAGTAAGATAGTATCATCACTAGGGCCAGAAAAACGTCCGTGCTCATAGGATGCCTCCACCTGTGGATAAACCTCACTTCATAAAGGACTCATATAGACCAACTCAGGGACCCAAAGTGTCCTTAGGGGTTCCACCCTACAGAGACATCCGCCTCCCTTCCCAAAGGCCGGATGCCCGATTATCCTAGTCCCTAGTGGACTAGGGTGGATTGCTTAAACCAGTCCCGAAAATTAGCCCAGGGGTTGGAAGAGATTCGACGCCAGGTGACCCTATCCACCTATAGTGTTTCTTATGCTGACTTGAAGCCCGTGGCCAGTGGGAATTGATATGTCTCACTCACCACTAGCCGCCCATCGGGCCCGATCCTCATTGCCTCCTTCCACAACTCTTGCTGATGCCTTGGCCCAATGCTGGAGATGCCCTTGCCTATGCCTTGGGTCAAATAAGCGATATTTTGAAGCCAAAACGTCAACTAAAATCTCGTTGTAAAAATTGCTTAATCGAAAAGAGCGCGGTGAGAGGGAAAAGAAAATCATTTCGACACAAGGCATATTATCCTGAAGTATCCTAATCATTTCGACATAATCCCATTCAAGATCAAACTCAATAAGTTGAGCAACAACTCTCTCCTCAGCTTCGGCAAGCTTCATTTCCTCTCTCCAACCATCATGATCTCCGAGAGTTGAATTGTAATCCATTCGGAATGGAAAGCCACTAGAATAGGGGATGTATGCACCATCCTTATACGGATGAAGAAAAAACCACATCATCTTGAAACCTTTGAAGTTGTCATTCTTCTTAGATAAGAAAATGGTCTGTCCGCCTATGCATATCCTAGATAATAAGTTCATCCATGATTCCCAGTTTGGGCTTCCAAAGACGACAAAAGGTGGCCCTATTCAATTCAATTCCCATGTCCTAAGCGATCTTTGCAAAGGCTAGAAGTTCTACCCAAGAATTAGGAGAAATCTAGGAAGAGCACAGTGAACTTTCCTTAAGAAAGTCCTCAACACTGCTCATTAGAGGGAATCACAATCCTAACTCAACATGCTAGGTATAAATACCCAAGTAACCATAACGGCCGGTGTTCACTAGGAAGGTGGAGGAAGGGAGGCACACATCCATCCCCCCCTAAACCAGGATGATCCGTGAGAAGCAACCACAACCTCTCAGCATTTAAGGTGGAAGGTTTCTCCTCTGCCCCGGGATTAAGTATTCTTTCCATCATATTTATGAATCTCGAAAGGTTTATTAGGATTTTGCTTCTTAGGAGCCATAATAAAAAAAAAAGAACTGAGAAAGAAGAAAGAGATCAAAGATTACTTATTCTTAAGAGGAAAATCTCCAGTAAGATGAAATCACAAAGGAGCAAAAGGCAGAGCAGGTGAATAAGGAAAGAAAATAGGCTCGCTTAACCTCCTTCTCGTTTTATACTACTCGAGAAGTAAGTGAAGTGACGATCGCCATCATTATTAACAAGTAATGATCAATAAGCATTAACTTCTCTTGACACGTCCCTAAAAAAATGAAGAACTACGACATATATATGGTGAATAAAGATGGACAACTGAAATGCATAAAAAACATGCTCGAACAGTTGCATTATGAGCATACTAAGCGACAAGCAAATCAACCGTCGCACAATCTCTTTTCATGTTAGACCTAAAATCTATCATCTTTCATATTAGACCTAAAATCTATTTATCAATGTTTCAACATGTACTTGATAGTAGTTGTCTCTAATAATAACATTCCTTTTATTAATTATTAAAATATTATTAAGAGATAATTTATTCTAAAAATAATGGATTGATTGATTAAATGATATTTTCATAATAAAATGATCATGTTTGATTTTGTTGTGGATAAAATTTGGTGAGTTGATTGTCTTGTATTTATTGAGAGAGTTTATGAGTTTCATGTGATTAGCCTGCTAATAAAGGGTTGTTGAAGTTCTTCAGTGTGAGCAAATGATTGAGGAAAAAAGAAAAAAGAAAAAATGTACATCAGAGTGAATGATTGAATAATCACGGTTATATTTGGGCTTTGTAATTCCTTTGAGTGGTACATTCTTAGTGTAGTGTGTAAAATTCAACATATTATGAATGATTGAATAAAAGCATTCCCATCTTTCATCATCAATTTATTTATGTGGACACTACACTACACATCATTTGAGGGATGGAATACTTTGGTCATTTCTGAAGAAATTATGAGGATCTACCTTTGTTTTTACTTGGACTAACCTCTTGAAATTTCCCTTAAAGTACTTAATACCCCATACACTTGCCTCTGCATAGCTTGTGTTTATTAACTTATTTCTTCCCAAATCAAGATCCCTATAGTTTAGATAAGCTGTTCTTGGTGACCTTGAAACATAAGGTTTCATATACCTATGCAAACACCTTATCCACTTAATATGCTTCTTTTCTTCCCTTTCCCTTTCCCATTCCCACTTGACAAGGTATTGTATGTTGTACATAACACCTTTCCTATGGGGAAATGCTATTTCTGATTCTGATATTTCACTCATTCTTCCACCATAAGGATCCATTATTACAAATGCTACCTCTTCCTCCACCAATTTATCTACTATTCCTTCCACTCCTTTTTCTGATATTGGGATAGTTACAAAATCTGATTTTGCCTTGAAACTTGCTTTGTATAGCTCTGTCTTATCAAGCAACACCTCTACTGGACTTCCATTAGGAAATCCAGCAAAGTAAACAGTAGATTCAACCCAACTCATTTCTGAACAATTTTCAGCTTTCACTTCCAATTCTGGGAATTTCTCATTCATCAAAGGTATCACTCTTTCAATTCCTCCAAGAAACAACGAATTGAAGATTACTTGGACTCCTTTTCCATCACCGATATTTTGCATGATGATCCTGATAAAGAGATCTTCATCTACTTTATCTGCAATATGCTGCCATTTGTGGATAAGTTTGGTAGCACCAAATTCAAAGGTTGTTGTAACTGCAAAAACTGTAACAGTTTGTGGAACTTGAACAAGATTGATTTTCCAGGAAAGAATGACTCCAAAACTAGCTCCACCACCTCCTCTAATAGCCCAAAACAAGTCTTCTCCCATTCCTTTCCTGTCCAGAATCCTGCCATGAACATCAATCAAGTAAGCATCCACAACATTATCAGCTGCAACTCCATACTTTCTGACCATAGTACCAAAGCCTCCTCCACTAAAATGGCCACCAACTCCTACAGTTGGGCATAACCCGGCTGGAAATCCATGTACTCCACTTTTCTTGGCAATGGCATAGTATAGCTGGCCTATTGTTGCCCCTGATTGAACCCATGCTGTCTGGTCTTCCATGTCAATCTCAATGGCTCCAAAGTTGATGAGATCGATCAAGACGAATGGGAGTTGTGATAGATAAGATAATCCTTCATAGTCATGGCCGCCGCTCCGAACTCTTAGTTGTAAGCCAAGTGTTCTGCTGCAAATAATTGCTGCTTGAATCTCTGATTCCTGGAATGGAGTAATGATGAGAAGAGGATTGGAAGAAGTAGAATTTATCCATCTTAAATTCTGTTGAGATGATTTCAGAAGGGATGAATATAGGGATGATTCAGGAGTGAAGATGATCTCAATAGATTTAGTAGAGGTAATGGAATGGGTTGAAATGCACTTATAAAACTCCTTATGGATTGGAATAGAATTTGCACATGAAATGATTAGTAGTATAAATATAAATATGTGTTTCATTTTTGTTTGTGTATTTAGGATTAGTTATAAACAATGTTTCAATATATATATATAGGCCAATTTTGTGTTGGTATGGAAGAATCGGTCTAGTGAGTGAGTGAGTGAGTTCCCATGGATTGGAGACAAATGGGAGTCGATGATTTCAATATAGAATAGCATAAAACAAAAAGAAGAAGAAAATTTGATTCTGTCATGTTATCATTCGGCAATCCAACCCAAGATACTTTCCATTTTCCTACTAATAACTTCCATGCTTTAACAAGTCTGTATTTATTTATTTCATTGCGATTAGGGATAAACTAAAAAAAATACTCCTAACGTTTATAATTTTATCCTTTAACATTTTATATGGTGCAATTTTATCCATAATACTAATAAGTTGGATCAATTTTAAACATTATTATAAAACAGAGATATTTTGTTCATTATTCTATATCAATTACACGTAAATTGATTTTAAAAAAAGATTTCATATTTTTTGTGATTTAATAATAAAATTGGAGATTATTATTTTTAAATTCCTTGAAATATTTAATTTTTTTTGTCCAACTCATACAAAATACAATATATATATATATATTTTTTAAATTTTTTTCACGTTTAATCATGTATTGTGATCTATTACTAATAAGTGATAAAATGACGCACATGTGAAGTGTAGATGACAAAAATTCATGATTAAGAAGACAATTTGATGAATAATTTCTCCAATTGACCAAACTTGTCAACGTTAGGGTAAAATTGCTCCCAGATGTAAACGTCAGGGCTATTATTTATATATATACTTTTATTTTTTTATATTTAATAAAATTCTAAAATAGAATTCTAATATTTAATAGAAGTTGAATATATTCTATTTGGCTAAATTTCATCAATGATGTACAACCTTTGCCCCATTTCACACTTTGATGTACAACCTTGATTTTGTCACACTAATATGTACGACCTTATAGGTAACTTCCAACATGGTGTACATCAAGTAAAAATGACCAATCAAACTTGCCATGCCACCTTTTTCAACTCATTCCTTACAAAATGTGGGACTCACCTTATGTTCAATTACCATTATACCCCAATTTCCTTATTTTCTTCATTTCTTTCTCTTTCCCATTTCTTAATTTTTTTTCTCTATCTTCCAAATGAACCATCTCATCACCGTCCACTTCTAAATCCATCGATAGATTCCATTGCAAAGAAAACCACCACTTCTTCTAATCTTCAACCCCAAATCATCTTAAACATTTCAAACTCTCTGTTCTTCTTCTGCTCAAACATCACTACTCAGAAATCAATTTCATAAGTAGCTAGAATTTGAAGAAGAAAGAAGAAGATCTAAAAAGGGATAATGAATCAACTAATGATTATTACGAGTTATTAATTAATTAAATAAAGTGAAGTATGTGATAATGAATCAAAGTTTGCCTCAACTAGGTTTAGTAAAAAGGGAGTCTTCACTATCCTCTGGAACCAATAATGGGTATTTCTCAATCAAATCCATAATTCCTTATGAATAAATGAGAGATTGAGGAATTGAAGGCTCAACTGAATCAAGAGTTCGAAATGAAATATTTGGGTGGGGCCAAAAAGATTCTCCGGTATGAATATAAATAAAGGTAGGAAATGTGGAAGACTTTATTTGATTAGAACTAAGTCATTTTTGTATAGATGAGAAGAAAAAATCAGTTAGTACTCTACTTGCTTCTCATTTCAGGCTTAGTGCATCTCTATCTCCAAAAAATAATAAAGAACGGGAATATATATCAAGTATTCCATATGCGAATGTTGTTAGTAACTTGATGTATGCGATGGTACGTACGAGGCTTGGCATTTCACAAGCAATTGAAAAGAAAGAAAAAGCAAAACATTAGAAAGGGAAGAAAAAAACAAATTCTAAACAGTAATTGAAAAAGAAGAAAAAAAGTATATATAAAGATTGAGACTTACCTTGATCTAGGTTTCTTGAAAAAACACCGTGAAGAAGACATAGTTTGAAACTACCAAACAATCGCGCCTACAACGATCTTCCAAAAAATCAAACGATAAAGATGAAGTGATAGCTACAAACCAATGAACTGGTAGGACAACTTGGAGAAGGCGAAGAGAGAATGAGTTTCAGAACCAAGATAGTCAATTAATACATTTCAGGCATGTATTTAGTTGAGCCCATCGACACTTTAGCAAAGTGTTGGTAGAAAAGTATTGTTAAAACCAACTTTTTTTTTTTAGTTGTTTTGTTTTATTCATGATTATCAGCATTGGATTGATTTCATATCAATCATCCAATAGTAAAAAATGCATAATAGTTATACAAAGTAACCATAGAATATAAATTTGATCTAAATGTTATAATTTAACAACCCATCTACTAATATATCAAATTCTAAAATCAATATTTTATATATAAAAGAAATCAATAAAATTTATATTTTAACGTTGTTTTTTTTTCCTCAAAAAAAAAAAAAAGTATTATATTTAATTATATCACGTGTCATATGCCATTAAATTATTGATCAATGTGACATCATGGGTGTTCACATGGTATTAGTAGAACAAATTAAAGTAGGCTTAATATATTAGGAGCCTTTTAAACTCGGTCAAAAGAATTGATTGACTACAAACTTATAAAGTATCTCATTAGCTTTCGAATTTATTTAAGTTGCCATGAAATCGTTTAAACCAAAAGGTTAAACTGATAGTTATAGTCCAGTAATAACTTTTATATTGATATTTAACACAAGCTCATTTCATCATGTGTTTTTAAACTAAATGTGTTATAGAACCATTTGAACTAAATGTGTAAGCTGACAGTTAAGGTCCAATAATAGTTTTTGGTACATTCTATGATGAGGTGTAAAAGTCATCCAATAGTGAAAACACACAAAGTAAGACTTGCTTAGCCAAAAATGAAATAAGAATAACCTCTTCCATAGCTTTTAGTACCTTCTATGTTTACTTTGTTTTTGACAAAGTAAGTCTTACATTGTTTTTTCACCATGAGATGATGAATATTAATTTCGGCAAAAATAACATGATTAATCTTTAACTGCACGTGGTAGAACAAATTTGATTTTTGGACAATTTAAACTATATATGGTATTAAGTAAGTTTAAGAGGCGAATTGAATGAATGTATGCAAATTCATGAGGTAATATGTCAGTTTTGAACAAATTAAGGTGATGAATAATGCGGATTGAGGAGTTAGAGAGTCAAATCATGAAATGTTAATTTTGTAGAAGAGAATTGGTAAAAAATCATAATAGCGATTTTAGCATGATAAAAATAAAAATGTAGTTATTATAAAATAAAAATGGAAGTGAAGAGAGATAGCAGATAAAGTTTAAGGAGCATGGTTACATTACATATGTATATGTATGGTAGTTGAAAACAGAAATCATCACAGGACAAAGTGCAAAATACAATATTGAACAAAACCCTGAAAGTATAAGTTTATAATGATAGGAGAGTCTTAAATTGGTCCTGTTGTTCCTTTTCTGAGGGAAAGAGGCAGAGGAGGAATACTCTGTTCATGTCTGAAAAAGTTATCAGGATCAACCTTGGTTTTCACTTTAACCAATCTATTGAAGTTATCCTTGAAATACTTGGTCCCCCAGTAAGCTGCCTCTAGAAAGCTAGTGTTACTATTCTTATTCATACCCAAATCAAGATCCCTGTAATTGACATATGCACCTCTTGGAAACATTGAAACATAAGGCATCATGTAATTATACAATTTCCTAATCCAATCCATATGCTTTTCTGTCTTCTTTTCACCATCTTGCCATGATGTCAAGTATTGAATCATGAAACTTACTCCCTTCCTATGAGGAAAAGGAATTTCTGATTCCGATATTTTACCCATCATTCCTCCAAATGGATTCCATATCATTAAAGGACCTTCTTCTTCTAATACCCTCTTCCATAGCCCTTCAAGACCTGTTTCGGGTATTGCTTCTTTTACGAAATCAGATTTGGCCTTGAAGTAGTTCTTGAATAAAGATTTCCCCTGTAGTAGAACTTCCGCCGGTGTTGTAATTGGGTAACCCGCGATGTATAGTACCGATTTTATCCAGCTTGTTTCGATGCAATCCTTTCGTGTCAAACCCAATTCAGGGAAATCCTTTTTCATTATGTTAAGTAGCCTGTTTGCATCTCCAAGAAACAGGGCATTGTAGGCTGTAGATACCGTAGAATTACCTTTTGAAATTATTACTCTAATGAACAGATCTTCGTCAATGTTAGGAGCAACTTGTTGCCATCTATGTAGGATTTTAGTACCACCTTCTTCCAATGTTTTCGGAACTGTAAAAACAGTTACAGTTGATGGAACAGGAACCAAGTTGAGTTTCCAAGAAAGTATGATTCCGAAACTGCCTCCTCCTCCGCCTCTGATCGCCCAGAAAACATCTTCACCCATTCCCTGCCGATCAACAACTCTGCCATTAACATCAACAATACGAGCATCAATTACATTATCTGCTCCAAGACCATACTTTCTCATCATTGAACCATAAGCACCACCGGTGATATGACCGCCGATGCCTAAACTGGAGCAAAGACCGGCAGGAAAGCCGTGCGTGTTGCTTTTCTGGTAAATTCTGTAGTAAGCTTCGCCCACAGTGGCGCCTGCTTGAACCCAGGCGGTGTTACTTTGAATATCAACAGTAACCAAACGAAGCTTAGAAAGGTCTAAAATGATAAAAGGTTGTTGAATTTGTGAAACATAAGAAAGGCCTTCGTAATCATGGCCTCCGCTACGGATACGGAGATGAATATTGAGAGTTTTGGAACAGATAACAGCGGCTTGGACATGTGTTTCGTGCAAAGGTGTGAAGATGAATTGGGGTTTGGGAGCAGAAGGAAGTAGGTAACGGAGATTCTGAGCTGAAGATTGTAAAAAGGAAGAGAAAGAGGTAGAATTTTCTGGAGTGTAGAAACAACTCGAGAATGGAACTATAGTTTCAGTGTTGAGTTTCATACATTGGAGGAAACTCTCTACAGAAAATGAAAATGTGGATGATGGACAAGATACAACCAAGATTACCACAATTGAAACAATATGGAAATAAGCAGCCATTACCATATTCTTGTTTTGATCTTGAACCATTACCATACTCTCTTCTCTTATAGACACCAAGATGACCTCATCCTAACGTCACCTTAACTTCAACTTCTGTATTTTTACATAACTTTTGGGTTAATCATTTTAACTCAATGTCCTTTTGTTGAATTAATTACAAAATCTATTTCTGGTTGAAAGATAAGATTCTTTCATATTCTCTTACTTTTGTTCTTGGTGAAGGTAAATATCATTATTCTTTTGTTTTCCTTCTTTGCTTTTACGCATTATCTCCAACATAAAGAAGCAACTTGTTTGTATTAACTTTCAGTCAATCAAATTCATGCTTACAACCAACTTTTGCTTCAATCATTCTAGAAACAATTGCCCATGTATATGTATATGTATTTCAATAAATATGCGAATACCTCATATACTCTCCTCGCAACTATATGCTCAATGTGTATTGACTTTCTTCAACTATATCTTATTTTCTAAAATCCATTCAGTTATCACCATGAATCTCGAAAACATTTCTACACTAAGTTTAAGTGTCGACTCTATTTTCTGACATGTCAGTCATGTCGAGCACTGTCATGATCTTATTCTGGAATCTCAAGTTCAACTAGTACCGCACTGGCCTCTTCTTTTGGAAGTTAGTTCAATGAGGATCATGATGGATCCTCACTTTAATACATACCAAGGAGTCTGACACGTGTCTGAGTGAACAAGCGAGTAAACTCGTAGGACGCAAGGAAGCTCACTGGCGGGATCATCTCGAGGGTTGACCTTGATTTTATAAAAAGGTTTTGAGTGAGAGTATGCTTGTTGGGACCTTAAAGATGGTGAAATGTCTGGACAATGCGAAACCAAAAGAAATCTAGTGAAGGCCCGCAACAATACTAATGTATAAATCATTCCTCTAACTTGGGTGTAGGAACGAAACACTAATTGAACCATCTAGTAGATGGTTCAATCCAAGGTTTTGCTCAAGAAAGTTGGAGCTCGAAACTAATTCTATTAGGCACATCCAATTATTAGAGGCATCGAGGACGCAATTCCTTCGACTTATTCTCAAACTTCAAATTGGTAGGACAACACGGTCATTGAGCCATGCTACAAAATTGACAGTTCCAAATTGTCCCTTTTTTTTATAAAAAACATGATGCAGGATGAATCAGAAGCCAAGTTACGATGCCTAACTAAGAACTAATCTAGAACCCACAAAGGATGTTTTTTTTTGAATCAAGAACCCACAAAGGATGTTGGTTGATTAAAACAACAAGTTGATGGTCATAGAAGTCGAAATCCACTAAGCAGTGTGTAACTGATGAATCAACTGGCCCCAAAAAATGGGTACCACTTAAGTCTGTGACCTATATCCTAACGTTTGGGGAAGTTCTAGGACCCGGTGAGCCACCCATTCTTAAGTAAAATGTCAAGCTGCAATATCTATTATTATTTTAGATAGTTCAATTTGCTTTTAAGTTTATTAAATTGGTTGTTAGTTTCATCATTACAACCTTTAGATACCTCATTCCTTAATAGTAACCGATGAAACCATATGAACCAGTCAAAAGAGACCTTAATATAATGCATATTCATACCCGTGTTAGATGCCGTGATTTTCAGAATCACACGTGCATCCGTTACAGCAGTATATTTAGAAGATGTGTATATCCGTAGATTAACTATGTTAATGAATTTTCAAAGTTAGAAGTAAAAGTGTACAAGATGTACCCGAAACACCTTTTATGTTTTCACAGGGTTTGACCATGTCTTAGTTTCTCGTATTGTGTCTTGAACAAACACTTTTTCTCATATAAGCTTTTTACACTTATGTGTGCCTGTAAAGGATATCTACACGATCACATATTTTTCGGTACCAAAATTCTTTGGGTCATTTGGGGTTAGCAGAAGACATTTTATTCTCTTTTTTTTAAATCCATTTTACTTTTAGCTTACCATTTTTAAATTTACATAATCCTATGATATGTCCTTGATTGTTATAATAATGATAATTTTTAGCTTTCACCTTTTTGAAATTATTATTGTAACTTCTCTTGAGAGTATTTCTTTTGAATTGATCGAAGTTTTGGTTTGCAAACCCAATACCTAATCTATCATGAAAATATCTCTAAGAATCTAGAAATTATCAAGATCCCGTTTTCTTTTAGAAAAGTCATTTAACAGACACTCATTCTTCTCTTTTTCTCTCTTTAATGTGTCAACTTCTTTAATCAATTCAACATTGATATTTACAAGAACTTTACCTTATGTAGTAGTTTAGTGTTCTTCTTTTTAAGAATATAAGATTTCTTTTTATGTTCTCTGAATCTTGATAGAGTTTCTTGTGACACATTATATACATTGCAACAAACATTAGTCAATTCATTTTTAGATAAGAGACTGAAGGTTACCTCAGGTGAATCTTCATCACCATCTTCAAAGATGTTTTCAGAGATTTGATCCTCGTGTGCCATGAAGCATATGTGTGCCTTTTATCGTTTTTCTTCATCACTTGAAGATGAATCATCACTATCACTACATGTAGCCACCATAACTCGTTTGTCTTTGTCTTATCTTGAGGCTTTAGATAAGAAAATTAGGCTTTATGTTAGGAGTTTCTCTTTTGAATTTGTCATCTTTTTGGAAATTCTTTCTAAGATATTTTCTGAAATTCTTTTCTCTCTTTTTTAAGAATTTATGGAATTTTCGAGATAGCATGACTACTTCCCTCTCAGAATCCTCATATGAACTTTCATTACTCTGATTGGCTTTTAGTATGATGGACTTAAGCTTTTTAACATCATGCTCTTTTTCATTTACTAATGTCATTTTTATCTCATGTGTAAGTAGAGATCCAAGAAATTATTCATATGAATATTTCAAGAGATCTCTATCTTCATCAATGGCAGTCAATTTTGGGTCCCAATTTGAGGGCATTGTTCTTATTCCTTTCTTAATGAGCTCCTCATCTGGAAATGACTGACCTGAAGTTTTGAGATTATTTACAATGGTGGTAAATCATGTATTCATTTCAGAAATGGATTCATTTACCTCCATTTTAAATAATTCGTACTCTCTCAAATAAAGATTCACTCTTAAATCTTTTTGTTTCTTAGTGCCTTCATATGTGACTCTAGCTTGTCCCATATTTCCTTAACATTTGTGCATCCTGAAACACGATGATATTCATTAATATCTAAAGCACAATGTAAGATGTTAATAGTTTTATCATCTAATTATAAATCTTTCCAATCATCGTTTGCAAATTCATTTTCCTCTTTATCAATCGTAACTCGATCAACAATTTTTGAAGGAGTTTTTGGACCATCTCTAATAATTTTTCGAATAAATATATCAATAGATTGAATGAAATTTCTCATGCAATTTTACCAAAATGAATAATTTGTTCCTACAAATAATGGAGGTCTCGTGGTTGATAAACCTTCGGGAATAAGTTGTGTAGACATATTTCCGGAGAAATTTATATTAGTCATATAGATCTCTCTTAGTATTTAAACTTTGAGTAAAAAGAGATTGACTCTGATACTACTTGTTGGCCCGATATGACAATATAAATGCTAGATGGTGGTGAATATGATTTATAGCCTTTTAAAAATTATATCTTTTACTTATTAAAAAGTTGCTCAATTGCACCCTTATACAAATATTTACGGAATTAGATAAATGTGCAAATTAAATAAATTTTTTTTTGAAGAAAATTAAGTACTTTTTAATAAAAGATATTTGTTATTGTCTTTGAAACATTTTTAAGGAAAGATAATAAATATTATCACAATGGAATATTTGCAAACAAAATATAAAGACTATAAATAAAGAGAGTAGGGATAAAAAAAACTTAGCCACACGATTTATCCATGTTCAACAACTAAGGCCTACGTCTTGCCCCTAAGAGAATATCTTGAGATTTTCCATTGTGATTCTTTTTTAACGGGCAAGAATCGAAGCCTGGAGGCATTTTACAACCTCAAAGCTACCCAAGTAAATGTCTCCCCCATATCCACTCCTCTTAAAACTTACCGAGTGTTTGAGAAACTCTATCTCAATTTTTAACGAGCTATATTGAGAAAAAATCACCCCTCAATTTTTACAGAGCTTAATTGAGAAATTTTTACAACGTTAAACTTACGGGTGCTTAAGAACCTAACAAAGACTCAAGGTAGACACTTGATCTTGTTGAAACACATTTCCACATAATTTTGATTTGACAAAATTATTCCCATGATTAAAACAATTAAATTTAAGTGCTTTGATTTAATTGTACTAATGAGTTTGTTCAATGTTGAGTAAGTTAACTAACGAGAACAGGAACTGAAAGTCCATAAAAGAAAGACAGAACAAAGTCAACATAAGCAAGTCACACAGCAGAAGCTGAGTGGAATGCAACTCAGCTTTACGAAAGAAATGACTTCTTCAGAAAAGCTTGAAGGCGAAGCCGGTGAGTCAAGCTGAGTAATAACCAAGTCAGCGTCAATGATCCATCAACTTGGCAGACAAAGTCTCACACAAATCAAAAGTCTTGGAAATCCGTTTTTGAAGACCTTTTCGAGATGCATGGACCGTCTGACTTTTGGCAAGAAGACAAACCTGGCGTAAGAAGACAAACCTGGTGCAAGAAGACGAATCTGGCAAACATGGCTCCTGCTAAAAACAGAAGACAGGATTGGCCTGCAGCTCTGGAAGCTGACCACGTGATGACAAAGAAGACCGTTATCTCCACAACGGCTATGTCGGAATTCAAATCATTGGCACCCCAAAGATTGCTATAAATAGGCCAAATCATCATTTGGATCAATAGAAGACACATACAAGAGATATATAGACAAGCAAAATCTTCACAAAGTGATAATCCAAAATAAAAGATGTCTGAAAAAGAAAAAGCAAGCTCTTACACCAAATTCCAATCATTGTGTAAAAGTCTAGAGTGATTGTATTCATCTAAAGTGTTCTTCATTTAGTGAGAACAATTCTTGTATCATTTGTAAAAGGTTAGAAGAGTGAAGCCGAGTACTCGGTTATA
This sequence comes from Euphorbia lathyris, assembly GCF_963576675.1. NCBI lineage: Eukaryota > Viridiplantae > Streptophyta > Magnoliopsida > Malpighiales > Euphorbiaceae > Euphorbia > Euphorbia lathyris. The sequence goes on from NC_088910.1 coordinate 67,360,438, forward strand.
GTACTCAGTGGTAGAGAAAATCTGAATACTCGGTTATAGTGTTCAGTGGTAGATAGGATTGAGTAGACGAATAGAAGACGGTACTCGTGCATACTCAGTTGCTATTGTAAACGGGGTGTGCTCTACCTTTAAAGAGCTCAGTAGAGGATTGAAAAAGCTCGGAGGGATTCTAGGGACTGGACGTAGGCGGAGAGGCTGAACCAGGATAAGTCTGCTGAGTAAACTCTAACCCTTTCTCTTGATATATATATATATATATATATATATATATGTGTGTGTGTGTGTGTGTGTGTGTGTGTGTGTTGCTTGCTTAAAATTACTCAGTAAATAATCTGTACAAGCTAAAGCTGAGTAATCTGAGTGCTGAGTTGGAAACTGACTTAAGTGTTATTTCCCAACTCACAACTGAAACAACTCTAGTCAGCATCTGATTAAAGCTGTCTCACATCACACTCAACCTTACTGACCTAAAACTGAGTTAAACTATCAAACATCCAATTAAGTCAGCATTATTAAGCGAAAAAGTCAGATTAGTTCCTAACCCCCCCCCCCCTTGGAACTAATCCTATTACGTTACATGGGACCAACAAGTGGTATCAGAGCACAATAGCTCACTATTCAAGATAAAACTATCTTGAGCTGATCCCTGTAATGGCTGAGAACGGCACTCATTTCCTTCCAGGGAATCAAACAACTCAGATACTCCTTGAGGGATTATCTATTAGTCGGCCTCCCCTGTTCTTTGGATCTAATTATACATTTTGGAAGAACAGGATGAAAAACTTCATTCAGGCAACAAATATGAGTGCATGGCTAGCTATAGTCCAAGGCCTTTTTGTTCCCTATGAAATCATTGACGGTGTAAAAACTGTCAAAAGCGAGGCTAAGTGGTCAGAAGATGACCTTAAGAAATTACAAAATATGTTTCGGCTATCAATATGCTTCACTGTGCGTTAGATGCTGCAGAATACAATAAGATTTTAGGTTGCGAGTCAGCACAGGAAATCTGGAAGAAGCTGGAGGTTACCTATGAAGGAACCAGTAAGGTCAAGGAGTCCAAGGTGAATCAATAAATGCGGCTGTACGAGCTGTTTGAAATGAATGATAATGAGGACATATCTGAGATGAATGCAAGATTCACCAACATTATCAATGAGCTTAAGAGACTCGGGAAGAACTTCACTGAAGAAGAGCAAGTGAAGAAGATTCTAAGAAGTCTCCCCAAGAGCTGGCAAGCAAAGAAGACAGTTGTTGAAGAAGCTCAGGACCTGACCACGTACAAGTATGATGAGCTCATTGGATCTCTGCTGACTCATGAGATCTCCATGAAGAATTTTGAGGCCAAAGAAAAAACTGAGGACAAGAAGCAAAAATCTCTTGTCATGAAAGCTGACTCAACCGAAGCTGACTCATCAGATGATGAGGAGATGGCCATGTTCACCAGAAAGATGAAGAAGTTGTTTAAGAAAAATGACAAATACAGCAAAAGGCCATTCAAAAGAAGTGATAAATACAAAGCTGAGTCTAGCGACAACAGACACAAGAAGGACAGCTCAAAGCCTGTTACTTGCTTTGAATGCCATCAAACCGGGCACATCAAATCAAGCTGTCCTACCTTGAAGAAAGATAAGAAGGGAAGCAAAAAGGCAATGGTGGCCACATGGAGTGATAGTGATGAGTCAACCTCATCAGAAGCTGATGCCACCGAGTTAGCAAATATCTGTTTCATGGCTGACGAAGCTGTTGACCACTGTCTCTCTGAGCAAGCTGACCTCTCTGATGAATCTGATCATAAGGAACATACAACTGAGGTAATATCTCTACCCTTACTCAGAAATGAAATGATTAATGCCCTGAGTGATCTCTATACACTAATCAAAAAGTGTAATAAGAAAATAAGAGCACTCAGCAGGCGATGTGATGAGATCAAGGAGGTTAAACTCAGTGACCTTCGACATCTCCTTCAGGACAACACTAGGCAAGATGAGAATCTAAAAATCATGCATAGGTTTGTCTCTGAAGTCCAATCAGATTCCAAGAAATTGAGGAAGGACCACATCAATACAGAATCAGCTGAATACATCGGCTAAGAAGAGGTTCCATCCAAAAGCTGAGTACTCAGGTACTAGTCAACGAAGGTGGAATACTCAACAGAATGTCCAATGTGACTTCTGCGGAAAGAAAGGACATACCCCAAAGGTATGCTGGCATGCTCAGCACAATCGTGCTAACCAAAAGCGGAAATACCCCCAAAGGGTAGTTTATTGTGACTTTTGTGGAAAAGATGGCCACACTATAAATGTATGCCGTCACAAAATAAAATATGATGCATCACCTGTTGACTCTAACAAACGAGGACCCAAAAAGACTTGGGTACCTAAAGATAACTAGTTCAATTGCAGGTGAGCCTGAGGTGTGCTGAGAAGTCAAAGCTATGGTACATTGACAGCGCATGCTCAAGGCATATGACTGGTGATGAAACTCAGTTCATCACACTTATGCATAAACGAGGAGGAAATGTAAGTTTTGGAGACAACAAAAAGGGTAAGATAGTAGGATCAGGTACTGTTGGCGGTAACCCTACTATTGAGTCAGTCTCCCTAGTCAGGGGTCTTAAATATAACCTACTGAGTGTAGCTCAGCTGTGTGACAGCAGTAGAAAGGTTGTATTTGATGCCACTGAGTGTAGGATACTCGAGGGAAAAACAAATGAGTTGATTTTAACTGCACCTCGTGTTGAAAACGTTTTCATGCTAAACCTAGAAAAGAAGTTTTCAAAGAATATATGATTAGTGTCAAAGGAAGATAATTCCTGGCTATGGCATAGGAGACTTGGTCATGTAAGCATGGACTGTTGAAACACCTTTCCACACAATTTTGATTTGACAAAATTGTTTAAGTATAATTAAAAACATATTCTAAACACACTAAGTTTAAATGCTTTGATTTATTCTACTAATGTGTTTGTTCAATGTTGAGTTAAATTGTTTATAAGACACAAAGATTAAAAGGCCCAAAGCCCAATACGGAAGTCAAAGCCCAAGTCAAACAGTTTAAGGCAACTCGGCCCGCGTATGTCAAAACGCTGTCGTTATGTACAAAACGCAACTCAGCGGAAAAAGGATCTAGAAGACCTTCGTGGAACAACTTCGGGACGAAGCTGCTGAGTTGATTCGACAAAGAGTACAAGACAGCAGCTGGCTAAGAACAACTTCCAGACAAAGTGTTTCCACTTTGGGTAAAGTTCAGACGACACAGAATGCTGTCTAGTTGACCTTACCATAAATGGAGAGACATTCTGCCGAGCTGACCAAAAACTGACCGAGGACAGAAGATACTCAAATCTGATTGGCTAAGAGCTCTGAGCAAGACAGGATGACAACGACAGGAAGCCGTTTCCCTCCAACGGTTATTTCGAAATTCGAAATGACCGATGCCTCAGACGTCTCTATAAATAGAGCCCTTCAGTTGCTTCATTCCACACAGAACTTGATCAAGCCATTACGCTGACCAAATCTCTACGCAAAGTTCTGCAAGAAAAAGCAAAGCAATCTTACACTAAATTTCATATCTTTTGTGTAAAAGTCTAGAGTGATTATTCAATCATCTAAAGTGTCTTAGCAATCATTGTTTAGGACAAACACTTATCATTTCTAGAGATTAGAAAGGAGAGGCTGAGTACTCGGTTATAGTACTCAGCGAGAGATTAGGATTGAGTAGAGGTATAGAGGAAGGTACTCTTGTTATGCTTAGTTGCTAAGATTGTAAAAGGTTTGATGCTCTACCGTTAAAGAGCTCAGTAGAGAATTCGAAATCTCGAAACGTGTTCCGGGGACAGGACGTAGGCTTGGAGGCCGAACCTGGATAAATCTGCTGAGTAACACATTTCTAACCTTAAACTCCTTTATATATTTATTGCTTGCTTAAACAAAAACTGACCAAGTAAAGAGGTCAAGCTGAGTTGTGCGCATTGAATATCTGAGCTCAGGAATAGACTCTAAGTGCTATCTCCTGACTCAAGTAAAGAAACTGACCTAGTCACCAGTTGACTAAGCCAGTATCTTGCTATTCACTCAGCGCCGCTGTTAAAACCTTTTTTCTCACGAAAAAGAAGTCTGCCCTAACTTAAATTTTTTAAATAGTTCCTAACCCCCCCCTTGGAACTATACTTGTAACGTTATAAGGGACCAACAAGTGGTATCAGAGCCTAAAAGCTCACTGTAAAAGGTTTAACAACCTTGAGCTGATCCCCACTATGTGCGAAAATAGTACTCAATTTCTCCCAGGAAACCAAACAACTCAGATCTTATCTGAGGGGCTGTCCATTACTCGGCCTCCCCTATTCTTCGGGTCTAACTATACCTTCTGGAAGAATAGGATGAAAAATTTCATTCAGGCTACAAATATGAGTGCCTGGCTATCCATAGTCCAAGGTCCATTTGTACCTGTCGAAGTTGTGGCTGGCCTAACAGTTGTTAAAGCTGAGGCCAAATGGACAGAGGATGATCTCAAGAAGCTACAAAATCATGCTTCGGCTATAAATATGCTTCACTGTGCGCTCGATGCTACAGAATATAATAAAATCTCAGGTTGTGAGTCGGCGCAAGAGATCTGGAAGAAGCTGGAGGTCACGTACGAAGGAACCAATAAAGTAAAGGAGTCCAAGGTGAACCAGCAGATGAGACTGTACGAGCTGTTCGAAATGAATAATGATGAGGGTATATCTGACATGAATGCAAGGTTTACCAACATCATATATGAGCTCAAGAGACTTGGGAAGATCTTCACTGAGGAAGAACAAGTCAAAAAGATACTCAGGAGTCTTCCTAAAGACTGGCAAGCAAAGAAGACCGCTGTTGAGGAAGCTCAGGACTTAACCACCTACAAATATGACGAACTCATCGGATCGCTGCTGACCCATGAGATATCGATGAAAAACTTCGAGGTGAAGGAAAAGTCTGAAGACAAGAAGCAGAAGTCTCTTGTCATGAAAGCTGACTCCACTGATGGGAGCTCAACAGATGATGAAGAGATGGCTATGTTCACAAGGAAGATGAAAAGGCTGTTCAGAAAGAATGACAAATATTCTAAGAAGCCTTATAGAAAGTTTGATAAGTATAAAGCTGAGTCCAGCGACAGCAAATACAAGAAAGACAACTCAAAGCCCATTACATGCTTTGAATGTCATCAAACTGGCCATATCAAGTCAAGCTGCCCCACACTGAGGAAAGATAAGAAGAACGGCAAAAAGGCAATGGTGGCTACATGGAGCGACAGTGATGAGTCTTCATCAACAGAAGCTGAGGCCACCGAGTCAGCAAAGATATGCTTCATGGCTGATGAACTTGCTGAGCCGTGCGTCTCTGAGCATGCTGACCCCCCCATTGCATCTGACGATGAGGAGCAATCAAATGAGGTAATATCACTTTCTCAGCTCAGAAACGAAATGGGTAATGCCCTGAGTGACCTCTATACACTTGTCAAAAAGTGTAATAAGAAAATTAGAGCACTCAGCAGGCGCTGTGACGAGGTTGAAGAGGTCAAGCTAAGTGACCTCAGATTCCTTCTTCAGGACAACTCAACTTTGCATGATAATATGGAGATCATACATAAGTCTGTCTCTGAAGTCCAATCAGATTCAAAGAAACTGAGAAAGGACGTCACAAATATCCAGAACCAACTAAAGGTTCAAAACAAAAGAAATATTCCTCTGATTGCTCAGTACTGGTCAGCAGAGATGGAATCCCCAGCGGAATGTCCAGTGTGACTTCTGTGGGAAGAAAGGACACACCACAAAGGTGTGCTGGCACGCTCAGCACTGGGGTGCTGACCAGTCAGTGAAAAATCCTAAACGGAAGGTCAGCTGTGACTTCTGTGGAAAGAATGGCCATACTGTCCAAGTATGCCGCCATAAAATAAAATATGATGCTTTACATGTTGAACCTAACAAGCAAGGACCCAAAAAGAATTGGGTACCTAAAAGTAACTAGTTACAATGCAGGTAAGCCTGAGGTGTGCTGAGAAGTCAAAGATGTGGTATATTGACAGTGCATGCTCGAGGCACATGACTGGTGATGAAACTCAGTTCATCACGTTTGAGCGTAAACGAGGAGGAAGTGTAAGTTTTGGAGACAACAAAAAGGGTAAGATAGTAGGGTCAGGAACCATCGGAGGTGATCCTACTATTGAGTCAGTCTCCCCAGTCAGCGGACTCAAATATAACTTACTCAGCGTAGCTCAGCTATGTGACAATGGGAGAAAAGTTATATTTGATGCTACTGGATGTAAAATATACGAGGGAAAAACAAATGAGTTAATTTTAATTGCCCCTCGGATTGATAATGTCTTTATGCTAGACTTAGAGAAAAAGTTTTCAAAAATTGTATGCTTAGTTTCAAAGGAAGAAAATTCCTAGCTATGGCACAGGAGACTTGGTCATGTAAGCATGGACCTCCTGGCCAAATTAGCAAGAAAGCAATTGGTTGAGGGACTGCCTGAACTTAGATTTGAAAAAGATCAATTATGCCACGCTTGCCAAGCTGGAAAACAAACCAAACAATCTTTTCATAGCAAAAACATTGTCTCAACTAAGCGACCGTTAGAATTACTACACTTGGATCTCTTCGGTCCAGTCCAACCGCTGAGTCTGGGTGGAAGAAGATTTTCCTTGGTCATTGTAGATGACTTCTCTCGGTACACTTGGGTCATCTTGCTGAGTAGCAAGGATGAGACCTTTGAGACATTTTCAAATTTGGTTAGAAAACTTGAAAATGATAAAGACCTAAAATTGGCTCACATCCGAAGTGATAATGGTGGAGAATTCAAAAACCAACAGTTTGTTGAATTCTGTGAAGCCAGCGGCATTGACCATAACTTTTTTGCTCCTAGGACGCCTCAACAAAATGGGGTTGTTGAAAGGAAGAACAGAACATTGGTTGAAATAGCCAGGACAATGCTGAGTGAGCATAGGCTTCCAAAGTACTTTTGGGGAGAAGTTGTTAACACAGCGTGCTATATTCTTAATAGGGCTCTCGTTAGACCTATACTAAAGAAAACCCCCTACGAACTTTGGAAAGGACGAAAGCCCAACATTGGATACTTTCGTGCCTTTGGCTATAAATGTTTTATTTTAAACACCAAAGATAGCCTAGCTAAATTTGACTCAAAAGTTGATGAAGCTATCTTTTTAGGCTACTCAACAAACAGCAAAGTATACAGAGTTTTCAATAAACGAACTCAAGTTTTAGAAGAGTCAGTACATGTTGAGTTCGACGAAACTAACCCTGCAGGAAGATATCTGCCGCTGACCGAGGATGATCCACACTCAGCACCCGCTGATCAAGATACAACCGCTGAGTCATTCCCTCAAGGGCTGACCAAAGGTAAAAGTGAACCAAATATTTTTTTCACTGACCAGTCCTCACCTGCAGAGATTGTTGAAACACAGACAACACAAGACATCAATCTACCCAAAGAGATAAGGATTCCAAGAGGGCACTCAGAGAGTGCAATCCTTGATGCCGCTGAGAATACCCTGATGACAAGAAACCAACTCAGGAGGTACCTCAGTAATGTAGCCTTCGTCTCAGTTCAGGAACCTAAGAACTTCGCTGATGTTGAGGAAGATGAATTCTGGATAAGCGCAATGCAAGAGGAGCTTGACCAATTCAAAAGAAATGATGTATGGGAGCTAGTGCCACATCCAAGGAGTGAGAAGACCATTAGAACAAGATGGGTCTTCCGCAACAAGCTGGATGAGCAAGGAAATGTAGTCAGGAACAAAGCAAGGCTTGTAGCTCAGGGCTACAGTCAGCAAGAAGGTATTGACTACGGTGAGACCTTTGCCCCAGTGGCAAGGCTAGAGGCTATTAGGATTTTATGTGCATATGCATCTTACATGAACTTTAAACTGTTTCAAATGGATGTTAAGAGTGCATTCCTTAATGGAGTTATAAACGAGGAAGTTTATGTTAATCAACCTCCAGGGTTTGAGGATCCTAAATTCCCAAACCACGTTTATAAACTCAAAAAGGCTTTGTACGGCCTCAAGCAAGCACCACATGCTTGGTATGAGAGGCTGACCAGTTTCCTGCTGACTAGAAATTATGTCAGAGGCAAAGCTGATACAACCTTATTCATTAAGAGAAAGGGTAAAGATACCTTGCTGGCTCAAATATATGTTGATGATATTATTTTCGGTGCTACTAATGAGTCAATGTGCAAAGAATTTAGCAAGCAAATGCAGACTGAGTTTGAAATGTCTATGATGGGAGAACTCAACTTATTCCTTGGACTTCAAATCAAACAAGGAAAGAATGACATCTTCATCAGTCAAGTTAAATATGCCAAGGAGATATTGAAGAAATATGATCTTGAAAATTGCAAGCCAATATCCACTCCTATGGGCACTGACACTGTCCTCTGCGCTGACGAGAATGGTAAGTCGGTAGACAGCAAATTGTATCGAGGTATGATAGGCTCTCCACTTTACTTAACATCAAGTAGACCGGACATTCAGTTCTCAGTATGCTATTGTGCTAGATATCAATCTAACCCTAAGGAATCTCATTACATAGCTGTAAAAAGAATCCTTAGATATTTGCAAAGCTCAGTGAACGCAGGTTTATGGTATCCCAACACTCATGGCTTTACACTCGTTGGATACACTGACGCTGACTATGGTCGAGACAAGCTAGAACGAAAAAGCACCTCTGGAGGATGTCACTTCTTAGGAAGCTGTCTTGTATCCTGGTTCAGCAAGAAGCAGACGTCAGTAGCCTTGTCTACCACTGAAGCTGAGTACATTGCTGCTGGTCACTGTGTTGCTCAAGTCCTATGGATTAAGCAACAGCTTGAAGACTATGGTGTTCAAACAAAGACAATTGAGGTCAGATGCGACAACAAAAGTGCAATTGATCTATCAAAGAACCCAATTCAACACAACAGAATGAAGCATATCAGCATAAGACATCACTTCATTAGAGACCATGTACTCAAGGGTGAGATAAAGTTGACCTACGTCCCAACAAATGAGCAGCTTGCGGATATCTTCACAAAGCCACTGGCTCGTGAACAGTTCAGCATACTGAGAGAAGCCATTGGTATGTTTAATCCTTTTCAGTAAATTCCTGTTCTAAAATGTAAATTTATGCTGAGTGAATTACTATGCTGAATGATTTATGCAAATGCATGCTGAGTGATTGTTATGCTGAGTACTTAACGCAAAATACATATCTATATTGAGTAAATATGCACACCGAGTAGTAATCTCAAACTGAGAAATCATCCTTTCATATACTACTGACCACTCAGAATATAAAACGCTTAGTATTCTAAACGCTGAGTGTTAGATCCGTTGCATTAAATGCAAAAGCACGCGAATAGCCACCTAGGATGACGTATGCGCCGAATGTGTCATAAAAGCCAGGATCTTTGTCGGTTGACAATCCCAAGGCAAAAATGACAAATGGATTCGATAAGATCCACTCTTCACCGCTATAAATAATGGGTAAATCCCCATTTTTTATTTTCTTTACACTTACCGAATTCTTTGGCAAAGCATTCTCTCTCTAAAAAAAACTCTCAAAGCTTCCCAATCTTGTTCTGAAACTATGACTAAAGTTTCCGTTAACATCTCCAGTGCCGGTCACCCTAAGACCAGCTCTGATGAACCCTCCAGGCAAACTACTGTGCCTGAAACTACCAAGGTCACTACGCCGAGCAAAGGCAAAGCTGGCCAAGCTACCTCAACTAAGGGTAAGCCGACCAAGGCCAGAACCTATACCAAGGTATTTGAAGACATTAGCGAATGGAAAGTAGACTTCTCACGATGGGTTTCTGAGGCCTTTGTGACATCCGAGCAACCCTTCTGCGAATGGATATCGAAGAATGGCTGGACAGAGCTGTTCTCCATTAGAGATCACACCTATCCTGACCTAGTAAGGGAGTTCTACCACAATCTCCGAGTTGCTGATGATAACCAGGACTATCTGGTAACTATGGTAAAGGAAAAGACCATTTTCATAAACCCTACTTATCTCGCTAACTTGCTGAAGTTAAAGAATGAGGGAACAAAACTGAGGCGATCTGGAGATCATGACGGTACTGGGTACGATACCACCTTCTGTAAACCCTATGGCCACTCTGGAGAAGTCTCAAGTACCTCAATGGGTCAGCACCAAAAGATGGCTCACTATCTGCTGACCTACTTCATTTATCCCAAGATCAACTGCACCACCTCAGCAACGAATTTTGAGCAATGCTTCATATGGCATATGCTGACATACAAGCCGATCAACATGCCAGTATTCTTGATTGCTGGGTTCCTAAGGAGCACTGGAACTCTCAGGCTGGGATCACTCATCACCAGAATCCTCTTAGATCATCAAATTGATCTATCTGAGGAAACTAAGGCTAGAGGATCTGAGATAACCGCGGCTTCACTGAGGGCTTTGAAGTTCAATCAGCCACTAAAGAAAGGAAAAGCTGCTGCTGAACAACAAGCTGAGGAAACAGCTCCAAAGCAAAGCCAAAGGACAAAGGCTCCAGCTGCCCGCAAGAGGAAAGCTGTTGGGACTCCTTCAAAGAAGGCTGAGCCTCAGGCCAAGAAGCCGAAGTCAGCTGCTGAACCAGGTCAGGAGAGACCTAAGTCAGCTGAGAAAAGGAGCAGGCAAGATGAGCCTGAAATTGAGGAAAGAACAAATGCTGATGAGCAACCTCAAAAGAAGCAGAAGTCTTCTACACTGACTCCTATTGATGTTATTCCTACTGACGTCGTTGTTCCTGGTGATTCTCACTACACACAGTGTCTAGGAACTGTAGCTGAGCATCAAGAAGATGATGTGCATCTGGACGATCAGTTCATTGCACAAGTTGAGGAAGAGCTAGATGGCGATAGTGAAGAAGATGAAGAACAAGAAGAAGCAAGCGGTCAGGATGACGCTGAGGACACTGAGGAGACAGCTAGTGAGATTAGAGCTGAGCCAACCAATACTGAGTTGGCTGCTGGAAATGAACAAGAACCTGACCAATCCAATGTTAATCAAGAACAAGAACAAGCTGACTAGCTTAATGCTGATCAAGAGGAAACTTCTCCCTCTCACTCAAGAGAATCTATACAAGCTGACACTCCTCCTCCAAGAAGAAGATTAATCAAGGCAAGTCAGAACTCTGTCATTGACCCTCCTGTTCAGAAACCAACTGTCCCTGACTTTGTTATCCAGAAGCCGACCCAAGACCCTTCTAAACTCAAGCTGAAATTTTTCAGAAAACAACCATCTTCTACTCCATCGGCTTCCCTTGAAAATCAAGCCTCTGTTTCTTCACCAAAGGAACACGCCGACTTGAATGCTTCTGCTAACTCTACAAGCCAAGTGGAGCCAATTCCCGTCAATGCTGTTACAACAAGCATTGTGCTAACTCAGGACATTCCTGCTCCAGTCAGCACAGACAGCATTCGGATTACTTCTTCACCAATCAACACTTCTGTCGATCAATCAGTTCTACCCGAGACTCAAGTGCAGATTGGAAACACACTTCCAGTCACTGACCATGTTATTCCTCTGACTCCTCTTCCAACCGGTCATACTGAGGAAACTAGGCAAGTTCATGAAGGCTCTCTCAGCTACTTGCATGCCACCGAGTCTGGTAAAAGAATCATTGACTCGGTGCAAACATTAATCAAAGACCTTCATCAAACCACTCCACCTGCTGCTGGGTCTTCTACTGTTGAGACAACTCAGCTCTCCCAAGTAACTCAGCTTCTCAATGAAGTTAAGGGATTCAAGGATTTGCTGAGTGTCATAGTCTCCTTTCAAGCACAACAACCTAAGCAGGATTCCATCACAAAGCTGGCTGAGCTCCAGCTGATAATTGTTCAACATCTCAATTCTCTTCAAGGTCAAGTTCAGACCCTGTCTGCTGCGAACACGCGATATGCCACTTCTGATGAAGTTAAAATGCTCTTTGCTCAGCTTCACACCGAGCAAATCAAGACCAACGAGCAAATGGTCTCCTATTCTCAATGCTCAGTGGAGCAAATTGATGAGGCTGTTCGACTGTTGAACTTGAACAAACAAGAGATGGACACTGACGCCATGAAGAAAAATGAAATACTGTCTGTCACCAGACAAACTTTCAACCATGTACGTCACAGCAATATTCAGCGTCAATACTACGACACATCCTTACTGAAGACATTTCATCAAGTCGTTGCTGGTCTGTCCGAAGCACTTACCTGGATAGGTAAATCTCAAGCTTTCATAGTAAGCATGATCAGCGCTGCTGCACTTAATATACCCGCCAAGGTCTCAGATGATGGAGTTGCTATTTTTGATGGTGTCAATGAAAGAGCCGATAGACTTAAGGCGCTGTCCACGGAACTGACCAGAGCCGTCTTAACCGACGCCTTTAGGATTCCTCCTCCCAATGCTGACAAAACGGGGGAGAAAGAACAAGCTAGAACACAGCATGAGCATAGTCAGTCCAAGCAAAAGAAAAAGAAATAGAAATTAGGCTAGCTCAGTTATGCTAAGTTTGTAGTCTCTATGTTTATGCTTTTCTTTTGTTGTATACGCTGACTACTTCTAGTAATATCAATACTTGCATCTTTTTATCCAAAAACTGAGTTATGAGTTATTATCTATGATGCTGAGTATTAAGTCATTATGTATCTTCAATTACATCAGCTATGGTTAATGCTTATAAAACTTATTGATTGAACCTAATGCTGATAACATGTTTGACATTGACTTGTATGTTTATTTAACATTGTCTTATAAGACTCATTGAACAACAAATTACTCAGCGCCCTCTGAATGCTATAACTTCCGCTTAAACACTGAGTAAAATAGAATATGTTCCATTAGCTGACCTATATCTGAAAACTGACCTTAGACTTACTCGATTAAACCTTCAAATGTTTAGAGTAAAACTAAGTCAGTAGCTCAACCCTGACGGGGGAGTTTGCTAAGTTAGATTAGGTCAACTATCATGGGGGAGCTCAATACTGAGTTCTTCGCTGAATAGTTTTGCCAACATCAAAATGGGGGAGTTTGTTGAAACACCTTTCCACATAATTTTGATTTGACAAAATTGTTTAAGTATAATTAAAAACATATTCTAAACACACTAAGTTTAAATGCTTTGATTTATTCTACTAATGTGTTTGTTCAATGTTGAGTTAAATTGTTTATAAGACACAAAGATTAAAAGGCCCAAAGCCCAATACGGAAGTCAAAGCCCAAGTCAAACAGTTTAAGGCAACTCGGCCCGCGTATGTCAAAACGCTGTCGTTATGTACAAAACGCAACTCAGCGGAAGAAGGATCTAGAAGACCTTCATGGAACAACTTTGGGACGAAGCTGATGAGTTGATTCGACAAAGAGTACAAGACAGCAGCTAGCTAAGAACAACTTCCAGACAAAGTGTTTCCACTTTGGGTAAAGTTCAGACGACACAGAATGCTGTCTAGTTGACCTTACCATAAATGGAGAGACATTCTGCCGAGCTGACCAAAAGCTGACCGAGGACAGAAGATACTCAAATCTGATTGGTCGAGAGCTCTGAGCAAGACAGGATGACAACGACAGGAAGTCGTTTCCCTCCAACGGTTATTTCGAAATTCGAAATGACCGATGCCTCAGACGTCTCTATAAATAGACCCCTTCAGTTGCTTCATTCCACACAGAACTTGATCAATCCATTACGCTGAGCAAATCTCTACGCAAAGTTCTGCAAGAAAAAGCAAAGCAATCTTACACTAAATTTCATATCTTTTGTGTAAAAGTGTAGAGTGATTATTCAATCATCTAAGGTGTCTTAGCAATCATTGTTTAGGACAAACGCTTATCATTTCTAGAGATTAGAAATGAGAGGCTGAGTACTCGGTTATAGTACTCAGCGAGAGATTAGGATTGAGTAGAGGTATAGAGGAAGGTACTCTTGTTATACTCAGTTGCTGATAGGGGTCAAAAACCCCTATCTTTGGGTACGGTTTTAGGATGGTTTTTGGGTTTATTTGGCTAATAAGCGAGCAATTCTCGCATTTAAATGCTTTTGTGTGAGTTAGTTAGAAATTGGAAGCATTCTATTTACTTTTCGTCGTTTAGGCTCGTTTTGTGATCAATTTAGGCAAATACGGCCGAAATAATACGCATATTAGAATTCCGTTATCTTTTGAAGCCAATTGGTCCGTCAAAAGTCGCACCAAATGAAGCGTTTGCTCAAAAAAAGCGATTGAGGGATCAATTCGGCTTTTGGACTAATGTTTTCTGGAGTTTTTATGCGTGTGCAGGTGTAAGTTCGGACGAAAAAGTGTTTGGAAGTCATCCGGCACGGATCGAGCGCGCTTCGGGTGAAAACGCTCGGCGAGCAGGGCCCCCCGGGCCATTTCTGCTCGCCGAGCAGGCCACCAGCCGCCTGCTCAGCGAGCAGGGGCTGCTCGTCGCAATTCTGCTCGGCGAGCAGCCTTTCCTGCTCGGCGAGCAGACTTGCGAGAATTGGTCAAAAAGACCAATTCCGCCCCCACGAAGCCACATTCGACCCCACGTCTTCCTACACCAACTAGAACACAAAAATAGGTCAAAACGAGGCCCGAGACGCGTCTATAAATAGGGTTTTTCAATTGTAATTCAGAATCTTTTGTTTTTGTAATTTTCTTATCTTCCACCTCGAGAAATCCTCTCCACCTCCTCTATAAACCTTCAAACCTCCATTGAAGACGCCTCCGAAGCTCCATTCACCGAGGATTGCTCGAGCTCCATCCTTAAGTCCTAGGAAGACGCCTGCATTGGTTGACAGGTTCCCTGAAAGGGATTTTTCTTCTTTTATAACTTGTTTATCCTATGATACATGCTATGAATCTTAGGCTTATTGTAACTCCGTGACAATGTTCTCCATCTTTGATTAATATAATAGTTTTGTTTCTTCAATTGTTTTAATGCTTTGAATCTTTGTCTTACGCTTTGTTTGATTGGTTTAACTCATTCGATAATCCCAAAATCAAGTTGGCACATATTGCGAGCTGAATCTGACCTAGTCAGTGCCTATAGGATTGACGACCCTATAGAAGATTAAGCCCAAATTACTGAGCCTTAGAGCTAGTTTCGGCCTTACAAGGGAATCACGAACTAGGAACTTTAGGAGGATAGGTCGGGTTAATCGCCTCGAACACAAGTGACTTAGGTTTTAATTCAATTGTTTAAACAATCTATTTCCATTATCATCGTATCCCTCCATGATCCTTTAGATAATTGTATTGACAAAAGATCACTTAGGAGTAGTTTAACTTAATTAGGGGTAGAGTAATTTAGTTAGGTTTAGAATAACTTAGCTAGAATTAGATAACTTAGTCAGAATTAGATAATCTAGTTAGGATTAGTGCAATCCAACCTAGGAGTAGATTAATTAAACAAAACCAACTCAAACCCCTTAAGCCTAGATAACATCCGAGACTTAGTAATTCGGTACTTGCAGAAATAAATCCTGTGGACGATAACCTGGACTTAAACCCAGAAATTTATTACTTGATAACGACGGGGTACACTTATCCCTTAGTGAGTTCCCATCTCTAACCCAGGTGGGGACGCATCAAGTTTTTGGCGCCATTGCCGGGGATTTATTTCTTCTGCAATATCGAACCAAAGGTTGATTTGTTAGTTTAGGCATTCATTGTGAATATCTTTGTTTATATCGTTTATACTTGTTGATATATGATTTCTTTATACGTTTCTATACTTGTTCATATCTGTATACTATTACTTATCAACTTTTGTGCTAGAACTTCACTTTTTCTCAGCATTCTCTGATCAATGAATTGGCAAGAAAAAGTCGAGTGGCAAGCTCAAAAGTTTACTATCCCATCAAGACAATACATTCATACCCTGGAGAATGAGGCTCCCAATCCCTCCATGGCCGACTTAAATGAGAAAATGGATATCTTGATGGCAAATCTGAGCCTCAACACCAATGAAAGTGTAAGTTTTGTGGGTAATCACCAAAGGTATAATTCTAACCCCAATTCTTACAGCTTTTATGGTAGACCTCAACACTCAAATTTGTCCTACGGGAACCCTAAAATATTGAGGCCTCCAAATAGGTTTGTTAATGAGCACAGGGAAAACGAATTGGGAATGTTCCCTTACGAACAAGCAAGCCAAGTTCCTCCACAACCCTCTAGCTCACGAGATGAGGTGCTGTCCCTTTTGAAAGGAATATCAGCCCGACTTACAATCAACGAGGAGGTTTGCAAGGACTTGAGCAACCAACTGGCTCAAATAAACCAAGAGATGCAAAAGCAATCCCGAGATGCTCTCCCAAGCATAAAGGAAAACATAGAAATCCCACAAAGGGAATCAGCTCAAGCCATCTCTTTGAGGAATGACAAAAAGGTAGAACCAAGTCCACTATCACATGCATCACTCGAGGTAAGTGAAGAACCGGAAGCGGTAAGCAACCCCGGTTCAAAATCTGAAATTCTAAATCATGTGGTAGAGATAAAAGATCAAATCAAAACTTGTGTATCTCAAGTACCTTTTCCTCAAACATTAGAAAAGTTTAGGTTTGTTTCATGCTCAGAAGTTTTCATTCTCTTCGACCTACCAAGAGAATCCAAAAGGGAGCAAACCAAACTTTTTTAATGTTTGAGGAAAAGGTACTTGAGATACACAAGTTTTGATTTGATCTTTTATCTCTACCACATGATTTAGAATTTCAGATTTTGAACCGGGGTTGCTTACCGCTTCTGGTTCTTCACTTACCTCGAGTGATGCATGTGATAGTGGACTTGGTTCTACCTTTTTGGACGGTTTTTGGGTTTATTTGGCTAATAAGCGAGCAATTCTCGCATTTAAATGCTTTTGTGTGAGTTAGTTAGAAATTGGAAGCATTCTATTTACTTTTCGTCGTTTAGGCTCGTTTTGTGATCAATTTAGGCAAATACGGCCGAAATAACACGCATATTAGAATTCCGTTATCTTTTGAAGCCAATTGGTCCGTCAAAAGTCGCACCAAACGAAGCGTTTGCTCAAAAAAAGCGATTGAGGGATCAATTCGGCTTTTGGACTAATGTTTTCTGGAGTTTTTATGCGTGTGCAGGTGTAAGTTCGGACGAAAAAGGGTTTGGAAGTCATCCGGCACGGATCGAGCGCGCTTCGGGCGAAAACGCTCGGCGAGCAGGGCCCCCCGGGCCATTTCTGCTTGCCGAGCAGGCCGCCAGAGGCCTGCTCGCCGAGCAGGGCCAGGACACTAGGCGCCTGCTCGGCGAGCAGGGGCTGCTCGTCGCAATTCTGCTCGGCGAGCAGCCTTTCCTGCTCGGCGAGCAGACTTGCGGGAATTGGTCAAAAAGACCAATTCCGCCCCCACGAAGCCACATTCGACCCCACGTCTTCCTACACCAACTAGAACACGAAAATAGGTCAAACGAGGCCCGAGACGAGTCTATAAATAGGGTTTTTCAATTGTAATTCATTATCTTTTGTTTTTGTAATTTTCTTATCTTCCACCTCGAGAAATCCTCTCCACCTCCTCCAAAAACCTTCAAACCTCCATTGAAGACGCCTCCGAAGCTCCATTCACCGAGGATTGCTCGAGCTCCATCCTTAAGTCCTAGGAAGACGCCTGCATTGGTTGACAGGTTCCCTGAAAGGGATTTTTCTTCTTTTATAACTTGTTTATCCTATGATACATGCTATGAATCTTAGGCTTATTGTAACTTCGTGACAATGTTCTCCATCTTTGATTAATATAATAGTTTTGTTTCTTCAATTGTTTTAATGCTTTGAATCTTTGTCTTACGCTTTGTTTGATTGGTTTAACTCATTCGATAATCCCAAAATCAAGTTGGCACATATTGCGAGCTGAATCTGACCTAGTCAGTGCCTATAGGATTGACGACCCTATAGAAGATTAAGCCCAAATTACTGAGCCTTAGAGCTAGTTTCGGCCTTACAAGGGAATCACGAACTAGGAACTTTAGGAGGATAGGTCGGGTTAATCGCCTCGAACACAAGTGACTTAGGTTTTAATTCAATTGTTTAAACAATCTATTTTCATTATCATCGTATCCCTCCATGATCCTTTAGATAATTGCATTGACAAAAGATCACTTAGGAGTAGTTTAACTTAATTAGGGGTAGAGTAATTTAGTTAGGGTTAGAATAACTTAGTCAGAATTAGATAATCTAGTTAGGATTAGTGCAATCCAACCTAGGAGTAGATTAATTAAACAAAACCAACTCAAACCCCTTAAGCCTAGATAACATCCGAGACTTAGTAATTCGGTACTTGCAGAAATAAATCCTGTGGACGATAACCTGGACTTAAACCCAGAAATTTATTACTTGATAACGACGGGGTACACTTATCCCTTAGTGAGTCCTCATCTCTAACCTTAGGTGGGGACGCATCAAGTTTTTGGCGCCGTTGCCGGGGATTTATTTCTTCTGCAATATCGAACCAAAGGTCAACTTGTTAGTTTAGGCATTCGTTGTGAATACTTTCCTTGTTAATATCATTCATATTTGTATAGATATATATACTTGTTGATATACTATTACTTAAATTGGATCGTTCTTCCAGCAATTATGGACAACAGAGCATCAAACCCGTCCATGAACGATCTCAACACAAAAATGGACTTCCTGGTGGCTTCATACAACCAAAATAACCAACCAAGGATACCATTCTACGAGAGATGCGGCCAGAATCACCCCGGTAGGGTATGCCACATCAACTATTACGTACCTAGAGGTGAGAATGTAAGTTATTTGGGTAATCATCAAAGGTATAATTCTGAACCCTCAACTTACAACTACTACGATCAGGAGCATACACGATATCCACCGGCACCCTACGTGGCACCTATGGATACCCTTCCATGTCCTCATTCTAACTCTGATTTTTATGGCAGGAAAACAGGGTACTCAGAAGGAATAATGACTCTCCTAAAAGAGATATCCGTCCGACTGGCAGCCAACGAGGAGGCATGCAGGACCCTGAGTGACCAACTCGCCACAATCAGACAAGAAGAAAGGGAATGCCACGAGGCGTTCCTCTTGCAAGAAGAGGCGGCTCAAACCATCGCCCTAAGGAGCGGCAAGGAAGTGGATACACTCGTGGCATCTCCATCGCAAATACCTCTGTCACCTCAGGTAAGTAGGGAACCGGAAGTGGTAAGCAACCCCGATCCCGCATCTGAAACTTCAGCCTCTGAAAAAGCTGTAGGAAAAGTGGTTAGGCCTTATACACCAAAACTGCCATTCCCTCAGAAGCAGAAAAAGGCCAACCTAGATAAGAAATTTGCCCGGTTCTCGGAAATCCTTAGTAGATTAGAAATAAATATTCCATTAATGGAAGCACTAGAGGAGATGCCGAACTATGCAAAATTTCTTAAAGACATGTTGTCGAAAAAGAAGAAGTTTGGGGAAAACGAGATAGTGGCTTTAACAGAACAATGCTCGGCCATAATCACCCATAAATTACCCCCCAAGCTTAAAGATCAAGGGAGCTTTACCATGCCGTGTAGGATAGGCAACATGCACATAGATAGGGCATTATGTGATTTAGGAGCAAGTATTAATCTTATGCCTCTATCAATTTTCAGGAAATTGGGGCTCGGAGAACCTAAACCAACAAACATGACACTGCAACTAGCGGATCGGTCAATTGCACGGCCTAAAGGCATAGTTGAAGATGTGCTTGTAAAGGTGGACAAACTGATCTTCCCGGTCGATTTTGTGGTCCTCGACATGGAAGAAGATGACTCCGTCCCCATTCTCCTCGGGAGACCGTTTCTTGCAACCGGTAGGACACTAATAGACGTCCATGGAGGTAAATTGGTCCTAAGGGTGCAGGACGAAGAGGTAACATTTAACGTTTATGAATCTATGAAATTTCCTCAAGAACGCTCCAAAAGTTGTAACTTTGTGGATGCACTTATAGATGAATGTGTTGAGGAAGTTGATCTCGATATAAGAAATGCCTCTTTAGAACTCGGTCTAGGTGGTGAGACATGTGAAAACTCAAGTGAGCCATTTGAAGATCTCCCACCTGAAAAATGTTATTGGGTTAAGGGTAGAAAAGAGGACCTTGATCGTGAGATCAAACCTAAACCTAAGACCTCGTTGGAGGAACCTCCAAAATTGGAGCTTAAACCCTTGCCCAACAACCTGAAATATGTTTTTCTTCAACCTCCCACAGATTTACCCGTTATTATTTCTTCTTTGTTGACAGTTGAACAGGAAGAAAAATTGGTGGAGGTGCTGATGGAACATAAAGGAGCCTTTGGATGGTCAATCCACGACATCAAAGGTATCGACCCCAAAATCTGCACACATAGAATTTTTCTTGAGGAGGAGATCAAGCCATCTGCCCAACCTCAACGACGGCTCAACCCTAACATGAAAGAGGTGGTAAAAGTCGAGGTTATAAAACTCCTCGACGCAGGTATCATCTTTCCAATTTCTGATAGTCAATGGGTAAGCCCGGTTCAATGTGTGCCCAAAAAAGGGGGAACAACGGTAATGGAAAATGAAAAAGGAGAATTAATCCCAACTAGAAAGGTTACGGGTTGGCGTGTATGCATAGATTATAGGAAATTAAACGAGGCCACCCGTAAAGACCACTTTCCCTTACCATTTATTGATCAAATGTTGGAACGATTGGCAGGGCACGAATTTTTCTACACTTTAGATGGGCTATCTGGCTATATGCAAATCCCTGTGGACCCTTTGGATCAAGAGAAAACAACATTCACTTGCCCCTATGGGACTTTTGCATATAGACGGATGCCTTTCGGATTATGTAATGCCCCTGCCACGTTCCAACGTTGTATGATGGCTATGTTTTCTGACATGGTCGAGGAGTTCCTAGAAATTTTCATGGATGATTTTAATGTTGTAGGACCTACTTTCGACCAATGTCTTGAAAACTTGGACCGAGTCTTAGAACGTTGTGAAGATAAGAACTTGGCACTTAATTGGGAAAAGTGCCAGTTCATGGTCCAAAACTGCATAGTATTAGGACACAAGGTGTCGGGAAAGGGGATCGAGGTCGATCCGGCAAAAAATGAGGTGATTGAAAAACTGCCACCTCCTACTAATATGAAATTAGTTAGGAGCTTTTTAGGACACGCGGGGTTTTATAGACGATTTATAAAAGACTTTTCAAAAATCACTAAACCCCTCACTCAATTATTGCTAAAAGATGCTGATTTTAATTTCAATGAAGAATGTATGCTTGCATTTAAATTGCTGAAAAAGAAATTAATTGAAGCACCCATTATGGTAAGCCCGGATTGGTCCCTTCCCTTTGAGTTAATGTGCGATGCTAGTGATCTGGCTGTAGGAGCCTGTCTTGGGCAGAGGGTGGATAAACTTTTTCGCCCAATTTTCTATGCTAGCAAAACCTTAAATGATGCACAACAGAATTATTCAATAACTGAAAAGGAATTGCTAGCCGTAATATTTGCCTTTGACAAATTCAGATCTTATTTGGTGTTATCTAAGGTAATTATTTTTACTGACCATGCAGCCTTGAGATATCTGATGAGCAAACAAGATGCAAAACCTAGGCTGATCCGTTGGATCTTACTACTCCAAGAATTTGACATCGAGATCAGAGACAAAAAAGGGGTAGAAAACGTGATAGCGGACCATCTATCCAGGTTAGAGTCAGATCAGCAATCCTTAGAGCATGGGGCAATAAAGGAAGTATTCCCGGATGAAACACTATATTCGGTAAAAACTCTCCCCTGGTTTGCAGACATCGCGAACTACAAAGTCGGTAACATTCTTCCTCTTGATTTAGATACAAACAAAAGACGTAAGTTTTTGTTTGAAAGCAAACAATATTTTTGGGAAGAGCCCTATTTATTTCGATTCTGCACTGATGGCATGATTAGGAGATGTATACCTGAGGAAGAGGTAGAGTCAGTGATTAACATGTGCCACTCTAGGGAACCAGGCGGCCACTTCGGGCCAGATAGGACAGTGGCTAAAATTCTCCAAAGTGGACTTTGGTGGCCACAAATGCATAGTGATGTCAATAATTATATTAAATATTGTGATGCATGTCAGAGAGTAGGGAATATTTCTAGGAGAAATGAAATGCTTCAACAAGGCATACTCGTCTGTGAGCTATTTGACGTTTGGGGCATAGACTTTATGGGACCTTTCCCTATGTCACACACCAACCAATACATTCTTGTTGCGGTTGATTATGTCTCTAAATGGGTAGAGGCTGAAGCCCTACCCACAAACGATGCTCGAGTAGTGATAAAATTCCTGAAAAAGAATATATTTACCAGATTTGGTACACCCCGGACTATCATTAGCGATGGGGGATCCCATTTCTGCAATAAGCAGTTTGACACATTGCTCCAAAAGTATGGCGTAGCCCATAGGGTCGCAACACCTTACCACCCTCAGACAAGTGGTCAGGTAGAAGTGTCAAACAGAGAGCTAAAACGCATTCTTGAGAAAACGGTAGGGAATGCTAGAAAAGATTGGAGTCTTAAACTGTACGATGCTCTCTGGGCATACCGGACATCATTCAAAACTCGCATAGGAATGTCCCCCTACCGTCTGGTTTTTGGGAAATCTTGCCACTTGCCTGTTGAATTAGAGCACAAAGCTTATTGGGCGCTAAAATTTCTAAACTTTGACCCTAAACTTTCAGGTGATCTACGGTTAACACAACTGCACGAACTGGATGAGCTCCGATATAACTCTTACGAGAATGCCAAATTGTACAAAGAACGAACCAAGCGGGTGCATGATAAAAAGTTACAGCGGAAAACCTTCCAAAAAGGCGACCAAGTGCTACTCTATAACTCCCGATTGAGATTCTTCCCAGGCAAGCTCAAGAGTAGATGGTATGGATCATTTTCAGTTCTTGACGCACATCCCTCCGGTATGGTTGAGATCATGTTGAAAGATGGAACCACCCAAAAAGTTAATGGACACCGACTTAAACTTTATCTCGGTAAAGACACTTCGGGTGTCCAAATCCTCCGGCTTCAAGATGATCAGTAAGTTGTCTTCTCCACCCTAACTTTTTACACTCGTATTTCATGATCTGTGATGCAATGTTGGAACTTATTGCATATTTTAAGTGTGAGGAGGAGGGGTAGACAAACTTACAAAAATTGTATAAATTTTTGCCGTGTCGTGTCTAGTTTAGGTTTGCGTTTTCGCGTTTTATTATGTTTTTGCATGTTTAGGACCTAAAACCGTGAACCTCCTTCGAATCTAAACTTCGTTATTTGTCTTTAAGGGCTGAAAACCGAATCTAAAATTGCATGACAACTAGTTTAGGCGTAGGACACAACTCTTGTATCTGTAAAAGCATGAGCTACAGTTTGCATTTAGACCCTACTTTTGAAGAAATGCTAAAATCATTACTTAGGTAGATAACTTAAGAATTGAAGGCATGTGATATTAAACTTGAGTTTAGGGAAAACTAGTAAACACAAATTGAAACCCAAATAATTGTGAGCTGAATTTGAGCCTAAGAGTGAACATCAAAAAGATCTTTTTTTTGACATTTTTGTGAATGCTTTGACTTGTGGAAGATTACAGATTTTGCACCTAATACTGTGTTGAACCTACATGCGATGATTTGAGATGATAAACGATGAATCAGCCTCATTAGAATTAACCTTTTCTTTACCTTGTTTTTCTTTTTCATCCACTCTAGGAAGCCCCTTTGAGCCGACATTTTTGTAGTTTGTAGATTTTTCTTTCGTTCTAACCCGTTTTTGCGAACCACAACTTGGTTCGCTACTTAACCTTTGTTTTTGCAAAGCTCAAATTGAGCCTTTGTTTTTCTCTAGCGCTTTATCGTTGTTTATGGCATTATAGTAGCAAGCCAAAAGGCTAAGAAGTGAATGAGCATCACTATTCCAAAAGAAAAAAAAAAGAGAAGAAGAAAAACAGAAAAAGAAAAAGAAAAGAAAAGAGACGAACAAAAGGGAAGAACTCCATTCCCCAGTTCTTAGAAAAATAAAAAACGTCTCAAAGAAAACATCCCAAAAAGAAAACAATAAGGGACGAATAAAAAGCTCAATCACTTCATATTTGCTAAAGCCATTTAAACTTTGTTGTTGTAGCGCTAGAACACTTAACCTTTGTTGTACCTTTAACCCTCTAACCACATTACAACCCCAATTAGAGGCTGTTTTTGATATCATCGGAGTCATATAGCATAGTAGAGGAACTCGGATGAACGTTCAAAATCAACGTAATCCTAAGCAAGAATATAAGCCGAGAGTAAACACTTTAGCCACCAAAATTGTGTGAATGAGTGAACTACCTATGGTGAGGTGTTTTACTTAGCGATCCCCTCAAGCTCGTTCAATTGAACATGTGTCCTTTTACTTAAAACTATGACCTATTGTAATTGAAATGCGGCTTTTGGATATCGTGTCTCTACGTTGTATTTCCGAATGCATGTAATTACAGATGCTCGAAATTGTGTCAAGCACCTAGTCAAACTGGGAAGTTTTCTAGCTTGCTTGTGATGGCGGGTTTAGTTTTTTTTAGTTTACTTGGGGACAAGTAAAGTTTTAAGTGCGAGGAGGTTTGATAGGGGTCAAAAACCCCTATCTTTGGGTACGGTTTTTGGACGGTTTTTGGGTTTATTTGGCTAATAAGCGAGCAATTCTCGCATTTAAATGCTTTTGTGTGAGTTAGTTAGAAATTGGAAGCATTCTATTTACTTTTCGTCGTTTAGGCTCGTTTTGTGATCAATTTAGGCAAATACGGTCGAAATAACACGTATATTAGAATGCTTCCAATTCCTAACTAACTCATACAAAAGCATTTAAATACGAGAATTGCTCGCTTATTAGCCAAATAAACCCAAAAACCGTCCTAAAACCGTACCCAAAGATAGGGGTTTTTGACCCCTATCAAGTTGGCACATATTGCGAGCTGAATCTGACCTAGTCAGTGCCTATAGGATTGACGACCCTATAGAAGATTAAGCCCAAATTACTGAGCCTTAGAGCTAGTTTCGGCCTTACAAGGGAATCACGAACTAGGAACTTTAGGAGGATAGGTCGGGTTAATCGCCTCGAACACAAGTGACTTAGGTTTTAATTCAATTGTTTAAACAATCTATTTCCATTATCATCGTATCCCTCCATGATCCTTTAGATAATTGCATTGACAAAAGATCACTTAGGAGTAGTTTAACTTAATTAGGGGTAGAGTAATTTAGTTAGGGTTAGAATAACTTAGTCAGAATTAGATAATCTAGTTAGGATTAGTGCAATCCAACCTCGAGAAATCCTCTCCACCTCCTCCAATCGCATGCATCACGTCTTCCTACACCAACAAGGACACGAAATTAGGTCAAAACGAGGCCCGAGACGCATCTATAAATAGGATTTTTCCATTGTAAATTAAATATCTTTTGTTTTTGTAATTTTCTTATCTTCCACCTCGAGAAATCCTCTCCACCTCCTCCAAAAACCTTCAAACCTTCCATTGTGAATACTTTCCTTGTTAATATCATATATACTTGTTTATAATCATGATTCTTTGTACTACATACCTATACCGATTATATTTGTTTGTATACACTTATTTATATATATTCATTTATGATAGCCATCCTTATTTATACTTACGCTTGTATATATTTGTTTGTACGAATATGTAGCTATCAACTTCACCTATACGTGTCTGTATATATTTATCTGTACCATTCTTATACTTGTACAAAACTGTATGATTTGTATGATTTTCTTTCAGCTTTCATTTATTTCTGTATTTATCTTTTCTCAGCGTATGCCTACGAGATCAGCAAAAATACCGGTTGTCCCTCTTAACCCTGAACTTGAACGTACTCTTCGTAGGAGCAAACAGATCGGAAAGCTGAAGCAAGACGAGATCATCGAGCCTATCGAGCCCGTCAAGATGACTGACAATGAACGGAACAATGAGAACACCAGACCAGAGAGCGACACTCGTCTGATGAGTGAGATCCTGGCACCCCACCGACATCAGCATCTGTCAGGCATTGCTGCTCCAAACATTCCGGCAAACACATACGAAATCAAGTCTGGTATAATTCACTTGATCCAACAGACTGGATTGTTTGGAGGAGAAGCACATGAAAGCCCGAATGATCATCTGGATCGCTTCCTAATGTGCGCAGACACTGCAAGGACCAACGGGGTCCCCCAAGATGCTGCTAGGCTGAAACTTTTCCCATTCTCTTTGACAGGGCAAGCTTTGGAATGGCTGAGAACACTAGAGCCTGGTTCAATCACAACATGGGCAGGGTTGGAGAAAGAGTTCTTGTCCTACTACTTCCCTCCCTCGAAAACAGCAATGCTCAGGGGTGAGATCACATCCTTCCACCAACCTGAACATGAGGCGCTCCACACATCTTGGACTCGATTTAGGAAAATGCTGCGCATGTGCCCTCATCATGACATACCCAAGCATCAGTTAGTGAGCTTCTTCTATCACGGACTGACACCCACCAACAGAGCCATTGTTGACTCCGCATCGGGTGGAGATTTGTTTAGGAAGACAGCAGCAGAGGCATATGACATGATCAATGAGCTGGCCAGAAAGAGTGTGCAGTGGCAAGAACAGAAGCTCGCCGGCCCCACTAGGCAGCGGGTATTTGCTGTGGAAGAACAGGAGCAGAATCCAGTTGTTGCAGATTTGAGTAGGAAGATGGATGTACTGTTGGCTACACTTAGCCGACCTCCTACCTGTGTGCACTGTGGCGGCGAACACAATGGTAAGGATTGTCAAGCAGGTAGCCCTTTCGCTGGAGATGGGGTGGAGATGGTGAATTACGTTGGGGGACAGCCGCAGTACAATCAGAATTACAACAACGGTAACCCCAACAACTACAACTCCTACAACAACAATGGCAACTACAGGAGGGCTCAGCACCCGAACCTTTCTTACGGGAATTCAAACCAGAATGTGCTTCGACCTCCTAACGGATTTGTTCAAGAGCATAGAGAGCAGGGGCTTGGCATGCCCCCATACCAACAGCATAATCAAGGGCCAGTGCAACACCCTAAGGAATCTGACGAAGTGATCACCCTTCTGAAGGAGATCTCAGCTAGGCTTGCCAACAACGAAGCCTTTTGCAAGGACTTGAGCAATCAGGTGGCTCAGATTAATAGGGACAGGCAGGAAAGGCCACAGGGTTCTCTCCCGAGCACAACGGAGAAGAATCCAAAGATCCTGAGAAATGATTGAGTAAGGGGGAGAAATCGGGTTCTCCTCGGTTTTAATCCAAAGTTTGAACAATTTGATTCTGCAATTTTCTTTTCTCTTCTTTTATTTTGCTCTTATTTCCTTTTGTTATTTTGGTTAATTGAATTTTGATCTTGTTTGTTTTAATTGTCAAACTTTGTTTCCCCCGTACTCTATAAAAAAAAAAAAAAAAAAAATTCGCCCAGCCTGGGCGAGTTGGGCACTGCCCAACTCACCGGGTTGGTCGGCCGAGCCAGCCAGCTCAGCCGACAAGGGCTCTTCGGGATTTTAAAAAAATCCCGAGCCAAAAAAAAAAGAGAGAGATGGAAAAAGGAAAAGAATAAGAAAAGAAAAAAAAAGGGGGGGGATGACTCATCATCCCTTTCCCCACCTTCTTCTTTCCTTCTCTCTTCTTTCTTTTCTTTTTATTCCACCATTTTTCTTCTCCTTCTCTTTTGCTTCTTCAAAACCTAACCCCCCAAATCCTTCATTCTAACCCGAATTCAAGATATAAGGTATGAATCTTTACTTTTTTTTTTATTTCTAACATGTTTATAGGCCTAGATTTTAGCTTAGGGTGATAATTTTTGAGATTTAAGGAAAACCTAAGTTTTGGGTTTTTTTTCCCCTTTTCTCAAATTAATGTCTTGTTTGCTTCTAAATTCTTGATTTCCTTGCAATTTATGTTAACATAATGATTAATCTGTAGTTTGGGTGTGATTTTTATTCCTAATTTGTGAATATTTGGAGAAATTGCTCAATTTGGGCAAAATCCTCATTTAAGCTCAAAGTTCAACTATTCAATCTATAGTTAGAAACTTGTCAAAAAGGTTGGGAATTGCATTCTTTTTGTGTTTTAGTCATTGGGTATCTCCAATTTTGCATGAATTTTGTGAATTTCGGGTAAAACACTTAGAAGACCAAATGCTTATGATTTAGTCCCTAAGTGCCTAAAGCTATGATTATGCCTATGAATGATTTATTGGGGGTTTATGTTGAAGCTTGAGAATATTTTCTAACTCTCCCATTTTTGGTCTATTCCTCAGGAAATATGGGTCGGAAAGGAAAAGCTAAGATCGTCGTCGAGAACGAAGCCGAATCGGAGGTCGAGTTCGATGAAAGCCTCCAAGCTAAGTATGATCCACCCTTTGGCCTTATTGATGAGCGTGAGGGTCTTTTGTATGATAGGTTTTCCAAGCAAGACCTTGCTACACATATAATTGTCGATCAAACCTATTTATCGAGTCTAGGTCTAAAGAAGGATTTCAATGAACTCCTCAAATTCCACGGCTGGTATAGACTAGCCACAACCCAGACTCCGGTTTATCACAATTTCACCATAGAATTCTTGACAACTTGGAAAAAGGAGCTACCCTTGGGCGGTGGGAAGCATTCCTTTAGGTTAAACGGTAAACCTTACCGCATTGATGCTACCACACTAGCAGCCTTAATGGGGGTTTATAATCTCGTCCACAAGTTTGTGGCCCATAACTTGTTGGGCAAAAACGAGAGCAATAAAGTCTCAAAGACGGAATTGCTCATATTATGGTGTGTGGCCAACCACAAACCCGTGGACACTGTCAAGGCCGTGTTTGAAGGCTTCTCGAGCCAAACAAGTAGAAAACGTGGTTCCCTAGGCCTTGGGCATCTAGTGACCAACCTGCTTGAGAGCCAATTCAAAGAACTTAGATAATCCCGAAATTGCTATTTATCCTACTCTGCTAAACTCCAAGTTTTTGGGGAAATCTACTTTTCAAGAAGTTTTAAACAGGAACCCAACTGGAGGAGCGAGCTCCAGCGGAGGAGGAAGAAAAAGAGCACGAGTTCCACAACAGAGAAGGGATAAAGAACCTGAGGAAGAAGAACCTGCAACGGCAGGAGACCAAAGGGAACACCAAGCATCGGGGACGGAGGCCCAGTTCCAAGCCATCAACACCATGATGGCAGAAATGCGGGATCTTAACCTTTGGACTTTTAACACTGTTCAACAGATGGACCAACGGTTCACCAACTTTGAGCAGAATATGGACCGAAGGCTTTCGGGTCTTGAATACGTAGCGGCTGATTACTGCGAGCGCTACAACATGCCTTGGCCTTACCCCCCGGTCGATCAGTAAGTTATCTCCTCCACCCTAACTTTTTACACACGTATTTCATGATCTATAATGCAATGTTGGAACTTATTGCATATTTTAAGTGTGAGGAGGAGGGGTAGACAAACTTACAAAAATTGTATAAATTTTTAAATTTTTGCCACGTCGTGTCTAGTTTAGGTTTGCGTTTTGGCGTTTTATTATGTTTTTGCATGTTTAGGACCTAAAACCGTGAACCTCCTTCGAATCTAAACTTCGTTATTTGTCTTTAAGGGCTGAAAACCGAATCTAAAATTGCATGACAACTAGTTTAGGCGTAGGACACAACTCTTGTATCTGTAAAAGCATGAGCTACAGTTTGCATTTAGACCCTACTTTTGAAGAAATGCTAAAATCATTACTTAGGTAGATAACTTAAGAATTGAAGGCATGTGATATTAAACTTGAGTTTGGGAAAAACTAGTAAACACAAATTGAAACCCAAAGAATTGTGAGCTGAATTTGAGCCTAAGAGCGAACATCAAAAAGCTCTTTTTCTTGACATTTTTGTGTGAATGCTTTGACTTGTGGAAGATTACAGATTTTGCACCTAATACTGTGTTGAACCTACATGCGATGATTTGAGATGATAAACGATGAATCAGCCTCATTAGAATTAACCTTTTCTTTACCTTGTTTTTCTTTTTCATCCACTCTAGGAAGCCCCTTTGAGCCGACATTTTTGTAGTTTGTAGATTTTTCTTTCGTTCTAACCCGTTTTTGCGAACCACAACTTGGTTCGCTACTTAACCTTTGTTTTTGCAAAGCTCAAATTGAGCCTTTGTTTTTCTCTAGCGCTTTATCGTTGTTTATGGCATTATAGTAGCAAGCCAAAAGGCTAAGAAGTGAATGAGCATCACTATTCCAAAAGAAAAAAAAAGAGAAGAAGAAAAACAGAAAAAGAAAAAGAAAAGAAAAGAGACGAACAAAAGGGAAGAACTCCATTCCCCAGTTCTTAGAAAAATCAAAAACGTCTCAAAGAAAACATCCCAAAAAGAAAACAATAAGGGACGAATAAAAAGCTCAATCACTTCATATTTGCTAAAGCCATTTAAACTTTGTTGTTGTAGCGCTAGAACACTTAACCTTTGTTGTACCTTTAACCCTCTAACCACATTACAACCCCAATTAGAGGCTGTTTTTGATATCATCGGAGTCATATAGCATAGTAGAGGAATTCGGATGAACGTTCAATATCAACGTAATCCTAAGCAAGAATATAAGCCGAGAGTAAACACTTTAGCCACCAAAATTGTGTGAATGAGTGAACTACCTATGGTGAGGTGTTTTACTTAGCGATCCCCTCAAGCTCGTTCAATTGAACATGTGTCCTTTTACTTAAAACTATGACCTATTGTAATTGAAATGCGGCTTTTGGATATCGTGTCTCTACGTTGTATTTCCGAATGCATGTAATTACAGATGCTCGAAATTGTGTCAAGCACCGAGTCAAACTGGGAAGTTTTCTAGCTTGCTTGTGATGGCGGGTTTAGTTTTTTTTAGTTTACTTGGGGACAAGTAAAGTTTTAAGTGCGAGGAGGTTTGATAGGGGTCAAAAACCCCTATCTTTGGGTACGGGTTTAGGACGGTTTTTGGGTTTATTTGGCTAATAAGCGAGCAATTCTCGCATTTAAATGCTTTTGTGTGAGTTAGTTAGAAATTGGAAGCATTCTATTTACTTTTCGTCGTTTAGGCTCGTTTTGTGATCAATTTAGGCAAATACGGCCGAAATAACACGCATATTAGAATTCCGTTATCTTTTGAAGCCAATTGGTCCGTCAAAAGTCGCACCAAACGAAGCGTTTGCTCAAAAAAAGCGATTGAGGGATCAATTCGGCTTTTGGACTAATGTTTTCTGGAGTTTTTATGCGTGTGCAGGTGTAAGTTCGGACGAAAAAGGGTTTGGAAGTCATCCGGCACGGATCGAGCGCGCTTCGGGCGAAAACGCTCGGCGAGCAGGGCCCCCCGGGCCATTTCTGCTCGCCGAGCAGGCCGCCAGAGGCCTGCTCGGCGAGCAGGGCGCCAGGCGCCTGCTCGGCGAGCAGGCCACCAGGCGCCTGCTCGGCGAGCAGGGGCTGGTCGTCGCAATTCTGCTCGGCGAGCAGCCTTTCCTGCTCGGCGAGCAGACTTGCGGGAATTGGTCAAAAAGACCAATTCCGCCCCCACGAAGCCACATTCGACCCCACGTCTTCCTACACCAACTAGAACACGAATATAGGTCAAAACGAGGCACGAGACGCGTCTATAAATAGGGTTTTTCAATTGTAATTCAGAATCTTTTGTTTTTGTAATTTTCTTATCTTCCACCTCGAGAAATCCTCTCCACCTCCTCTATAAACCTTCAAACCTCCATTGAAGACTCCTCCGAAGCTCCATTCACCGAGGATTGCTCGAGCTCCATCCTTAAGTCCTAGGAAGACGCCTGCATTGGTTGACAGGTTCCCTGAAAGGGATTTTTCTTCTTTTATCACTTGTTTATCCTATGATACATGCTATGAATCTTTGGCTTACTGTAACTCTGTGACAATGTTCTCCATCTTTGATTAATATAATAGTTTTGTTTCTTCAATTGTTTTAATGCTTTGAATCTTTGTCTTACGCTTTGTTTGATTGGTTTAACTCATTCGATAATCCCAAAATCAAGTTGGCACATATTGCGAGCTGAATCTGACCTAGTCAGTGCCTATAGGATTGACGACCCTATAGAAGATTAAGCCTAAATTACTGAGCCTTAGAGCTAGTTTCGGCCTTACAAGGGAATCACGAACTAGGAACTTTAGGAGGATAGGTCGGGTTAATCGCCTCGAACACAAGTGACTTAGGTTTTAATTCAATTGTTTAAACAATCTATTTCCATTATCATCGTATCCCTCCATGATCCTTTAGATAATTGCATTGACAAAAGATCACTTAGGAGTAGTTTAACTTAATTAGGGGTAGAGTAATTTAGTTAGGTTTAGAATAACTTAGCTAGAATTAGATAACTTAGTCAGAATTAGATAATCTAGTTAGGATTAGTGCAATCCAACCTAGGAGTAGATTAATTAAACAAAACCAACTCAAACCCCTTAAGCCTAGATAACATCCGAGACTTAGTAATTCGGTACTTGCAGAAATAAATCCTGTGGACGATAACCTGGACTTAAACCCAGAAATTTATTACTTGATAACGACGGGGTACACTTATCCCTTAGTGAGTTCCCATCTCTAACCCAGGTGGGGACGCATCAGTTGCTAAGATTGTAAAACGTTTGATGCTCTACCGTTAAAGAGCTCAGTAGAGAATTCGAAATCTCGGAACGTGTTCCGGGGACAGGACGTAGGCTTGGAGGCTGAACCTGGATAAATCTGCTGAGTAACACATTTCTAACCTTAAACTCCTTTATATATTTATTGCTTGCTTAAACAAAAACTGACCAAGTAAAGAGGTCAAGCTGAGTTGTGCGCATTGAATATCTGAGCTCAGGAATAGACTCTAAGTGCTATCTCCTGACTCAAGTAAAGAAACTGACCTAGTCACCAGTTGACTAAGCCAGTATCTTGCTATTCACTCAGCGCCGCTGTTAAAACCTTTTTTCTCACGAAAAAGAAGTCTGCCCTAACTTAAAATTTTTAAATAGTTCCTAACCCCCCCTTGGAACTATACTTGTAACGTTATAAGGGACCAACATGGACCTCCTTGCTAAATTAGCAAGAAAGCAATTAGTTGAGGGATTACCCAAACTCAGGTTTGAGAAGGATCAACTGTGTAATGCTTGTCAGCAAGGTAAACAAACCAAAAAGTCTTTTCAAAGTAAAAATGTAGTCTCAACCAAGCGCCCATTAGA
The DNA here is from genome assembly GCF_963576675.1 of Euphorbia lathyris. Lineage (NCBI taxonomy): Eukaryota > Viridiplantae > Streptophyta > Magnoliopsida > Malpighiales > Euphorbiaceae > Euphorbia > Euphorbia lathyris. The sequence goes on from NC_088910.1 coordinate 67,393,624, forward strand.
GTTACTACATTTGGATCTTTTTGGACCAGTCCAGCCACTGAGCTTGGGTGGTAAGAGAGTTTCCTTGGTCATTGTAAATGACTTTTCTCGGTATACTTGGGTCATCCCGCTGAGTAGCAAGGATGAAGCTTTTGAGATGTTCTCAACACTGATTAGAAAACTTGAAAATGACAAAGACCTAAAATTAGCTCACATCCGAAGTGATAATGGCGGAGAATTAAAAAATCAACAATTTGATGAATTCTGCGAAGTCAGCGGTATTGACCACAATTTTTCTGCTCCTAGAACTCCTCAATAAAATGGGGTAGTTGAAAGGAAGAACAGAACCCTAGTCGAAATAGCTAGGACAATGCTGAGTGAGAATAGGCTTCCAAAGTATTTCTGGGGTGAAGCTGTCAACACAGCTTGCTACATACTCAATAGGGCTCTAGTTAGACCTATACTTAAGAAAAGCCCCTATGAACTTTGGAAAGGACAAAAACCCAATATTGGATATTTTCGTGCCTTCGGTTGCAAATTTTTTATTTTAAATACTAAAGACAACCTTGCTAAGTTTGATTCTAAAGCTGATGAAACTATCTTCTTAGGGTACTCAACAAACAGCAAAGCATATAGGGTGTTTAATAAAGGAACTCAGGTCTTAGAAGAGTCTGTACATGTTGAGTTCGATGAAACTGACCCTGCAGGGAAAACAAGTCAGCCTATTGAAGATGACACATGCTCAGCTTCCGCTGACCAAAATGGAGCCACTGAGTCACTACCTCAAGGGCTGACCAAAGGTAAGAACGAACCTGAAATTATCTTTGCTGACCAATATAATCCTGCAGAAAATGTTCAAACACCTATCCCTGAAGACACTACACTACCTAAAGAGATCAAGGTTCCAAGAGGACACTCAGAAAGTAGCATTCTTGATGCCGCTGAGAACACCCTGATGACCAGAAATCAACTCAGGAGATACCTCAGCAACGTAGCCTTCGTGTCAGTCCTCGAACCAAGAAACTTCTCAGAAGCTGAGAACGACGAATTCTGGATAAATGCGATGCAAGAGGAGCTCGACCAATTCAAGAGAATGAAGTATGGGATTTAGTGCCTAAACCAAAGAATCAAAAGACCATAGGAACAAAATGGGTATTCCGTAATAAGCTAGATGAACAGGGAAACGTAGTCAGGAACAAAGCCAGACTTGTAGCTCAAGGTTACAGTCAGCAGGAAGGTATTGACTATGGTGAGACCTTTGCACCCGTAGCTAGATTAGAGGCTATAAGAATATTGTGTGCATATGCTAGCTTTATGAATTTTAAATTGTTCCAAATGGATGTTAAAAGTGCATTTCTTAATGGAGTTATAAATGAAGAGGTTTATGTTAGTCAGCCTCCAGGGTTTGAGGATCCAAAATTCCCAAACCATGTCTATAAACTCAAAAAGGCTCTGTACAGTCTGAAGCAAGCACCACGTGCTTGGTATGAAAGACTGACCAGCTTTCTGCTGACCAGAAATTATGTCAGAGGAAAAGCTGACACAACCTTATTCATTAAGAAAAAGGGTAAAGATACCCTGTTGGCACAAATATATGTAGATTATATTATTTTTGGTGCTACTAATGAGTCAATGTGCAAGGAATTTAGCAAGCAGATGCAAACTGAGTTTGAGATGTCAATGATGGGAGAACTCAACTTCTTCCTTGGACTTCAAATCAAACAAGGCAAGAATGACATCTTCATTAGTCAGACTAAGTATGCTAAGGAGATATTGAAGAAATTTGATATGGAAAATTGTAATTAAATATCTACTCCAATGGGTACTGACACTGTGCTTTGTGCTGATGAAAAAGGTAAGTCAGTATACAGCAAATTATATCGAGGTATGATAGGCTTTCTACTCTATCTAACGGTAAGTAGGCCAGATATACAGTACTCAGTATGTTACTGTGCAAGATATCAAGCTGACCCTAAGGAATCTCACTACATAGCTGTAAAAAGAATCCTTAGATATTTGCAAAGCTCAGTGAATGCAGGTTTATGGTATCCCAATATGAACGATTTCACACTCGTTGGATACACTGACGCTGACTATGGACGAGACAAGCTTGAGCGGAAAAGCACTTTAGGAGGATGTCACTTCCTTGGAAGCTGTCTAGTGTCTTGGTTCAGTAAGAAGTAGTCGTCAGTTGCCCTGTCAACAACTGACTCTGAGTACATTGCTGCTGGAAGCTGTGTTGCACAAGTCCTATGGATCAAGCAACAGCTGGATGATTATGGAGTTCAAACCAAAACAATTGAAGTCAAATGTGATAACAAAAGTGCCATTGACTTATCTAAAAATCCAATCCAACACAGCAGGATGAAGCATGTCAGCATAAGGCATCACTTCATCAGAGATCATGTACTCAAGGGTGAGATCAAGCTGACCTATGTTCCAACAGGTGAACAGCTTGCAGATATCTTCACGAAGCCATTGGCTCGTGAGCAGTTCAGCATACTAAGGGAAGCTATCGGTATGTCTAATCCTCTTCAATAAAATTCTAAGTATATTGAGTGATTATATCATGCCGAGTGGTTATTACAGGTTGAGTAACTATCATATGTTGAGTAGATATGAATGCTATGAAATCACTATTTGATGAATTGCTATATATATTTAGTGATTGATAAAATGCTGAGTTACTCCACATGATAGGAACCCCTTCTACGCTAAACTAAGTACTCAGAACACCAAACGTTTAGTATCTTAGATGCTGAGTAGAATACTTGCACGCATATCTAAGTAGCCACCTAGGATGACGTAAGCGTAATGATTAGAAACCCATGCGCCGAATGTGTCATTAATGTCAGAATTAAATATCGTTGATTGATTCAAAATTGAACCGCCATTCTGACCTATCAGATCAACACGCACCGGCTATAAATAGTGGAAGAATTCCCACTAACTCCTCTTTACACTTGAAACATTTCGCACTCGATCTCTCTCTCTTAATTCCCTAATCTTCTAACTCTCTCAAAAATCCTCAAGAACACCATGTCGAACGATTCCCAGAATATGTCTGATGAGCAATATGATGACAACCGCTCCGACATTAATCCTCCATCTCCTGCTGAGCAGGAATATCATGAGACTTCCTCGAAGTCTCAGGAACAAACACATGGTCGGCTTGACCAACCAATGCCCGAGGTCAGCATCCTTGGTGAAAACCCTCGGACTGACCAAATGATTCCTTCGAAGAAGAAGAAGAAGAAGAAGAAGAAAACCAAGCAACCTAGGGAAAGAAAGTGTTGGTCCCGTGTAATGTAATAGGATTAGTTCCAAGGGGGGGGGGGGTAGGAACTAATATAACCTTTTCGCTTAATAATGCTGACTTAATTAAATATTTGATATTTTAACTCAGTTTCAGGTCAGCAAGACTGAGTGCACTGTGAGACAGCTTTAATCAGATACTGACTAGAGCTGTTTCAATTTTGAGTTGGGAAGTAACACTTTAGGTCAGCTTCCAACTCAGCACTCTGATTACTCAGCATCGGCTTGTACAAATTATTTACTGAGTAATTTAAGCAGGCAACACATACATACACATATATATCAAGAGAAAGGGTTAGAGATTACTCAGCAGACTTATCCTGGTTCAGCCTCGCCGCCTACGTCCAGTCCCCAGAATCCCTCCAGGCTTTTTCAATCCACTACTGAGCTCTTTAAAGGTAGAGCACAAACCATTTACAATAGCAACTTAGTATGCAAGAGTACCGTCCTCTATTCGTTTACTCCATCCTATCTACCACTGAATACTATAGCCGAGTATCCAGAATTTCTCTACCACTGAGTACTATAACCGAGTACTTAGCTTCACTCTTCTAACCTTTACAATTGATACAAGATTGTTCTCACAAAACGAAGAACACTTTAGATGAATACAATTCACTCTAGACTTTTGCACAATGATTGGAATTGGGTGTAAAAACTTGCTTTTTCTATTCAGACAGCTTCTCTTTTGGATTTTTGAATTAGTGAATTCTAAAGCTTCAAATAATTTGAATTCCGACATATCCGTTGGGAGTAAACGGTCTTCTTTCATCATTGATAGGTCAGCTTCCAGAATTGCAGGCCAATCCTGTCGTCTGTTTTTAGCAGGGGCTAGGTTTGCTAGTTTCGTCTTCTTGCGCCAGGTTCGTCTTCTAGTGCCAGGTTTGTCTTCTAGCCAAAATCCAGACGGTCCATGCGTCTCGAAAAGATCCTTGACCATATTTCCGAGGCTTCTGTTTTGTTGCAGAGATTTGTCGGACCTTTTCTTATAGTAAACGGATCATTGACGTTGACTTGATCTTTACTCAGCTTGACTTAGCGGTCGACTTTGAAAGTTGCTCAGCTTGACTCCGCAGCTTCGCCTTCAAGCTTTTCTAAAGAAGACATTTCTCTTGCAACGCTGAGTTGTATTCCACTCAGCTTCTGCTGTGTGATCTGCTTATGCTGACTTTGTTCTGTCTTTCTTTTTATGAACACTTAGTTCCTGTTCTAGTCAGTTTACTTACTCAACATTGAACAAACATATTAGTACAATTAAACCAAAGCACTTAAATTTAATTGTTTAATCATGGGATTAACATAAATAATTTTGTCAAAACAAAATCATGTGGAAAGGTGTTTCAACAAACTCCCCCATTTTGATGTTTGGCAAAAGTATTTAGTTCGAACTCAGCGTTGAGCTCCCATGAAAGTTGACCTTTCCTATTCTTCTGAAATTACTCCCCCGTAAGGGTTGCATCTATTGACTTAGTTTAACTCTAAACCTTCTAAGATCTAATCGAGTGAAACTAAGGCTTGCGTTTATGATGCGCCTTCGGTGCAGAAGACTCACTAAGGGATAAGTGTACCCCGTCGTTATCAAGTAATAAATCTGGAAAGTCCAGGTATCGAATCCACAGGACTTATTTACCACAAGTATCGAATTACTAGGTCTCAGGTGTTATCTAGGCTTTCTGGGGTTTGAATTGGTTTTGATTAAGTTAATCTACTCCTAGGTTGAACTACGCTACTCCTAGCTAAGTTATCTAGTTCTAACTAAGTTATTCTACGCCTAATTAAGTTAAACTACTCCTAATTGATCTTTCACTAATGCAATTACCCGAAGGAACATGGTATGAACGATAATAATGAGGTTAGGTTATTAGGTCTATTGATTAAAAACCTAATCTAAGTCACTTGTATTCAAGGCGATTAACACTACTTACCCTCCTGAAGTTCCTAGTGCGTGATTCTCTTGTAAGGCCGAAACTAGGTCTAAGGCTCAGCAATTTGGGCTTAATCAACTAAGAGGTCGTCAATCTCCTAGGCTCTGACTAGGTCAGATTCAGCTCACAATATGTGCCTACTCGATTTTGGGGATTTTGAATAGTTAAACCAATTGAATAAAGCGTAAGACAAAGATTAAACAATTAATCATAGAACAAAATAAGAGCTAAAATATTATTAAAGATGAATGATAATGTCACAGGATACAATTAGCCTAGGATTCATACAATTAACCACCACGACGGCGTTAGGAGAACGACCGATCAATCGAGAGTTATTTCCTGCTGGCGCAGGAGGGAGTCAAAGAACCACTCAAACTCTGGTGGGCGGATCCACTAGCCAGAGGATTGATCTAGGCGGATCAGATATCCCAAGGCGACTGCGGACAAACCTCTCCATGGGTGGATCAGAAGGGCGGAAGCATAAGAAGCGTAGAAAGGAGAAAAGTAGGCGGTCTGAATCACCTTCGCCCCGAAAACCGAGATCTTCCCGTAGAGGCAGGTCACCCCCATCTACTAGACGTAGGAAGAGTAAAAGGCCAGTAGTCACACCACATCCAAGTGGGCTGCCACCACCACCACCACACCAGGGAAATAATGAGCATATTCCTTCAGGAGGCGCTGGAGGAGATAACGGTCAGGCTCCCCCAGGCGAAGGAGGTGGAGGTGGAGGCGGGCATGTAGGCGGAGGCGGACGTGACGGACAATCACCCTCGGATCCATCTTCGGGATCCAGTTCGTCATCTTCTCCAAGCAGATCTCCACGGAGGGGTCGCCCAAGGGCGGATCCGGAGAATTTTGATGACAGAGTTCGAGCAGCGGTGCTCCGCATGAATGAGGAGAATGCCAGGCATAACCCATTCGCCAATCGTGATTCGCCCTTCACGGCTTGGATTGAAGCGGAGGAGACGGATAGGCATTTTAAAATACCTAATCTCGCTATATACACAGGTGCTGACAACCCGGAGGCACATGTCAGAAAATACCGAATATTGCTTCGCCTCAATCGTGCAACCGAGCCAGTGCTATGCAAAATGTTTGTCACCACGTTAGGAGGTCCCGCTTATGGCTGGTTCCAATCATTGCCTCCTTGCTCGATTGATAGTTAGGACCAACTAAGCAGAGAGTTTTGCGCTAAATTCGCTGGCTGTATCCCTCCAGTGGTCAAATCCAGGAAGCTCTTTGAATTAAAGAAGAAGGCGAATTAATCCCTTCGAGATTATATAAACTCCTTCAACAAATTGTGTATACAAATTGTGGATGTAGATATCTCCATGGCAGTGGAATCTCTGGTAGAAAATACCACTTGTAAAAGTTTACAGGAGGATCTAATTCGCAAGAAGCCTACCAGCATGGCAGAACTAATAGAGCGCTGCAAGGACTTTATGGAGGTAGATGACATTCGCCGCGAATCTCTATCTCCGCATAGAAGGGACAGAGGCGATTCTCGCCATCGAGATAGGGAAAAGGACAAGCACCAGGATTCCTCCTCTAGAGGTCAGCGAAAAGGTTCTAAGAACAAATCGGCATTTGTCACCTCTTTCACGCCTCTCAATGCTTCTAAAAGTGAAGTACTTATGTGGATCGAGAACAGTCAACACAAACGGAGCATTTCATACCCCGAACCAAAAGGGGGGGAGTACACCAATACTGGTAAAAATCCTAAAAATTATTGTAAATATCATAGGAAAAATGGCCATGACACCGATGCGTGTTGGGAGTTGGCTCGGGAAATCGAGCGTCTCATTGAGAGAGGCAAATTGGATCGGTTCATCCAAAATGATGGCAAGAAGGGAGATGGCGATAGATCCAGAGAGGACCAAAAGAAGAAAGGAAAGGGTACCATTAATGTCATAGCAGGCGGACCTGGATATCAACCAGTGCTGAAGAAGGCAAAGACCACCGCTCTTGACAGGACATCGTTAAATCGCCCCTTTGCCGATGTAGGTCCTGAAATCTCTCCTCATGCGGATGCATTGGTCGTCACTATGATGGTGGAAGGCTGGGAGATGAAAAGAGTGATGATTGATACTGGAAGTTTGTGCAATGTCATCACTAGAGGAGCTTTCGCCAAACTCATGATTGATCCGGTCCAAGTGGAGCCAACTGTGGTAGATATCCTAGGAGTGACTGGACACACCATCCAGACAAAAGGCCAAGTCACTCTGGATTGCGAGCTTGCAGACGATGATCAGGTTTGGAAAGGGGATCTGGAATTTTCTATCTTGGATGGTCAGTTAGCCTACAATATCATCCTTGGACGGCCCTTTATCTCCGAAGCAGCAGCCCTTATCTCCATACGCCACTTAACGCTTTACATCCCCACGGCCAAGGGAGGTGTAATGATCAGAGGGAGCCAAAAGGTGGCTCAGGAGACGTATTCGGCATCACTAAGGATTCGCCCTCAATCTAAGGAGGAGGGTGAGGAGGAGCTCGTCACAATGGCCTTGGGCGAGACAGAAATGTACCTCATGGCGGATGAAAAATAGGTGCGAATGGCCAAGGGGCTCAAGGGCAAAATTAAAGACGCAATCACCAAGGTACTCCATGAAGCGGAGGATGTCTTTGCTTGGAAGGATGAGATCCTCCCCGGGATCAGTCCAGACATGATCACTCACAAGCTTAACATTGATAAAGATGTAATTCCCGTAGCTCAGAAGCGAAAGAACCATGGGCTTGAAAGACAGAAGGTGATAGAAGAAGAGATCACCAAGCTCCAACGGGCGGATGCCATTGAGGAGGTACTTTATACTCAATGGTTGGCGAACGTCGTTCTGGTGAAGAAAGCAGGCGGATCCTACCGCATGTGTATCTACTTTACAGATCTTAACAAGGCTTGTCCCAAGGACAACTACCCTTTGCCATGTATTGACATACTCGTGGATGGAACTTTCGGGCATGCAATGTACTCCTTTACAGATGTGAAGTCAAGTTACCATCAAATTCCCATGGAGCCTTCGGATAGAATTAAAACCTCGTTCGTGACTCATCAAGCCACTTATTGCTTCAAAGTCATGCCCTTTGGGCTTAAGAACGCAGGGGCTACCTATCAGCGGATGATGAACAAAATATTCGCGGAAAGCAAGGGTGATAACTACTCAGTCTATGTGGATGACATGATCATTAAAAGCACAACCGTTGAAAAGCATGCCGATGATGTGAAGGAGGTACTGGACGTACTCCGACGCCACAATATTAAGCTAAACCCAGAGAAGTGTACTTTTGGTGCAACGTATGGAAAATTCTTAGGGTTCATGATCAGCGAAAAAGGAGTTAGCCCAAATCCTGACAAGGTTAAGGCTGTCCTAGAAATGCAAGCACCACGGAACATCAGAGAAGTGCAACGCCTTAATGGGCGGATCGTAGCCTTGGGCAGGTTTATCTCTTGTTCAGCGCGTAGATGTCAGCCCTTTTACGAGGTCATCAAAAAGCAGAAGGCGTTCGAATGGAGCGAGGATTGTGAAAAGGCCTTTGAAGGGATCAAACGGTTTCTCACGGAGCCGCCCATTATGAGTCGGCCGATGAAAGGTGAGGACCTCTACATGTACGTATCGGTTACGGATAAAGCTGTGTGCACGGTCATAATACGAGAGGAGGATGGCCAGCAGTTTCCGATTTATTATGTGAGCAAGGTTCTAAAAGATGCCGAAACCAGATATTCTAAGCTTGATAAAATGGTGCTGGCTGTTGTCACCACATCGATCCGCCTTAGGCCATATTTTCAGGCTCATACTGTGGTGGTTCGAATGAATATACCGATGAGAAAGGTGTTGCAGAAGCCGGACACTTCTGAAAGGTTGATGGAATGGGCAATCCGCCTTGGTGAATTCGATGTGAGATATGAAAGCAGGTCAGCTTTAAAGAGTCAGGTCTTGGCAGACTTTGTGAATGAATTCACTGAAGAGGGGATAGATCATCCCAAACCTCAAATGGAAGAGTGGACAATGTACAACGATGGTGCCTCCTCGACGGATGGAGCTGGCATAGGCGTTGTGATCAAGGGTCCCCAATACATAAAGTTACGGTACGCAGCAAAATTGAATTTTCATGCAACTAATAATGCCGCTGAATATGAAGCTCTGGTATTGGGATTACGCCTACTTAAAGAAATCACTCCCGAGCGGATTGTGATATATAGTGACTCCAAGCTAATGGTCAATCAAGTGATCAAGAATTACGAGGTAAAAGATGATGTTTTGGCCAAATACGTAGCAGAAGTCAAAAAATTGTTAGATCACCTCGAGGCTAAAGAAACTAAATGGGAACTGATTCATGTCCCCCGGGGATCCAACACTGAGGCGGATCATTTAGCCAAAATGGCCTCTAGTGAGGAGAACTGGACGGATCCACAATGTCCCTTCGAAGTTAAAATAGCTCCAGCCTTCGCCTCGGAGGAAGTATCCCTACTCACAATAGTAGAAGATGATTGGAGATCGGCCATTCGCCAATATCTGCTGGGTGGAACTCTACCTGAGGATAAAGAAGAGGCACCACGGATCGTCAGAAAAGTGGCTTATTTCTCCATAATCAATGATGGCCTCTATAGAAAATCTTTTAGCCATCCTTGGTTAAAATGCATCCTGCCAGAAGAAGGACGACAAGTCCTCAAGGAGTTGCGCGAGGGATCGTGTGGGGCCCATGAAGCATCCGCCTCAATCTTGAAGAAATCCAGGTTAGCAGGATTTTATTGGCCAACGGCCAAACTTGATGCGCAAAAATTGGTGGAAACTTGCCATAATTGTCAGATTCATGTAAATGAATCACATACAACCAAGAATCTCCAGAGGCCCATCATAGAAGGACGGCCATTCGCCCTTTGGGGAATTGACATAGTAGGGCCATTCCCTCCTACCCGCCGGTAGAGGAAGTACGTGATAGTGGCAGTAGATCACTTCACTAAGTGGGTAGAAGCCGAAGCTGTTTCCTCCATCACTGCTGAACGAATGGTGGAATTTGTCAAGGACAACATCATGGGAAGATATGGCGTTCCCCACACCATCATCACCGATAATGGAACACAGTTTAACTGCGGCGAGTTCAAAACTTTCTGTGAGAAATTGGGCATTCTAAACAGATTCGCCTCCGTTTACTATCCCCAATCCAAAGGAATGACTGAAGTTACGAATCGGACGATCGTAAAAGGCATAAAGAAGAGATTAGGGGAGCATGATAAAAAATGGGCGGATCAGCTAACCAGCGTCTTATGGGCCTATCGCACAACTCCTAGAACGGCGACAGGAGAAACGCCGTTCGCTCTCTCTCATGGGGTAGAGGCTGTGATCCCAATTGAGATACAGGTTCCAAGTGATAGAGTTCCATTCTATTGTGAGGAGGACAACGGTGACAAGTTAAAGGAGAGTCTTGATCAAGTGGAAGATCGAAGAGAACAGGCCTACGTACGTATGGCGGCTTACAAGCAACGAATCGCCGCTTACCATGACAAAAATGCCAAGCTTGTGGACCTGAATGTAGGTGATCTCGTGCTCCGCAAGGCTGACAAAATCCAGTCTCGAGAGGGAAAGGGCAAGTTAGGGCTCACCTGGATGGGTCCGTATCAGATAGTGGACAAGATTGGATTCGCCACTTTTAAAATTCAAGACATGGAGGGGAACACATTGCCGCGCACATGGAACCTCCAGAATCTTCGCAAATATCTTGTCAGAAAATAAAGTGTACATACGGTCTTGAGTACTCTTTTTCCTTTAGTAAGCTTTTTCCATGTGGTTTTTCTTATTAAAGGTTTTAACGAGGCTCACATATAAGACCTGCTTACTGTAATAAAGCATTTCTCCTATCAATAAACAAATATTGTTCTATTCTCTATGTTCTTTTTAAGGTTTTTCTTGCAGCAATATTAATATTCCAGTCTTAAAAAGAAAGGGGGCATCCAACGCTCTCCGCATTAAAAAAAAGTATTGCTATCTCATAGCTACTTTTTCTCCTCGGATATAGGAGAATCAATCTCATGGGCGGATCCATCTCTGTGATGATCCCCATTTTAGATAGAGTTAAAACGATCCTTGGACGCAAGGTCTTTACACTCTCTTACATCCTTCCCAAAAAAGGATTCACAAGCCCTACGGGCGGATCACTTCACCTCAAAGACATGTAGCAAATTGATCCCCTATGCAGCTTTACTTCCTTCAATGGAATAAAACAGCTTCCAACCTTCACAAAGGTTCCTACTATGGAGTATGGCTGGCCACCTACTCCAGAATAAATCCTAAATGCCTATATATTTACTTACGCAAACGTAATAGTAACATAAATAGCTGCCATAAATGATTAAACAAATTGTACTTAACGATTTTTTACAAATCAAAAGTAAACGACTAAGTAATAATGGGAGCATCCTCCTTTGCACTCTTCTCGCTTGCGGCACTTGCTTGAGAAGCCTCCTTCTCCACAGCCTCAGATACGCCTACCAAGGGTGCCTCCTTTTCCACGGAAGATGTGGGACCAGGAGGAAGGGCGTTATCATTGATCGGTTCTTCACCCGCCTTAGGGGGCACTTCCTCAAGCTCCACTAGTTCAACATTAGTGGGGGGTTTGCTTTCTTCCATGGGTCCCTTCATCCATCTCCGAACGTAGTCACGGAGGTAGTCTTTAGCGTCTGGCATTTTGTTATATTTGGCAACATCATCTGGGTCTGGAATGGCGAACTGCGGGTCTGTGAAATCAACCTCGGGATGTGCTAGAGAGAAGTACGCCATGAGTAGTTCTCCATAGTAGAAAGCTTGCTCACCAGCCGTGTACTCTGTTTCTCCTATCGCCACCTCATAGTTCTTAGCGTCTGTCACGATCTTTTCCTTCAACTTCTTGATCTACGCGTCTCTAAGAACCAAGGAAGCCGTGGCAGAGGCAATGTTCGCATTCGCAGAGGCGATGTTCGCATTGGCATCTGCTACCTCTTTCTCCAACTTTTCAATGGTAGCCTTATCCGCCACACTCTGAAGAAGCTCAGCTTCCATGGCACGTATGCGAGTATACATCTGTAAAAAACAAACAGTTTCGTTAAAAGAAAAGAACAAAAGAACAACTTTTTCAGCGAAACGAAATCCTTTGTAGTGAAGGGGTTTACCGTGAGGAGCTCCGTCTTCCCCTTTTGTGCATGAATGGAACCGGGGATCTGGTTCTGATTCCTTTGCACTTCGCCCAACTGGCCCAGGGCCTCATCTAAGTCGTTTATAACGGACTCATTCTCCAAAGTTCCTTGGGCGCCATACTTGGCGGACCAGTATCCGCCCAGATCAGGCTTCGCCATCTGCACAAATATTCAAGGCTCAAAACTCAGATCCAAAATTTGATGAACAGATAAAAATAAAAGGCAACTTACCTGTTCTATCTCCCCTACAGGCATGGCGGAGCTCATGGCATCCGCCATAAGCTTAGGGCCTCCAGTAACTATAGGCTTCCTCCTTTTTAGTGGCGGTTCAACCACTATTCCAGCGGGACGCTTCCCGTCATCCTTTTGGGGATTCGCCGCTTGATCTTTCCTACGTGCCTCAGCCTCTAGAAACTTCCTATGCTTCTCTGCAATAGCGTGATTGGCCTTAGATAAACCTCTGCCAAAGAAAACAATAAAGTAATCAAAGTTCAAGAAGAAATAAAAGTTACCTTGGTCAAATTGCGCAATCTTGGAGTAAATGAACTGCTCCCCCTCTCGGCGAATCAACGGAATATCACTCATCATGAAGGCTAAAGCGTCAGCGTATGTCCATGCATCCGCCTTGACCTTCTTCATGAGTTCCGCCACCACTTCATCGCTATCGGTCAATATTCGCATATCGCCTGTCATGTGTAAAGGCTTGGGATTCCAAAACGAGGGAAAACCCAGTGATTCGCCCTCTTTTATCTTCACATAGAAGAATTTCTCATCCCAGCAATGGACATTGGACATTTTGTCACTGAATGGCGAATATACTCCGATTTTGGCGAAAGTGAGATAAGACTCGGACTTCCGTTTTGAGGGTTTATGGAAAGCTCTAAAGACACGACCCATATAAACCACTCCTAAATTTGAGGCGAGGTAGCAGTCTAAAGCGATATCCAACCAACCGTTAGGGTGTAGTTGGCTGGCAGTAATATCAAAGTAGAAAGAACTTGACTTCTGGTTGAACGAGTCTGATAGCGATTACGCGCCGAGTTATACAACCCAGCTAACTCAGAGCTAACAGAGGCCTCGGAGGAAGATGAGTTCTCCGATGACGAAGTGGTCCAACTAGAATTAACTACTATTTCAGGAGAAGGGGTCGAATTAAAAAGCTCCGAAGTTGATCTAGAAGATGATGAAGAACTCCTAAACATTCAGAACAAATCGAGTAAGGAAAGATGAACTTACATGAAATCAAAAAGCTTTGAACTCCGAAATTCCCAGAAAAAAGCTTCACGCAGATGAAAATGAAGATGGAATGAGGAAGAGAGAAAGAGAGAAGGAAGAAGAAGGCGTCTTTTCTTTCTTTGAACAGAGCGCTCCTTACACGTGTCACTCTACGATTGGCATCGAATGGAGTGTTCATTAATGCAGGTAATCATGATGGCGCCCAGAAGATCAAAAGCCCTAAAGGACTTTAAGGGAACTTTGGGGGGGCTTCTGATAACATTGAGATATTATCCTAAGGACCAAAAGGGATATTCACCTGGAGAACGCCGCGTATTAATCCCCAAAGGAGATCCGGATGGCGGATCTCCACGATCCCACTCAAAGAGATCCGCTGACGAACCTATAAGGCGGATCTCCTCATCTACTTGATTCGTCACTGTAACAGCTAAAGCCGACTCGGCCATAAAGGCCATTAATGAGCTATCAATTAGCTAAACCGCCAGTTTAAGGATAACTTATAATCGCCATTAATGGAGCATTAATGGAGACTTTCTGGTTGCCAAAGGTTACGACTTCCAAGCTATATATAGCCTACATCCTTAGGCTATCAAGGTACACATTCTGACACCCTTTGTCAATTCAGTTTGCTCCCTTGATTTACCTTACTGACTTTGGCATCGGAGCTTCCCCTCGTCGAACCCAACGACGCCCCCCGCAGGAACGAAAGTTGATCAGAATTTCTCTACTTGTCATCAACTTGTCCCCAAGTAAACTAAAAAACTAAACCCGCAATCACAAGCAAGCTAGAAAACCTCCCGGTTTGACTAGGTGCTTGACACAATTTCGAGCATCTGTAATTACATGCATTCGGAAATACAAAGTAGAGACGCGATATCCAAAAGCCGCATTTCAATTATCATAGGTCATATGTTTTAAGAAAAAGGACACATGTTCAATTAAACGAGCTTGAGGGGATCGCTAAGTAAAACACCTCACCATAGGTAGTTCACTCATTTCACACAATTTTCGGTGGCTAAAGTGTTTACTCTCGACTTATGTTCTTGCTTAGGATTACGTTGATTTTGCACGTTCATCCGAGTTCCTCTACTATGCTATATGACTCCGATGATATCAAAAACAGCCTCGAATTGGGGTTGTAATGTGGTTAGAGGGTTAAAGGTACAACAAGGGTTAATAGTTCTAGCGCTAGAAAAACAAAGTTCAAATGGCTTTAGCAAATACGAAGTGACTGAGCTTTTTATTCATTCATTACTCTCTTGTTAGGATGTTTTCTTGAGACGTTTTGATTTTAAAAACTGGGGAATGAAGTTCTTCCCTTTTTGTTCGTCTCTCTTCTTTTCTTTTCTTTTTCTGTTTTTCTCTTTTCCCTTTTTTTTTTTGGGATAGTGATGCTCATTC
Organism: Euphorbia lathyris; assembly: GCF_963576675.1. Classification (NCBI taxonomy): domain Eukaryota; kingdom Viridiplantae; phylum Streptophyta; class Magnoliopsida; order Malpighiales; family Euphorbiaceae; genus Euphorbia; species Euphorbia lathyris. The sequence continues at coordinate 67,408,645 of NC_088910.1, forward strand.
ACTTCTTAGCCTTTTGGCTTGCTACTATGATGCCATAAACAAAGACAAAGCGCTAGAATTGACAAAGGCTCGATGTGAGCTTTGGAAAAACTTTGGGTTAAGTAGCAAACCAAGTGATGGTTTGCAAAAATAAGGGTTAGAATGAAAGAAAAATTCTACAAACTACAAAAATACAGGCTCAAAGGGGCTTCCTAGAGTGGTTGAAAAAGAGAAAATAAGGTAAAGAAAAGGGTTAATTCTAATGAGCTGATTCATCGTTTATCATCTCAAATCATTGCATGTAGGTTCAACACAGTATTAGGTGCAAAATCTGTAATATTTCCACAAGTCAAAGCATTCACACAAAAATGTCAAGAAAAAGAGCTTTTTTGATGTTCGCTCTTGGGCTCAAATTCAACTCACAATTCTTTGGGTTTCAATTTTGTGTTCACTATTTCTCCCCAAACTCAAGTTTAACATCACATGCCTTCAATTCTTAAGTTATCTACCTAAGTAATGATTTTAGCATTTCTTCAAAAGTAGGGTCTAAATGCAAACTTTAGCTCATGCTTTTACAGATACAAGGATTGTGTCCTACACCTAAATTAGTTGTCATGCAATTTTAGATTCGGTTCTCAGCCCTCAAGGACAAATAACGAAGTTTAGATTCGAAGGAGGTTCACGGTTTTAGGTCCTAAACATGCAAAACATAAATAAAACCCGAAAAATGCAAAACTAAACTAGACACGACGCAATAAAAATTTAAAAATTATACAATTTTTGTAAGTTTGTCTACCCCTCCTCCTCACACTAAAAATGTACAATAAGTTCCAACATTGCATCTAAAACCATCAAGCGCATGTGCAAAAAGTTAGGGTGGAGAAGACAACTTACTGATTTTATCGCAATCGCCAAAAACTTGACGATTTGCGGTGCCAATTTTTTTGTTTTGTTTTTTTTTATTATTATTTATTTATTTATTATTTTTCAGCTTCGTCCGGGATTTAAAAATCCCGAACAGTTTGCTTATCGCGGCCGAGCAGCGGGCTGGGGCTGGGCGTAGTGCCCAGCTCGCGGCGAGCAGTGCCCAGCTCGCGGCGAGCAGTGCCCTGCTCGCCGAGCTGGGCAGCAGTGCCTAGCTCGGCGAGCTGGGCCTCCTGGGGCCAAATTTTTTTTTTTTTTAAATTTTATTTTAAACATGAACACTAAAAAAAATAAAATAAAAATAAAATAAAATAAAAGAAAACTAAACAACTAAAAAAAATATTTATTTATTTATTTTTATTTATTTTATTTTATTTTATTTTAAACGAACACTTTAAAAAAATGTAAAAGAAAACTAAAAAGACTAAACTAAAAGATCAATGTATAATCTAAATAAAATAAACCTGAAAAGTTTTATTAAAACTTGGGTTGCCTCCCAAGGAGCGCTACGTTATAGTCGGTGAGCTCAACATAGAATACCCGCCTAGGTGTATGCTTCTACTCGCGTTAGGAACTCGAACTCCTTAACAAATAACCCGTACCTACAAAACGGATTAAGAGCCTCAAATAAGTTTAATGAAAGTAGGAGGCCGAATTTAAACATATTATGAAAAAGTTTGGTTTGCTCCCTTTTGGATTCTCTTGGTAGGTCGAAGAGAATGAAAACTTCTGAACAAGGAGTAAATCCAAACTTTTCGAACTTTTGAGGAAAAGGTAGTTGATATACACAAGCTTCGATTTGATCATTTATTTCTATCACATGATTTAGAATTTCAGATTTTGAACCGGGGTTGCTTACCGCTTCCGGTTCTTCACTTACCTTGAATGATTCATGTGACAGTGGACTTGGTTCTACCTTTTCGTCATTCCTCAAAGAGATGGCTTGAGCTGATTCCCTTTGTGGGATTTCTATGTTTTCCTTTATGCTTGGGAGGGCATCTCAGGAGTGCTCTTGCATCTCATGGTTTATTTGAGCCAATTGGTTGCTCAAGTCCTTGCAAACCTCCTCATTGATTGTAAGTCGGGCTGATATTCCTTTCAAAAGGGACAGCACCTCATCTCGTGAGCTAGAGGGTTGTGGAGGAACTTGGCTTGCTTGTTCGTAAGGGAACATTCCCAATTCGTTTTCCCTGTGCTCATTAACAAACCTATTTGGAGGCCTCAACATGTTAGGGTTCCCGTAGGACAGATTTGAGTGTTGAGGTCTCCTCCAATCACTACCATAAAAGCTGTAAGAATTGGGGTTAGAATTATACCTTTGGTGATTACCCACAAAACTTACACTTTCATTGGTGTTGAGGCTTAGTTTCGCCATCAAGATATCCATTTTCTCATTTAAGTCGGCCATGGAGGGATTGGGAGCCTCATTCTCCAGGGCATGAATGTATTGTCTTGATGGGATAGTAAACTTTTGAGCTTGCCAATTCATTGATCAGAGAATGCTGAGAAAAAGTGAAGTTCTAACACAAAAGTTGATAAGTAACAGTATACAGATATGAACAAGTATAGAAAAGTATAAAGAAATTATATATCAACAAGTATAGAGAATAAGTATAAAGAATTATGTATAAACAAGTATAAACGATATCAACAAGGATATTCACAAAAAGAATCGTATATAAACAAGTGTATGTATAAACAGGTATATGTATAAACAAGTATAAACGATATAAACAAGGATATTTACAAAAAGAATCGTATATAAACAAGTGTATGTATAAGCAAGTATATGTATAAACAGGTATAAATATGAACAAGTATAAATATAAACAAGTATTAACGGTTATAAACAAGTATAGATAAACAAGTATAGATGATATTCACAGAGATATTCACAAAGGAATGCCTAAACTAACAAATCGACCTTTGGTTCGATATTGCAGAAGGAATAAATCCTCGGCAACGGCGCCAAAAACTTGATGCGCCTTCGGTGCAGAAGACTCACTATGGGATAAGTGTACCCCGTCGTTATCAAGTAATAAATCTGGAAAGTCCAGGTATCGAATCCACAGGACTTATTTACCACAAGTATCGAATTACTAGGTCTCAGGTGTTATCTAGGCTTTGTGGGGTTTGAATTGGTTTGGATTAAGTTAATCTACTCCTAGGTTGAATTACGCTACTCCTAGCTAAGTTATCTAGTTCTAACTAAGTTATTCTACGCCTAATTAAGTTAAACTACTCCTAATTGATCTTTCACTAATGCAATTACCCGAAGGAACATGGTATGAACGATAATAATGAGGTTAGGTTATTAGGTCTATTGATTAAAAACCTAATCTAAGTCACTTGTATTCAAGGCGATTAACACTACTTACCCTCCTGAAGTTCCTAGTGCGTGATTCCCTTGTAAGGCCGAAACTAGGTCTAAGGCTCAGCAATTTGGGCTTAATCAACTAAGAGGTCGTCAATCTCCTAGGCTCTGACTAGGTCAGATTCAGCTCACAATATGTGCCTACTTGATTTTGGGGCTTTTGAATGAGTTAAACCAATTGAATAAAGCGTAAGACAAAGATTAAACAATTAATCATAGAACAAAATAAGAGCTAAAATATTATTAAAGATGAATGATAATGTCACAGGATACAATTAGCCTAGGATTCATAGACTGTATCAAAGAGTAAAAACAAGGAAAAGTAAAAGGAGATACGAAAATCCCTTTCAAGGAACCTGTCTACTCTGCAATCGGCTTCCTAGGTCTTAAGGACGGACCTTGAATATTCCTCGAGAACAGCTTTGAAGGAGCTTCAATGGAGTTTGATGAAGATGGATGAGATGGAGAGGAAATTCAAGGGGAGAGCTAAGATAATTTACAAATAATGAAAGATGTCTAATTACATTGGAAAAATCCTATTTATAGGCGTGGCTCGGGCCCTTTTGATGACCTAATTCGTGTCCTTATGCAGGTAGGAAGTCGTGGGGTCCATCGTGGCATCGTGGGGGCGGAATTGGTCTTTTTGACCAATTCCCGCAGGTCTGCTCGCCGAGCAGGGCGAGCTGCTCGCCGAGCAGGCACTGCTCGTCGCGAGCAGGCACAGTGCCTGGGCAGTGCCCGGGCGGTGCCTAGGCAGTGCCTGGGCAGCTCGCCGAGCAGCGCCTGGGCTGCTCACCGATGCTCAATTCGCCGAGCGACTGCCGGGGGTCCCCGAGACACGATTTTTGCCTGAAATTGATCATGTTTTAACCTGCACACGCACATAAACTCCAAACAACATTAGTCCAAAGGCTAAATTGACCCGCCAATCGCTTATTTTGAGCAAACGCTTCATTTGGTGCGACTTTTGACGGATCAATTAGCTTCAAAAGATAACGGAATTATAATATGCATGCCATTTTGGCCATATTTGCCTAAATTGATCATAAAACGAGCCTGAACAATGAAAAGTAAATAAAACATTTCCAATTTCTAACTAACTCACACAAAAGCATTTAAATGCGAGAATATCTCGCTTATTAACTAAATAACGCTAAAAACCATTCTAAAATCGTACCCAAAGATAGGGGTTTTTGACCCCTATCAATAGTCAGTTCAACAAAGATATGCCAGATACAAAATCACAAGTTATAAGCTAAGACTATTGCTAATCTATTTCTTCATGTTGACTTGAACTTGGTTAGATTTGCCTTTGCCCTTGGCTATTCTTTGTTGCTGACTTTGATTGCTCGGGACAGCAGAAGTTGAACCAAGAGGCTTCTGCTGAGTTCCGGCAGCTGGCTGTTTATCCTTCGCTTTCTCCCACGGTTTCTGCTGAGTTCCGGCAGCTTGCTTAGCTTGATCTTCCTCCCCCGTTTTGCCAGCATCATTCGATTGAAGGGGAGGAGCAAGGAACTGCCCTTGTTGAACAACACGAGTCAATATGCATGAATAGTGTTGCATGTGACCCGTACTTTCTCTAAGACCTTTAAAGACTTGCACGCCATCGGCCATACTTGAAGCATGGATTTTAATGTTCGCGCTGAGCATACTGAGTAAATACTCAAGAGATTTCCCAATCCAAGTAATAGAGTCGGTCATTCGTGCATAGGATTGATGGTACATCCTGAGCATCGCAGTATCATACGAATGACGTTGAGCATTGATGTGCCAGACATGCGCAAGTGTTGACCTGGTGCAGTGCAGAATGTCATTGGTCTTGACCTGGTCAGTATCCATTTCCTCTTTGCTCAAGTTGAGTAAGCATATAGCTTCTCCATTTTGTTCTATGGAGCATTGAGAAGAGGAGGATATAAGTTCACGAGCCCCGGTTAGCTCGGCAGTCAGCTGGGTAAAGTGCTGAGTGACCTCAGCAGAAGTGGCGGATGATGAGTTCGCAGCAGTCAGGGCGTTGATCTTCCCTTCGATTGAGTTCATATGGTTAACCATCATCAGCTGAAGTTCGGCCAGCTTGACTATAAATTCTTGCTTGGGCTGCTGAGAGACTAGTGAAGTCATAACACTCATCAGCTCCTTGAGACCTTTGAGTTCGGTCAAAAGTTGCGTGACGGAGGAGAATTGAGTTGGCTCAGCAGGAATGGACCTAGCAGCATCGGCTTGAGACTGATGTATCTCTTGAAGTAGAGTTTGTGCAGATTGGATGATTCTTCTTCCTGACTCAGAAGCATCCAAATAAGTGTAGGAATCATCAGTGTTGTGCTCAGTGGCCGTTTTCTGGTTAGCAGCAGGAATTGGAGAGGTTTGAGGCTGCCCAAAAGTAGAAGTGCCAGCCTGATCAGCAGCTGCACTTTTATTGAGGCCATCAGGAGTGGCCTAGTTTTCTAACTGCTCAGTAGAAGAAGGAAGTGGTTGCTCAGCAGTGTTATTGACCTGCTCAGGGTCAGTCTGGAGTTGAGTAGAACTTTGAGGTGGAGGCAACTCAGCACTGTCTTTAGCAGGTGGAGTTTCCTTTGCTAACTCTTTATGTTGAGCAGCAGGAACATCGAGCACTTGCTCAGTGGAAGGTTGAGCAGAGGTGTCGACAAAAATTGGACCCTTAGTGGTTTGTTCCTCAGCTTGAGAAACAGAGGCTTGTTTTTCCTTGACTTGATCTGGAGTGGGCTCGGTGATGGTGGTGAAGAATTGGAACTGGAGCCCAGTTAAGTCCGTGATAGGGTCTTTCAGGGGGGATTCATCCAATAGGTCAATGATGTTGGGTTTCTGAGCTTTGCGTTTGAAACGCTTGTCCGCACTGCCCTTTTGAGTTTGGGTTGGAGGAGACGGGTCAACGGCAGGAGAGTTTGGTGACTCAGAAGAGAAATTAAGTCCTAGGTCAGCGTAGAAGTTCTCTTCAACCTTGTCATTTACTGGAGACTTAACTCCTTGCTCATCAGTCTGCTCAGCAGCAGCTGTTTTACTCGGCTTAGTAGAGTGTACCTTGTCAGCTCGAGCCAGTTCCTCAGTACAGCCTTGTTCTTCCTCCTGATCACAAGGTGTCTTTTCCAGGTCGATCTCCTAAGCTCGCAGGAAGTGAGATTCTTTGGGAATGACGAAGTTAATGGGGTTGGCTTCCAACGGTGTCATCCTAGAGGTCTTCTTCCTCTTTAGGGGTTGCTCAAGAGTCTCCTCACTTTCCTCAGGGTAAGCTCTCTTCTGTTTCTTCTCAGCTGACTCTGGCTTTTCTTGCGCTGGCTCAGTAGGAGCAGCTTTCTTTCCACCAACTACCACCTTAATTTTCTTGGCAGTCTTATTAATATCCCTGGCCAGTGGGGTTGAGGATTGGTCACCTTTTCTTTTTCCATCCTACCTAGTTCGCTCAGCAGGTGCTGTGTCAATCACATCTTTCTTTCCTTTCTTTGACAACTCAGCAGTTGTCTCTTCAACCACATCTTCCTCAGCAGGGGCTTCTTCGACCAAGGGTCCCTTACCCTTCTTAGGTTTGATGGGAAGGCTGTGAGCTAAGCCAAATAGAATCGCTGAGGTGATCTCGGTTCCCTCGATGTCAATTTCTCCTTTGAAGCTGACCTGATGATCCTAGAGAATTTTGGTGATGAGAGAACCCATCCGAAGGATCCCGGTGCCGCGTAGAAAAGCCCCAATAAGAAAGACGGGCATATTGAGCGGCTTGTAGTTTAGCATGTGCCAAATGAAGCACTGCTCAAAGTTGGAAGCTGAGGAGGAGGAGTTGACCTTAGGAAACAAGAAATTGGTCAGAATATAGTGGGCTTGTTTCTGAGGCTGACCTATGCTGCTACTGGCGATCTCTCCTTTGTGGTTCTTGGGTTTATAGAACTCAACAACGTATTTAACCCGCTTATAATCATTCATGCATCGCAACTCAGCACCTTCAGCTTTAAGCTTTAGCATGATAGCAAGGTAAGAGGGGGTGATGGTGATTTCCTTATTCTTGACCCTGGTGACCAAATAGTCATCATCGTCCTCAGCGACCGTTAGATTTGCGTAGAACTCCTTCACCAGTTGCGGGTAAGTAGTTGCAGGTAGAGAAAAGAGGCCGGTCCACCCGTTCTTAGTAATCCAGTCACAGAAGGGTTTTTCTTCATTGATGAAGCTCCCGGAAAACCATCGGGAATGATACACGTTTAGGCCTTTTATGCTATTGAAGACTTGGTAGAACTTCCTTTCTTTAGGTTTCTTGTTCTTGTTCTTCTTCTTCGAAGGAGTCGTTTGGTCAGTGTGAGGGTTTTCACCGAGGATGCTGACCTCGGGCATAGCTTGGTCATGCTGACCATGTAACTGTTCTTGAGACTCTGAAGATGTCTCGTTATATTCCTGCTCAACAGGAGAGGCTGGGTTAATGTCTGAGCGGTTGTCGTCGTAGTTTTCACTAGAGTTGGTCTGGGAATAGCTCGACATGATGTTCTTGAGGATTTGAGAAATACAGAAGATTAGGGAATTGAGAGAGAGAGAGAATGAGTGCGATAAGTTTCAAGCGTAAAGAGAAGTTAGTGGGAATTCATCCACTATTTATAGTCGGAGCGCGTCGATCTGATAGGCCAGAATGGCGGTTTGGTTTTGAATCGTTCAACGGCTTTAAATTCTGACATTTATGACACGTTCGGCGCATGGGTTTCTAATCATTACGCTTACGTCATCCTAGGTGGCTACTTAAATACGCGTGCAAACATTAATTTTCGCAAGTTGTCTTACTCAGCATCTAGGATACTAAACGTTTGGAGTTCTGAGTGCTCAGTTTAGCGTAGAAGGTATTCATATCATGTGAAGTAACTCAGCATTTAGTAATCACTCAATATATATAGCAACTCAGCATACAGTGATTTCATAGCATTCAGTTTTACTCAGCATATGATAGTTATTCAACATGTAATGATCACTCAGCATATTATAATCACTCAATATTCATTTAGCTCAGATATTTATTGAAGAGGATTAGACATACCGATAGCTTCCCTTAGTATGCTGAACTGCTCATGAGCCAATGGCTTCGTGAAGATATCTGCAAGCTGTTCACCTGTTGGAACATAGGTCAGCTTGATCTCTCCCTTGAGTACATGATCTCTGATGAAGTGATGCCTTATGCTGACATGCTTCATCCTGCTGTGTTGGATTGGATTTTTAGACAAGTCAATGGCACTTTTATCGTCACATTTGACTTCAATTGTTTTGGTTTGAACTCCATAATCATCCATCTATTGCTTAATCCATAAGACTTGTGCAACACAGCTTCCAGCAGCAATGTACTCAGCTTTAGTTGTTGACAGGGCAATTGACGACTGCTTCTTACTAAACCAAGACACTAGACAGCTTCCAAGGAATTGACATCCTCCTGAAGTGGTTTTCCGCTCAAGCTTGTCTCATCCATAGTCAGCGTCAATGTATCCAACGAGTGTGAAATCATTTGTGTTTGGATACCATAAACCTGCATTCACTGAGCTTTGCAAATATCTAAGGATTCTTTTTACGGCTATGTAATGAGATTCCTTAGGGTCAGCTTGATATCTTGTGCAATAACATACTGAGTTTTGAATATCTGGCCTACTCGCAGTTAGATAGAGTAGAGAGCCGATCATACCTCGGTACAATTTGCTATCTACTAACTTACCTTTTTCATCAACATAGAGCACCGTGTCAGTACCCATTGGGGTAGATATTGGCTTACTATTTTCTATATCAAATTTCTTCAATATCTCCTTAGCATACTTAGTCTGACTAATGAAGATGCCATGAAGAAGTTGAGTTCTCCCATCATTGACATTTCAAACTCTGTTTGCATCTGTTTGCTAAATTCCTTGCACATAGACTCATTAGTAGCACCAAAGATAATATCATCTACATATATTTGTGCCAACATGGTATCTTTACCCTTTTTCTTAATGAATAAGGTTGTGTCAGCTTTTCCCCTGACATAGTTTCTGGTCAGCAGAAAGCTGGTCAACCTTTCGTACCAAGCACGTGGTGCTTGCTTCAGGCCGTACATAGCCTTTTTGAGTTTATAAACATGGTTTGGGAATTTTGGATCCTCAAACCCTGGAGGCTGACTAACATAAACCTCTTCATTTATAACTCCATTAAGAAATGCACTCTTAACATCCATTTGAAACAATTTAAAGTTCATAAAGCTAGCATACGCACACAATATTCTTATTGCCTCTAATCTAGCTACGGGTGCAAAGGTCTCACCATAGTTAATACCTTCCCGCCGACTGTGACCTTGAGCTACAAGTCTGGCTTTGTTCCTGACTATGTTACCTTGTTCGTCTAGCTTATTGCGAAATACCCACTTCGTTCCTATGGTCTTTTGATTCTTCGGTTTAGGCACTAAATCCCATACTTCGTTTCTCTTGAATTGATCAAGTTCCTCTTGCATAGCATTGATCCAGAATTCATCGTGCTCAGCTTCTGAGAAGTTTTTTAGTTCATGAACTGAGACGAACGCAACATTACTGAGATATCTCCTGAGTTGATTTCTGGTCATCAGGGTGTTCTCAGCAGCATCAAGAATGGACTTCTCTGAGTGTCCTCTTGGAACCTTGATCTCTTTTGGTAGTGTAGGGTCTTCATGAACTGGTGTTTGATCAATCTCTGCAGGCTCATATTGGTCAGTAAAGGTAATATGAGGTTCGTTTTTACCTTCGGTCAGTCCTTGAGGTAATGACTCAGCGACTCTATTTTGGTCAGCGGAAGCTGAGCATGGGTCATCTTCGGTAGGCTGACTTATCTTCCCTGCAGGGTCAGTTTCATCGAACTCAATATGTACAGACTCTTCTACGAGCTGAGTTCATTTATTAAACACCCTATATGCTTTGCTGTTTGTTGAGTACCCTAAGAAGATAGCTTCGTCAGCTTTAGAATCAAATTTAGCAAGGTTATCCTTTGTATTAAGAATAAAGCATTTACAACCAAAGGCACGAAAATATCCAATGTTGGTTTTTCGTCCTTTCCAAAGTTCATAGGGGGTTTTCTTATGGATAGGTCTAACTAGAGCCCTATTGAGTATATAGCAAGCTGTGTTGACAGCTTCACCCTAGAAATACTTTGGAAACCTATTCTCACTCAGCATTGTCCTAGCTATTTCGACTAAGGTTCTGTTCTTCCTCTCAACTACCCCATTTTGTTGAGGAGTTCTAGGTGCAGAAAAATTATGGTCAATGCCGCTGACTTCACAGAATTCATCAAATTGTTGGTTTTTGAATTCTCCGCCATTATCACTTCGGATGTGAGCTAATTTTAGGTCTGTCATTTTCAAGTTTTCTAATCAGTGTTGAGAACATCTCAAAAGCTTCATCCTTGCTACTCAGTAAGATGACCCAAGTATACCGAGAGAAATCATCTACAATGACCAAGGAAAATCTCTTACCACCCAAGCTCAGCGGCTGGACTGGTCCGAAAAGATCCAAGTGTAGTAATTCTAATGGACGCATGGTTGAGACTACATTTTTACTTTGAAAAGACGCTTTCTTGCTAATTTGGCAAGGAGATCCATGCTTACATGACCAAGTCTCCTATGCCATAGCCAGGAATTATCTTCCTTTGACACTTTGCATATATTTTTTGAAAACTTCTTTTCTAAACTCAGCATGAAAACGTTGTCAACACGAGGGGCAGTTAAAATCAAATCATTTGTTTTACCCTCGAGTATCCGACACTCAGTGGCATCAAATACAACCTTTCTACCGCTGTCACACAGTTGAGCTACGCTCAATAGGTTATATTTAAGACCCCTGACTAGGGAGACTGACTCAATAGTAGGATTTCCTCCAATAGTACATGATCCCACTATCTTACCCTTTTTGTTGTCTCCAAAACTTACATTTCCACCTCGTTTATGCACAAGTGTGATGAACTGAGTTTCATCACTAGTCATATGCCTTGAGCATGCACTGTCAATGTACCATAGCTTTGACTTCTCCGCGCACCTCGGGCTCACCTGCAATTGAACTAGTAATCTTTAGGTACCCAATTCTTTTTGGGTCCTTGTTTGTTAGAGGTAACAGGTGATGCATCATATTTAAGTTTGTGACGACATATATTTATAGTGTGGCCATCTTTCCTACAATAGTCACAATAAACCACCCTTTGATCCATTTTTGGTCAGCACGATGGTGCTGAGCATACCAACACACTTTTATAGTGGGTCCTCTCTTTCCACAACAGTCACACTGACTGTTCTGCTGAGTGTACCATCTTTGTTGACTAGTACCTGAATACTCAGCTTTTGGATAGAACCTTTTCTTAGCCGATGAACTCAACTGGTTCTGTATGGATGTGATGTCCTTTCTCAGCCTTTTAGAGTTTGATTGGACTTCAGAGACACACTCGTGCATGATTTTCAAGTTTTCATCTTACCTAGTATTGTCCTGGAGAAGATGTCGGAGGTCACTGAGTTTGACCTCTTCAATCTCATCACACCGCCTGCTGAGTGCTCTTATTTTCTTATTTTCTTGTTACATTTCTGAGCAAGGGTATAGATGTTACCTCATTAGAGTGTTCTTCATGGTCAGACCCATCGGAGAGGTCAGCTTGCTCAGATCGGCAATTGTCAGCCGCTTCATCAGCCATAAAACAGACGTTTGCTGACTCAGTGGCATCAGCTTCTGATGAGGTTGACTCATCTACTGTCACTCCATGTGGCCACCATTGCCTTTCCACTACCTTTCTTTTCTTTCTTCAGAGTAGGACAACTTGATTTGATGTGCCCAGCTTGATGGCATTCGAAACAAGTAATAGGCTTGGAGCTGTCCTTCTTATGTCTGTTGTCGCTTGACTCAGCTCTGTATTTATCACTTCTTTTGAATGGCCTTTTGCTGTTTTTGTCATTTTTCCTAAACAGCTTCTTCATCTTCCTGGTAAACACGGCCATCTCCTCATCATCTGATGAGTCAGCTTTCGTTGAGTCAGCTCTCATGACAAGAGATTTTTGCTTCTTGTCCTCAGACTTTTCTTTGGCCTCAAAATTTTTCATGGAGATCGCATGGGTCAGCAGAGATCCGATGAGCTCATCGTACTTGTACGTGGTCAGGTCCTGAGCTTCTTCTACGTCAGTCTTCTTTGCTTGCCAGCTCTTGGGAAGACTTCTTAGAATTTTCTTCACTTGTTCTTCTTCAGTGAAGTTCTTGCCGAGTCTTTTAAGCTCATTTATGATGTTGGTGAATCTTGAGTTCATCTCAGAGATGTCTTCATTTTCGTTCATCTCAAACAACTCGTATAGTCTCATTTGTTGATTCACCTTGGACTCTTTGACCTTGGTGGTTCCTTCATAGGTCACCTCCAACTTCTTCTAGATTTCCTGTGTTGACTCACAACCTGAAATTTTGTTGTACTCTGCAGCATCTAACGCACAGTGAAGCATATTGATAGCCGAAGCATTATTTTGTAATTTTTTAAGGTCATCATCTGACCATTTATCCTCAATTTTGACGGACTTTACACCATCAATAGTTTCATAGGGAACAAACGGGCCTTGGACTATAGCTAGCCATGCACTCATGTTTGTTGCCTGAATAAAGTTTTTCATCTTGTTCTTCCAGAATGTATAATTTGACCCGAAGAACAGTGGAGGCCGACTAATAGATAATCCCTCGGGGAGTATCTGTGTTGTTTGATTTCCTGAAAGGAAACGAGTGCTGTTCTCAGCCATTAGAAGGATCAGCTCAAGATAGTTTTATCTTGAATAGTGAGCTACTGAGCTCTGATACCACTTGTTGGTCCCGTGTAATGTAATAGGATTAGTTCCAAGGGGGGGGGGGTTAGGAACTAATATAACTTTTTCGCTTAATAATGCTGACTTAATTAAATATTTGATATTTTAACTCAGTTTCAGGTCAGCAAGACTGAGTGCAGTGTGAGACAACTTTAATCAGATACTGACTAGAGCTGTTTCAATTTTGAGTTGGGAAGTAACACTTTAGGTCAGCTTCCAACTCAGCACTCTGATTACTCAGCGTCGGCTTGTACAAATTATTTACTGAGTAATTTAAGCAAGCAACACATACATACACATATATATTAAGAGAAAGGGTTAGAGATTACTCAGCAGACTTATCCTGGTTCGGCCTCACCGCCTACGTCCAGTCCCTAGAATCCCTCCGGGCTTTTTCAATCCACTACTGAGCTCTTTAAAGGTAGAGCACAAACCGTTTACAATAGCAACTGAGTATGCAAGAGTACCGTCCTCTATTCGTCTACTGATGCGCCCTCACCTAAGGTTAGATGAGAACTCACTAAGGGATAAGTGTACCCCGTCGTTATCAAGTAATAAATTTCTGGTTTAAGTCCAGGTTATCGTCCACAGGATTTATTTCTGCAAGTACCGAGCTACTCAATCTCGGATGTTATCTAGGCTTAGGGGGTTTTGAGTTGGTTTGTTTAAGTTAATCTACTCCTAGGTTGAATTATATTAATCCTAGCTAAGTTATCTAATTCTAACTAAGTTATTCTACGCCTAACTAAGTTACTCTACCCCTAATCGATCTTTCATTAATGCAATTATCCGAAGGAACATGGTATGAACGATAATAATAAAGATAGATTATCAGGTCTATTAAATGGAAACCTAATCTGAGTCACTTGTATTCAAGGCGATTAACCCTACTTACCCTCCTGAGGTTTCTAGCGCGTGATTCCCTAAGGCCGAAACTAGGTCTAAGGCTCAGTAAATTGGCGCTTAATCAACTAAGAGGTCGTCAATCTCCTAGGCTCTGACTAGGTCAGATTCAGCTCGCAATATGTGCCTACTAGATTTTGGGGCTTTTGAATGAGTTAAACCAATTGAATAAAGCGTAAGACAGAGATTAGACAAATAATCATAGAACAAAACAAGAGCTAAATTATTATTAAAGGCGAAGATAAATGTCACAAGATACAATAAGTCAAGTTCGGCAACTGTATCAAAGAGTACAAACAAGGAAAGATAAAAGGAGATACAAAAATCCCTTTCAGGAAACCTGTTTACTCTGCAGCCGGCGACTTAATCTTAAGGACGGACCTTGATAATTCCTCGAGAAAAAGCTTTGAAGGAGCTTCAATGGAAGTCGAAGAAGATGGATGAAATGGAGAGGAATTACAAGGGGAAAGCTAAGATAATTTACAAAATTGAAAGATATCTAATTTACATTGGAAAAACTCTATTTATAGGCATGGCTCGGCCCTCTTTTTGACCTATTTTCGTGTCCTTATTGATGTAGGAAGTCGTGGGGTCCATCGTGGCTTCGTGGGGGCGGAATTGGTCTTTTTGACCAATTCCCGCAGGTCTACTCACCGAGCAGGGCGAGCTGCTCGGCGAGCAGGCGCTACTCGCGACGAGCAGCGCCCTGCTCGGCGAGCAGGCCTCTGGTGGCCTGCTCGGCGAGCAGGCACAGTGCCTAGGCAGTGCCTGGGCGGTGCCTGGGCTGCTCGCCGAGCAGCGCCCGGGCTGCGCGCCGATGCTCAATTCGCCGAGCGACTGCCGGGGGTCCCCGAGACACGATTTTTGCCTGAAATTGATCATGTTTTAACCTGCACACGCACATAAACTCCAAACAACATTAGTCCAAGGGCTAAATTGATCCGCCAATCGCTTATTTTGAGCAAACGCTTCGTTTGGTGTGACTTTTGGCGGACCAATTAGCTTCAAAAGATAACGGAATTATACTATGCATGCTATTTTGGCCGTAATTGCCTAAATTGGTCATAAAACGAGCCTAAACAACGAAAAATAAATAAAACGTTTCCAATTCCTAACTAACTCACACAAAAGCATTTAAATGCGAGAAATGCTCGCTTATTAACTAAATAATGCTAAAACCCGTCCTAAAACCGTACCCAAAGATAGGGGTTTTTGACCCCTATCAAACCTCCTCGCACTTAAAACTTTACTTGTCCCCAAGTAAACTAAAAAACTAAACCCGCAATCACAAGCAAGCTAGAAAACCTCCCGGTTTGACTAGGTGTTTAACACAATTTCGAGCATCTGTAATTACATGCATTCGGAAATACAAAGTAGAGACACGATATCCAAAAGCCGCATTTCAATTATCATAGGTCATAGTTTTAAGCAAAAGGACACATGTTCAATTAAACGAGCTTGAGGGGATCGCTAAGTAAAACACCTCACCATAGGTAGTTCACTTATTTCGCACAATTTTGGTGGCTAAAGTGTTTACTCTCGGCTTATGTTCTTGCTTAGGATTACGCTGATTTTGCACGTTCATCCGCGTTCCTCTACTATGCTACATGATTCCGATGATATCAAAAATAGCCTCTAATCGGGGTTGTAATGTGGTTAGAGGGTTAAAGGTACAACAAGGGTTAATAGTTCTAGCGCTACAAAAACAAAGTTTAAATGGCTTTAGCAAATATGAAGTGACTGAGCTTTTTATTCATCCCTTATGATTTTCTTTTTGGGATGTTTTCTTGAGACGTCTTTGATTTTTAAGAACTGGGGAATGAAGTTCTTCCCTTTGTTCGTCTCTTTTCTTTTCTTTTTCTTTTTCTGTTTTTCTCTTTTTCTTGTTGGGATAGTGATGCTCATTCACTTCTTAGCCTTTTGGCTTGCTACTGTAATGCCATAAACAAAGATAAAGCGCTAGAAGAAAACAAAGGCTCTTATTTGAGCTTTGCAAAAGAATTTGGGTTAAGTAGCAAACCAAGTTGTGGTTTGCAAAAACAGGTTAGAACGAAAGAAAAATCTATAAACTACAAAAATATAGGCTCAAAGGGGCTCCCTAGAGTGGATGAAAAAGAAAAAAATAAGGTAGAGAAAAGGGTTAATTCTAATGAGGCTGATTCATCGTTTATCATCTCAAACCATTGCATGTAGGTTCAGCACAGTATTAGGTGCAAAATCTATAATCTTCCACAAGTCAAAGCATTCACACAAAAATGTCAAGAAAAAGAGCTTTTTGATGTTAGCTCTTAGGCTCAAATTCAACTCACAATTCTTTGGGTTTCAATTTTGTGTTTACTAGTTTTCCCCAAACTCAAGTTTAATGTCACATGCCTTCAATTCTTAAGTTATCTACCTAAGTAATGATTTTAGCATTTCTTCAAAAGTAGGGTTTAAATGCAAACCTTAGCTCATGCTTTTACAGATACAAGAGTTGTGTCCTACGCCTAAACTAGTTGTCATGCAATTTTAGATTCGGTTCTCAGCCCTCAAAGACAAATAATGAAGTTTAGATTCGAAGGAGGTTCACGGTTTTAGGTCCTAAACATGCAAAAACATAAACAAAACCCAAAAACGCTAAACTAAATTAGACACGACGCAGCAAAAATTTAAAAATTATACAATTTTTGTAAGTTTGTCTACCCCTTCTCCTCACACTAAAAATATGCAATAAGTTCCAACATTGCATCACAAACCATAAAGTACAAGTGCAAAAAGTTAGGGTGGAGAAGACAACTTACTGATTTTATCGCAATCGCCAAAAATTTGATGATTTGCGGTGCCAATTTTCAGCCCTCAAGGACAAATAACGAAACCTTAACTTCGAATAGAGTGTACAATTTTTGGGATTAAAATAAAACAAATTAAAATAAAACAACGCGATAATTTTTTATTTATTTATTTATTTATTATTATTATTTTTCAGCTCCGTTCGGGATTTAAAAATCCCGAACAGTTTGCTTATCGCGGCCGAGCAGCGGGCTGGGCGGCAGTGCCCAGCGGCGGGCTGCGCGCCAGTGCCTAGTAGCGGGCTGGGCGCAGTGCCCAGCGGCGGGCTGGGCGCCAGCGCCCAGCTCGCCCGAGCTGGGCCTCCTGGGCAGTGCCCAGCTCGCCCGGGCTGCGCGCCGATGCTCAATTCGTCGAGCGACTGCCGGGGGTCCCCGAGACACGATTTTTGCCTGAAATTGATCATGTTTTAACCTGCACACGCACATAAACTCCAAACAACATTAGTCCAAGGGCTAAATTCACCTGCCAATCGCTTATTTTGAGCAAACGCTTCGTTTGGTGCGACTTTTGGCGGACCAATTAGCTTCAAAAGATAACAGAATTATATTATGCATGCTATTTTGGCCATAATTGCCTAAATTGGTCATAAAACGAGCCTAAACAACGAAAAATAAATAAAACGTTTCCAATTCCTAACTAACTCACACAAAAGCATTTAAATGCGAGAAATGCTCGCTTATTAACTAAATAATGCTAAAACCCGTCCTAAAACCGTACCCAAAGATAGGGGTTTTTGACCCCTATCATCTACTCAATCCTATCTACCACTGAATACTATAACCGAGTATCTAGAATTTCTCTACCACTGAGTACTATAACGAAGTACTCAGCTTCACTCTTCTAACCTTTACAATTGATACAAGATTGTTCTCACAAAATGAAGAACACTTTAGATGAATACAATTCACTCTAGAGTTTTACACAATGATTGGAATTGGGTGTAAGAACTTGCTTTTTCTATTCAGACAACTTCTTTTTTGGATTTTTGACTTAGTGAAGATTCTGCTTGTCTGTTTTTCTTGTATATGTTCGGCGATGATCCAAGTGATGAGCTTTTCTATTTATACTGAATTCTGAAGCTGCAAATGATTTGAATTTTGACATATCTGTTGGGAGTAAACGGTCTTCCTTCGTCATTGATAGGTCAGCTTCCAGAATTGCAGGCCAATCCCGTCATCTGTTTTTAGCAGGGGCCAGGTTTGCCAGTTTCGTCTTCTTGCGCCAGGTTCGACTTCTAGCGCCAGGTTTGTCTTCTAGCCAAAATCTAGACGGTCCATACATCTCGAAAAGATCCTTGATCATATTTCCGAGGCTTCTATTTTGTTGCAGAGATTTGTCAGACCTTGTCTTATAGTAAACGGATCATTGGCGCCGACTTGATCTTTACTCTGCTTGACTGAACGGTCGACTTTGAAAGTTGCTCAGCTTGACTCCGCAGCTTCGCCTTCAAGCTTTTCTGAAGAAGACATTTCTTTTGCAATGCTAAGTTGAATTCCACTCAGCTTCTGCTGTGTGATATGCTTATGCTGACTTTGTTCTGTCTTTCTTTTTATGAACACTTAGTTCCTATTCTAGTCAGTTTACTTACTCAACATTGAACAAACATATTAGTAAAATTAAACCAAAGAACTTAAATTTAATTGTTTAATCATGGGATTAACATAAATAATTTTGTCAAATCAAAATCATGTGGAAAGGTATTTCAACAGAAAGTTCTTCCCAGTTTTCAGCAGCGTTAAAAACCTCAAAGTTTATCACTCCCGATGGTTCTCTAAAAGCTTCGTCGAAGCTGAGAAACCGTTCTGCGATTGGATTCCGAAAAATGGATGGACCACCCTCTTCTCTCTCCCTGGAACTACCTACCCACAACTGGTGAGGGAATTCTACACGAACTTGAAAGTAGCCGACGATAACGACGAATATATGGTTACTAAGGTCAAGAACAAGGAAATCACCATCACCCCTTCCTATCTCGCCATACTACTTGATCTAAATGAAGAAGGTGCAGAACTACGATGCACAAACGATTATAAGCGGGTTGACCACGTAGCTGACTTCTGCAAACCTAAAAACCACAGCGGTGAAATCTACAGTACCAACACGGGTTAGCCTCAAAGACAAGCACACTACATCCTGACCAACTATCTATTTCCTAAGATCAACGCCTCCTCCCCAGCCTCCAACTTTGAGCAGTGCTTCATCTGGCACATGTTGAACTATAAGCCGCTCAACATGCCTGTCTTTCTCATTGGGGCTTTCCAACGCAGCACCGGGATCCTAAGGATGGGTTCTCTCATCACCAAAATTCTACAGGATCACAAAGTCAGCTTAAAGGAGGAAGTCAACATGATAGGTACTGAAATCACTACGGGAATCCTACTCGGCTTGGCTCACAGTCAGCCTATCAAACCTAAGAAAGGAAAAGGGGTTGTAGTTGAAGAAGTACCTGCTGAGGAAGATATGGTTGAAGAAACACCTACTGAGTTGTCTCAGCAAGGTAAGGAAGTTGTGGATGAAGCAGCACCTGCTGAACGACTCAAGAAAGATAAGAAGAGGAAAGTTGACCCTTCTGTCACACCATTAGCCAAAGACATTAATCGAACTGTGAAAAAGATAAGGGTGGTGACAAGGGAGAAGAAAGCTGATGAGCCAGCTCAAGGGGAACCAGAGTCAGCTGAAAAACAGAAAAAGCGAGCTGAGCCTGAGGAAGAAAGTGAGGAGACACTTGAACAGCCTCTAAAGAGGAAGAAAACCTCTGGAATGACGCCGTTAGAAGCTGACCCACTTGACTTTGTGATTTCAAAGGACTCACACTTCGTGCGAAGTCAGGAAATTGACCTGGAGAAGACTCATCAGGAGGAAGAACAAGGCTGCACTAACGAACAGGCTCAAGCTGATAAGATGGGTTTTGCTGAGCCAAGTAACACAGCAGCTGCTGAGCAAGCTGATGAGCAAGGAGCTGAGTCTCCAGTGAAGGACAAGGTTGTGGAGAACCTTTATACTGATCTTGGACTTGACCTCTCTTCTGAGTCCTCAGAGTCCGTTGCTGCTGACCCTTCTCCTCAATCCAAAGCTAAAAAGGGCAGTACGGAAAAGCGTTTTAAGAGAAAAGCACAAAAGCCCAACGTCATAGACTTGTTGGATGAATCTCCGATGAGGGACCCCATCACAGACTTAACCGGGCTTCAATTCTAATTCTTCACCGACATCACTGAACCCACTCCGGACTAGGTCAAGGAAAAATAAGCCTCTATTTCTCAAGCTGAGGAACAAGCCGACCCAAAAGTCTCTAAGGGTCAAACTTCTGCCGACACCTCTTCTCGACCTTCCACTGAGCAAGTGCTCGAAGTTCCTGCTACTCAACACAATGAGTTAGCAAAGGAAACTCCTCCTGCTAAAGACAGCTCTGAGTTGCCTCAACCTCACATTCAGACTGACACTGAGCAGGTTAATAATTCTGCTGATCAAACTCCTACCAAACAGACAGTAAGCCAGTCAGTTCCTGTTGCTGGCTTTAATAATAAAAGTGCAGCAACTGATCAAGCTGGCACTTCTACTTCTGGGCAGCATCAAAATTCTCCACCTGCTGCTAACCAGAAAATGGCCGCTGAGACTACGCAGAACGAGACTGATGATGATTCTTACAACTTTTTTAATGCCTCTGAGTCAGACCGGAGAATCATCAACTCAGCTCATTTGCTTCTTCAAGCTATAGATCAGTCTCAAGCCGATGCTGCTGGGGCCGCTCCTGCTGAGTCTACTCAATTTTCATCCGTCACACAACTTTTGACCGAACTCAAAGGTCTTAAGGAGCTAATGAGTGTTATGACCTCCTTGGTCTCTCAACAGCCCAAGCAAGAATTCATGGTCAGGCTAATGATGGTGAATCACATGGACTCCATCGAAGGGAAAATCAATGCCCTATCTGTTGTGAACTCATCATCGTCAACTTCTGCTGAAGTCACTCAGCACTTCACACAGCTGATCGCCGAGCTAACCAGAGCTCGTGAGCTTATCTCCTCCACTTCCCAATGCTCCATTGAACAGATTGGTGAAGCAATTCGCCTACTCAACCTAAGCAAAGAGGAAATGGACACTGACCAAGTAAAGACCAATGATATACTCCACTACACCCGGTCAACACTTGCGCATGTTAGGCACATAAATTCTCAACGTCATTCATATGATTCTTCACTGCTCAGGATGTACTATCAATCCGATGCACGAATGACGGACTCCATCACTTGGATAGGGAAATCTCTTGAGTTCTTACTCAGTATGCTCAGCGTGCACATCAAAATCCCCTCTTCAAGCATGGCCGATGGGATGCAGGTCTTTAAGGGTCTTAAAGATAGTACGATTAACATGCAACAGTATTCCAACATACTGACTCATGCTGTTCAACATGGGACATTCTATGCTCCTCCTCTTCCATCTAGTGATGCTGGCAAAATGGGGGAGAAAGATAAAGCTAAGAAGCCATCTGCTGGAACTCAGCAGAAGCCTCCTGGCTCAACTTCCGCTGTCCCAGGCAACCAAACTCAGCAACAAAGAACAACCAAGCTGAGCCAAACCAAACCTAAGTCGAACCAAGTTCAAGTCAACATCAAGAAATAGAACTAGCAATAGTCTTAGCTTGTAACTTGTGTTTCTTTTATGGCATGTTTCTTGTTGAACTGAGTACATCTAATATACAAGCATCCTTTCTACAAACTGTCTTTATATATGTGATGCTTACATGTTGTGTTAATATGCTGATCTGTCTCATGTAACTATCCATTGAACAACAATCAATTAAAACTTGTGAACATAAAAATTTAACAAGTAAAATATACTTAGTATACCTCAACTCTGATATCTGAACTTAACCATGTATCAAAACTGAGTAATAATAAAATATTCCAAGTATTGACCTACATCTGAAGCTGACCTTAGACTCTTTTCGATTAAATCTTAGAAGGTTTAGAGCTGAACTAAGTCAGCAAAATCAAGCCTTAGTTTCAATAAATTAGATATTGGAAGGTTTAGAGTTAAACTAAGTTAGAGATCCAACCCTTACGGGGGAGCATTTTTAGAAAGATTAAAAATGTCAACTATCATAGGGAAGCTCAACACTGAGTTCCTTAATTGAATATTTTTGCCAACATCAAAATGGGGGAGTTTGTTGAAACACATTTCCACATGATTTTGATTTGACAAAATTATTCTCATGATTAAAACAATTAAATTTAAGTGCTTTGGTTTAATTGTACTAATGAGTTTGTTCAATGTTGAGTAAGTTAACTAACGAGAACAGGAACTGAAAGTCCATAAAAGAAAGACCGAACAAAGTCAGCATAAGCAAGTCACACAGCAGAAGCTGAGTGGAATGCAACTCAGCTTTATAAAAGAAATGACTTCTTCAGAAAAGCTTGAAGGCGAGAGTCAAGATGAGTAATAACCAAGTCAGCGTCAATGATCCGTCAACTTGGCAGACAAAGTCTGACACAAATCAGAAGTCTTGGAAATCCGTTTTAAAGACCTTTTTGAGATGCATGGACCATCTGACTTTTGGCAAGAAGACAAAACTGGCGCAAGAAGACAAACCTGGCGCAAGAAGACGAATCTGGCAAACCTAGCTCCTGTTAAAAACAGAAGACAGGATTGACCTGCAGCTCTGGAAGCTGACCACGTGATGACAAAGAAGACCGTTATCTCCACAACGGCTATATCGTTGGCACCCCAAAGATTGTTATAAATAGGCCAAATCATCATTTGGATCAATAGAAGACACATACAAGAGATATACAGACAAGCAAAATCTTCACTAAGTGATAATCCAAAATAGAAGCTGTCTGAAAAAGAAAAAGCAAGCTCTTACACCAAATTCCAATCATTGTGTAAAAGTCTAGAGTGATTGTATTCATCTAAAGTGTTCTTCATTTAGTGAGAACAATTCTTGTATCATTTGTAAAAGGTTAGAAGAGTGAAGCTGAGTACTCGGTTATAGTACTCGGTGGTAGAGAAAATCTGAATACTCGGCTATAGTGTTCAGTGGTAGATAGGATTGAGTAGACGAATAGAGGACGGTACTCGTGCATACTCAGTTGCTATTGTAAACGGTTTGTGCTCTACCTTTAAAGAGCTCAGTAGAGGATTGAAAAAGCTCGGAGGGATTCTGGGGACTGGACGTAGGCGGAGAGGCTGAACCAGGATAAGTCTGCTGAGTAAACTCTAACCCTTTCTCTTAATATATATATATATATGTATGTGTTGCTTGCTTAAAATTACTCAGTAAATAATCTGTACAAGCTAAATCTGAGTGCTGAGTTGGAAACTGACTTAAGTGTTATTTCCCAACTCACAACTGAAACAGCTCTAGTCAGCATCTGATTAAAGCTGTCTCACATCACACTCAGCCTTGCTGACGTAAAACTGAGTTAAACTATCAAACATCCAATTAAGTCAGCATTATTAAGCGAAAAAGTCAGATTAGTTCCTAACCTCCCCCTTGGAACTAATCCTATTACGTTACACGAGACCAACAGATCTTTCCCACAAATATGAAGGAATGTATATTTGTATTCTAATACTCTTATCTCTTTGATCTCTCTAGGAAATTTTAAAGACGTATGATTCATGTGACACAATACTCCTAATAGGACTCAACTATAATAATTATGTGAGACATGTTATGGAAACACATATTTGGCTCACCAGAGAAGATCTGACAAATACTTTAAACGGAATTCAAAATATATATCATCCATTGTTATCAATATCAATTCAATTATTAGTAGGGATAATTCTAAAAATAATCATTGTGGTTTTGTTGATTTGTAGATTGGTATTTGTGGGGGGTTTTTTTGTTGTTGAAAAATATGACTAGGTTCTCGCCATTAGTAAAGCAATGACTTTTAAGTTGACATTGTCAGTTTGATCGTTGATGGCATCAGAATTAAAAATTCCAACAATTAAATTTGTTTATTACTATTTACTATGAAACCACGTTTTTATTTTCCAAAATCTATATTTTTTGATCTTATTCTTTCTCAATTAAGTAGCACATAAATATAATTTTGGGTGTTAAGAGGCTTTCTGTGGAGTCAGATAACTTGGAGGTCATCAATATAATTTTGGGTAGTCATGTCATGGGTCTTCATAGCCACAACCTTATTAAAGCTATTAAGAGGCTTAGCCCCTCATTTGATATCCTTGAGTTCAGCCACATTTTCCGGGAGCAGAACCGTGTTGCAGATCACTTGGCGGCGGCAGGCCATGAGGGGGTGTTAGGTGTTTCTACCCTTACCGTTCCCCCTATCGCTCTTTCTCTTCTTCTTTTAGAGGATAGGATTGGGGTTAGCTTTTCTAGACTAATCTCGGTGTAGTTGCTTGTTTTGTTTTGCTTTGCTTTCCTTTCCTTTTGTAAAAAAAAAAATAGCACATAAATAACTTAAAAAAAAAAAAAGTTATAAAATAAAACTTGTTAACCTAAAAGTCAAGAGTTAAAAGGCATTAATTTTGCTAATGGAACAGATCAGTCCCTTTTATGAAAGGAAAAAAAAACCCATAAGGATGGATTTAGGAATTAATGGCAAGACTATTTCTTATTTTGTTATTATTATTTAAAGAGAAGTTAGATGGCGTCGCGGAAGTGAGCAAAGTCCACTGAAAGACTGAAGTAATTGCAAATTGCAATTGTCTCCGGTAAATGGTTCAAACTTTGAATATTCAAACATGTGCACATACTTTATTTATTTATGTCAAATATTTCAACCATAAATCACCTGTTCCAT
The DNA here is from genome assembly GCF_963576675.1 of Euphorbia lathyris. Taxonomy (NCBI): domain Eukaryota; kingdom Viridiplantae; phylum Streptophyta; class Magnoliopsida; order Malpighiales; family Euphorbiaceae; genus Euphorbia; species Euphorbia lathyris. The sequence continues at coordinate 67,433,207 of NC_088910.1, forward strand.
TTGAAATATGCTACAATACAATAATGCCCCCATGTGCCTCTTTCATGTACATTTCCCCTTATCTACAACCATTCAATGATGGATTTTAATTTTAGATATAATGTAAGTAGGGATAACTATAATAATATACATTGTGGCTTCCCGGATTTGTTATTTAGGGGGCGTTTGCTTCGCACAGGGGTACGTAACGGAATGGAATCATAAAGGGAAACAAGGAGAAATAAATAGAATAACTTTGAATTCTCTTATCTGTTTGTTTCAGTTCCACAAAAGGAATAATATATCTCTGATTCCCTTTGTGGCGGTTTGGTTCAAATAAGGTACTAAACCAGAGTTGTGTTTGTAACAACAATTTCTATTAATAAAATATAAGAATTAAAATCAATTAATTTAACCATTAAAATCAAAATACGATGAAACTGAGGAAATTGAAATAAAAATAATAAAAAATATTTATTTTCAAAAGAAAATAATTATTTTTAAAATAATTAAAAATAATTAAAAGTAAATATTAAAATTGAATAATATGATAAATGAAAAAATTGGTCAAAATTATTTTTAGGGTAAAAAAGTAAAAATAAATAAGTATATGTATCAAAAGTGAAATTTTTTAGATATAAAAAAGTATAAACAAATAAGCACAATGATAAGAAAAAACATAAAAAGTAAAATTTAGTCAAAAATATTTTTTGAGAATTTTTTAAAAAAATATATAAGTATAAGGATCAAAAGTAAAATTAATCTAAAGATAAAAAAAAAGTAAAAATAAATAAATATATAGACCAAAATAAAAATTAAAAAGTAAAATAGAAAAAGTACACTTTTATAAGGAATGTAGAAGTTGAAGTTAGTAGGAAATGGGAAAGGGAATAGAAAACATTGGGGGGCTTGGGGAATAAGATTAGAAGAGTTAGGGGGTAAACTCAAAACCAAAAAGAGGTAAAAGGAATAATTGAATTAATAAAACAAACACCAATAAAAAGAATGAAATTTCATATTTCTCTTACCCTTTTCTGGAACCCCAAACCAAACGCTCCCTTAAAATTTATGAATATGGATATTAGGTTTTACTCCCAAAAATATATATTTTTCATTAATAAACTACAAATTTGAGTAATTTATTTTATTCTTTTTTCATGCTTCAAAATGTTTTTATATGTGAGAAGATAATTACTGGTATTCAAAAACCGCTGAAATTTTTGTTTTTTAAATTTGTCACGTAAATATAATTAGATTAGTTTAAGGAAAAATCTTTGTAAATGAAGAAACCTTACACATGTTGCAAACTTTTAAACTAAAATAACATCTTTTGCAAATGCGTGTTGAGCCAGGACAGCTCGCAAACTATTCGAGTTCGGTTCGGTTAAAGTTTGGTTTGAATAAGCTCGGTTCAAGCTCACGATCGACTCAAGACATTAAAGAGTCGAGCGTGAGCTTCCTTAAATTCGGCTCGAAAGCTCGTGAGTAAACTCAAATATTTTTAATAACTATATATATTCATTAATCTTGAATTCAAATAAAATAATTAATGACTATAGGTAAAAAAAAGGGTAATTAATTTATTAGCCCCTATATTTTGACAAAACACACTGTTTAGTCCCTGTATTTTCAAAAACACACACTAAAGTCCCTAACGTTTTTCTCGGTGAACTGTTTAGTCCCTAATGTTTTTCTTGGTGAACTGTTTAGTCCCTGCCGTTAGACTCTCATGAAGATTCTGTTAGTCAATTTGGATTTGTGTTCTTCTTTTCCTTTATTTTGCTTTCCTTTAAACTCTAATGCATCTGAAATCAACTTTGAGTGTTCTTGTTCTTAATTTTCTTCTTAATCGTTCAAATTCGTAAGCGTTGAGTCTGTTCTTTTTATTGTTCTCCATGCAAATAGCTTCTTCTTCTAAATTGGATTACTCTTCTGAAGTTTGAAGGTAAATAGTAAAGGGTAATTTAGTCATTTCCGAAGTCATAAACGGTAAAAAATGTAACAAACAGACGGAAGGACTAAACAGTTCACTGAGAAAAAGGTTAGGGACCTTACCATGTGTTTTTGAAAATACAGGGACTAAACAGTGTGTTTTGTCAAAATATAGGGACTAATAAATTAATTACCCTAAAAAAAATGAGTAATTACAGTTCGATTCTAACTTTCAACTAGTCATAACTCACGAGGCCCATTAAAAATCACTTAAAAGGTGCTTTAAGAATTTCGCTAGTTCAAAATTTAGGAAATTAAAGTTCAAAGTACAAACCCTAAAGATTAATTAGCCTTTCTCTCCTCAAATTTCTCTCTCTACTCTCTCATCGGCACAACTACCGATACGCAACCACGATGACAATAAAGACATCTACGATCTGTGAGTTTGTCTCTTTGATCATCAGTAATCACTATTCATGAATCTCCATCATGATATGTGATTGTTTTTTTTAATATTTTAAACTCGTGTGGAGTATTTTATAGGGATTTTATTTTTCTATCTTTTATGTATTTATTCTATACATGTAGGATGAATTTGGTTAAAACTCGTCAAAGCTCGCCAAAAGCTCGGTTCAATCAAAGCTCGGTCCGAAACATTAACAAGACAATACTAAGTGATACGGTACTAAGTCATTTGAGCCTCTAGCAATTAGGCTCCGTTATGGTCCGAAGATCTCAAATGGGCCTAAGTCCACCAAGGCTCGTAATAGCGTTAATCTTGGTCGAAGCCTGGCTGAAGTCATGGCTTCGGTCACCTTGATCAGCCGAAGGATGTCTTCGAAGATATATTTGGGAACATGTGGACCAATGAGCATGCTGGATTCCAATCGCATAAATTTTCTATTAATTGCTTTTAAGTCTCAAAACTTCTTTATCTTCCCTCGTTTGAAACCCCTGTATTAATTGTTTTTAACCCTCAAAACCACTTTATACTAAATCTATAAATTATTATTATTATTATTACTAGTCGAAAACCCGTGTGATGCACGGGGTATGAAACTTTTATATAATTTAGATAAATAAATAAATTGACATATTTACTTTTAAATAATTTTATATCATGCTATGAAAAAAATTTATATTATGTATATTTGAAATTAATATATATTTTTTAATGATAATTCAAATTAAATTAATTTTAAAAATAATTGACTACTTTTTTTTAAGAATTTTAACTAAAGATGAATGATTTATTTATTTTTACAAAATTCAATGATTTGTACTTTTTAGGAATTTTAATATATTTTCATATTCCAAATATTCTGTGAAACAATAATAATAAAATAGCAGATTAATTAAGAAATATATTAGAATATAATAAAAAACCAAAAATTGAATTAAACTATAACTAAAATTAAATATTATATTTACGATACAAAAGAATTACAATATAGGTTAAACAAAAATTGAATTAAACTACAATTAAAATTAAATATTATATCTACGATACAAAAGAATTACAATCTATGTTAAAATGGAAACAACATCAATATATTATTCTATAAACTATTACAATCAATACTTTTCTAATGTTGCATATGAAGAAACTTTATCAATTCAATATGTTACATATAAGGGTAATTAATTTATTAGTCCCTATATTTTGACAAAACATACTGTTTAGTCCCTGTATTTTCAAAAACACATGGTAAGGTCCCTAACTTTTTTCTCAGTGAACTGTTTAGTCCTTCCGTCTGTTTGTTAGATTTTTTTACCGTTTATGACTTCAGAAATGACAAAATTACCCTTTACTATTTACCTTCAAACTTCAGAAGAGGAAATCCAATTTAGAAGAAGAAGCTATTTGTATGGAGAATAAGAAAAAGAACCGATACAATGCTTACGAATTTGAACGATTAAGAAGAAAATCAAGAAAAAGAACATTCAAAATTGATTTCAGATGCATTAGAGTTTAAAGGAAAGGAAAATAAAGGAAAAGAAGAACGCAAATCCAAATTGACTAACAGAATCTTCATGAGAGTCTAACGGCAGGGACTAAACAGTTCACTGAGAAAAACGTTAGGGACTAAACAGTTCACTGAGAAAAACGTTAGGGACTTTACCATGTGTTTTTTAAAATATAGGAACTAAACAGTATGTTTTATCAAAATATAGGGACTAATAAATTAATTACCCTACATATAAAAAAATAAAATTCGTAAGAATTAGTCACAAATTCATCTTGATGATAATTATTTTGGTTGATGGAATTTCATGATCACCAAGTATTCGAATTCAATTATTCATTCTGCTACAATAACCCAATATATCTAATTGAATCAGTTTAAGATGATGATTTCTCCTATTTTCATCTCGTAATATCTCATCAAGACATTCGATCAATTTGTTCTTCATTCTTTCACTATATAGAATATCAGTCATACTCGCAGATATCACTTATTTGACTTCATTAATATTTTCTAATAATTATATATTCTTGAATTTTGTAAGTAAGAAAAACAAACAAAAGAATTGAAAAAAAATGAAGGGACGAAAAAGATAATTAGGAGAGAACCATCTTCCTCTCGGGTTTTTTTTTTTGAAAATAAGAGAGAATGTCGAGACATAAACGTATAAAGAGGAGAGTGAAAATATTTTTTGCCCATTAATTAAACATTTTATTTTTTCTTAATGAAGTATTAAGTCCATAAATTAATTTTAGTTAAATAGAATTAAATCGCAATTGTAACCACTCAGTACAAAAAAAACGTTAATATTGTCTATCATGGCCAATGAATATAATGGTGGAATACTATCTGTCATGCTTTATATAGAAGTTTATTTGTGACTTTTGGATTTCCTTTGCTTTGTGTTTTTTTTATCTTCTTGTAACTTTTACTGTCTTTTATTATTTTAATTAATAGGTTAATAATTGTTTAATATATTATAAATATAAATTTGTTATTTTTAATTAATTAAATCTTTTTTATTTTGATTTTATACTACGTTGACAACTCATCAAATTCTTTAAGAATAAACATCTTATCAAGCGTATTAGACGCTTACAATCTCCTTATCTAGAAAATTGGGAAAAAATAACTTCTTGATAATAATAATAATAATATAACATAATTTATATTGAAATAAACTTCATTGTAAGTATAATATTCTAATATCTCTTTAATATTTTATTTAATATGTCTCAAATTTCAATGAACAACTATCGTGTGAAACTTTATATCTATTTGTACAAAAATGCATAAAAATAAAAAATACAATCCATATCAATTAGCTAAACTCAAACTAAAAAAATGAGTGGATTTCAACATGTTCCGAATTAGAAAAATTAATATAACTTCAATTAAAACTAAAAATTGAGTTCATAAAAAGCCGAAAATCTAAATTTTAGTTAGAGTTAACAATCAAAACGATAACACCTAGGAACATATACTAAAAAAGAATGCAAATATACAAAATCTTTATTTTAGTCATTTTGAAAAATAAATAAATAAAAAAGAAAACATGGATAAGGTAGCGAGAGGTATGGAATCTGGATAACGACAGAAATGGAATTTCATCTCTGAAAGATGAAACTATAACAACAATTGTTTAATAAAAATAAAACAACAACACAATTGAAAAAGCCAAAAATTGAGTTCATATAAAGCCGAAAATCTAAATTTTAGTTAAGAGTTAGCAATCGAAACGATAACACCTAGCAACATATACTAAAAAAGAATACAAATTTACAAAATCTTATTTTAGTCATTTTGAAAAAAAAAAGACAAATGAAAAAGAAAACATGGATAAGGTAGCGAGAGGTATGGAACCTGGGTAACGACAGAAATGGAATTTCATCTCTAAAAAATGAAACTATAACAACTATTGTTTAATAAAAAGAAAACAACAACACAATTGAGAACAAAAATAACTACAACATATGAAAAAAAATCGAATAATTACTTTGAGAAACATAAGAATTTTTTGTAATTTTTGACACTTTTGTGTTTTCCGGTTTTAGTTGTTCATACATCTTCTATTTCTGTCGGATTTCTTCAATTGAAGCTATCAATTTGGAAAAAAAAAGACAAATAAAAAAGAAAACATGGATAAAATAGCGAGAGGTATAGAACCTAGGTAACAACAGAAATGAATCTGAAAGATGAAACTATAACAACTATTTTTTAATAAAAATAAAACAACAACATAATTGAGAACAAAATAACTACAACATATGAAAAAAAATCGAATATTTACCTTCAGAAATATAATACTATCTATCGTGACCAATGAATATAATGGTGGAATACTACCTTTGCGTTGTGTTTTTTCATCTTCCCGTAACTCTTGCTTTCTTTTATTATTTTAATTAATAGGCTAGTAATTATTTAATATATTATAAATATAAATTTGTTATTTTTAATTAATTAAATATTTTTAATCTGATTTTTTACTACGTTGACAACTAATCAAAAAGACCTCTAAAACACTTCTTCTAATTTCTCTGTGCTTCCGTAATTATATATAGTATAGATTATTAAGTCTTATTTACATTTTTTTCTCAATAGATCTATTTTTCTTCTCAATTTTGGTTGTAAAAAATATTTAGTTGTACTCAGGGGCGGATGTAAGGGGGTCAAAGGGGGCATTTGGCCCCCTTCATCCATTTTTTTTAGTTCAAAAAGAAGGGTTAATGTACAAAAATATCCCTAACGTTTTGGATCAGGAGCAATTTTACCCCTAACGTCTAAAATGATGCAATTTTATCCCTAATGTTAGAAGCAAAGAGCAGTTTTACCCCTAACGTTGATAAATTGAGTCAATTTGAGAAATAATTCATCAAACTGTCTTCTAGGTCATGAATCTTCTCATCTACAACACACGCGTTATTTTATCAGTAACAAATTACAAACATATGTTGGGATGTGAAAAAAATAAAAAAATACTGTTTTTTGTACGAATTAGACAAAAAAATTTCAAAAAATTCACCGAATTTATAAATATTAATCTCCAATTTTAATATTAAATTACAAAAAACATTATATCCTTTTTTTAGAACAAATTTATATTCAATTGGTGCAAAATAAAGAAAAAAATGACTTTATTTTATAATAGTGTCTGAAATTGATCCAATTTATAAATGTTATGGGTAAAATTGCTCTTGGCTACTGTTTGCACCAAAAATAAAGTTTTTTTATTGCATACCCTGGTTTACTCTTTTTCATGGGATAAACTTTTCTTTTTAGGAAACTTTTTCTTAAAAGAACATTTTAGGAAACTTTTTCTTAAAAGGTCTGTTTAGGAAACTTTTCATTTCGGGAAACTTTTCATATTTTCCATTCACTTAGGATTTCCTAGAGTGAACCTCAATTTCCCTCAGGGGAAACATCTAAAATAGTGTACCAACTTCCTATACAGTGTACCTCAGGGGAAATCAACTTCCTATGTAGTGTACCTTAGGGGAAACCATGGTGTACCTTAGGGGAAATTATAGTGTACCTCGTGGGAAACCATAGTGTACCTCGTGGGAAACCATAGTGTACCTTAGGGGAAACCATGATGTACCTTGGGGGAAACCATAGTGTACCTCGTGGGAAACCAACTTCCTGTAGTGGACATCAGGGGAAACTTGAAGTAAACTTAGGAGAACCAAGAGCCAATTAATATTTTAACATGTTTTTTATGAGCCAATTGAAAAGAAGGAAAAATAGAAAGCGTGAAAATCAATTCATCGTGGAAGTCAAAATGGAGCGGTTACTCACGAAAAGAAGGAATCACGATGAGAACAGCCCCCAATCAACAAACTCAACAACTCAACAAACTCAAGCAAAAACTCTAGCAAATTATCCTTAGACTTCAGCATCTTTAGATTTCTCAGTTGTTCCCTTAGTTTCAATTTTCAAATCTAAAGTCCATTCATTTTCCAGTACATTTTTATTTTATTTGTTGTTCAATCGTTTCTGTAAGGTCGGTATCGTTTTGATAATCGAATCTCTGGAATTTTACGGTCTCTTTTATTCCATACAATCGTTTTGATAATTAGAAGTTAGAAAGCGCACTCAATTTCACTCCATAGTTCGAGAATACTATAATTCTCTGGCACGCCCACAATTTCCCACGAAAGAGCCAAACAAAAATTGGCACGCTCTAAAGAATAATGATAAGAACAACAAAGATCCTGTAGTAGCCAGCTCTAAAGAATAAGAGATTATGGCAACGGGCAATGTTCCACATATGGTGGAACGAATTGAAGCTGGAAATGTTGTTAACCCTAGAGGACAATCATGGATCTCTATAGAGATCCAAAATTCACAATTCTTGTGGAGACATTTCAATTCCATTGAAAAGAATCTGGAAGCTATAAGGAGCGATCGAATCAGAAGATGGACAGATACTCGAGAAGCTATCACAGCCAGGGGGCATCAAGAGTGGAGGAAGCCATGTTCCGCAAGGCTCATTGGAGTCCAATGAAGGATGTGGTGTGTCCATCGCTGAGAAGTATCAGATTCCACCTTTGAGGGAGGAAGTTGTCTCAAATAAGGCTGCTAGTTCTGCAGGCCAAGAAAATTCTAGTAAGTCACCTGCTCCTCAATGTTTTGAAAACACTAATACTACCTCCCATACAGCTTCATATCACGAAGAGACATGAGGCTACCATATCATTGGAGAGATGGGGGGCAACCATAGAGGAAATGGGAGAAACACTAGAATTCCTAATGTGCCTTATGTTCACCAACAGATTGGCAACCCTCAACAGATTCCCCTAGTTACTACGGAGATCATCCGAGAAGCTGTCCAAAAACTATATGAGTATGGCCTCCGTCAAGTTGGCCACTTTGAGTTTCACAAGCCAAGAAAAAAAAACAGCGATGAGATGCTAAGTCAAGGGAGAAGTAGGAGGTGAAGTTGAGGCTGGTGAGAATTCCTCTGATTGAGGAAATTAGATATTAGTATGAAGGTGATACAAAGGCCGACTCCACGGCCTATATATTTTGTGTCACCTAGAGAGTAATCATGCAACACTTTTAAAAGCTAACACCACGGCTTTTGAAGAATCAAGCATGAAATTTACGTTCCTCAAATTTATGCTTGAGGGGGGCAATTGTTTGCACCAAAAATAAAGTTTTTTTATTGCATACCCTGGTTTACTCTTTTTCATGGGATAAACTTTTCTTTTTAGGAAACTTTTTCTTAAAAGAACATTTTAGGAAACTTTTTCTTAAAAGGTCTGTTTAGGAAACTTTTCATTTCGGGAAACTTTTCATATTTTCCATTCACTTAGGATTTCCTAGAGTGAACCTCAGTTTCCCTCAGGGGAAACATCTAAAATAGTGTACCAACTTCCTATACAGTGTACCTCTGGGGAAACCAACTTCCTATGTAGTGTACCTTAGGGGAAATCATAGTGTACCTCGTGGGAAACCATAGTGTACCTTAGGGGAAACCATGATGTACCTTGGGGGAAACCATAGTGTACCTCGTGGGAAACGAACTTCCTATAGTGGACATCAGGGGAAACTTGAAGTAAACTTAGGAGAACCAAGAGCCAATTAATATTTTAACATGCTTTTATGAGCCAATTGAAAAGCAGGAAAAATAGAAAGCGTGAAAATCAATTCATCGTGGAAGTCAAAATGGAGCGGTTACTCAATGTGGTGGAGAACGTGGATTAGTGGAAAGAAGCAGGAAGTTACCTCCAACATCTATAAAAAGAAGGAATCACGATGAGAACAACCCCCAATCAACCAATTCAACAACTCAACAAACCCAAACAAAAACTCTAGCAAATTATCCTTAGACTTCAGCATCTTTAGATTTCTCAGTTGTTCCCTTAGTTTCAATTTTCAGATCTAAAGTCCATTCATTTTCAAGTACATTTTTATTTTATTTGTTGTTCAATCGTTTCTGTAAGGTTGGTATCGTTTTGATAATCGAATCTCTGGAATTTTACGTCTCTTTTATTCCATACAATCGTTTTGATAATTAGAAGTTAGAAAGCACACTCAATTTCACTCCATAGTTCGAGAATACTATAATTCTCTGGCACGCCCGCAATTTCCCACGAAAGAGCCAAACAAAAATTGGGACGCTCGGTGGGACTCACAAAAGAGCCAAACAGCTACAAACATTAGGGGTAAAATTGCACCATTTTGGACGTTAGGGGTAAAATTGCTCCTGACCCAAAACGTTAGGGGTATTTTTGCACCTTAACCTTAAAAAGAAGCAGTATAGGTAGAGGCATGAGATCGTTTTCAAGCTATGACAGATCGTAGATGTCAATTGTCACCTCGTAATCCTCGATCTACTTAGCATTAGAAGTTTTTTTTTTATTATTTTAAGACATTTTGTATCGAATAGCAATTATGTATTAAAGTATATTTTTTTAATTAATGCTATTTTGTCTAAATTTTTTTTATATAGAGTTTTGCCCCCTCCCTCAAATCCTGGATCTGACACTGGTTGTACTAATGTAATAAGTTTTACATGTTAGTTTGTTGAGGCTCAACTTCAAAATTTTCCGTTTCCTTTTATTTATTATGTTTAAATGGATTATTTTTTATGTATTATTTAAATATGTTTTTAATTTTATAAATATGTTTAAAGTTGAATATTTAGCAAACTATCATACTGGCTTATTAGTTAGAAATGAGTAACTCATAGCTATGTTTTTTTTTTCCTACACAAGACATATATTTTATAGCAACAAATAATATAGCTATAACCATATTTTTATTTTTTATTTTTGTAGCAATAAATATTCATAATTAGGTAATTTGATAAGCTAAAATTTGAGGTATGTAGCCTACGACAAGCTGCATAATTTATTTTGTTGTAGATAAATTAATTTGCTACACATATTTTTTGATTTAGCTAGATTTTATTTGGAACAGAAGATGTTGTTTGTTGTAATCTAAACATAGGCTTTGGAAATTGTCTTGGGTTGGCTTGAGAGTTTTGTTGATGAAGTCTAATAAAGCAATGGAATGCTTTGCTCGTGCCTGAAAAAATTGGAAGGATCGATTGCAGTCTTTACTTGTGCGAGTTTCTTGAAGTTGTTGTTGAAGTATCGCAGACCCCAAATACTTGCTTCTGCAAAGCTGGTGTTTCCTTTCATCTTGTTTTTTCCCAAATCCAGATCCCTATAGTTTAAGCTGCTGGCTCTAGGGTTTTTTGAAACATAAGGTTCCATATATGAATGCACATTTTTCATCCATTGCAAATACTTTTGGCTTTCCTCTTCCATTTCCCAAGATACTATGTACTGTATTTGGTATAAAGTTTTATTTCTATTCGGGTATGGTGTTTGGAATTCTGAAATCTCACTCATTCTTCCTCCATATGGTGTTAACACCAGATACTGCGTCTCTACTTGAACAAGTCTCTCATATAGCCTCTTCAATCCCATTTCTGGAATAGCTTTTTCAACATAATCTGATTTTGCTTTGAAGAAGCTATTGGATCCTGATTTTCGATCAAGTAGAACATTTAAGGAACTGTCCATTGGTAAATCATCAATGAAAAGAACAGACCGAATCCAACTCGTTTCCATGCAGTTTTCGGGCTTCAAACTCAGCTCTGGGAATTTAGCTTGCATGATGGAGACAAGATTTACAGGATTTCCAAGAAACAGTGCGTAGAATGAAACTCGAATAGTTGAGACAACTGTATCTACAATGGAACGCATATAAAGCTCAGGAGGAAGTAGTGGAGCAACAGTTTGCCACTTATAAAGAAGGTTGTGACCACCTTCTTCCAAAGTATGAGCAACATGGAAAATAGTTACATTTGGAGGAACTGAAACCAGCTTTAGTTTCCATAAGAAAATGATACCAAAGCTTGCTCCTCCGCCTCCTCGAATGGCCCAGAAAAGGTCTTCCCCCATGGAATTTCTGTCGAGAATTGTTCCATGAGCATCAACCATTTTGGCGTCAATTACAGAATCAGCTGCAAGGCCATATTTGCGAGACAAGGTTCCCAATCCACCACCACTAATATGTCCTCCAACACCTACTGTAGGACAGGTTCCGGCATTGAAGGCATAATGATTGGTTTTCTTGGCAATGTTGTAATACAATTCGCCTAGAGTTGAACCAGCCTCAACCCATGCGCTTTGATTTTGAATGTCAATATTGATGGATCTGAAATTGAAAAGATCAATCAGAAGGAACTTTTGATAGGAAACATAAGAGAGACCCTCATAATCATGCCCTCCGCTTCGTGTTCTTAGCTGAATATCATTATCCTTAGCACAAACAATGGCTGCTTGGATTTGAGAAACATTGAAAGGTGTGATGATAAATCTTGGTTTGGGAGTTGAAGATGTTAAGAACCTCTTGTTTCGAGCTGAAGATCGTAAGAGAGATGAGTATGAACAGCTGTTTTGTGAATGTAAAATGCGTGAAAGTGGGTTGGAGTTGTGTGTACGAGACCAAAAACATTTCACAAAATTATCATCAACTGAATCCGAAGATGAACACAAAAGGACAACAAAAGTGTGCCAACACCTAAGAGAATACCAAATTTTGCCCTTACCATACTTACTTTTTGGTTTCTTTCCTCATTCATTTAGGTTTAGACTTATATATATATTCAAAATCTTTTCATTTGATCCTTAATTATATATGCCGTCAGGATAATTAATAGAAAGCAGAATGTTTGAATAATCTACTTCAATACTAGCCTCAGTGCTACCTATTCTATGCCGTAGTTATTATTGTATATGTTTCAATAATCTACAGTAAAACCTTTATAAATTAATAATGTTGGCACCATGAAATTTTATTAATTTATCGAGTATTAATTTAGTGAATTGGTCCAAATCGGGACTAGAAGAAATTATTATTTTAAAGAGGTTATTAATTTATCGAATATTAATTTATAAAGGTTTTACTTGTACTTCTTTATTAGCAACTCAAAATTTTGTAGCCAATAATGAAATGGAATCCACTTTTGTAATAAATTATACAATGATATAGGTTCAGAGTATGGGAGAAACAAGTGTGAAGAATTTTATCTTAAACCAACGAAAATGAATTCTCAAGTTTAATTAGCAATTAAGGGAATTTCACGTGATGAACGAGTCTTTTAACATTGGATTGAGCCTTAAAAAAAATATCTCAATGCATAAAATGTTGATATTGATAATGATCATTCTACAATTGGTAGCTACATATAAAGGCTAAAAACGAAATCATAAAAGCATCCTCTAAAAATAGCTAAAAATATCCTTACAGAAGATATCTAAACACTACGTCGAAAACCCTATCCTTACCTAAACTTTTTTCTACAAAAAAAAAAAAACACTACGTCGAAAACTCCTTTATATGACGGTTAAAACCCGTCATCCCGAAAAAAAAAGAACTATTACAGGATTCGTTGCCGTCTGATGATCCTTCAGATGACGATTAGGATTGTCAAAACTGAAATACTAAATGAATTGAATAAATGTATTTCGTGATGAATTAGGGTTACAGAGATTGTGTATTTATACAGATAGAAATCTAGGCTTACCCCTAATGCTAACCCTAGAGATACAGATAAGAGTAAAAAATATTAGTTACAGTGGAAGTCTAATATGTGCTAATTGGATATGCATTAACAGCCCCCTCAAGCCGATATCGGGGTACAGAGCCGAAGACGATCCTGAAGTAAGAGAAAACAAGTGCTCGATAATGACTTGGTCAAAATGTTTGCAACTTGGTCATCAATGGGAATGAAATAAACAGACAATAAACCATTGGCAATCTGTTCCCGAACAAAGGTAGTCCAATTCAATATCTTTCATACGGGCATGAAACGCATGATTGAAAGTGAGGTAAATGGCACCAACATCGTCACACCACAACTTAACAAGACGTAGAATAGGAAAGCATAATTCTTGTAGAATTGACTGAATCCAAAGTAATCCAATTGTGCCATTAGCAACAACTTTGTACTCACTCTTTGTGGAAAGGCTCACCATAACCAAAGACACGTAATTTATTGAAGTCCAGATTTTTATTAAATGTTTTAAAGTAAGGTGAAATATATTCTAAAGCACACGAGTTGTAAGATAATTGATTAATCGAACACTATGACTCATATCATAATTTCAATTAGGGATGGCAACGGGTAGGGTACCCGCGGGTAATGCCATTCCCAAACCCTTACCCTTTTATTTTTTAATTACCCGTACCCGTTTCATTATCCTAACGGGTATACTTTTTGCATCCCATACCCTTCCCATTTAATTCGCGGGTACCCGCGGGTACCCTTACCCGTTAAGAATCAATAAATAAAAAAATATTACAAATTTAACAAACTATAAATTTAATAAATCATCAATCTAAAAATTGAACCTTAATTAATGAGAATAAAAGTAGCTTAGTGGTATCACTCAATTGTTGAAAAATAAATGGTTGGGGTTTAAATTTCACATCTTACATCTAAAAAACAATGATATTTATTAATATAATTTTTTTATGACGGGTAACGGGTATCGGGTACCCTAGGGGGTATTCCCATACCCGTCCCATTACCCTAACGGGTAATGGTTTTGATCCCATACCCGTCCCATACCCTTTTATACAGGGTACGGGTAGTCCCATTAGGGTCGGGTAGTGCCGGGTACCCGCGGGTACACTACCCGTTGCCATCCCTAATTCCAATACTGTAAAGGAATAGACGCAAGTGTTCACAACATGCCTTATTTTACGTTCGGAGATACCATTTTGTTCATGTGTATGTGGACAAGCGAGTTTGTGAACAATGCCATGTTGAGCGAAAAAATAGCACAATTTCTGAAATTCACTCGCATAATCAGAATAATTTTTTTTTACTTTTGCATAATAGTGACAAACAATCATGGCATGGAATTGATAAAAGATAGATGCAACATCACTTTTATTTCTAATAAATAATATCTGGCTAAACCTAGTGAATTCATCTATAAAAATAACAAAATAATGGTGCCCCAGAGTGGACTAAACCGGGGTGGGCTCCCAAACATCAGAGTGTATGGACTCAAACATAAAAATACTTTTTGCAAAAAACAGAAGGTAAATTAAATTTAGAAAACTTGGAGGCTGGAATATTGTTTTGTGTGATGACCTGATTGACGGTGCGAGAGTGACAATGTCTAAGACGAGCATGCCACCGTGAGTGCGAAATCTTCTCACCTACCAATCCTTGCTTCAATGTAATGGGCAACATGTATAGTCCATCTCTACTCGGGCCTCGCAAGAGGATTTCCTTGCTGATCTGATCCTTGATCAAAAAATGAGAAGGCCAAAATTCAAAGTAACATGAGTTATCACGAGAGAATTTTTGGACAGAAAGTAAAGATTTAGCGACTTCAGGAACCAGTAAGATATCTTTAAGTTTAAATTAATAAACTGTAGAAGTACCCAAATGACAAATAGGCAAACCTTGACCATTACCGGACCTATAAGGGGCATATTGATGCAGACTATAAGCATTGTTAATCATATGATGAGTGACATCAGTATTCAGATATGGGGGTTGATTTGTGCCATCAATAGTGTCAAACTTGGCCTTACCAGAAGGAGTCTGGTTCCATGTCATATGGGCTTGTGGATGGATGTGTATGTTCCATCCCGAGGTAGGGCGAGAAAAACCATAAGGTTCTGGACCAGTGCTCTGATTCTGACGATTTGATGAGCACTGATCATCCTAATGACGAGTGTCTCCGTATAGATAGCAGCTGCTACGCTTTTTCTTTCCTTTAGATTGGGAAGAGTTTGGTTCATCAGTTTTAGTGGACAGGGTGGCCATTGGAATAAGGTCTGCACTTCGAAGTAAGAGTTCATGATGGGCTAGTTCATCGTAAATCTCAAACCACCCAATATGAGTACCACGATGAATATTGAGGGTGGTGAGTGTTGGGAATTTTTCTCGATTGCGACAATTTAGCGGAAGCGATAAAACAATTTTATTGAATTTATGAGGTTTACAAGAGGGCACACTCTAGAAACTTTCTAGAGTTACAATGAGATAAAACAAAAATAGTACACTCCAGTGTTTCTCGAAAATACTCCGAAATAATTATCTTTACTATTTTTATCTCTCCCCAAAATATTTAAACTACCCTCTCCAAATTAAAATCTCCTAACCGGAGACTTAATTCTCACAAAACTCTCTTAATTCATTTTGCCTTGCTCCCTAAACTCTTAATGCTCTCAAACTCATATTTTTACAAAATTGTGTGTTTTGCTCCATCTCCTCCTTGGCTTTTATAGCTCAAGGAGGGAACATTGCCAGCAATTAATATGCTGGCAATGTTTACCTTGACCACCAAAATTCGGTGGTCTAATTTAGACCATTGAATTTGGTGGTTATTTTCACACCATTTTTCTTTTACTTTTTTTTTCTTTATTTTTTTAATAATTACAAATTACATAATCAGTTCCTAATTAATACAAATTACAAAATAACTCTTCATTAATCGGGACTTCACAACAATTCCTTAATTGTTTTAAATTAATAGTTAATTTTCTCAACAATCTTCCCCTTAACCATTAATTTAAAACTTTCATTTTTATATATATATATATATGATGTACTTTCCCATCATCACCTTGTAAACAGAGCACTTCTCTCCGCAAACGACTTCTCGGTGCACTACTCACCGAATCAATGATGTACTTTCCCATTATTACCGGAGCACTTCTCTCCGCAAACAACTTCTCGGTGCACTTCTCACCGAATCAATTTGTTGATGCACTTCTCATCAACCTTCAACTATTGGAGCACTTCTCTCCAAATTAAACAAATTCTTTTTCATCAACATGGTGTGCCAAATTGACACTCTTTTCTCTCTTGTTCATGCAATTCCATTGCACGTGCCCAAACTTTTTACACGAAACATTGAGGCTTTCCCTTGTTCATGCAGTTCCTTTGCACGTGTCCAAATTTCTTACACGAAACATTGAGGCTTCCCCTTGCCAGCAGTCCTTCCCTCAACTGCTTGATCCTAGATAAATTCCCAACAGTGGTATCAGAGCTATGGTTCAATATTGGGGCTCCTGCCAATAAATTCCCAACAGTGAGGACCCCAAGGTATTCTGATCCAAGATGCTTGCCGGAGTGCCTGCTGCAGCCAATTCATTTGTAATAGTTTTAACTTCCTGAAGATACGCCAACCCTGGATAGATCATTCCTCTTCAACTCATTGATTTCAATAGTTAACTGAATTCTTCGATTCTCAGAAACAGTTCCATAAGTATGTTCGAGATCAAACTATACTAACCTGGAAGTTTTGGGATTGGTAACTGTAGGGATAACATCTTCAGATATAGACATAAGAATGGTGGCTCGGGTGAGATGATCATGCCATTCCCATTGATAAGAAGAAGGATTAAAGACTAAATTGTTAGGATTATTGTAATCAATCCCAACAGCACGTGGAATAAACTTAGCGGATGGTGGTGATGTTCCCATGCAATGAATGTCAAAGACCCCCATGGCCTGAAGAGTGGCAATCACATAAGTCTTCCATATTCTATAATTAGTGGGGCTAAGTTTAACAGGGAATTGTGGTATATGAGTGGAAGCAAACGAAATGGAATATGGGGCCAGCAAGGAATCAATGCATTGGGATGTGGGTGACACAAACATTTGAGCACAAGGAGGAATGGAAGTAAAATTTGAGGAAGGGTTCGATTAAATCGAACATGAGTTGAAAGTAATTGATGACGTAGGAAACATAAACTGTATATTTCATGAAAGAGACCTTGATGTTTCAATCCATTAAGAATTTCCCCATTAAACTCCATATTGTAACTTGTGGTTGAACAATAACATCATCACCCGGAAGAACCAGTCCCCCTGAATTCTCTTCCTCTAAGGTCCCACGAGCACAAGGATTAGTGATATGATCCATTAGAATCAAGAAAGGTAGCAAGAAATCACCAAAGCCACACACTAGAGAAAACTAGTCAATTGCAATACATTCTTACTTTCAATTTGGTGTACGTAAGTATTTGTTTAATTCATCACTAGTCCAAATAGTTTTTATAATGTTCCTCACATGTAAGTTGTATGTAATTCCCATGACATGATTCAATGAACAAAAAAATATGGCTTAATACATCATTTGCACCCTAAACTAATCTAAAAGATTGATTGGCCCGTAAACTTTCAAAATATCCCAATAGCTCATGCACTTGTTTAAATTTTCTCAATAGCCCCCTCAATTTGCTATCAAAGGAAAACAATCAGTCCAGGAATTTTCTGCATTCGCTGGTTTTGCTGGTGCTTGTGCAGGTAATAATTCAGTTCGAAATTCTGAAATATATGCTGAATGGATAATACATTCAGGTGCTACTACACATATGACCTCAAATTTAGGCATAATGACTAATGTTACCAAGTTGACAAACACAAAAAGGATTTTCCTACCAACAGGAGAAGTACATATAGTCAGTTTCAGGGGAGAGGTGTTATTTCAGAAGAATTTGCAATTGCATAATGTTCTATATGTTCCCAATTTTAAGCAAAATTTGATGTCAGTTGGTAGATTGTTGAAAGATCAACACATTACAGTGAAATTTTGGGCTGAAAATTGTGTTTTGCAGGACCTGAAATGTGAGGAAATCATTGCAGTGGGCAGAATAAAGAATGGTTTATACTATTTGAATGCTGAATCCTTCAATAAAGATGTAATAATGAATTTGTCTAGTCCGAATAGTATGCTTAGCAATAAGTTTACAGTTTTATCTACAAAAGAAGATTGTTCTGTTGTGTTCTTGTGACATAGAAGACTTAGCCATATGGCTTCAGATAAATTGTCACATGTATTTCAGTTTCCGAACTCTCAGCAATTTAGTCAGTGTGATGTTTGTTTAAGAGCTAAACAAGTCAGACAAACTTTTTGTAATAGCTCTATTAAATCAATAAAAGTTTTTGATTTGCTACATTTAGATTGTTGGGGTCCTTACAAGAAGACTTCTTTGAGTGGAGATCGATACATGTTGACAATAGTTGATGACTTTAGCAGAGTAACTTGGACTATTCTATTCAAACATAAGGATCAAGTAGCCAGCTTGTTAGAAAATTTCTTAATCTTGGTCAAAACACAATTTCAAATGGAGGTGAAATTTATAAGAACGGATAATGGGACAGAATTTATTGGAACTAACACTCAATCAATTCTTCAGAAATATGGAATAGAACATCAGAAAACTTGCATTTACACTCCGCAGCAAAATGGAGTTGTGGAGCGCAGACACAGGAGTTTGACAAATGTTGCAAGGGCATTATTGAAGGAAGGTTCACTGCCTATCAGGTTCTGGGGGAAGCAATACTTCATGCCACAGTGTTGTTAAATGTGTCTCCTACTAAAGTGTTGAAATGGAAGACCCCGTATGAAGTTCTATATATAATAAGGTACCAAATTACACAGATTTGAGAATTTTTGGATGTGCAGGGTATGTTTTAAATGTCAACCCTAAGAGGGGTAAGTTTGATGACAGATCGAATCTGAGTATATATCTGGGTTCTTCAGCTGGTCAAAAGGGGTGGAAAATGTACAATACAATTACACAACAATTGTGTACCTCAAGAGATGTCAAATTTTTTGAAAATGTTTTTCCTTATGCAACTAACCAACTCAATTTGCAGGAAGTTGCTAATTCTCATAATGGCAATGAGGATTTTAATAACATTTTCAGGTCAATTCCATCAGATGATGAAGAAGTTGAAGTCCTTACTGCAGATAATCATTTGACAGACACATCTCTTATTGGTGATTCAACTTCAACTTTGCCTGTAGAGACAACAGTTGATGCTCCTACACCCTTGTTACCTTCAATTGCAAGCAACATGCCTCATCGACAGCATACCAAACCAGGATGGATGAGAGATTTCGTGATTAATCAGATTTCTCATGAAGGAAGCAGTTCCCTTTTGTACAGTCAAGAGCATACAGCTTATATGGCAGAATTAAATAAAGAATATGAGCCAAAGAATTATAATGAAGCTAAAGGGAATCCTAAATGGGAGAAAGCTATGTCTGAAGAAATTGAAGCCTTGGAAAGGAACAAAACTTGGAAGCTTATGCATCTACCTTCAGGAAAGACAACTATCACTTCCAGATGGATTTTCAAAGTAAAATATGCTCCTGATGGAACTGTTTCTAGGCATAAAGCCAGACTTATGGCTCGTGGTTATAACCAAACATATGGAGTGGATTATCATGATAGTTACTCTCTTGTTACTAAAGTAACCACGGTGAGAGTTTTTCTTGCAGTGGCTACGGCCAACAATTGGCCAATCCAGCAGATAGACATTAATAATGCTTACTTGCATGGATCAATTGAGGAGGAATTATACATAGAAGCACCAGCAGGATATGATAGTCAAGGCATGGTTTGCAAACTGGAAAAGTCCTTTGATAACTTGCTAGATTCGATTTGATGATCTTCGCCGCGGTTACCTGCAAAACAAAACCGGAGACAGGATCTCCGGGAAAACTCTCCGACGATCAAGTCAGTTTTATGGGAAGGTTGGTAAATTGATACTGGTATTGTGGGGAAAAGATGTGAAAAATGTACCTTCCCATTTGCTTCTATGTCCTTTTTATAAGTGTTCCTAGGTAACCGCCGGGGGCGGTTACTCTTTCCAGGCCACGTCCCTTACGTGGCTACAAACGTGGTCTCGTTTGTTTTGAGTGGGAGGTTTAATGCTCCGTTTAGGATTTCGGAGCGGTTACTCGTTTTACCCGCTTCCTTTATTCGGAGCCCGTTTGATCTTGAACCATGGGCCTAAGTATAGGTTGGGCCCGTGTTTATGATTCGGCCCGGTTTGGTTTCACGGATCATCACATGCCTCCCCCTTAGTTTGGCAAGAGCCCTTTAGGGTCTTTTCATATATTATAGGGGACTCTTCGTCTTCGTCTGGATATTCAAAATTCGAAAGTGGTTCTTTCGTTCTCCGTCATTTCTTCTCCGGCGTCAACCCTTTAGCGTTCGTTCTTCTCTGTGTTCTCTTTCACATGTAAGTGTTCCTTTCCGCAACTTGTAACTCGTTCGACCCTTTTCTTATTTCTGCTCGTCTTTCTTCGTTAATATGTCGAACACTGACCTCGATTTCGCACCGTTCGATGAAAATTACGTTCGCGAGGTGTCTCATGAGGTTGATGAGATGGTTGATAAAGTTTCAACCAGCTCTCCTTGGTCTGATTCCCATCCCGCCGATTTTCTTCATCTGGCGAATACAACTGATGAGGGTCTAGGTTTTGACCCTAAGAAGTTGATTCCACCACCTGTCCCAACTCCCCGTTTATTACCAAAAAAGGACAGGTTGGGAAGCCTAGTTTGCCGCGAGACGATTGATGACTTGCGGGAGCAGTATCCTTGGCTCCAAGGTCTGGAAACCATCATTCCCGGGGAGAATAGAGGGTCGGGCGACTACCCAAAGGGGTATTTCACCATTTTTGTCGCCCAGATTATCTGCGGTTTCACGTATCCGCTGGCGGATGAGATTGCTTCCATCCTTGGTGGTTATGGAATCGCACCCGGACAACTGCATCCCAACGGATGGGCCGACTTAACCTTGGATAAAT
Source organism: Euphorbia lathyris (assembly GCF_963576675.1). Lineage (NCBI taxonomy): Eukaryota > Viridiplantae > Streptophyta > Magnoliopsida > Malpighiales > Euphorbiaceae > Euphorbia > Euphorbia lathyris. The sequence continues at coordinate 67,454,679 of NC_088910.1, forward strand.
TTTTGGCGGATTGTCTGGAGGTTCCCCTCTCGCTCAAGATTTTGTCTAAGCTTCATCATTTCAAGGGTTCGGGGGAGTACTTTACTTTCATCCGACAGAGCGGTTACTACGGCTTTGATGAGAAGTCGAACAAAATCCGTGAGTGGGATAAGTCCTATTTCTTCATTAAGTTCCATGAAGGGAATCCAAACTTTCTTCGCTGCTGGGGCCGACCCAATGTAAAGAGTTTGAACTTTGGTTACCCCAGCAAGGACGAATCCGATATTATAAAGTTCTTGAAGAGCACTCCTCCTTTTGTATGGACATATAATCAGGCATTCCATATGCTAAGAAGCCGAGTAGCGATTGCCTACCGCGAGGGAGATCGTGTTGTCTATATCCCTTATCGCGTTTTTGTACAAGGTACTATTAACTTATTTCCAAGTTGATGATTTCTTTTAACCCTTTGCAGGGGTGATCCTTTATCTCAACTCGCTGCAGATCGGGAAGCGAAAGCCCTGGCGAGAAGGAAGAAGCAGATGGCGAGAATAACTTCTGTTGCAGGGGCGAATTCTCCTGTGGGGGCGACTCCTTCTGTTGAGGCGGCTTCCCCCCCAATTGCTTCCGTTTCACAGGGCCCCGCTTCTGTTTCTGAGGAGCTTCCCTTAAATAGGAAGCGGAAGAGTAATGTGGATGTGGAGTCTTCTCGCCCTAGGAAGAAGAATACCTCCGTATCCTTGACTTTCGGTGGTACATCTACGTCCACTCCATCCAAAGCCAAGGGCGGTCCCCCATTTCATGAGGTATCATAATTTATTCGCTCTTCTTGCATTATTTATTTTCTCTTGTCAATTTTCGCTGTTCTCCTGACCCTTCTCCTTGTGTATCCATAGCCGATTCCTGATATCAGCGGATGGTGGACCAGAACCTTTGGTAAAGCCGTGAGCTTTTCCTGTAGGGACATTGTTTCTTCTATATGCAATGTCCTTGGGCGACTTCCCTTCGCTTCTCGTGTGCGCGAACAGGTGCCGCTTCCGACTGCCATGGAGGGGATTGAGAAGCGAGCTATAGAGGTATATTGCTTTCCACTTATGTTCTATCCTTCAAGCGCATGTCTTTATTCGCTCTTTTTATTCGCATATCGTCTTATATGCAGATTATCAATTTCGCGGAGGGTGCTCTCTGCAGGGATGCTGAACGAGCTAGAGAGTTGGAAAGCCTTGGTACTGAATTGGCGACTCAGAAGTCGCTTTTTGATGATGTCCAAGGCAAAGTAAAGGTCCTTGAAGGTGCTTGTCAGAAGGCTATGAGCGAGAAGGAGGAAGCTCTCAAATCCCTCCAGGCTAAGTCCGATGAGCTTCAGAAAGTCATTGATGATCTGAATTCGTCCAAGGAAGCCTTGGAGATGCAAAAGAGGAGGGCCGAGGAGATCACAGCTGAAGATGGTGCTCGCATCTATTGGTATGGAGAGCGGATTCATGCGGCTTATGAGCATGGACATCCAGATCATGTACTTAATCGCCCCAAGGTTCCCATTCCTGAAAAGGATTTAGCTGAGAAATGGGACAAGTTGGAGGCCGAGGATGCTGATATGGATGAGGTACTTCTCCTGGATTGGCAGAGTTTTCATGATTCTCCAATTAGCTGTGAGATCCCAAATCAGAACGTAGAAGGAGGGGCACCACAAGATGTTTCCCACGTTGAACAAGATGTTTCTCGCTTTGATGCGGTTACTGATTTGATTGTTGGGGATTCGCTTGAAGCAGATCATCCCACAGGAGAAGATGAAGGAGCCGCTGAAGGCGAAGGGGGCAATAGAGGCGAAGGAGAAGAAACTGTAGTATAATTTTATTTATATCCGAACTGTTGTATGTAACAAACTGCCAGTATATATATCAACCGAGCGACCTTGCCGCCGCTTTTCATATATGTGCAATTGTTGTTTTATCCTTCGTCGCTTTAATGCCGGTTATTTTCGTATGTGACCCTTGCCTCTTGCCGACTTCGTACTTGTAATTTTTCGTAGTTAGTTTTGTTTTCATTAGGGTGGCCAGACCCTTTTCGCAATTTTTTGAGTACTCGTTTATTCGCTTAATTTTATGCCTTATAATTTTTCTTTCAAAAATAATCATAAGGTTGATCATAAGGTTTTGCGAATGATGCGTAATCATGCATCCGCCTTTCTTTAATAGGCAACACATTTATGTGTGTTTAAGATTAAACATAAGGTTTTGCGAATGATGCAACAATTGAATATCTTTATTGATAAAGAAAAAAGACTTCTTGTTACATGGGTATACAAACTGTGCGGGATCAAAGCCTCATTAAAACCTTTTATCAGAAAACCCAGTGGGAAAAACTCATAAAAGGAAAAAGAGTACTCGTCATTTCCCTGAACTACTCGACCTGTTTATATAGGCGTAGATTCTCTAGATTCCAGGTGCGCGGGAGCTTTTTTCTGCTCATTTCTTCTAGTTCAAAAGTCGATGGTCCCAGCTTCTTGGATACCCTGTAAGGCCCGAGCCAGTTGACGCCTAATTTGCCTTTGCCTTCTCTGGATTGTATTTTATCCGCTTTTTTCAAGACCAAGTTCCTCTCGTTGATTATCACCTTTCGCACCCTTCTGTCATGATACTTCTTGATTCTATTGCGGTATACTGCCATTTGCATGTAAGCTTTTTCTCTTCGTTCTTCTACCGAATCCAATGCATCTCTAATGTTGATAGGATTTTGGGTGTCACAATAATAAATTATCCGATCTGTAGGCGACTTGATTTCAACAGGCAGGACTGCTTCAGCTCCATAAACTAGCGAGAAAGGTGTTTTGCCTGTTGCTGCCTTTACAGAAGTTCTGTATGCCCATAGCATATGAGGTATCTCATCCGCCCAACATGTTTTTTTATCGCCTAGCCGCTTCTTGATTCCCTGAATCATGGCCCTGTCGGTAACCTCTGTCATACCATTCGATTGGGGATGATTTACAGAAGAAAAATGATTTCTGATCCCCATGCTTTCGCAATATGCTTTGAATTTTACACAGTTGAACTGGGTGCCATTATCAGTTATAAGCGTTTGTGGGATTCCAAACCGCATGATAATGTTCTCTCGTAAGAACTCGATCATTCGCTCAGGTGTTTGAGCGGTTACTGCCTCCGCTTCTACCCATTTGCTGAAGTGGTCGACTGCGACTATCAAGTACTTCCTTTTCTTTGTCGTTTCTGGGAACGGGCCCACTATATTGATCCCCCATGTTGCGAATGGCCACGCTGTCATTATAGTGACTTGTTCGGCTCCGGGAACATGCTTTTCATTCGCATGGATTTGACAGCTGTGACATTCCGCTACCATCTTTTGGGAATCCTCCACCACCTTTGGCCAATAATATCCCATCAACTTGACTTTTCTTGCCAACGCCGCGGATGCTTCATGTGCACCACAAATTCCTTCATGGAGTTCTCGCAGTACATAGTCTCCTTCATTGCGGCTAATACATTTCAACCATGGACATGTATACGATTTCCGGTATAAAGTTCCATCTCGAATTGAGTATCTCGCTGACTGCCCAATTAGTTTTCTGGCTAAGCTTTTATCAACCGGCAAATCTCCATGTTCCAGATATTGGCGGATGGGCATCCGCCAATCTTCATCATCTTCCAGCTCTTCGATGACCATAATCTGATCGACTTTGAATGCTGGTGCTGACCTTATTTCCAAATTGCATGCTTTTTGACTCCATGGTTCTCTACTCGCCGCTGCTTTTGCCAACTCGTCAGCCTTTGTGTTCTGGCCTCTCGGAACATGCACCATTTCCCAGACGACTCCCTTGTTTGTTAACTCCTGCGCCAGTCTGCCGACCATCTGATGGTACTTGACCAGATCCTCCTGTTTCACCAGATAATTTTTTGTGATCTGATTTATCATGAGTTTAGAATCGCTGTAGATGACCACTCTTTCTGGCGTAAGTTCATTAAGCAACTTCAATCCGCATATCATTGCTTCATACTCCGCGGCATTATTGGTAGTTTCGAATGTTAACTTTGCCGCATAGTACAGGCGAATAACATCCGGTCCTTTCAAGACTTTGCTCATATAGTACACTTGATATTGTTGCCCCTCTTCTTCCCGCACCATCACCGTGCATATCGCCATACTGGTGACGGATACGTAAAGAAATAAATCTTCTCCATCCTCTGGCCTGCTCATCAAGGGCGGATAGCATAGCAATCGCTTTATCCCCCTCAAATGCTTCTTGACAATCCGGCGTCCATTCAAAGGACTTAGATTTTTTGATGGCATTGTAGAAAGGTAGACATCTCCTAGCTGAGCATGATATGAATCGCCCTAATGCCACCAACCGCCCGTTCAGTCTCTGTACTTCTCTTATGTTCCTCGGTGTCTTCATCTCCATCACTGCTTTAACCTTCTCAGGATTCGCCTCAACTCCTTTGCTGCTAACAATGAAACCCAGGAACTTTCCTGCTCTTGCTCCAAACGTGCATTTCTCTAGGTTCAATTTGAGGCCATATTTGATCAGTACTTCCAGGATTTCTTTAATATCCTGCGGGTGGTCCTGCATCTTCTTGCTTTTAATGATCATGTCATCTACATAAATCGAGAAGTTCTCGCCTGATTTGTCTGAAAATATCTTGTTCATCATCCGTTGATATGTTGCTCCCGTATTTTTCAGTCCAAAGGGCATCACCTTGAAGCAATAAGTCGCCTGATGAGTTATGAACGACGTCTTGATCTCATCCGCCTTCTCCATTGGTATCTGATGGTAACTGGATTTCACATCGGTGAACGATAAAGCTTCAAATCCCGCAGTCCCATCTACCAATATATCAATGTTAGGTAGCGGATACATATCCTTCGGACAAGCTTTATTCAGATCTTTGAAGTCGACGCACATTCTGTACGTTCCATTTGGCTTTTTGACTAGCACCACATTGGCTAGCCACTCCGGATAGGTAACTTCTCGAATTGCATCTGATTCTAGCAAATCCGCCACTGCTTTTTCAATCGCCTTCTGCCGTTCTGGAGCATGTCCTCTCTTTTTCTGTCGCACTGGGGTTGCACCTTTGTCCACATTCAAACGATGGGTTGCTATATCTGGACTTATCCCCTTCAGCACTTCATTCGGAGCGGCGAATGCCGATTCGCATTGGATCAACACCTCGGTAATGGCTTTCTTCGTTTCCTCTGGAAGTCCTGTCGCTATCCGTACGTTCTTATCATTTGAGATGGCGAATAGTTATGTTTCTCCTAATGCTTCAGCCGGCAACTTCTCATCAACTTTATCCTCTCCATCTGGCTTCGGTTCAAGTGACAATGTATAAGCTTGTTGAGATATAAGTTGATCCCCTTCAACAATGACTCGCCCTTGGTGTGTTGGCAAATGCAATGTCAAATGCTTCATTGAGATGAGCGACTCCGTTTCCGACAGGAACGGACGCTCCAGAATTATGTTGTAGGCCAATGGGAGATCAACAATTGCGAATTCTAGATCACCTCGCCATTTTAGATTCTTGTCGCCCATTTCTGTCTCCAACACCACCTGTCCACTTATTTGAGATGATTGACCTCCAAAACCAGTTACATCCATGAACGTATGTTCCACTCGCTCGTCGTTAATTCCCAACTTGTTGAATGCAGTTCGAGTAATGACATTGCAAGAACTGCCTGTATCAATAAGGACCCGCTTAACGTCCCATCCTTCAATGGCCATCGTAATCACCAAAGCATCCGCATGCGGCTCCGTGATTCGCGCAAATGAGTAATTGAGGGCATCCCCCCTACGCGTGTTGCTTTTTCGCTGTTCACGGTGAGCCCTTTTGGTTGGAGGCTCATAGATCCCGCCTGCTATCACGTTAATCACCCCTTTTTCTGCTTTTTTTCTGGCCTTGTTTCTACCTCATGCGGGAGCGTTGCTTTCTCATCAATCGTTTCTTTTCTAATGAATTGACTCAGTTTGCCCCTCTCAATCAGCTTTTCAATCTCCCTCTTCAATTCATAGCAATCGTTCGTGTCATGGTCGTTCAATCTGTGGAACCTGCAATATTTGTTAGGATATCGCCCCAAATTGGTTCGACCTTTCGCCTCAGGAAACTGCACATCCTTTTTCAGAGGGTTTTTCTCAATCCAAAGTAACACCTCATGACGAGTCGTGTTCAATGGTGTTTGATATCCCCCCCCCCCTTTAAAGGAACGATCGCTTTTTCGAACCAGATTAGCCTTAGAATATGCTTGGCCTTGATGGCGGCGATTGTCCGAGGTGGATCTAGCCGCATCTCTTTCTCGCCGGGTTTGAGCTCTATGCTCCCTGTTAACATCGTCCACTTCCATGAATTCTTTTGCTATCTTCATGAGTTCAGCCACTGTGCGTGGTTTATTGCGGATGATTTCCTCCCGCATGCTCCAATCTGTGGTTCCATCCGCCATGATGTTGCGAATGCTCACGATATCTGGGTTCTGACATGTTCTTAGGGTACCTTTAACCAAATGTTGGTAAAAAAGGTCCACGTTCACCGCACCAATGATAACTTGCTAGATTCGATTTGATGATCTTCGCCGCGGTTACCTGCAAAACAAAACCGGAGACAGGATCTCCGGGAAAACTCTCCGACGATCAAGTCAGTTTTATGGGAAGGTTGGTAAATTGATACTGGTATTGTGGGGAAAAGATGTGAAAAATGTACCTTCCCATTTGCTTCTATGTCCTTTTTATAAGTGTTCCTAGGTAACCGCCGGGGGCGGTTACTCTTTCCAGGCCACGTCCCTTACGTGGCTACAAACGTGGTCTCGTTTGTTTTGAGTCGGAGGTTTAATGCTCCGTTTAGGATTTCGGAGCGATTACTCGTTTTACCCGCTTCCTTTATTCGGAGCCCGTTTGATCTTGAACCATGGGCCTAAGTATAGGTTAGGCCCGTGTTTATGATTCGGCCCGGTTTGGTTTCACGGATCATCATCCTTATATGGACTTAAGCAGGCTAGAAGGCAATGGAATAAAGCTTTCACAAACAAGTTGATTCAATTGGGATATGTGAAATCCATACATGATTATTGTCTATTTACTAAAAGAACAACATATGGCCACTTCCTTGCATTAATCGTATATGTTGATGATGTACTTATAACGGGTACATCAATGGAATTGATTGCAGAAACTAAAAGAGCTTTGGATGAGTCATTCACTATAAAAGATATGGGAGAAGCCAAGTATTTTTTGGGAATAGAACTATCAAGATCAGATAAAGGTTTGCTTATCTCTCAATCAAAGTATATCAGAGATTTGAAAGGATGATGGATTGACAGAAGCTCATAGTGTAACCAGTCCTTTTGCATCAGGTGTTAAACTTGATGATGAAGTTTCTCCACTATACACTGAACTAGAGAGATACAGAAGAATGGTTGGCAGGTTGCTTTACCTTGGATTCACAAGGCCTGATATTTCCTTTGCTACACAACAATTGAGTCAGTATATGAGCAATCCAACAGTAATACATATGGAGACAGCAATACATGTGGTGAAATATTTGAAGAATTCAATTAATGTTGGTTTGTTCTATGGTGTGGCAGCTGATTTGTGAAACATAGAGGCATAATGTGATTCAGATTGGGGAAGGTGCAAAATCACACGTAAGTCAGTAACAGGATACTGTGTTTTTATAGGGAAAAATTTGGTGTCTTGGAAGTCCAAAAAGCAAGGAACAGTCAGCAAAAGCTCTGCTGAAGCAGAGTACAAGGCTATGTCCACAACATCTTGCGAACTTAAATGGTTGTCATACTTATTATCTGAATTCAGGTATCAACCACAGTTGCCTATTCCCTTATATTGTGATAACCAAGCAGCCATTCACATAGCAGCTAATCCAGTATTTCATGAGCAAATGAAACATGTTGAAATAGATTGTCATATAGTCAGACAGCATATGGAGTCAGGGTTTATTAGTACTCCTTATGTGAGTTCTTCTCAACAAATTGCTGATTTACTGACAAAGCCTTTGACATGACCTCAGATGGCCACAACTTTGCATAAGATGCAGTTGTACACTTATGCAGATTATGGTTGTGCAAGTTGAAATTCAGAGTATCTCAACTTGAGGGGAGGCTGTTAGAATATATACATATATCATTGTCTATATTGGTGTTATATAGACAGAGGTTGTCTATATTGGTATTATATAGACAAGGGTATTAGAGTCTTTAGACATAGAAAGTAAACTTTCATATTCTGTATTAATTGTAATTGTTTGTATATAAATACTGTAATCCTCTGTGATTCATATATACAAAAAAATATCTTTCTCTTCATCTCTTTTCAATTTCAGTTAGGTTATGTTGAGCGATTTCCGCAAGTGCACGGTATACGCTTATAGTAATAAAAGATATCGAACCCACAGGGAACGCTTTTTAACTAAAACTTTATTTAATTCGGTTTTAATCACGTGTTTAGGTTTAATAAAAGAAATACGTTTAATTGATTGAATTGGTTTGGTAAATTAGGATTAGATAGAAGTATTATATCGAGTTTAGAGAACAGTTCTGTCTTGAGATTTTGATTACAAGACAGATACTACCGTAATTGGAATAAATAGAAGGTATAAAACTTATTTTCATAAAGCAAAGAAAACAACTTTAACTTTGTAAGATTATAAACATGTAACAATATAGCGATTTATTCAATTAAATGGCTTTGAACCGTAGAAATCCCCCTGATGTTGAGGTGATTCCTACCTTAATCAAACTAGCATTTTATGTCTGATAAGCCGCGATCAGCGATCATGTCATCCATAAAAACTAAATCTGTCAAGTGTTCAACAAAGTTCTTATATGAATAAGATGGAATAGAACGTTTTAATAAAAACACCAGTTTATCATTTTGAAAATTATTTTGTCAGAACAATATCAAAATAATCAACAGTAAGAATATATTGAATAAATAAGTATATCATTAATGAAATGTGAATTTTCACAAGTTAACAGAGAAGTAGAAACTTGGATAGCATTTTAGCGAAACCTTTGAGATCCGGGTTGACAATCTTTCTCTCAAACTCCGCAGGTGCGTCAAACCTCATGCGCTTCAGCCGTCACTTCTTCTCGCTGGATCTTCGGAATAGAGACTGCTAGGTCCACTACCAGAATGAAAACTTGTCTCTTGATCAACCTTAGAAACTAAACTGATACTGTGTTTATAACTAATCTAATAACAACTTGTGTATAACAAGTTTGTTTACACAGAAATGTAATCTAACTTTCTGACTCATTTCTGAGTCAGAAACTCAACATAATAACTTTCTTCTCTAATTTCTCTAACTTTTCCAACCTCTCCAATTTCTGAAATGGATCACTTATTTATAGTTGTTGAAGGGTTGTAAATGATGGTCGTGTCCGCTGGTGAAGGGTCGCTTTTATCCAAACGAACAGACGCGTTTTTTGGATTTAAACATGTGAAAACTGTGCAGAATTCTTCACTGTCTCATATGAGATTCTGAAAATCTCAGTCGCGACAGGGGGTGCAGGAAAAGGCGGTTTGCCAAAGAGCTAGGAAAGCCTGAACAGAAGGTTTGACAAAAGTCGGATTCAATCCGCGATCTACACCATAGCTGATCGTAAAGGATCAGAGAGACCTTCCCGGAGGAAGGTCGTCCCTTTACTCTATTCCTGACGGTAGGACGTATACTGAACTAAGTAGGAGTACGAGGGCTAATCTACTACTTTACTCACGAGTTGCTCAATGAATCTGTTGATTCGGAATCACGGGATCGGTAGATGTCACAGAACGTAGCCTCAATTCCCTGCTAACAGCTCATAAAGAAAAGTAAATCGATGCCAAAAGGTATAAGGGGAATCTATTGAACTATCGGCTGATGAAAGAAGAGCAATTCTTTGACCACGAGCCATACCAAGGAAAGCATTTGAACAAGAGCTAAAACCAAGAGTGACTTGCCTCTCCTCGGGAAAATAGGCTGACTGTTAGGCATAGCAGTAGCATTCGATTAGTGAGCACTCGGTTAATTAGTTTGCGGTAAAGAGAAAAAAATCCTTATATAGATAGAGTAGCGGAGGCGTGAACAGGAAAAGCAGCTTCTTCGTCTACGGCAGCCCGAGTACGAAACCTCATGTTTTCTTTCATGCAAAAGGTTCGTAATATCTATTCTATTAAGCTAGCTCGAGTCAAGGAAGAACGACTTCACGAGTGCTCAAAATCACTATGATCTCTGGATCATAGACGAGTCCCACGATGGCAAAGAGGAAGAGAGCAGAAAGCTACGTTGCAGCACCCCTTGAGGGGAATTTGGTAAAGAATATTAGGATTAGGAAATGCGAGCTGGGAGAGCCACAAAACCTTCTTTGTGGGGAAACTTCCTTACGTTAAGGTGTGAGCTTGGTGGGGGCTGGGATATGAATTACCGAGCTACTCCACGTATTGGTAGGACTAGAAACCTCTCTTAGAAAGGCATAGAAATACCCTCTTCATCGGCCTCAAATGCCTCGTTCTTCCTTCCTTACACGTCCCGTTCAGAGTTCGATCCTGGAACTCAATCAACTAGTGGTTAGCTGCTTTCTTACTCAACTGACAAAGAAGTAGTTCAAGAAGGAGTTCATCTTCCATTCCCGAGTTCATGTTGGTTAGGGCCAGGGGGAAGTCGACTAAGATTCATTCTATTCCCGAAAGCGGTACAAGGAAAATAAGTCTCTCAGCCAGTCACAGGTAGCCTCCATGTCTTCTATTCTAGGGAATAAGTGGAAGTTTGCACTCCTTACGCCGAATTCCTCAAGAAGCTAGGTATGAAATCATTAGCAGTCGTTAGGCCTCCCAATAGGATGAGTCAAGAATCTTTGTGAGTTGATCAGTAAGGTTTAGCGTAGCCCAGAAGAACCTGTTGGAGGAGTAACCGCTGTTAGGTGTTTAGCTTGCAAAGTAGCCCGGCTTGTCCTATGTTTTAGCTTAACTCATCGTATCGGCTGTTGTGGTTGGGTTGACCTTAAGAGCTCTGGTCTAGCGGCCGTTAGATGTCCTTTATAGCCACCGTTACGGAATTTGAAAGATTGGAAAACGAGATGTGAACACAAGAGAATCGCGAACCAGAAGTAACTTTTATCCTTCTTTCGTCCCTGACTCGATTTCCTGAAGTGAAGATGCGGGCGGGATTCTTCCTTTCTAGCAGCTCTCAAAAGGCTTCCAAAATGGATTTTGTTCTAAGCCCGATCCCTTGAGACTAGCCGGACAATGGGGATAGGTGTGGATACGCATTTTTTAATTCATTAGCTCGCACAAGATCTACCTCCTAACCACAGAACCTCAGAGTTCTATCAACCAACAGCTTCATAGAGAAAGGAGTCCCCATTTGGATCATCTACAGTGGCCGCATCTGCTCTAAGAGATTGAAGCTTTCGACTTTGGCGTTTGAGATTTAGAAAGTCGCGACTGAGATTTTGAGAATCTCAGTCGCGACAGGGGCTTTTCTCCCCGTCTCTCGACTGCTTCTCGTCCTCCTTGAGCGTTCTTCAGGCTGATATGCATTCTTGGTACGTTTTTTAGGTTTTTCCTCCATTTTAGCTCCGTTTTCGCTCCTATTTGGATTTAACCAAATAATTAAGTACCTTGCATCAAAGAAGTAAATAAAGACGTAAAAGTATTCCAAATGAATATAATTAGCACGATTTTAATGTAAATTTAACGTATTTATATATGATATTTTAGGTATATTTTGGGCTTAACAGGTTAATAAAAATGCAGTCAATTAATCACTCGTTTGCAGAGAACTAAACTACATATAGAAGATGTGTTGCATGTGTCTTAAAACAGTCAAACGAGCAAACTTGGGGTATGGATTCTAATATTAGAGAGAACATGTTTTATATAGTTCAGCAAGTTAGAACTTTTTTAATATGTTCAGTCTATTATGAGAATGATGAAATAACATTTCAAAAGGCGTGCAACACACTTTCTACATGAGTTTACTTCTTTGCAAACGAGTGATTAATTAAATATATTTTAAGCAAGTTGAGTGGACTATAAGAACACTTATATATATATATATATATATCAACTAGTAATGACAAATGATATGGAGGCTTATCAATATAAATAGATTTATGCTGGGGTAGAGCTAGGTAGGATCACGGAGGGTCGGCCGACCCTCTGGCCCGCCAAAAATCCCCACAGTAGGGGTGTTTCACCCTCTGGTTCTCACAGACACCGCCACGTCTAGGAGCCCCCCACCCATGGCGATGGAGAAGATGATAGCCCTCATCTGCAATTTGTAATTTTTTCAGGCTTATAATCTAAACGACATCGTTTGAGTTATTAGAAGAATGTTTTATTTTATTTTTTTTATGGAAAGGATTTCTTTATCCCTTGATTTAATTAAAAAGATATTTGTTGTTATTATAACTTCAGGAACAAAAAAACGTATTGTTGCTACCGTCTGTACGAGAGGGGAAGGAAGAAAGAACCTACATGGAAAAAAATGGTTGTTGCTGCCAACCGTCGCCACCAGTGAGAGAAATTTTTCTATCGCCGCCGCCGGCAGTTGGGGAAGAGACAGAAGAGAGAGATATAGAGGTAAGTCTTAATTTAAGGTTTTTGATTTTTGAGTTTTAATTTTAGGGTTTTAATTTTAAGGGTTTTGATATTGAATTGATAATGTGACAGTTATGGTTTTTAATTGAATTGATGATATTTAGGGGTTTTGATTTTAAGGTTTTTTTTTTTTTTTTTTTTTTTTTTTTTTTTTTTGGTAGAAAAGGAAAAGAAAAACGAATAACAACAAACTACCCAGGAATTAGCCTAGGGAAGCTAACCCCAATCCTATCTTCTAAGAGAAGATGAGAGATGAAACTAGGGGAAACAGGAAGGGTAGTAACGCCTAACGTCCCTTCATGGCCCGCCGCCGCCAAGCGATCAGCAACACGATTCTGCTCTCTAAAAATGTGTCTGAACTCTACGAACTCAAAGGAGGAGCAAAGCCTTATAATAGCTTTGATGAGGTTGCGACTGTTAAGACCCATAGAATGATTCTCAGAAATCATTTTGATTGCTTCCAAATTATCAGACTCCACAGAGAGCCTCTTAACACCCAGCCTTTTAGCAAGATTGATTCCAGTAAGAATAGCCCAGAATCTCAGTCGCGACAGGGGCTTTTCTCCCCGTCTCTCGACTGCTTCTCGTCCTCCTTGAGCGTTCTTCAGGCTGATATGCATTCTTGGTACGTTTTTTAGGTTTTTCCTCCATTTTAGCTCCGTTTTAGCTCCGTTTTCGCTCCTATTTGGATTTAACCAAATAATTAAGTACCTTGCATCAAAGAAGTAAATAAAGACGTAAAAGTATTCTCAAAAATATTTTTTATTTTTTTTATATTTTTATTGATTTTGTAAATATTTTTCAATGTTTTTTTGTGTTACAAATAATAATAAAGCATAAAAATTACAACTTAGAAAGAAATAATAACTTTAAAGCAAGAAATATAAATAAGTCATGAAAAACAAATATATACGGGATGAAATAAAATTAAACCAATCTCTTTGATGTCGTCGGGATGCGCGAAATTAAGGACTGGAACTCCGGAAAATCGGCTCGGGGGCTGTTGCATTGTCCGGGTAACTCCGTCTATGAATTCACGACTCCACTTCCATTGTTAATAAACTTCTTTGAGCTACTGATTGACGGAAATAAATTGAATTATCACTTCTTTTTCTCAAGAATCATGATTGGCTAATATCCTCCTTGAACCTCTTGAGCTTGGAGTTGAGAATCCATTTGATGATATGGATATATCGTACATGACAGAACATGTCCCCCCGATGTCTTCGAGCTTGGATGCCATCGGTGCTGCACATGTTGTTGTCTCGTATTTGATGGGGACAAAACTGAGCGAGTGGACGACAGATCGGGTGGAAAAGGCTACACTGAGCTTCTTTGTCTCGATTGCTTTTTTATATATATATATCTTGCAACTCTTTTATTCTTTTTTAATTTTTTGGGACATGTAGACAGACTTTTATTGTTTTTCTTCATTTTTATTTTTCTTTTCATTTATGTATTTTATCATTTCGTTTTTTACACTTTTTTTTTTGAAATGGATGCTTTATTACCTCTAAGCACGCTAAAAATATCAATGATGCTAATTAACAACTTAAAAGAAAAACTAAAATGTAAAATGATGCAAAAACGGAACAAAACAAAAAATAAAAGGCACCTCGTACCTTATCGCATTTTTATTTTTTCTATAGCAACTGATGCTACCTCTTTGTCCTTCGGTTGTGACGAGATCATTGAACCTCTTCGATGAGAGGGTCATTGCCAATCGGCCTACGGTAAGACATAATGGTGCCCGTCTTGAAGATGCTCTTCACTTGATTGGCGCATGACTTGCTTTTTCCTTTAGTCTCGATCTTGATTGGACCAATGCTATCTTCGTATAATCGAGACTCCATCATATCCGAATGTGTCTCAATAGGTTTTTCATTTTCCTGAATCACCTCAACATCATCCCCTTTCCAAAGTAGTAAAAGTTGGTGCAAAGATGACGGAATGCATGAGTTAGAGTGAATCCAATCTCGACCGAGCAAAGCTTGATAACTTGTTGTAGAGCTCACCACAAAAAATGCTGCCGTAGTGGTTTGGGTACCAATGGTAAGTTGCACAGGTAAAACCCCATAGGTTTTAGCAATTTCGCTGGTAAAAGTTGAGACGGAAATTTCTGACGTCATTATGTCGCCTACGGATTTCCCAAGAGCTAGTGCCATCTTTAATGGCATAATGTTAACGGCTGAATCATTATCAACTAGAACTCTCGATAAAGGCTTGCCATCAATGTGTGCTTTGATGTATAATGGCTTAATATGGTGTGTCATCTTCGGAGTGGGTTTGTCAAAATAAACCCGCTTCATCCGATCTTCTAACGAAGATTTTATTGTGACACCACTTTGTCGTTCTTCTTGGACTTTGTTTGTTTCCTCCTTTGTATCTTCACTTCTGAAATTTATTGGTAAAATTAGAGAAGTAGCAGCACATCCAACTTGGATCAAAAAGTCTCTGACATGAATTTCCACTTTTTTCTTTTCTTTTATTTTTTCTTTCGAAACGTTACTAGAATCGACACTAGACAACTCCATTTCATTTTTCCTTCTTTTTTCTGTCTCTCTCTTTCTTATTCTTCTTTTTGCATTTTTTGAGAGAGGTTGTGGAATTTTTTTATGTCGGTTGATGAACCATTTTTCGAGGGGAACTTGCGCCGGTGGAGTAACGAAGCGTGTCGACCTTGGTTTGCGCCACTTTTATTTTTATTTATTGGCTTTCGTTTTCTCCGTGGCTTTTCTTTCTCCTTGGTAGTTGGCAAAGTGCCCTTTGGTACCCAAATTTGTTTTGTCTTTGGATGGTCGAGGCGCCCTTTTCTCTTACTCGAAGTGTTGCTATGGACACTACGCTTAGGAGGTGGCATCTCGATAGAAGTTGCATTTATCATTATAGCGGCTGGAAATGGATCATCATCAATCAACATGCTCTCTTTCTTTTTAGGAAATTTAAGCACGCCTTTATTTATTCTATCCTGCACCGCATTCTTAAAAACAAAGCAAGATAGTATGTCGTGGCTCCAACTATCATGATATTTACAATAAGTTTTTCCAGTGGTGTCATCTCTCGATGGAATAATGTGTCCATGTGGTAAGGTGATAAAACCTTCTTTTAGCAAATAATCAAACAATTCTCCAGTTTTAGAAACATCAAATGTATATTGCCAGCATTGGACAAATGCGGGATCATGTTCTAGTTAGTTCGGCTATAGCTACCTCGTGTGCTTCATTGGTTTCTATATCCTGATGGTAACTACCTACAGAGTTTTTCTTCATACGATTATCCTCACGCATTAATTCTTCATATTCTGACACTTTAGCAACAAGTTCGTAATAATCACAAAAATCAATGCCCTGGAATTTCTTTCTATTTTCAAACTCTAAGCCACGTTGAGCAATTTTAACAAACTCTATTTCAAGAATATTAACTCGACATCTATGCCTCATTTTCTTGAAACGATTAATAAAACTTTCAACGGACTCACCTGAGCGTTGAACCATACGAGATAGTTTAGCGACACATACCTCGGGCTCAGTTCGATAAAACTGAGCATGAAATAATTGTTCCATGCGACCCCAACTTCTGATAGATTCAGGTTGTAATGTCGTATACCATGTGAAAGCCGGTCCAGTTAGTGATCCGGAGAATAAACATAAATGAAGCATATCGAAGTCTTGCTCCCAATTAATCCCGCTATATTGGAATGAAAATCAGGCAACGTGCTCGATGGTAGATTGTCCACTTTCACCTGAAAATAAAGAAAAATCTGGAATTCTAAAATTGTGAGGAAATGGGTATCGCTGGTCGTATTCCCTAGGGTAGGCTTTCTGAAACTCCGGACGGTACACTTCATGGACCGTAGGTCCATAAATTTCTTGCACGATGTTCCGAATACGTTGCCTATCCTCTGCTTCATTACATATTGCGCTCCTCACACCTAAAATACGAGATACGTTATTATTATCACGAGAATTCTCACGAATATTTTCACGAGTATATTCGCGGGTATGATCACGGTCTTGATTTCTCCACATCCCCCCAAACCACAGGCATTGTTGTCACCATAGTGCTCCAAGTGGGTATTAGGTCCAGTGTTAGACCTAAAATAAGGCGCATTTGGGGGTATTGAAAATTGCTCCGAGGTTCTTCGATCTCCTCGCTCATTGAATCTTATGTTTTCTTCACGACTAGGCGGTGGCCTATATCGGTTGCCTTGGGGAGTGCCTTCCCTTGTGTTATCTGAAACATTATGAGAATTCAAATTTTTAGCATAAATTTCAGCACACCTATCCGAGATTTTATTTATCTCATCAGTGAGATTATTAATCTTGTTTTCCAAATTGGGTTGTCTCCAAGCTTGCATCATCTCGGTTTGAGCTTTAACGTTTTGCGACATCTTGGCAAGAAGGCTTTCTACGTTGCGCATATGAGCCTCTTGTCGTGCAAAGAATGCATCGAAATCCGGTTGTCGCGTTGATGTCCGATGAAAATCTTCCAAATGGCTCACGGTCTCGGCAACATAGCCTTCGGACATATTCGTGTCCATGTTTGTATCTTCATTCCTCTTCTGATTTTCATTAGACTCTGGAACGTGTAATTCTCGACTTGTATTTTTCTTGGGTGACATTGTAAACAACAAATAATATTTAGGAAAGTTTGGAAATAAAACACTAAAGTAGAATATCACTGCAATAAAATACCACATAAATACACTACCAAAATAATTAACTTTTGGTTAAATAATTTAGTAATGGAAAAA
Organism: Euphorbia lathyris; assembly: GCF_963576675.1. NCBI lineage: Eukaryota > Viridiplantae > Streptophyta > Magnoliopsida > Malpighiales > Euphorbiaceae > Euphorbia > Euphorbia lathyris. The sequence goes on from NC_088910.1 coordinate 67,471,997, forward strand.
AAATTTAAGCCTAAAAATAGGAAAAAATTTGGTGAAAAATTTTCGGTACTAGAAAAAAAATGTTTCGAGTCCCACTGGGCGTGCCAAAAATTGTTGGCGATATTTTTGAAATATCCCAATTTTCAACCTTGATACGCATTTGTGAGGATTAAAAATGGTAAAAATAATGAGGGCGTGCCAGAGAAGCTAATTCTCAAAGGATAAAATGGTAATTGAATACAGTAAATAAATAAAATGCGCCTAAATTACTTGAATTCTAAACGAAAAGCGATTGACGATCGTTACAAGGACTGGAAATAAAAACAACGGTCTTGGACCCCGACATTACTTGACAGGTCGGTCGAAAAAACAATTTTTAAATATAAGTACCAAAAATAAAGTAATAAAACGACACAAAAATATTTTTAATTTTCTTTTATATTTTTATTGATTTTGTAAATATTTTTCAATGTTTTTTATGTTACAAATAATAATAAAGCATGAAAATTACAACTTAGAAAGAAATAATAACTTTAAAGCTAGAAATATAAATAAGTCATGAAAAACAAATATGTACGGGATGAAATAAAATTAAACCAATCTTTTTGATGTCGTTGGGATGCGCGAAATTAAGGACTGGAGAACTCCGGAAAATCAGCTCAGGGGTTGTTGCGTTGTCCGAATAATTCCGAGTGAATTCGGAGCAGTTCGGAGAGTTCAGGGACTTGAGCAGAAATTTACCACCAAGCTAATAAATCATCAGCACTTTGTGGAACAAAAACTGTGATTTCGTGGAAATTTCTGGTTCAATTTTGGGAGCTATAGAGGTCAGATTATAGCAAAACGAAGACTAGTATTTAAAGTTAGTGTGCGAAGGAAGGGTTTAGAACTGGAATTTCAGAAAAAGGTCGAGTAAATGAGTCGGAATAAATTATTGAAAATTGGATGACAGAATAATGGTTTGATGGTTGAAAAACCAAAAGCTTGATTCTGTTTCGTACAGAGTGTTTTAAGGACGATTAAGAAGGCTATAAGGGGTCGTTTTTTACGAAATAAAAATTGAGAATTGAAGAATTGATGTCAATAAAGAGATTAAAATTAATTTGGGCTAAAATGATCAGCTAACGAACTCTAAATAAAATTTGGAAAACAGCTCACCAGAAAAGTTGTTTGATGAATTTTTCAATGATGAAAAACTCAAAAGCTTCTTTCTAGGTCTTTTTAATTGATTGAGATCAATAAAAAGTTTCTAAACATGATTTGGAATAGCTGTGTAAACTAAGTCATAAATGGGGTTTCGGTGATCTTGGTTTCACGGAAAATGCTTAAAGCTTTGAAGAATATAACAATGGTTAAATTTGATTTAGATTAAGAAAGCTTGAACCGAGGATTGGGTAATGATTTTACCGACTTAACTAAGAGATTGCAAAAAATGATTTGAAAATTGGTTGATTAAACCAAGAGAATTTCGGATTTGAAGTTTCTGAAAATTGGAAGCTTTTCTGAGGAACTGAAGATTAAAGAACTAATTCTGGGAATTGGACCTTGTTTAGACTAATTAGATGCTAAAGAACGATTTCTACGAATCTAAGGATTGATAAAAAGGCCAATTTTGGCAGAGAATTTGAGAGAAAAATTGAGTTGTCTGTGTTTGATTGATTTTGAGTGGGGATTGGAATGAAAGAGTTGAGCTCTATTTATAGGAATTTGAGTAACAAATCCCATGTTAGTGGCCCTTAAACTTCTCACTCATGATCCCATTACCTTCCCATAAGTTGAAGAAATAAAATGGCTGAGTTGGGAGTTGAAAAAATGGAGGTAATGTCGTGAAATACGTTCCTCAAATAGGTAGACATGTCCAAACCCGTTTTTCAGCACTGCTTCTTTTTGAAAAATTCTACCGGCTTCGTTTTAGCTCCATTTTGCTCCGTTTTTTACATTCCGGAAAGCTAACATCCCGAACTTTATGAAAAAAATAATAACTGTCTGATATCTTGCTTTTTCGGGATCCATTTTCGTTGTCGAAGTTGTTGGACGGGTTACTGAAAAATGGTGCAAATTTCCCCTGATTTTTATTATTTCTTTTTCTTTTCTTTTTATTTCTGTTTTCTTTTTATAATAATCTTTTGACATTATTTTCTTTTTTTTATCACATTTTTATTTTATTGCAAAATGAATTTAATTAAAATAAAATAACTATAGAGTAAAAATTATAAACTATGCTAAAAAAAAAAAAATTAGTCCCCAACAGTAATATGTTAAATTTTGGCTTTAGGGGTTTAATTGATGATATTTAGGAGTTTTGATATTTAGAGGTTTTGATTTTAAAGTTTGGTGAATTGATTGAAATTATGTAATTGAATGTGATATTTTGAGGCTTCCATCGAATTTAGGATATTTAGTTAAATTTAAGATTTTTATTTTCTTTTAATACGTCAAATCCTGAGATTTGAGTCCTGACTTTATACGCCCAATTCAATAGATTATCCTATTATTTTACACTGGATTTACATGCCCAATTCAATAGCTTGTCCCATTTTTTCTCCAAAAGCTAATAATGAATCGGCGAACATGGTACATCTAATCAATTCAATTGACCTTTTTTCCTTTTTGGAAGTCAATTAAGTTGAGTTTTGTTAATAACTTAGGAAGAAAAATGTGTAATTTCATTTAGATATATATTAATTTAAAATAGGCATGTTTAAATTTCGTACAAATCATAGGTTTCCTAACGATGATGACTATTATCCTTAACCAGAAGAAAAGAATGATGAGTTTACATTGCAAATTTAATTTCATTTTATCTTTTTAATTATAAAGTAATATTATCAAACTTTATCTACATGTAAATTGAATTTGTTTTGTTTATTTATTTATACATGTAAAATTATTATTTCAAACCTCATATGTAAAATTAAACTTTATTTGTTAATTTTGTTTCTCTTACTATATTATATAGATTAATATTTCATGTATCATTATAATTATATTGATAATATATAACCTTAATTTTGTTTCATTTGAATGAGTGATATGTATAAATTTTTTTGATCGGAACAAGAGGGCTAAGAGCCCAGAAAAACCAAAGGACCTACAATCGAATCTCCTGATTCAGCATAGTACCAACACAATCATCAAAAAGAATATCCCAGAGACCTGCAGGAGGCACACAACACTCGTGATGACCCAAATCAAGAGTTCCTGCAAAATTCGCCATCCAGTCAGCGACACGATTGCCCTCCCGATAGGTATGAATAAAATGAATCTCCCAATGCCTATCCCGAAACTCATATCAATGCCGAAGAAGCCAATAATAGGGATGACAATAATCCAAATTACTAGTCAAAAAGCGCACAACAGTTAAAGAATCAAACTCTATGATAACTCTTCTGTATCCTCTCTCCCAAGCATGTCTCAAGCCATAGTAGGCTCCTTAGAGTCTGCAAGAGTTACCGTACAAATTCCAATATTCACAGCAAAACCATGTAACCATTGGCATGTAGAATCACGAAGAACCCCACCAGCCGAAGCAAAACCCGGGTTGCCTTTGCACGCACTATCGATATTCATCTTAACCCAGTCCGTCAAAGGTGGAAGCCAACTGATCCAAACTATGCGCATGGCTTGAGGATTGAAGTGATTTGAGAACTCAAAGGCCTTACTGACTTCAGCGGCTTTATCCCGAATAAGAATGGTCAGATCACCATTACCCTGCTCACCATCAAAAACCATGGCATTGCGCCTTTTCCACAACCACCAAACACAAACGCTAAACAAAAATGGCCAATGAGTATCATACACGGACTCAGCAGCTCCCAAATTACCACGGACCCAGTCTAACACCGTCGAACCAAAAAAGAGAGGCTGAACGGACGACAAAAGAAAATGGAGCCAGAGATTCTTCGTCGCTGCACAGTCCCAGAGAAGATGGAGATTCGTCTCCTCGGCACCGTAAAAAGGACAAAAGGCATTGTCGGTAAGGTGCCTCTTCCGGCGTTGTGCATTACACAAAATTCTGTCATGAGCAAGCAACCAAACCCGAATCCGTTCCTGGACTTTGCACTTCTAGATAAGCTGTCAGACTTTATTAGCCCTTAGTAACTCATCCTTTCTTCACAATTTATGACCCGAGGCCACCGAGTAGCATCCCGATGGCGTTTCTATCCAAAACAAGCTATCCCGCTCACTGGTATCTGCAAAAACCATAACCGATGCAATTTGGAAGATCATAGAATGTGGGAGATAATTAGAGAAAGCAGACCAGTCCCACCCCCCATTATTCTTCCAAAAATCAGCCACTCGAGCTTCTTTGATGCTATTACGGATCTCCGTTACCGCTTTTTGCAAAAGGATATTAGGCCCGCACCAACGATCTTTCCAAAAAGAAGTTGATAACCCGTTATGAACAAGCTTCCCCACCCCAAGGTGTAAAATAGCAGCACCCTCCATAATGGCCTTCCAGGTTGAGGAATGAGTACTTTTTACTGCAAACATACTCAAACCTTGCCTCCTTTTCACATATTTAGCTTTGCAAATGGTAACCCAAAGCCTAGTATCATCCTCCATCCAAGCTTAGCAAGAAAGGCGGGATTAAAAGGCCGCATTTCATGCAACCCCAAGCCTCCAAGAAGCTTTGGTCTACAGACATTAGCCCAGGCAACATGGTGGATTTTCCGATGGCCTTCAATCGAACCCCATAAAAATGCTCGATTGCAGTGATCAGTCCGTCGACAGATGCTCATCGCCAGTAAAGCAGTTTGCATAGAATAACTAGGTATAGAGGAAGTGACAGACCGAATTAAAGCGGCCCGATTCGCCAACGACAAACATTTAGACTTCCACTCCGTAAGTATATTCTGAACCCGATCAACAACAAGCTGATACATCTCCTTAGTCACACGAGAGTGGATCAGCGGCATCCTCAAATACTTCCCCAACTCAGTGGTACTCGCAAATCCCAAAATACCATAGATAGCATGCTTGTCATCCTCCAAAACATTCAAAGAGAAGAAAACGCGGGACTTATTCAAGCTAACCTTCTGTCCCAAAGCATTACAGAACCAATCCAAAATATTAGTGATAACATAGGCCTGACGGATACTGGCATCAGCCAACAGGACAATGTCATCCACATAGAAGACGTGGGAAACTCGCGGTCCGCCCCTAGGAATGCTCATTGGTTTCCACTGCTTATTAGCAACAGCGTCCTCAATCATATGGCTGAGTCTCACCAAGCACAAGACAAACAAATATGGGGAAAGGGGGTCACCTTATCTCAAGGCTCTTGACGGGGTGAACCCAGGGAGTTTTCCCCCATTCCATAGAACATTCATAGCCGAAGCAGAAACAAAATTCAAGATAAGCTGAATCCAAAGCGGGCTCAACCCCAAGAGAGTAAGAGTATCCTTTAGAAAGGACCAACTTATCCGATCATACGCTTTCTCAAGGTCCAACTTCAGGATCATAGTACCCATTCAGCCCGTCTTAGTTTTCATGGTGTGAATTGCTTCCTGGAGCAAGATAATATTATCAGAGATTTGCCTCCCCAGGATGAAGCTACACTGGGTGAGACGCACGATAGAGTTCAAGTGCGGTTTCAATCTGTTCACAATACATTTAGTGAGCAATTTGTAGAGAACATTACACAAACTGATAGGTCTAAACTGACAAAGAGAATTCGGGCTTTTACTTTAGGAATAATAGTAATTAGAGTCCCATTCCAGGTTGGATCAACAACTCCCGAATTCAAAGCCTGGACCACCTCCGCTGACACCTGAGAAGAGAGAGAACTCCAAAGTTTCTGGTAAAAGACCGCTTGATAGCCGTCCGGGTCGGGTGCTTTAGAGGGGGACATATCAAAAAGGGTCGTGCGGACCTTCGAGATATCAAAAGCATGAGAGAAGGCATTAATCATGCCATCATTCAGCTCAGGGAAGGAAGAAAATGAAGTAAGATAGGGTCAGCTGCTGGTTTCCTCTGTGTAAAGAGTGCGAAAAAAACCATAACTATGGATTTCAATTCGGCTGCATCCCAAACCCACACACCATCACAATTTTGCAGCCCCTCAACCTTGTTTCGGCGTCTCCGTATAAACGTAGATAAGTGGAAGAAAGATGTATTCCTGTCCCCCATACATATCCACTTAATACGCGACTTTTGAAACCAATACATTTCCTCCAAACGAAGAACTTCATCAAGCTCACTCATTAACTTTTTTTAAGTTTCAACAGCCCACCAGTTACACGCTGGCTCAGACTTCATTGAACCCCCCCCCCCCCCCAAGCGACGAAAAAGCTCACCCTTCCGAGCAAAGATATTACCAAAAACATGGTGATTCCAATCACAAATCAGAGGCGTGAAGTGCTTAGTACTCTCCATGACTAGAAGTGACGAATTCCAAGTAGAAGCGAAAAACTCTGTGAAATTATCATGTTGAAACCAGGCCGCCTAAAATCTGAACGGTTTGACAAAGGGATCATGTTGAAGACTATTCAGATTCAACAAGATCGGAATATGGCCAGATCGGTTTCTTGGGAGATGTCGAATGATAGCCTCCGGGAAACGTAACCGCCAAGGCATGTCCGTGAGGCCCCGGTCGAGCCGACACGTGATGCGCCTCACGGCGTCAGTACCGCAAGGCTCACTAAGGGATAAGTGTACCCCGTCGTTATCAAGTAATAAAATCTGGACAAGTCCAGGTATCGAATCCACATGATTTACTCCTGCAAGTATCGAGGTACTTGGTCTCAGGTGTTATCTAGGCTGTGTGGGTTTTGAGTTGGTTTTGTTTAAGTTAATCTACTCCTAGTTGAATTACTCTACTCCTAGCTAAGTTATTCTAATTCTAATTAAGTTATTCTACTCCTAATTAAGTTAAACTACGCCTAATTAAGTTAAACTACTCTGGTAACTGGTGATGAACTTTCGACCGGATTCCTTCCCTGCGGGGGGGCGTCGTTGGGTTCGACGGGGGGAAGCTCCGATGCCAAAGTCAGTATATAGTAAGAGAATAAACTGTATTGACAAAGTAGGGTTTAGGAGAGCGAGAATGTGTGTACCTCAATAGCTTGGGATGCAAGCTATTTATAGTCATGTAGTCGTATCTCCTAGTAACTAGAGAGTCTCCATTAATGCCTCATTAATGGTGGTTACTGATCTCATTCAAGTATGACCGTTATCTCATTAATGGGTTATTAATTGCCTTTATTGAGAATAGGATTAGCCGTTCGACGGGCGGATCGAGACATGATGACGGGTCTCCCGTAGGTTTGACTATAGATGGCGTGTGGCGGGATCTATGTGATCCGCCACTCGGATGGCTTGCTTGATACGCCATTGCTTTCCGGATCGTCCGAATACGCAGTCGTTTTGGTAAATATCCTCTTTGATCCCGTAGATAATATCTCGATGTTATCAGAAGCCCCCCAAAGTTCCGTTAAAGTCCTTTAGGCCTTTTGCACTTCCTGGCGCGCCGTCATGATGAGTCTCATTAATTACCGCTCTGTTCCAGGCCATTTACTGCGCGACAGGTGTCCTGGACGCATAGCTCGAGGTAAGTGATGGCACCTTCTTCAACTTCTCTCTTTCTCTTCCTGCCTCACTTGCTAATTTCCTTTCGATTTTGCTTGCGTTTGTTCAGAGCTTTTCCGGCGTCAAGAATCTTCAACGCTTCCGATTTTCCATGTAAGTCAACCTTCTTGTTTTTGTTGTCATCTGGGTTTTTATGAGTTCTTCCTCTAGCTCTACCATTGAACTCGTTGATTTGACCACTTCCTCCGAGCCTTTGTTTAGTTGGACCTCTTCCGAGAGCTCTAATTCCTCTAAAAGTACCCCTAGTTGTGATTTGTCCGAGTTGCGCAATATGGTGAGGGAGTGTAGGAATCGCCGCCCTCGTTTAATTGGAACCCAGAACCCTTCCGCCACTGTAGCTCATATCGCTCCGGCGATAGATCCTAGGACCCTTTTGGGGATGGAAGCTTCCCCTTCAACTTCGATTAGAAAAAAGAAGCCTCGTGCAGAGATTACTTCGTCTCGCATGAGCGTCGCGGATCTTGCGAATTTGGTGGATCGCTATCCGTGGATCAAAAATTATGAGATCGAGTTGGCAGCTGCCCATCAGCGACCCGCCTGTCCCCCTATGGGATACCTGTCCGTGTACAGTAGTCATGTGGAGAGAGGATTCTGCCTTCCTCTTCCTCAGATGATGGGGGATATTTTGGAGTTCTTTGGGATCACTATCTGCCAGCTGCATCCAAATGGCTTGTTGGACATAACTCTAGATTGTTACTTAGCTTCGAATTTGGGAGTAGTCTGTAATCCTCGTGTCTTCTGCTCTCTTCACAAACCTTCGAAGCGTCAAACCGAATCTTTCTACACCTTTGCCAAATTCAAAAGTTATTCGCCTTTTTGCGACAAGATGTCAAACGTCCATCTTTGGGACGAAAAAATTTTCTTTATTAAAGTGAAAAAGGGCGAATCCCTGGGATTCCCGTTGAATTGGAACGCTAATCCTCAACACATGGTTGGGGACTTGCGTATACTGACTGACAGTGATGAGAAAGTGGCGGATCTCATGAAGAGCATCAAGACGGATGCTTGGACATACGCCGATGCTCTGGAATTCATTATGAATGACATTCCTCTGGTCTGCCGTGTGGGGGATGTGATTACTTATGCAAAGTTTACCCAACTTGATGAAGGTAACTTTGTTTCTTCCTTGAACCTTGATTATTATATTTTGTTCCCTTGTCAATGGTTTGTCTGAGGCCAGTCGAGCCCTTGTAGAAAAGTGTAAAAAACAGAAGGAGTTAGAGGCCCAGAAAGATGCGCATGTGGCAGATCCTAGTAAGAGCTCCGAGAAATGCCCTTTGGAGGGTGTCGCGGAACCCCTAATAAGAAGAGGAGATCCGCTGATGCTGGTGGAGAGAAATTACTGGCGGATGCCATGAAAGCTGGGAAGCCTAGGATGGATCAGGTGCAGGTATGTCTACTTTACCGTTTTTCTCCCTTCTACTATGGATTGTGATTTAGGCCTTTCTTCTTCTTGGATAGGTGGTTAAGCCCGACTTGGGAGGATATTAGCTCGCCAAGTATGATGACAAAGGGTCCCTGGGGAACGAGTCGGTTATCAATGATCTTGATGAAGCCCTCGACCAACTTGGTGAAGTGCAAGAGAGTCAAAACAAGTTCTCCGGATCAACCCATGCCAAGATGGGGAAAAGGGATCTCCTTTCGGTAAGCTTTATTTTCCTTATTTTACATTTTTGGATGAAAGGGTGATCTCTTTTAAGGAGATTTTGTTTTTAAATCGTCCTTTGCTTTGCCAGGCGTATACGCACATACGTGTTATGGAGGCGGATCTACTTCAAGGGGTGGCGGATAAAGCCACCATAAAAAGGCTCGAGAAAGAAGTTGCCGCTGCCAGTGCAAATGTTGCTGCCGCTATTGCCCTTAATGAAAGTAAGGACGCGGAGATCCGCAACCTGAAGGAGAAAATGGAGGAGGATGCTAAGAACCATAAAGCTGCCCTATCGAACTCGGAGATTATGGCGGGTAACCGTGCTTATTACTACGGCGAGCAGATCATGGCCTATGTTAAGCTTACCTACCCCGAAATTGATTTTGTGGATCCAGAATACGTGGTCCCTGAGGTTGAGGATTGCATTAGGTATGACAGGATACCGAACGTTAAGGATTTCATCCGCGATCAAATTCGGAAGGAGCTGAATGGGTCGGGTGAGGAGAGCAAGCCTGTTGTCGACCTTGAATTGGATGATCTCAGCGAAGCATCCAAAGAGGCGGGTGACAAAGCCAATGACGCGGTGATTGATTGTACGGCTTCTCAGGTAGGAATTGTCGTTACGGAGAATGAGGTTCCTCCAGAGAGTGCATCTTTAGAGAAAGACACTAAGGAGGATGCCGCTGTAAACGTTTAGTTCATTTGTGAATGTAACTAAGTACAATTGTTATTTTTTGATTTATCCTTTTTCAACCATTAACTTTACCTTATGCCTTATATCTTTCAGCAAGTAAATTTCTAGATTTTAGGACTTATTTTGTTGGTTCAAGGTAGGTGGCCAGCCATACCTTGGGATGTGAGCCTTTTTTGAAGGCTTTGAAGCTTTTTATTCCTTTTGAGGAAGTTAAGCTGCCTTAGGCGATCGATTTGCTTCCTATCTTTGAGGTGAATCGATCCACCGCCAGGTCTTGAAATTCTTCTTTGGGAAGAGTATTTGAGAGTGTAAAGATCTCACGTTTGAGAAATGTTTTAACTCTACCTCTGACGGTGATCAATTATTTCCTATCTTTGAGGTAAATTGATCCGCCGCTGAGATTTATTTGTTCTCCTATCTTTGAGGAGAAGGTAGTCATGCCATGGTGGCATTATTCTACCATGGGAATGCGTTTTGTTGCCTCCCCCTTTTTGAATCTGGAATATTTATATTGCTACAAGAAAATACTTAAGAAAGAATTTATAAGATGAAAATTTCTCTTTATTAAATGGCGATTCGCCTTATTACAGAAAATTGGTCTTATGTGTGAGCCTCATTAAAACCTTTAATAAGAAAAACCACATGGGATAAAACCTTACTAAAGGAAAAAGAGTACTCAAGACATTGGTTACATTTTATTCTTTGGCGAAATATTTGTGGAGGTTCTGAATATTCCACGTCCGTGGCAATGTGTTCCCCTCCATATCCTGGATCTTGAAAGTGGCGGGTCCAATTTTGGTGACTATCTTGTATGGCCCCGTCCAGGTGATTCCCAACTTTCCTTTTGTCCGCCTTCCGGAACACTAAATCTCTTGGGTTCAGATCCACGAGCTTGGCGTGTCTGTCATGATAGGCTGCGATCCTCTGTTTGTAGGCGGCCATTCGTACATACGCTTTCTCCCTTTTTGCTTCCAGTTGGTCGAGACTTTCCCTCACCCTTTGTTCATTCTTGTCTTCGCAATAGAATAAGATTCTGTCGCTAGGGACCTGAATCTCAATGGGGATCACAGCTTCTACGCCATAGGAGAGGGCAAACGGTGATTCACCTGTTGCTATCCGAGGAGTGGTTCTGTATGCCCATAGGACATTCATTAGCTGATCCGCCCACTTTTTGTTATGCTCCCCCAGTCTCTTTTTTATGCCTTTAACGATCGTTCGATTTGTGACTTCAGTCATCCTGTTGGATTGGGGGTAGTAAACAGAGGCGAACCTGTTCTGAATGCCTTGACTTTCGCGGAATGCTCTGAACTCTCCACAATTGAACTGCATCCCATTATCAGTGATAACCGTGTGGGGGACCTCGAATCTTCCAACGATATTGTCCCTGACAAACTCGACCATCCGCTCTGCGTTTCAGGAGGAGACAACTTCGGTCTCTACCCACTTCGTAAAGTGGTCCACAGCTACTTACACATATTTCCTTTGTCTCTTGGTAGAAGGAAAAATACCGACAATGTTGATTCCCCAAATGGCAAAAGGTCGTCCTTCGATAATGGGCTTTTGCAGGTGCTTAGCCATGTGGGACTTGTTTGCATGGACTTGGCAATTATGACACGTCTCTACCAGCTTCTGTGCATTGAGTTCCGCCGTAGGCCAATAAAATCCGGATAACCTGGACTTTTTCAGAATGGAAGCGGATGCTTCATGGGCTCCACAAGCATCTTCATGTAATTCTTTGAGGATCTCTTGTCCTTCTTCCATTGTAACACATTTCAACCAGGGGTGTCTAAAAGATTTCCTGTACAGCTGGTCATTTATTATGGAGAAGTATGCCACTTTTCTTACCGCCCGTCTGGCTTCTTCTTTGTCTTGAGGCAAACTCCCATTTGTGAGATACTATTGGATCGGCGATCTCCAATCTCCCTCGGCGGGTGTAAGAAGAGCTATGACTTTTGGGGCGAATGCCGGTCTGACTTTCACCTCGAATGGGCACTGCAGGTCTGCCCACTGATCTTTGCTTGAAGCCAGCTTAGCCAAGTGATCCGCTTCTGTGTTTGATCCTCGCAATACGTGAACTAGCTCCCACTTGGTTTCTTTGATTTCCAGATGGTTTAATAGCTTTTTGACATCCTCTACATATTTGACCAGAGTTTTGTCTTTTACATCAAAGTTTTTGGTCACCTGATTGACCCATTAGCTTAGAGTCGTTGTAGATCACAACTCGCTCTGGCGTGATCTCCTTCAGTAGGCGTAGCCCCAATATCAAGGCTTCATATTCTGCGGCATTATTTGTTGCATGGAACTCTAACTTCGTAGCATAATGTAACTTGATGTAGTGAGGTCCCTTGATTACTATGCCTATTCCTGCACCTTTCGCTGAAGAAGCGCCATCAGTGTACATCGTCCATTCCTCCACTTTTGGTTTGGGAAGATTTATGCCCTCTTCGGTGAATTCATTTACAAAGTCTGCCAAGACTTGGCTTTTCAAGGCAGATCTGCCTTTATACCGAACATCAAACTCGCCCAGGCGGATCGCCCACTCCATCAGCCTCCCTGAAGTTTTCAGCTTTTGTAATACCTTCCTCATGGGTATGTTGGTGCAAACAATGACTGTGTGTGCTTGAAAATAAGGTCTCAGGCGAATCGAAGTGGTGACCACTACCAAAGCCATCTTATCCAATATTGAATACCGGGTTTCGACATCTTTTAGGACTTTGCTTACATAGTAGATTGGATATTGTTGGACGTCTTCTTCCCTTATCATGATTGTGCAAACTGCTTTATCAGTAACAGAAACATACATGTACATATTCTCACCTTCCAAAGGTCTCCTTATTAGAGGCGGTTCTGAGAGGAAGCGTTTGATCCATTCGAAGGCCTGCTTACAATCTTCATTCCACTCGAATGCTTTCTGTTTTTTGATCACTTTATAAAAAGGTTGGCATCTACGAGCGGAGCATGAGATGAATCGACCAAGTGCTATGATCCGCCCATTAAGGCGTTGCACCTCTCTGATATTTTGTGGCGCCTTCATATCCAGTACAGCTTTGATTTTATCTAGATTGGGACCTACTCCTTTCTGGCTGATCATGTATCCCAGGAATTTTCCATAAGTTGCCCCAAAAGTACACTTCTCAGGATTTAGCTTGATGTTGTGATGACGAAGGACTCTTAAGACTTCCCTTATGTCCTCTGCATGCCTCTCCATGGTGGTGCTTTTAATGATCATGTCATCCACATAAACTGAGAAGTTGTCACCTTTTCTTCCTTCGAATATTTTGTTCATCATCTGCTGGTAAGTAGCTCCAGCGTTCTTAATCCCAAAAGGCATGACTTTGAAGCAATAAGTCGCATGGTGAGTTACAAATGAAGTTTTGATCCTGTCTGATGGCTCCATGAGGATCTGGTGATAACTCGACTTCACATCTGTGAAGGAATATACTGCATGTCATGCGGTTCCGTCAACTAGAATATCAATGCGAGGCAAATGGTAGTTGTCTTTGGGATAAGCCTTATTAAGGTCCGTGAAATCGATACACATGCGGTATGATCCGCCTGCCTTTTTAACCAGGACTACATTCGCTAGCCATTGTGTGTAAATAACTTCCTCGATGGCATCCACCTTTTTCAGTTTAGATATCTCTTCCTCTATCACTTTTTGTCTCTCTGGCCCATGATTCCTTCTCTTCTGAACCACTGGGACCGCGTCTTCGGCGATATTGAGCTTATGGGTGATCACATCTGGACTGACCCCTGTGAGGATCTCATCCTTCCATGCGAACATGTCTTCCGATTCCCGGAGAACTTTCGTAACATCCTCCTTAATCTTAACTCTTAGCCCTTTGACGATCCGTACCTACTTACCATCTGCAATGAGGAACATTTCTGTATCTCCCAGGGCCGTCATAACACGCTCATCTTCTTCGTCATCCTTGGACTGGGGCCAATTGATAAGGATGCAGAGTATGTCTCCTGAGCAACCTTCTGGTTCCCCTTGATCATCACACCTCCCTTGGCAGTAGGGATGTACATCGTCAAATGGCATATCGATATGAGAGCCGCCACCTCTGAGATAAAAGGTCGCCCTAAGATGATGTTGTATGCCAATTGACCGTCCATGATGGAGAACTCCAGATCTCCCATCCATACATGATCTTCATCTGCTAATTCGCATTCCAGTGTCACTTGTCCCTTTGTCTGGATTGTGTGACCTGTTACTCCCAGGATGTCTACGATGGTGGTCTCTACCTGAATAGGATCAACCTTGAGTTTGGCGAATGCTCCCCTAGTGATGACATTACAAGAACTGCCAGTGTCTATCATCACTCTCTTTATTTCCCATCCTTCCACCATCATAGTGATGACGAGAGCGTCTATATGTGGGGGGATCGCTGGACCAACATCTGCAAAGGGGCGGTTGAGTGATGCTCTATCTAGAGCGATGGTTCTTGCCTTCTTTACCGTAGGCTGGTATCCTGGTCTGCCAGCGATAACATTAATGACCCCTTTAGCTTTCTTCTTCGGCTCATCTTTGGGTTTATCGCCATCTCCCTTCTTGTCATTCTGGATGAACCTGTCTAATTTTCCTCTCTCGATAAGCCTTTCAATCTCCCTAGCCAACTCCCAGCATGCATCTGTTTCATGACCGTTCCTCTTGTGGTACTTGCAATAATTCTTGGGGTTTCTCCCCGTGTTGGTGTACTCTCCCCCTTTTGGTTCGGGGTATGAAATGCTCCGTTTGTGCTGGTTGTTCTCTATCCACATTAGCACTTCGCTTTTGGAGGCGTTTAACGGCGTAAACGATGGCGTATATGCTGATTTGTTCCTAGAGCCCCTTCACCAATTTCGGGAGGATGAGTCAAAGGGCTTTTATTTCTCCTTATCCCGCCTTCGGGATTCGCCTTTCCCTCTTTTTGGAGGAGATTCTGACTCTCTCCGGATGTCATCGACTTCCATGAAGTCCTTACATCTCTCCACCAGCTCCGATATAGTCTTTGGCTTATTTCTGATTAGATCCACCTGTAAGCTCTTGCAAGTTGTATTTTTTACCACTGATTCAACTTCCATGGAGAGATCCACATCAACAATACGAATGCATAACTTATTGAAGTTGTCGACATACTCCCGAAGAGATTCATTTTCTTTTTGCTTTAGCTCGAAGAGCTTTCGTGATTTTACCACTAGCGGAATGCATCCTGCGAACTTTGCACAAAATTCCCTACTCAATTGATCCCAGCTATTTATCGATCCCGGGGGGAGGGATTGGAACCAATCGTACGCTGGACCTTTTAGCGTGGTGATAAACATCCGGCACAACACTGATTCACTCGCACGATTAAGACTAAGAAACATGCGATACTTCATTGCATGGGCTTCAGGATTATCCTCGCCGGAGTAGGCCGGTATGTTCGGGATCTTAAAGTGCCTATCAGTTTCTTCGGCTTCAATCCACGCAGTGAAGGGCAACTCTCGATTGGCGAATGGATTGTGCCTAGCATTCTCCTCGTTCTGTCTGCGTATTTCTGCCCTGATCTGATCCGCTATAGAACCTTGATCCCTTCTGGGGCATCGCCTACTATGAGACCTGCTTCGTTGCGAGGAAGAGGAGCTGGATTCTGATGAAGGATCTGATGGTGACCTTCTTCCGCCACCGCCCCGCCCCCTTAGTGGAGACCATCCGCCTCCTCCTTGATTTGGTGGCGGGTGTTGAATGACCTGGTGAGGCGACTCAGCTCGGCGTTCGTTCTCCCTTCGCTCGGGAGGTGGGGGCGACCTTCCACGCCGGGAGGATCTAGTTCTGCGTCTGTGGTGAGAACGAGATTTGGACCGTCCCTTCATATGTGTCCTGGTTCATCTCTTATGTCTGTGACCATCGTGTCCGCCTTCTAGTTGATCCAATACCGTGTTATTTCGATCCGCCAACGTTCCAGTTTGTACTGGAGGAGCTCGAGGTCCGCCAATAGTGATCCCTAGGTTTGTTGTGTTCCTCGGAGGAGGTTGATCATTCCTACGACTTCCCTCTGGTATATCGAAACATAACCTTCGGTTTATTGGCAGGCTACTAGCAAGCTCCAGATTAACGATTGTTGAATCCACATGTTGAGAGAGAAAGAATGACGAATCACGGTAAGCATTAGGTCCAACATAGGCGTTTTGCCATTATGATAGGGTCGGTCTTAGCGGTTGATGATGATTCAGCGAGGGAATAGTTCCTGTCGTGGGTCCACCTACATCCTGGTTCTCTAGATAGGCCCTCAATCGACCTTCCATAATGGGTCCATATTCTCTCCCTACGGTACCTGCGCAGATCTCCCAAAATGATTCTGGCGACATGTCCCTTTCGTCATGGACGGTTGGTGCATTGGGATCAACAAGACCAACGTTTGTAGTGGGATTAATTGATGGTGGTACGGGTGGTATTGTAGCTCCGGTTGAGGGGTTAAACCCCCCACTTGCCATATTTGGGTTGTGAACTGAGTCATTTTAAGGTTAGAACTTCCACCTTCACCGCACCAATTGGTAACTGGTGATGAACTTTCGACCAGATTCCTTCCCTGCGGGGGGCGTCGTTGGGTTCGACGGGGGGAAGCTCCGATGCCAAAGTCAGTATATAGTAAGAGAGAGTCTCTATTAATGCCTCATTAATGGCGGTTACTGATCTCATTCAAGTATGACCGTTAGCTCATTAATGGGTTATTAATTGCCTTTATTGAGAATCGGCTTAGCCGATCGAGGCATAATTACGGGTCTCCCGTAGGTTTGACTACGGATGGCATGTGGCGGGATCTATGTGATCCGCCACTCGGATGGCTTGCTTGATACGCCATTGCTTTCTGGATCGTACGAATACGTAGTCGTTTTGGTAAATATCCTCTTTGATCCGGTAGATAATATCTCGATGTTATCATACTCATAGGTGATCTTTCACTAATGCAATTACCTAAAGGAACATGGTATGAACGATAATAATGAAGATAGGTTATTAGGTCAATTGATTAAAAACCTAATCTAAGTCACTTGTATTCAAGGCGATTAACCCTACTTACCCTTCTGAAGTCCCTAGTGCGTGATTCCCTTGTAAGGCCGAAACTAGGTCTAAGGCTCAGCAATTTGGGCTTAATCAACTAAGAGGTCGTAAATCTCCTAGGCTCTGACTAGGTCAGATTCAGCTCATAATATGTGCCAACTAGATTTTGGGGCTTTTGAATGAGTTAAACCAATTGAATAAAGCGTAAGACAAAGATTAAATAAATAAATCATTGAACAAAATACGAGCTAAAATATTATTAAAGATGAAGAACATTGTCACGGGATACAATTAGCCTAGGATTCATAGATTGTATCAAGGGATAAAAACATAATTAGATGAAAGGAGATAAGAAAATCCCTTTCAGGGAACCTATCTACCCTGCAGCCGACTTCCTAGGACTTAAGGATGGACCTTGAATAATCCTCGGTGAATGGAGCTTCGAAGGTGCTTCAATGGAGGTTGAAGGAGACGGAGGAGGTGGAGAGGATTCTTCAAGGGTGAAAGCTAAAATAATTACAAGAATGAAAGATATCTAATTTACAATAAAAAAGGTCCTATTTATAGTTGTGTTTGAGTCCCGATGCTAATTGGATTTGTTTCCTGTTGCAGGTGGGAGAGTCAGGACGTAATCGTGGAGTCATGGGGTCGGGAATCAGTCAAAAGACTGATTCCCGAAGCGTAGCTCACCGAGCTGGCCTCTAGCAGCCAGCTCGGCGTGAGCTGGCACTAGCCAGCTCGCCGAGCTGGCCTCTGATGGCCAGCTCACCGAGCTGGAAAATAGCTTCACCGAGCTGGCCTACAGAAGCCAGTTTTTGCGCTCTAGACATGCCCAATTGGCTAAGCGACTGCTGATGCGGATTCCGTGAAGAACCCGATCTAAGGGATAAGTGTACCCCGTCGTTATCAAGTAATAAATTTCTGGGTTTAAGTCCAGATTATCGTCCACAGGATTTATTTCTGCAAGTACCGAATTACTAAGTCTCGGATGTTATCTAGGCTTAGGGGGTTTTGAGTTTGGTTTTGTTTAATTAATCTACTCCTAGGTTGAATTACACTAATTCTAATTAAGTTATCTAATTCTAGCTAAGTTATTCTAAGCCTAACTAAATTACTCTACCCCTAATTAAGTTAAACTACTCCTAAGTGATCTTTTGTCAATGCAATCATCTAAAGGATCATGGAGGGATACGATGATAATGGAAATAGATTGTTTAAACAATTGAATTAAAATCTAAGTCACTTGTGTTCGAGGCGATTAACCCGACCTATCCTCCTAAAGTTCCTAGTTCGTGATTCCCTTGTAAGGCCGAAACTAGCTCTAAGGCTCAGTAATTTGGGCTTAATCTTCTATAGGGTCGTCAATCCTATAGGCACTGACTAGGTCAGATTCAGCTCGCAATATGTGCCAACTTGATTTTGGGATTATCGAATGAGTTAAACCAATCAAACAAAGCGTAAGACAAAGATTCAAAGCATTAAAACAATTGAAGAAACAAAACTATTATATTAATCAAAGATGGAGAACATTGTCACGAAGTTACAATAAGCCTAAGATTCATAGCACGTATCATAGGATAAACAAGTTATAAAAGAAGAAAAATCCCTTTCAGGGAACCTGTCAACCAATGCAGGCGTCTTCCTAGGACTTAAGGATGGAGCTCGAGCAATCCTCGGTGAATGGAGCTTTGGAGGCGTCTTCAATGGAGGTTTGAAGGTTTTTGGAGGAGGTGGAGAGGATTTCTCGAGGTGGAAGATAAGAAAATTACAAAAACAAAAGATATCTAATTTACAATTGAAAATTCCTATTTATAGACGCGTCTTGGGCCTCGTTTTGACCTAATTTCGTGTCCTTGTTGGTGTAGGAAGACGTGGGGCCGAACGTGGCTTCGTGGGGGCAGAATTGGTCTTTTTGACCAATTCCCGCAGGTCTGCTCGCCGAGCAGGAAAGGCTGCTCGCCGAGCAGAATTGCGACGAGCAGCCCCTGCTCGCCGAGCAGGCGCCTGGTGGCCTGCTCGGCGAGCAGGCACTTCCTGCTCGGCGAGCAGGCCCCTGGGTGCCTGCTCGGCGAGCAGGCACTGCCTGCTCGGCGAGCAGGCACACTGCCTGGGCAGTGCCTGGGCTGCTGCCCGGGCTGCGTGCCGATGCTCAATTCGCCGAGCGGCTGCCGGGGGGTCCTGCTCGCCGAGCGTTTTCGCCCGAAACGCGCTCGATCCGTGCCGGATGACTTCTATACCCTTTTTCGTCCGAACTTACACCTGCACACGCATAAAAACTCCAAGAAACATTAGTCTAAAAGCCAAATTGATCCGTCAATCGCTTATTTTGAGCAAACGCTTCGTTTGGTGCGACTTTTGACGGACCAATTAGCTTCAAAAGATAACGGAATTCTAATATGCATGTTATTTCGGCCGTATTTGCCTAAATTGATCACAAAACGAGCCTAAACAACGAAAAGTAAATAGAACGTTTCCAATTTCTAACTAACTCACACAAAAGCATTTAAATGCGAGAATTGCTCGCTTATTAACCAAATTACTCTAAAAACCGTCCTAAAACCGTACCCAAAGATAGGGGTTTTTGACCCCTATCAAACCTCCTCGCACTTAAAACTTTACTTGTCCCCAAGTAAACTAAAAAAACTAAACCCTCCACCACAAGCAAGCTAGAAAACCTCCCGGTTTGACTGGGTGCTTGACACAACTTCGAACATCTGTAAATACATGGATTCGGAAATACAAAGTAGAGACACGATATCCAAAAGCCGCATTTCAATTATCATGGGTCATAGTTTTAAGCAAATGGACACATGTTCAATTAAACGAGTTTAAGGGGATTGCTAAGTAAAACACCTCACCATAGGTAGTTCACTCATTCACACAATTTTTGGTGGCTAAGGTGTTTACTCTCGGCTTATGTTCTTGCTTAGGATTACGCTGATTTTGCACGTTCATCCGAGTTCCTCTACTATGCTACATGACTCCGATGATATCAAAAACAGCCTCTAATTGGGGTTGTAATGTGGTTAGAGGGTTAAAGGTACAACAAAGGTTAAAAGCTCTAGCGCTAAAAAAACAAGGTTAAAATGGCTTTAGCAAATACGGAGTGACTGAGCTTTTTATTCATCCCTTATTTTGGATTTCTTTTTGAGACGTTTTTATTTTTAGGAACTGGGGAATGAAGTTCTTCCCTTTTGTTCGTCTCTTTTCTTTTCTCTTTTTTGTGATTTTTTTGTTTTTTGTTTTTTTGTTTTTTTTTTTTTTTGTTTTTTTGTTTTTTTTTCTTTTGGGATAGTGATGCTCATTCACCTCTTAGCCTTTTGGCTTGCTACTATAATGCCATAAACAACGATAAAGCGCTAGAGAAAAACAAAGGCTCAATTCGAGCTTTGCAAAAACAAAGGTTAAGTAGCGAACCAAGTTGTGGTTCGCAAAAACGGGTTAGAACGAAAGAAAAATCTACAGACTACAAAAATGTCGGCTCAAAGGGGCTTCCTAGAGTGAATGAAAAAGAGAAAATAAGGTAAAGAAAAGGTTAATTCTAATGAGGCTGATTCATCGTTTATCATCTCAAATCATTGCATGTAGGTTCAACACAGTATTAGGTGCAAAATCTGTAATCTTCCACAAGTCAAAGCATTCACACAAAAATGTCAAGAAAAAAAAAAGCTTTTCGATATTCGCTCTTAGGCTCAAATTCAGCTCACAATTCTTTGGGTTTCAATTTTGTGTTTACTAGTTTTCCCCAAACTCAAGTTTAACATCACATGCCTTCAATTCTTAAATTATCTACCTAAGTAATGATTTTAGCATTTCTTCAAAAGTATGGTCTAAATGCAAACCTTAGCTCATGCTTTTACAGATACAAGAGTTGTGTCCTACACCTAAACTAGTTGTCATGCAATTTTAGATTCGGTTCTCAGCCCTCAAAGACAAATATCGAAGTTCAGATTCGAAGGAGGTTCACGGTTTTAGGTCCTAAACATGCAAAAACATAAACAAAACACCAAAACGCAAACCTAAACTAGACACGACGCAACAAAAATTAAAAATTTATACAATTTTTGTAAGTTTGTCTACCCCTCCTCCTCACACTAAAATTATGCAATAAGTTCCAACATTGCATCATAAATCATGAAGTACGAGTGTAAAAAGTTAGGGTGGAGAAGAAAACTTACGGATTTTATCGCAATCGCAAAAGCTTGACGATTTGCGGTGGCAAATTTTTTTTTTTTTTTTTTTATTTATTTCAGCTTCGTTCGGGAGAGAAAAAAAAAAAAAAATCTCGAAAAAAATTCCTTATCGCGGCCGAGCACCGCCGCTGGGCAGCAGTGCCCAGCGGCGTGCTGGGCGCCAGCGCCCAGCGCGCGGCGAGCAAGGCCCTGCTCGCCGAGCTGGGCCTCCTGGGGCCAAAAAAAATTTTTTTTTTTTTTTTTTTTTGAACCTAAAAACTTAAAAATAAAAATAAAAATAAAAATAAATAAAATAAAATAAAATAAAACTAAACAACTAAAAAAAATATTTATTTATTTATTTATTTTTTTCTTATTTTTTTTATTTATTTTTTTTAACGAACACTTTAAAAAAAACGTAAAAGAAAACTAAAAAGACTAAACTAAAGGATCAATGTATAATCTAAATAAAACAAACCTGAAAAGTTTTATTGAAACTTGGGTTGCCTCCCAAGAAGCGCTACGTTATAGTCGGTGAGCTCGACATAGAATTCCCGCCTAGGTGTATGCTTCTACTCGGCGAGCAGGCACACTGCCTGGGCAGTGCCTGGGCGCTGCCTGGGCAGTGCCTGGGCGCTGCCTGGGCAGTGCCTGGGCGCTGTCTGGGCTGCTGCCCGGGCTGCGTGCCGATGCTCAATTCGCCGAGCGGCTGCCGGGGGGTCCTGCTCGCCGAGCGTTTTCGCCCGAAACGCGCTCGATCCGTGCCGGATGACTTCTATACCCTTTTTCGTCCGAACTTACACCTGCACACGCATAAAAACTCCAAGAAACATTAGTCTAAAAGCCAAATTGATCCGTCAATCGCTTATTTTGAGCAAACGCTTCGTTTGGTGCGACTTTTGACGGACCAATTAGCTTCAAAAGATAACGGAATTCTAATATGCATGTTATTTCGGCCGTATTTGCCTAAATTGATCACAAAACGAGCCTAAACAACGAAAAGTAAATAGAACGTTTCCAATTTCTAACTAACTCACACAAAAGCATTTAAATGCGAGAATTGCTCGCTTATTAACCAAATTACTCTAAAAACCGTCCTAAAACCGTACCCAAAGATAGGGGTTTTTGACCCCTATCAACTGCCGGGGAGTCCCCGAGATGCAATTTTTGACCGAAATTGATCCCGTTTTAACCTGCACACGCACATAAACCCCAAACAATGTTAGTCCAAAGGCTAAATTGACCCACCAGTCGTTAGATTTGAGTGAAAACTCCGTTTAGTGAGACCTTTGGTGGATCAATTAGCCATAATAAATAGTTGAAAGTTAACATACGTGCTATTTTGGCGATATTTGCCCAAAAACAACTAGAAAACAACCTCAAACTACAAAAAGTGAACAGGACACATACAAAACACAACTATCATGCACACATGCATAAAAATGCGAGAATTGCTTTCTTATTGTGGGAAAACTAGACTAAACTAACCTAAAAACAGTACCTAAAGATAGGGTTTTTGACCCCTATCAACACGCCACTCGTGTTCTTATGGAAACACCCCTGAACCATATGAAAGCTGGTATAGTGAACCCTAAATCCACTAAGCTCATCTCGTCGATCCAACTAGCGAACTGCTGACATCGATTGAGAACTTGCATTCCTCATTGTTTTTCTTCCAAAGATTTGATGCAATTATAGTCCTCGAGCACCACCCACGGATATATAATGTGATTTTGTAGGCTTCGCATATCATCCATAAACAAGCGTTTAAAATGATTTTGAGGCCTCACATACACAAAGGAGCACTCAAACAACACATTATGAAAAACACCACCAATTGGAGAGAGACGAGTATGAAGGAATCGACAATTCCGAGAGAGCACCGAAAGCTGAACTCTGTCATCATGCCAAAACACCTAAATTCTGCCCCGGAATCCATCAGTCTCTCTTACTTCCACACTAGAAAAATACAATTTGCAGCACAACTCCGTAGCACGGATTCCCAGTACCTGCGGCTCGAGGAGAACAAGAATATCTGGATCCAAAGATCGATTCATGTGAGAAAGAGTCCGGTGGAAAACACTCCCTCTGGCTCCAAAAACATTCCAACTAATTATCTTCATAGGAAGAAAAAAGGAGTAAGGTAACAAACCCCCTAGGCAAAACAAATTAAGAGATCATCGGAGCATTAGTATGCTCCATCCCCATAATCACGCTAGTCATCTGATCCTCACCTGAAAACTTCCCCGGAACATCGGCCCCTTACTTACTGCTTCCTGAAAGGACATTATGGCTATCCCGCCTCCCTTTGGTAGAGGTTGAAGGTGGTTCTCGCACATTTCTAGTCCGGACTCGTTTGCTTCCTATAAAGTGACCCGAGAATTAGTTGGATATATGCTTATACAGACCATTCTCATTATCAACAAAATTAGAGAGATCACCAAACACATTATGAGTACTCGAATCTCTCACTGCCCGCTGCATCGTACTGGCACGAGCCTGAGTTCCATGGCCTCCACGCCTCTGGTTTGACATAGGGCTAGGGCCATACTTATCTCGAGAACCTCTAGAGATATCCTTTCCTATGAATAGCCAAATAGAGTCATTGTCAGGCTCCCCCCTTAAACTCTCCCTCTCAATACCTTTCCCAGCCGACCCCTCAGTCCGTGTGGGACTTGGGTTCAAATGTGGTATTCCAGAAGTAGTCTTTGGCCCCGTCTTGCTGCGAGGGGTGTACTTGCGTTTTGCCACCATTCTCTCCAAATTCTTTTCGGCACCCTCGGTTTCAGTCACAAGCCCTTCTATTTGAACATCCATATTATTCGCTTGCAGGGAGATAGATGGTGCTAAGATACTCGGATTCACACAAGCTTCCTTTCCATGGCCATAAACACCACATTTAGTACACGCAATATGGAGCCCCTCATATTCAACCCTATACACTTCATCATCAAGCCAAAATTGTGCAACAAGGGGTTTATCCAAGTCAATCTCTACACAGACACGGACGAACCGACCCCGTGAAGCCTTTTCAGTGTTCTCATCGACTCTGATTACTTTCTCAAACGTATTCCCGATGGCAATGAGGAGATTTGCTTCATAGTATTCCATTGGTAAACCCGGGAAGCGGGCCCACACCATGGTTGAATTGATAGTTGCTACAATCGGTCTAAAATCTGGGGTCCAAGTACGAACCGTCAAATAGTGCCCTTGCACAGTCCAAGGTCCCTCATATAGCACACGAAACTGATCAGCAGCCAACTGAAACTTCACAACGTGAAAGCCATGCCCAACATCTGTAATCTCCACTTTACCTTTTGCCTTCCATAGTTCCATGACCTTGTTGCGCAACGCGATATACCCCACACTACGTCCCGACAATTTTACAACTAAAGCATCACTCCAAGGTTGAGATAGGCGTACCTTAAGCTTGGGACTGATGGCATGGGCTCCAATTTATTTTCCGTTGTAAAATCGATAGCAATTAAACCTTGAGCATAGAGATCTTCAAAGGGCTTCTCAACAATGAATTCCTCTGTGACAGCGATTTCACAATAAGATTTTGGCCCCAAGCCAGTTAACGGTGGAAAGGACGCGTTCAGATCTGGTGGTTCAGGTGGTCGGCCATTTGGCGGCGGGAGGTGGTTCATGTTCTAACGTATGTTTTAAAAAATATATCGTATGTTCTAAACTTTATAGTTTGTGTTCTAAAAATTAAATCATATGTTCTAAATTTCATGTCACAAGTTCTAAATATATCGTATGTTCTAAAAATATTTATATGATTTTATTAAAATAGATAATAGATTTTTATTTAAAAATGTAGTATTAGATTTTTTTAGCATCAGAGGCACTTAATAATATATAAATAAAAAAAATTATATAATGAACAAACTAAAGCAAGTGTATTTTTATTTAAAAAATATAGTATTGATTTTTTTAGCATCAAAATCACTTAATAATATATAAATAAAAGAATTGTATAATAAACAAAATAAAGTAAGTGTTCTAGTGGTAGTGCGGGCGTGCTCCACTCCTCCTACGCCCCAGCCCCAGGTTCAAATCCCACTTCTCATTTTCTCATATAGAGGAGTGTTCTCCATAAAAGTGATATTTCTCACCCCCCCCTCAACTTGTCCATTTACCTATAGTATTTCTCACCCCTTACAATCCGTTATACGTGGAACCTAAGTTGACACTTCTCCGAAAACTATAGGCCTATTTGGTACCTTATCCCTACATATAATGTCTTTAACTTGTTTATATTAATGTTTTTGTTATTTGTATCTTTTATTTATTCATTCTCTTTTCAACTTTTTTGGCTAGTTAAATTTTGATTATCTAATTATTGTAATACAATATTAATAATAAGCACATGAAGGATCAATATAATTATCAAATTAAAACAAAATAAAAAAATTGATATTAAAAAATATATATTTTCAAACTCATTTGAATAATTTCTATTAATCTTGCACTAAAAAGGTAAGAAATATCACTTTTATAGAGTTAAGGGGGGTAATAGGATCATAAGGGGTGAGAAATACCACAGTTATGGAGTTAAGGGGGGTAAATAGGACATTCGATGAGGTGCGAATAGGTAAAACAACCAATTTGGACAAGTTAAGGGGGTGAGAAATACCATTTTTATGGAGTTAAGGGGGTAAATAGGACATTCAATGAGTTGGAGAGGTAAAATGACTAATTTGGACAAGTTAAGGGGGTTGGGGAGCATTATGCATTATTTATTCCATTTGTTTTGTTTTGAAAATTTAGTCGGATGTTCCAAATATTTTTCAATTTAATTGTAATCTTTGGACTTTTAAAAACCTAAGTTTGTCTATATATTATTGCAGTATCAATATCAAATAAAATTAATTAAATTTAATCAATGATCTTAAATATATTAGTTCTTCCATTTTTTTTGTGTTTTAAAAATTTAATGCAGTGTTCCAAGTATTTCTCAAGTTATTCCATTTTTTGTATTTTGAAAATTTAATACACTGTTCCAAATATTTCTCAAATTAGGTTGATATTAAATATAATTAATTCCAGTCCACATTGATATTACAATAATATATACTTTCTATTTAAATTTGGATATGGGTAATATAGTAAAATGAATCATTTTATCTCTATCTATATCTTACCTATCAAACATGAAATAATAAATCCTTCTATCTTATTTTTATCTTTATCCCAATTTTTTATCATTATCTCTATCTCAACATTTATCCATATTACAATCCCCGCCCCGTAAATCTCAACTCAAGCCTTAAGCTCTCAATCTCTCCCTCAATTTTGAATTTCCCAACTTAAACTCCTAATCTGCTCTTATCTCTCTCATTCTCCACCGCCGTCATCGTCTGTCTGTCCGTCCGTTCGTCTGTCTGTCTCTCCCTCCTTCAACTTGAACTTCAAGAACGACTTGTTTACAAATCTCGAACCAGGAGGAACAAAATGAAGGTTGAATTGAATGACTTCTTTGTTGCTTTTTATGGTTGGGTTATGAATTATTTTGCTTGTTGATGAATTACAAATCTTGAACGACTTCTTATTGTTTGTTGGTGAATTATGGTTTGCGAAAATTTTTCGTTTGGGTTATGGATTATTGCTTGCTGATGAATTATGTTCTCATAGTTTGCTGGTGGTTTATGGTATTGAGATGAAATATGGTTTGAATTATGAATTATTTTGCTTGGTGATGAATTATTGTTTGTAAAAAGGTGTAATTCTTATGACCTTGTGCTTATTCTTTTGTAATTTGTAATTTTGGTGTCTGCTTATGAATTATGGTTTAGGTTGTTGGCCGATTATTATAATTTAGTTATTTAGCATTTTTAATATAGTAATTTAGAAAATTAGCATTCCAATTTAACAAGCAATTGAAGCAATTAGCAATTTATTAATGTCAAGCAATTTAGTAATTGTTAGTTTGGAGCAATTTAACATTTAGTAATTTAACAAAAGTTTGAAGCAATTGTTAGTTTGAAGTATATATATATCTATATATATATATATTGGGTGGGCGTTTTCCCAGAAGCTCAGGTAAAAAAAAATTCGGTGAACGGAATCCGGCGATTATGTAGGCAAAAAATTCTCAAAAAAATCCAAAAAATGTAAAAAATTGTTCTGAGAAACTTTAATTCTTAGGTAGAAGCCAGATTGCTTACGGTTTTGTCCCAATATATTTTTTTCCTTACTTTGATCCAATTTACATTCTTCAAAAATTTATTTGGTCAAAACCGTAAGAAATCTCATTTTGAGCCAATAATTAAAGTTTCTTAAAATGATGTTTTACATGTTTTGGAATTTTTAGATAATTTTCTAGACACGTGTTTGGTCCTACCTTTCAGCACTATGCGTTGGAAACTTTAATTCTTAGATCAAAGCGAGATTCCTTACGGTTTTGACCCAACAAATTGTTGAAACATGTAAAATATATAAAATTAAGAAAAACGTTTTATTAGGACTAAACCATAAAAAATCCCACTTCGACCCAAGAATTAAAGTTTCTCAGAATAATGTTTTACATTTTTCGGAATTTTTTGAGAATTTTATGGGCACCTTTTTTTCTCGCCGGAAAACGCTCACCCGAATTCCGTTCACCGGAATTTTTTTTACCTGAGCTTCAGGGATCTCAAAATGACCATCTAATTTAGAAGAGTCTAATAGTATAAAAATTTTCAAAAAACGATGTTAGAAAAGTCGGAAAAATGTATTTTAAAGAAAAGAAATAAAACGATTTTCTCTATCATTTTTTTCCTTTTATTTACAATTTTGCCACATCGCCCTTTTCAATTATCATTAAAACTACGCAGTTTTATTATGTTCATTGTCACACCAAAATCCCTTGTCTCAATGGATCTCACCTATGTATATATGGGTGAGATCCAGTGAGACACATTTCTTATGGCGTGACAAGTCTTATTGTGTGACAATGACCAATTTTGTAATTAACCAGGGGAAGTGGCAAATTTGTAAATAAAAGAAAAGAGAAAATTGTTTTATTTCTTTTCTTTAAAATGTATTTTCCCGAATTTTCCAACCTCGTTTTCAAAAAAATTTATACCGTTGGACTCGTCTTAATTAGACGGCATTTTAAGATCCAAGAAGCTCAAGTAAAAAAAATTCCGGTGAATAGAATTCGGCGATTTGTTTTTCTGTGAGAAAAAAATACCCAGAAAATTTTCAAAAAATTCCAGAAAACATAAAATATCATTCTGAGAAATTTTAATTCTTGACTCAAAATTCCATACGGTTTAGTCCCAAATCAACGGAATCCGGCGATTAGGTGGGCATTTTCCGGCGAGAAAATATAAAGTACCCAGAAAATTCTTAAAAAATTTCAGAAAATATAAAACATTATTTTGAGAAACTTTAATTCTTGGTTCGAAGCAGGATTTCTTACGGTTTAGTCCCAATAAAACAATTTCCTTAATTTTATCCATTTTACATGCTTCAACAATTTATTGGGTCAAAACCGTAAGAAATCTCATTTTAAGGCAAGAATTAAAGTTTCTTAAAATGATGTTTTACATATTTTAGAATTTTTTGATAATTTTCTGGACACGTTTTGGTCTTACCTTTCAGCATTATGTGTTGCAATATTTTATTGGAACAATATAACAATTCTGTTGGAACAATATAACTATTCTGTTGGAACAATATAATTATTCTCTTGGAAGAATATAATAATTATAATTATTTTCTAAATAATATAACTAATATAAATTTGAAGATACTATATTAAATACTAAGAAACAAAAATGAAATTGAAGACATAGATAATAAAATTGATTTGGAAAAATTGGTAAACTGATTTATTATATTGGAAAAATATAAGTATTATGCTGGAATAATAGAACTATTTTATTGGAAAAATTATTACACTGATTTATTCTGTTGGAACAAATGGTACACTGATTTGGAACAATTTCGTAAACTGTCGGAACAATGTAAGTAGGACAAAAAAACGTGCCCAGAAAATTATGAAAAAATTCCAAAACATGTAAAACATCATTTTAAGAAACTTTAATTCTTGGCTCAAAACGAGATTTCTTACGGTTTTGACCCACCAAATTGTTGAAGCATGTAAAATGGATAAAATTAAGGAACAAGTTTTATTGGGACTAAATCGTAAATAATCTCGCTTCGTCCCAAGAATTAAAGTTTCTCAGAATAATGTTTTACATTTTCTGAAATTTTTGAAAATTTTTTGAGCACTTTTTGTTTCGCCAAAAAACGCCCACCGGGATTCCGTTCACCAGAATTTTTTTTTACTTGAGCTTCAGGGTCTTAAAATGACCGTCTAATTTAGACAAGTCTAATAGTATAAAAAATTTTGGAAAACGAGGTTAGAAATGTCGGAAAAATATATTTTAAAGAAAAGAAATAAAACAATTTTCTCTATCCACTCTTTCCATTTATTTATAAATTTGCCACCTTGCCCTTTTCAATTATCATCAAAACTACGTAGTTTTGTTATGTCACACAATAAGCTCCTTGTCACACCCTAACCTCTTGTCACACTGGATCTCACCCATATATATATATATATATATATATATATATATATATATATATATATATATATATATATATAAGGTTTGGCAAAAATCTTATGGTGTGACAGAGCTTATGGTGTGACAATGACAAATTTTGTAATTAACTAGGGGAATGTGGAAAATTTATAAATAAACGAAAAAGAAGGATGCACATGAGAGAATGGAGGAGGATGATGTCAGTGCTGATGTCATCGCAGAAGAGAAAAAATTGTTTTATTTCTTTTCTTTAAAATGCATTTTTCCGAATTTTTCAACCTCGTTTTTCGAAATTTTTTTTACCGTTGGACTCGTCTTAATTAGACGGTCATTTTAAGATCCTAGAAGCTCATGTAAAAAAAATTTCGGTGAACGGAATCCGGCGATCCTGTGGCTGTTTTTCTGTGAGAAATAAATACCTAAATTTTTTTTAAAAAATTTGAGAAAATGTAAAACATTATTTTAAGAAACTTTAATTGTTGATTCAAAGTAATATTTCTTACGGTTTAGTCCCAATAAATTATTGAAGTATGTAAAATGGATAAAATTAAGATAAATGATTTATTGGGACTAAATTGTAATGAATCTCGCTACGACCCAACAATATAAGTATTTTGTTGGAACAATATAACAATTCTGTTGGAACAATACAAGTATTCTGTTGGAACAATATAACTATTCTGTTGAAAAAATTGGTACATTGATTTGAAACAATTGGTACACAGATTTATTCTGTTGGAACAATTGGTATACTGAGTTGGAGCAATTGACACACTGATTTGGAATGATTGGTGCACTGATTTATTCTATTGGAACAATATAAGTATTATGTTGGAACAAATGGTAAATTGATTTGGAACAATTTCATACATTGTCAGAACAATATCAGTATTCTGTTGTAATAATTTAAAAATTCTGTTGTGACAATATAATTATTTTATTGGAACAATTGATACACTGATTTGAAATAATTGGTACACTAATTAGATCAATTTATACACTGATTTAAAACAAATGTGCTGGCTTCCAACAGTATGTGCTGGTTTTTCCAACACATAGTGCTGAAAAGTAGGACCAAACACGTTCCTAGAAAATTATCTAAAAATTCCAAAACATGTAAAACATCATTTGAAGAAACTTTAATTTTTGGCTCAAAGCGAGATTCCTTACGGTTTTGACCTAATAAATTGTTGAAGGTGTAAAATGGATAAAATTAAAGAAAATTTTTTATTGGGACTAAACCGTAAGCAATAATGCTTTGACCCAAGAATTAAAGTTTCTCATAATAATGTTTTACATTTTCTAAAATTGTTTGAGAATTTTCTGGGCACGTTTTTCTCGCCAGAAAGCGCCCACCTAATCGTCGGATTCCGTTCACTGGAATTTTTTTTATCTGAGCTTCAAAGATCTCAAAATGACCGTCTAATTTAAACGAGTCTAACAGTATAAATTTTTTCAAAAAATAAGGTTAAAAAGGTCGGAAAAATGTGTTTTAATGAAAAAAATAAAACAATTTTCTCTCTCATATGATGACATCAACGCTGACATCATCCTCATTCTTCTCCTCATCTATTCTCTCCCACGTTACTTCTCTTTCATTTTATTTACAAATTTACCAACGCGCCCTTTTCAATTATCATCAAAACTACGTAGTTTTATTCTGTCACACCATAAACTTTTTGTCACATCATAAGACCTTGTCACACCTAATCTCCTCGACCAAAATTAATATGTTTATTCCAAATACAAAATCATGTACGTTTAAGTATAATTTACCATTATATTTTATAGGGGAAAGTACAAAAATAAACCTTGTGGTTACACTCATTTTCGAACAACACCCATGTGGTTTAAAAGTTTGCAAAGTGGTACCATGTACTTCATTCCGTTAGCAAACACATATCAAATTGACTAACGGTGTTAAAATTCAAAGGGAGAAGAGTTAATTTGGTCCTTATATTTATCTATTTTTATAAATTGACCCCCTTATTATCTAATTATGACAAACAAACTCCAAAATAAAAAATAAAAATCAAATATACCATCTCATCCCTCTCTCTTTAATTTCTTATTTTTTTTTTCTTCTTTCTCTCACCTCTCTCTTAATTTCTCTTAATTTTGAATTTTTAGATTATGCTTTGTGTTGAGCAAACTTTTTGTCTGACTTTGATCATATGTTTTCTCAGAAATCCGAAATCTCATTTCATTCAATTCTAAGCTCATGTATGATATAGAATCTGAATTGAAAGAGATTAAGCAACTAATCGAAGAATTATACTCCATGTCTGGTTAAAGTAAGATTGAGAAGGTGGAAATGGATCAAGTATGATTGAAGCAGCATGAGGAGTTGAAATTTTGATTTGGGTATGCAAATTTGCTGTAACGAAAGCACTATAAAGTGATTCAATAGCAGGCATAAGCAAAGGAGCTGAAGAAGGAACAGTAGTTAAAACCTCATCTCCGACGGCAATTGCAGTAATTAAAGTCTCCGGCAAGTAAGCAACAACATTCCGGCCAATCCATGAAGCTGCTGTTGAATTAGAAGATCCAATTGCAAGAATCTGGTTATTAGGTACACTGATTATGACTCGGATCTTCGTTTTCGCCAATGCTTTGAGGATTTCCGGGTCAGCATCATAAATTCGAATGTGGGTTATCTTCTCAAGTTGCAGAAACGAAACTAGGGAAGTAGCTGACATGAAATTGGAGACATCTGTGCCTATATTCAAACCCACAAATGGTTCGCTATCTAGGTCTTTAGCCGCATAAATTTGTAAACAAAATGTCAGAATTGGGGTTTCAGAAATTGGGGGTTTCTGAAATTGGAGGAAATTCAAATTTTAAATACCTTGAGTTGAATTGAAAAGTTCGGTGGAGAAGAGGAGTAGAAAAATGGCAGTGGTGGTGAAGAGGATACTGGAATTAGAAGCTGCCATTGATGAAGTGAGAAAGCTTTATTTCTTCATTCTCTGGTTCTGGTTCAGCTACAGATTCTTGCATTACTATTTTTTCAGAAAAGGAGAGAGCTTTTTGGGAAATCTTGGTGGTTTTGATTTGGGGGTTTTCGTGAGAGAGAGAGATAGAGAGAGAGGAGAGAGAAAGAAGAAAAAAATAAGAAATTAAAGAAATATGGAGAAGATCGTATATTTGATTTTTATTTTTTAATTTGGTGTTTGTTTGTGATAATTAGATAATAAGGGGGTCAATTTATAAAAATAAATAAATATAAGGACCAAATTAACTCTTTTCCCTTTGACTTTTAACACCGTTAGTCAATTTGGTATGTGTTTGCTAACGGAATGAAGTACATGGTACCACTTTGCAAACTTTTAAACCACAAGGGTGTTGTTCGAAAATGAGTGTAACTACGATGTTTATTTTTGTACTTTTTCCTATTTTATATTATTTGAATATTTTTATGATTTATGATTTCGATACTTTCGAATTGAGGTCGAGAAAAATGAATTTAACCATTTTACGCGAATTGTCTTTAGATTAAGAAAATTATTGCTGTTGTTAATTATTTTTTTGTGATTTGGATATATATATAGTTGCTCCCATTATATATAAATTTCGGATTCGTTCTCCATGGAGGAACATATAGAAATCTAATTAAAGTAAACCTTATTTCTTATCCTCTCTCTTGGACTCGGTATTTTTTATTATTTTATGGTTATTTGTGCATACTTAATAAACTAAACTAGTTTTTAATCCGTGCGATGCACGGATTTAAATTTAAATATATAAATATATAAATTTTATTTATAATTTTAAAATTTAACAAAAGTGTTTTTCTAAATTAAATTTTTTATTTTATTTTTTCATTTTTTAAATATTATAATATATTAAATTAACTTGATTTTCGGTTTAAAGTCAAATGTTATCTCTATCTTATACTTTAAAAAATCAATTAAGCTTTCTGGATTAAAAAAAAGCCACTTAAAAAGTTTTTTAACCTTCTAAAATTATTATTAGATCCTTACAATGCACCATAAAAGATAATTAAATTCATATCTTTTTAAAATTATCAATTAGATCCTTAACATATTGCTTATATACTAATTTTGATACTATATGCTATTTAATACATAAATTTTAATTTTACTTAGCAAGTAAAATAATATATATATAATTTATAACTCATAGAAAAAAATTAAGTTCAATTAAATATGTTTATAAAACCTCAAAAATTTATGCAATTGTTTTTACAATAACATTTTATTGTATTAATGTTTATTTTCAAATTTACTATAAAAAAATGTTGATTTTCGAATTAATTTTTTTAAATCTTTAATTAGTTTAAAGAACTATAGCTACATAAAATATTTTAGAACTCAGTCTAATTTCAAGAAACTAAAAAACTTAATAAAGTTTTTTTTTTTTTTAAGAAAAAAACTTAATAAAGTTGAAATTAAACTAATCATTGTTATACATAACCAACATTAAAAAGTAAAAGAATTGAGCTATTGTTTTATGAAAATTTAGCAATTGAAACTTGAAATCCAATTCACTATATTTAAAAATCTAATTTTAACAAAATAAAAAACGGAATAAAATTGAAATAAAACTAACTTATTCTTATCTTTTATCAAAAAAAAAAAAACTTATTCTTATCTTCATCTAAAAAATAATTATAGATAACTAACATTAAAAAGTAAATAAATTATAGGGATACAATGTCAAATAGGTTTATAGTTTTTGAGAAAGTATCAATTTAGACTCTATATACAAAATAGATATAGATTTAACATTTAAAAAATAGTATCAATTTAGACATCGATAACAGATTAGATACATATAATTGATAGAAGAGTAATATTAATTAGGCTCCATTTACAAAAACATTTGACCTATTTTAATACCTTATCTCTAAATTATATGCTAATGAGTTATCTATAAAGTTGTAACCACCCATATTAAATTTACTTTATTAAAAATAGTCTTGTAATTTTTTTATTTTAGAAAATAAGATTAATTATTGTAGTGGAGATTTTGTAGGTGATAATAACACATCATCTATGTGCAATTCTCAAAATAAATAGGGTAAATTCTAAAAACAACCCCTGTGGTTTCATGTTGTTCAAAAAAAATCCCTGTGGTTTGTTTTTACCAAAAAAAAAAAGAGCGTGGTTTACGCCGTTACCCAAAAAACGAAAAATGGGTTAACACCGTTAAAAGTGCTGACGTGGCAAAGGGTAAAATGGTCCGAATTTGTTGGAGGACTAAAAGAGTAATTCTTCTTTCTTCTTCCTCTTCTTCTCCTGGTAATTCTCTTCTCCAGCGAACACTTCCAATCTCAACTCCGATTAGTCCTGAACCTAATCTTGTAAATTAAAATATGGAGAGCACCGATTCATCTTCCGGTTCGCAGCAACCTAACCTTCCGCCAGGTTTCGATTTCATCCAACGATGAAGAGTTAGTTGTTCATTATTTGAAGAAAAAGGCAGCCTCCGCTCCTCTTCCATTATCAATTATAGCAGAAATGGATCTATACAAGTTTGATCCCTGGGAGTTACCAGGTGTATAGTGTTGAGATTGTAATATTTAAATCAATCTGATGATCTAGTAAGTATTAGTAAAAGTAATTGTTGTGGATTTTTCAGCGAAGGCGGCATTTGGGGAGCATGAATGGTATTTTTTCAGTCCAAGGGATCGGAAGTATCCAAACAGAGTTCGACCGAACAGAGCAGCAACTTTGGGGTACTGGAAAGCCGCAGGAACTGATTCTATGTTTTGGATTCGAATTTTAATGTTCATTAATCGTTTACCCAATTTATTCAAGAGATCTGAGTTTTGTGGGTTTTGTTTGATTAATTGATTTATTCAAGTTCTAAAGTTGAATTGGATAATAGTTTTTCTGAGTAATTCTAGGTAATTTTTGGGTAATACTTTTGGGTAATTCTGGGTAATATGAGGGGATTCTTCTGGGTAATACGTGAAGAAAGAAGAAGAAGAATTACTTAGAAGAAGAAGAAGAATTAGAATTACCCAGGAGAAGAAGAAGAATTACCCAGGAGAAGAAGAGGAAGAAGAAAGAAGAATTACTTTTTTAGTCCTCCAACAAATTCGGACCATTTGACCCTTTGCTATGTCAGCACTTTTAACGGTGTTAACCCATTTTCCGTTTTTCGGGTAACGGCGTAAACCACGCTCTTTTTTTTTTGGTAAAAACAAACCACAGGGGTTTTTTTTTGAACAACATGAAACCACATGGGTTGTTTTTGGAATTTATCCAAATAAATAAGGTTTCATCTATACAAATGTTCAAAATAATCATTAACCAAACCCAAAATGATCCAACATCAGCTCCCACTTTAAGCATCATCACATGAGCGACCAACATAAAATCACAATTGCTTACTACTTAACTTTTTGATTAATTTTAATAATATAAAATACCCAAATGAATAGATGTCTTAGTTACGACATACTCTCAGTACTAAATGGAATCAACTTTCTCCCAAACATTGCAAAGAAAGCCATCCACTTTCTTCTCATGCCTACGAAAAATGTGGAACCTTGCTTCCTAGCTAATTTTGAATTATGTTGAAGGTTCGACCTTATCGCCAGTCGTACTATAAGTCCACTACTTAGAGAATAATTAAGGAAATTCCTCAATAGGAGATTCATACACCATAACTTTTGATTCTTCACAATAAACTTACCTTTCATGTAAAAGAATCATTATTTCATCAGGGTCTTCAAGCAATAAAAACCAAGTCAAATCATGAGAGAAGAGCACTCAGTTTTTATTTCTCATTCACCATCTTTGTTCGGCTGCTTGGATTTCAAATATCAAATATACAAAAACTAAAGATGCAGTAAAGACATTAGATAGAATAAGTAGAGTGAAAGATTAATCAAACAAAAAAATAGATACCACATAGCAAGAGCATTAATGGAGACTTTGCCATTGTTTAGATTTCTTGTGAAAAGGTTTAGAATTGTGTTGTACCAGAGCTCAAGGATATCAATGAGAAAAACAAACTAATTAAATCAGAAAGATCAGTTATAACTATAAATTTAATTATCAGTAATCATAAATTAAGAAAATGTTTACCAAAGTATAATATCTGGTGATAAAGAAAGCTTGAGAATCGTTGTAAGAAAAAAAATTCCTGAAGACATCTCCACTGATGCACCCAGGTCTTAAAAACAAATAATAGAGAAGAAAACATTAATGGTTATATAAAAACTAAAATGAAACAATATTGATGGTGAATATTACCATAGTATCAGAAGATGAAGTTTCTAAGCATAAAGGAAGGTTGGTGCCGATGATCTAAACCTATCAAAATTACAGATGAAACCATATTAAACAAAATGCGAACATGATGTTCTGAAATAACCCAAAAACTCACCCGATCAAAATTGCTTCAAATCCATAAAATGCAGGAGAAAAGATAGGTTGAAAGAAGAAAAAGGAAGAGAAATTATAAAATGCAGGAGCCAAAACACTATCTAATATGAAAATTTGAATTACATAAAAAACTCTAAATGAGCAATTGAGGAGGTTGAGATATGACCTCGTTTTATCACAGATAGAAACAATTGAGGAAGATGAGTGAAGCAGGGAATGCAACGGGTAGGAGGAATAAGTAGTTGAAATTAGGAAGGAGATTGAGATGGGTTAGAAATCGTTTAGAGCAAGCCGTTTCGAAGGAGGAGATAATAAATGATAAAACCGGATAATTATTATCATTAATTTCAAATTTTATAGATGAAGAATATATTAAAAAGCAAATATAATTAAAATTATTATTTTTAATCTGTTAAAAATGAGAAGGTACCACCGTTATTATTTTATAATAGATAAATTGATATTAATTTAGAATATTACTTTTAATAAATAAAAATATTTGTCATGCAATCCCATTATATTAAAATTGAGAAATTATATTACCTATATTTGTCGAAGTAAATGAGAGAATGTAGGAGAAGGAGTCTCTAGATTTGATATTGTAAAAAGAGAGAAAGTAGAAGGAGTCTTTAGATTTATCCATATATAATCATCATATTTATATATTTTATATTAATGGCATATTTGGATGTTCATCAATATCTTTAATTAATACTCTTTAGATTTTTTTTTGAATGCTTATACGAAGATATTAAACTTAATATCTTTAATTAGTACTCTTTAGATTTTATTTTTAGTATTTGAATTTTTATAACAGCAAGAAGTAGATTTTCGGCCAATTTTTTTTGAAAAAGAAAATAAAAAAATAGAAGAAAAAGATAAATAAAAAATATTATTTTTAATCAGTAAAAATTGAGGAAGCGACACATCAGCTCCATCGTTATTGTTTTAATATATATATAGATTTGGATGCTATTCAGCATTTGTGTTCTGTAATGGAACATGATATAGTTTTTATTACCAAGCAAAACTTTCTATTTTTCTTATTAAATTTATTGAAAAATATATTAATGTACAATTGTTTAATGTTTTTTTCCAATCGGTATACAAGTCCATTTTGTTTCCTTGCAATTAGCAAAAAAAATCAATTTTTTAATGCTTGATTTTGATGCTGATTTTTGTTAGGAATAATTGAAATTACAATAAACGAAAAATAAGTAAACACATAAGAATTATTTATCCAGTTCGCCACTCGATTAGAATGATTACGTCTGGAGGCACTACCAAGCCAGGATATTTCACTATAATGAATGAGATACGGATTACAGAGAAAGAATTCTCTATGGAAGAATATAAGCAACTCTAATGATCTTATTTACTTGTACTTTAACAAATAAGTTACAAAGTAGAGGATATTATCAATTTTGGAAAGTTACTAATTTTGTTAACAACTGTTGCTATGGAGAAATAACATTAATAAACATAAAAAAGCTAGTGAAATGCACGTAAAGCATCAATTGGATTGCATATGACCAGGGCCGGCTCTCGGGGTTGATTTCTGGGGCGGTGACCTAGGGCCTATCATCTTAGGGGGCCAAATTTGTTTATAAAAAATCATTTTTTTTCTAATTTCAACCAATATTAATATAAAATGCATGATGACACTAAAGATTCCAAATTTCAACCAATATTAATATAAATCATTAATATTTATTGCTAAAAACTCAAATTTCGACCCATATTTAGAGTAATTGTTTCAATTTTAACATTATACTTTAATTTGGATCCATTGGACCATTTATTTTAAGGCTTTTCATATAAAAAAAAATCATAATTACTTAAAAAATTATAACTAAAATAAAGGAAAATTTACATAAAAATTCATTTTAAATTGAACCATGTATAAATTTTGGTCTAAATTTTTTAAATTAAGGTATAAAATCATACTTTGTTCAATGCGGCTTCATGTTTAATGAAAATTTTAATAGTTAAAATTTAAGGTTTGTTAATTTCTGTTCTAGTAATATAGTTTGGTTGGTTAGTGTTCTGATATCATTTATGTTCTAGTTTGTGTTGTGATTTTGTTAGCGTTTGATCAATTTTTCGAAGAGAATTGAGCGTTGTGGTAGCTGATTAACAGTCAATTGGTTACGAAATTAGGATCTAGTTGTGTTCCACGACATCGCTTATGTACATTCCTCACTCCGTACCCTCCATATTTGTCACACATAGAGTCCATATTTGAGTGTTATATGTTGAGTTCTCTCAAAAGCATCGAAAATAGGCCTAAAGTCCCACAATCCTAACTATTCTTGTTTTGCAGGGTTTATATACTCTCTCTCTCTCACACACACGATTGTATCCATATTATATATCACAATTTAGTGTTTATATCCACATTGATTTATTCATCCCTTTCAGATATACCAACGTTCATATTAATTAAAATCAATCATGGTAATATTTAGAATCAATCCAGTATTAAAGTTTAGGCTAATTTAACTTTAGAGATGAGTAAGTGAGTGTCCCGAACCCATCCCTGAAGGGTGTACTAGTGAGCGCTCTATCTACTATACTGAATTTTTTCGGTTTAGTAGATCGGATGGCGACTCTATACAATTCTGTTATAGATTGTTCCATGTTATGTGTTACAAAGCATTGTTAATCACGTGTTCCGCTTTTGATACGATGCACTTCTTTTCTGAATGACTCGGATGAGACTCCTTTCTAAAAGTATTGTGCACTCACAAGAGTATTTTGTACAATTATGAAGTAATCTGGGAATGCGGAATAGTGATCCGGATCTCCGTCGGGCAGGTCTGGCTTCTTCGGGGATCGGCTCTGCGCGGGGATCGGTCCCTGCGGGTACTCCGAAGATTAAGACAGTTAGTGGTTCTAGAGAGCTTAGTAATCAAATGTGAATCAAGTAGGAAATTAGTTACCCGATCTCAACTTCTTCCTTCATTGGCCTATTTATAGCGGATTGACTTGGGCATGCGGGCCTCCTGCCGTCCTGGCCCATTCGCTTGTCGGGCATTGCTGGGCCTCTTGGGCCTCAAGGTCATATTCCGAATCAAGTAGTCCCCCCCGGCGAGGTTAGCCGAGCATTTCATGCGAGGAGACATGGGTCTAATAGGATTTATTCCCCTTTTAACGAGTGGTGGACAGCTGGATGGAAAGGTGCTCGATTTGCTCATTTGAGACCTTTCAGAACTATGCATGCGCCCATGGATTTTAGTGCATAATTAATTGCCCCTTCATTAAATGCCCCTGCATGCGCCGTAAAAGACACCTTGAAAATCGTGCGTTGATGGCGCCTCCGTTTTTGGCTGGCTATAAAATGCAGGGGGAAACCCTCTTTTGCGGTTTACTTTGCCAGAGTTTCTTCCCTTCGTTCTTTTGTACCGTCTCGTGTTACATTTGAAGCCGCTGTTTCCTGCCGATCGTTTCGTCGGTGCTCTGCTATTTTAGTCGCGCTTTCTGGGTACCGGACACATTAGTTGATGGAGCTTTGCTGAACATTCCTTACGATGTCTGTCGTAACCTTTGCGAGGTCAGTCGTACCTCTAATTTCTCCTATCTTTCGCTCTTTTCTTTAGTTGTTTTTTCTGGGAAGGGGGAGTATGTTAGAGGGTTCTTCACGGGGAGCCCTAAGAAGATTGCCGCCAGTCACACCGGTTGATTTTACATTGCGTGACGCTTCGCGAACGCGGGTCGTAAAACAAAAAAGGCGGGCAATCACGGGAGAGGAGAGTGCTTCTGCTGCGACAAAGAGGAAGAAAATCGTAGAGCGTGCGCCGCCTAGTGTCCAGCGGTCGTTAGGAAGAGTTGCCGCCGGAGTTCTTGAGGTAGTGGTT
The DNA here is from genome assembly GCF_963576675.1 of Euphorbia lathyris. Classification (NCBI taxonomy): domain Eukaryota; kingdom Viridiplantae; phylum Streptophyta; class Magnoliopsida; order Malpighiales; family Euphorbiaceae; genus Euphorbia; species Euphorbia lathyris. The sequence goes on from NC_088910.1 coordinate 67,512,868, forward strand.
TTAGTACCAGAGGGCTTGATTACCGAAAAACGTCCTCTGGCCTCGATTTACGAGGAGATGTGCCAAAGGGTATGGACTCGTGCCGCGGGGGTCACTAGTGTTGATGGTCGGCGGTTTGAGGGAGTGGAGCGGCCAAAAAGGCCGGAATCTTTTTCGGTCGAAGATGCGCATAGTATTATTGTTGCCGCGGATTTGGCCGCTATTTCCACTGTGTATCGATTAGGGAAGCCCTACGAGTTAGTCGCGCTCGGGGAATACATCCGCGCTCATCATACGGGTGGCGCGAACGAGCTTATCGTTTACGAGGAGCAGCTTGAATCGGGGATGCGGTTGCCCCTACTTCCCTTTTTTGTGGAGGTTCTAAAGGAGTATGACCTGTGCCCTGGTCAGATCCATCCGAACGGGTGGAGGATGATGGTGGCCTTCTACTCGTTATGTCGATCGGCTGGATATCGGGCAACTGGGTTGGTATTCCGCGAGTTCTTTCGGCCAAATAAGGGGCCCCGATCTCAACATGTTACCTTCTCGCACCAAAAATTCAAGGTGATTGGCGGGTTGAAGGACAAAGTTCATGAGTATAGGCACCATTACTTTTTGGTGCGAAAGCTGGACGATGACTTTCCTTTCCGAGTAGTGTGGAACGAGGAGCCCATGGATCCCAGTCGTTGGCTGAAGTCTCGAGAAAAGTTGCCTTTTGAGGAGCAGCTCATGTCATACTTAAAGGGGCTTCCGACAGATAAAGATCGTAAGCAAGACGTCGACGAGCTTGTTCATCACTTCCTAGCCGCCGGGTACTATATTTGGAACCAATGGCGAATGGCTCAGATATCCGGATGGACAGCGGCAGACTTTGAGAAGTGGAAACGTGGATACAACTTCAAAGCCCGAGAGTTGGCGGAACTAGGGGCGATTTCCGTGAACGTCGCTGTTGTAGGTGAGGGGTCGAGGTTGTAGGTTTTGTTCATTTCTTTCGATGCGCTGTTGTTACTATGTAGTCTATGTGGTCTAAATTTTCCGTTCTTTCTTATCGTGCAGGTCCAGGAGATCCCCGTGTCAGCATGGACTTTGATCCAAACGAGTTTGGTGTTGGCCTCGATACTGCGGAGGAAGCTTTTGCTGTTGCTTCCGGATCTCTGGCGTCGTTTTCTTCACTTGAAGATGCGAACCAGGTGGTTCAGAGCATGGGGGGCATGCTCTCGGCGTATGAGGACCTTGAGGTTGCTGGAGACATTCCACAAGGGATGCCCGTGGTGGAGCAAGAGGCCGAGTAAACTGCTGAGGTGATGGATGTTGAAGAGGAGCAGGTTGAGAAGCAGCTTCAGGGGCCCCTTACCCGGAAACGTAAGAAAGACAAGGGTAAGGCCGTTGCTGGGATGAGGAGCGACAAAGTTCGTGCTGGAGATGACATTGGTGGAGAAACCGATAGCTCTAAAAGAGCGTGTACCGAAGGTGGTTCCGATCTCAGAGCAGGGATGATGGATCACATAGGCGATCATCCGGAGATGATGAAAAGAATGGATATTAAGATTGCCAAGTTCTGCGAATATGTTATGGGCTTGTCAGTCCACTCTGATATGGCGACATCTGACCTTTCTCGGGCGATGGCTCGCGTAGCCAAGGTCCTCGGGGAAGTTGTCCGAATGGACGGTGTGTCCAAGATGAACCTTAGCGTGGAGACCCTATCGGCGCTTGGTGTGGTAAGCTCTCTTGATTTGCTCGCCTAAATTTGATTCTAACAGCTCTGCACTGAGTTGTGTGATTTTTATGCAGGCTATTCAAAATGCTAACACTGTCTTTGACATGTGTGTGAATGACGAGAACCTGTTCCGGGATATGGAGCAAGGCCTGCGGAACACGGTGAAGGAGCTGGAAACGGCAAATGGGAAAGTAGCCGCCGTTGGGGAGCTGTTGGAGAGCCAAGAGGGCGAGATTGCTGTGCTGGCCGAGAAGCTAAAGGTGGATACGGGAGGCAGGGTGGAGCTGGCGAAAAAATTGAAACCCGATGTGGAGAAAATTCGCTCTTATAGGGTTATGCTCAAGTTTGCCACCCTATCGACTCGCCGAATGAAGGAGAAAATTGACGAGAGAGCCAAGCAAGCCGATGCGCTGTCTGAGGAGAACGAGAAACTGAAGTGAGAGCTTGAAGTTGCTCGGAAAGAGGCTAGCGAGCTGCGTGCCCTTGCAGGTCAGCGCGAGGAGAAGCTGATCAAAATGGATAGGATGATGCTTATCGCGGTTGCTCACTCCACCGGGTATGATGTGCCTCCGGAGGTCATATTCTCTCCGAATGTGTATGATAAGGCGGCCCAGGCGAAAGCCGTAGAGTTCTGCGGTCGATTCAAGAAGAAGTGATTGAGACTGTTATCCCGTGCTTTTGTTTTTCAAAGATGTAATAATTTATGTACGGTTGGTATCTTTGTGGATCTTTTGGCAGTTTAATGTGATCATCATTTTGCACTTTGATTTGATTTGAGCTTGTATGATGTGTTTTTCAAGTCTTTTCCTGTTCTGCTATAAATAGGAGTCGATTTTTGCTTGCGGTTTTCGTTCATGTGGCGTTCTTACTTCAAGCGCTCATATTTCTAGTCGTCTTTTTGTTCCTAATTTCGTGTGATGTCGCTTCGGGATGTCGTGGATTCTGCTAAGGTGCTCGAGGTCCAGAAAGCTATATCGGCGATGCCTCATCCTTATGTGTATTGCCCCCCGAGGGATGATCACGAGCTGGACAAGAAAGTGCGATATGCTTCTCATATATGGATGAACCGGAGTCTTTCGCGGAGAAGTCGAAACAGGGAGAGTGAGAGTTCCGCGCCCTATACTGGATCTGCGACGGATTCATGCGAAGTTGTTATTAACGCCTTTTCTTCAACTGAGAAGAAAGTCTGGTCGCAGGATGGGATTGGTTTCTTGAATCCCGATGAGTCTGTGGTACCCGTGACAAATCCTCATCCTGCCTGGGTTAGGCGGCTGCTGGCCGATGAATTAGACAGGGTTATGAACCTTCCTCTTGTGCTGAAGAACCGTTGTCCTGGGCGCCATGCTTCACCGAGCCGTCCCCATGGGGCGACGTTCGTCGATCCGTTGAAGCCTCGTAGCGTGGTTTTCCTTGAATTTTCGAGGCAAGGCTTTCTGGGGCCTATTCCGTCCGATCCGGCGCATCGAGTGGCTCGCGTGGGGAAAGCATGCTTATACCATAGGCAGAACGGGCATAACACTGACGAATGTATTGACTGGCGAGCAGTGTATCAGGCCCTTATGGATGCGGAGGCTATCCCGAACCCTGACAGTGCCCGTGCTACTCTCGAGTGATTGTGACGTGTTTGATCTGTAGTTTTTTGTGTTTTGGCCGTGGTTGGGGCTCTTCTTTTGTAATGAATTCGTGGAATGTTTTGCTGTTATAAAATATATGTACCTATGCCGTTGTTGGTGTATACTCTGAAATTCTTTCCTTAGTAAGCGTTTAATATGTTTGTCTAGTGCTGCTTAACGGAGCATGAATCGGAGTACTTATTCATGATGAATTGGTCATAACTCGAGATTGTTTTGGTGACTAAGAAACCACCGGAGGTGCTCGACTAGTCTTGCGGATAGCATTTTGATGCTTTTTTAGTGGGGAACACAATGTGGTGTCCGCCCGTAAAACATGGATAACAATATGCGATTGTTAGGTGAAGGCGATCGAGATGCTCGATAGGCCTTTGGGTAGTATATAGATGCTTTTGTAGCGGAAAATGCATTGTGGTGCCCGCTTTTGAGCAATCGATAACAATATGGGATTGTTGGGCGATTGCGAAGGCGATCGAGGTGCTTGATAAGCCTTTGGATAGCATATAGATGCTCTTGTAGCAGAAAACGCATTGTTGTGCCCGCTTTTGAGCAATCAAGAACAATATGGGATTGTTGGGCGATTGCGAAGGCGATCGAGATGCTCGATAAGCCTTTAGATAGCATATAGATGCTCTTGTAGTGGAAAACGCATTGTTGTGCCCGCTTTTGAGCAATCGATAACAATATTGGATTGTTGGGCGATTGCGAAGGCGATCGAGATGCTCGATAAGCCTTTGGATAGCATATAGATGCTCTTGTAGCGGAAAACGCATTGTTGTGCCCACTTTTGAGCAATCGATAACAATATGGGATTGTTGGGCGATTGCGAAGGCGATCGAGATGCTCGATAAGCCTTTGGATAGCATATAGATGCTCTTATGTTGCGAGGACCGGATCAGGTAGCTCGCTTCCGATTGTCGTCAAGATGGGGTTTTTCGACAAAAAAGGAAAACAAAGAACGAGAACCCTTTATTGATGATTTTCTTTACAAGATGCTATTGATAATACTTCTTCAACGTCTGGATATTCCAGTTATTGTCGTAGACCAAGCCGTCTAATGAGGCAATTTTGTAAGCTCCATTGTGGAGGACAGTGTCGACCTTGTGTGGTCCCTCCCATGATTGGCCAAGCTTGCCTTGAGCTAACGGGGACTGTGCAGCTGCGGCGTCTCTAAGCACAAGGTCTCAGACTTGAAAAGTGCGGGGACGAACCCTCCTATCATGGTAACGCGCTATGTTCTGCTTATGGGCCGTGATGTGCAACAAAGCATTAAGGTGTTCCTCTTCAAGTCGGTCACTAGCTTCCGCAAGTTCCACGCTGTTGTCGATTTCTTCGAAAGTGGTTTGTCGAGGGGAGCGAAGGATCACCTCAGATGGTGCCATCGCTTCTGCCCCATAAGCGAGAAAAAAAGGAGTGCGTCCAGTACCCGAGTGAGGGGTAGTGCGGTATGACCATAATATCTCCGCAATGTGGTCAGGCCATGCTCGGCCTTGGTCGAATAGGCATTTTTTAATTCCTCACAGGAGTGTTCGGTTGCTTACCTCAGTGAGGCCGTTGCTCTGAGGGTGTGCCACCGAGGTGTATCGCCCCTTGATGCCCCACTCCGTGCAAAACTCGCGGAATTGACTGCAGTCAAACTGCCTCCCGTTATCAGTGATGAAGGAGTGAGGGACCCCGAAACGGTATATGATTGTTCGCTTGAGGAACCCGATTACGTTATCGGCGGTTATCTTAGCAATTGCTTCAGCTTCGATCCATTTGGTAAAGTGATCGACTGCCACTACAACGAAACGCTTTTGTGCTAAAGCCATCGGGAAAGGGCCAAGTAGGTCAATGCCCCATACCGCGAATGGCCAAGGTGTGACAATGCCTTTAAATGGAGCCACCGGGGCGTGATGAGTGGCGTGTAGCTAACATGCCTGACAACTGCGAACTAGACGCATCGCATCGGAATCCATGGTATGCCAGTAGAGCCCCTGGAGTCGGGCCTTCTTCGCAAATGTCCGGGCGCCCTGATGCGAGCTACAGACGCCCTGGTGAATTTCCTTAAGACAGTGATCCCCCTCCTCCTCAGATATACAGCACAACCAGGGATGCGTGGCGGATTTCCGATAGAGTAAGCCACCATGCAATGCATAACGCCAAGAATGCCGAACCATGAGGGACGCCTGTGCCCGATCTGCGGGGAGTGTTCCATCTTGAAGATATCTGATAATTGGACTGCTCCATCCGCCAGCCGCGGCATCCGCTGAGTCGATCTGTAGCGAGCTTTCCACGCGAATGGCTGGGGCCCCAGCGATCTCGATGAGGGTGTGCGGGTCATTGGACTGTTCGCCTGCTGCGAGAGCGGCGATAGCATCCGCCTCTTCGTTCTCCTCTCGTGGCACCAGTACGAGGTCGAGGGTTATTCCTTTCATTTTGAGGTCATTGATCAAGGATGTGGCGAGGGCCAAGTACTGGCACATCGTCGGATCTTTTGCCTTGTAGGTGCCGCTGACGTGGCTGACGATAAGCTTTGAGTCCGAGTATATCGTCAGCTGTCCGTTCACTATTGTTTTCGACAGTCGAAGAGCTGCGATCAAGGCCTCATACTCTGCCTGATTATTTATGGTTGGAAAATCGAGCCGGACGGCGTACCGTATGTGGAGATTGTCGGGTCCCTGAATGGCTATGCTAGCGCCTGCCCATCCTGGAGCGCAGGACCCATCTATGCTCATAGTCCAGATGTCACTGGCGCGAGCTGTTGTTGTCATGGGGTTGGTGGTAGACGAGCCGGTGAATTCTCGATGAAATCGGACAGTACATGAGCTTTGATCATCGTGCGGGGCTCAAACCGTACGTCAAACTGGGATAGTCGAACGGACCAATTGGTGATTCGACCGGAGACCTCTGGTTTCTGGACGGCCTTTTTCAGCGGGTAATTGGTTCTGACCACAACCATATGCGCTTGGAAGTACGGTCTTAGACGCTCTGATGCTTGAGTTATAGCGAACAGAGCCTTTTCAACCTCGGAGTATCGGATTTCGGCTCCCTTCAGCACCTTGCTCAGAAAGTAGATCGGGTAAAGCTCTGTCCCCTCCTTCTGAGTTAAAACGACTCCTACTGTTTCATCGGCGATGGTGAAGTATAAGTGAATGTCCCACTCTGGCATTGGCACCGACAGTAGTGGGGGTGTGGCGAGGAAATTTTTGATGGCGTTGAACGCGGCCTGGCAGTCCGTAGACCACTTAAAGGGATGCTCCTTCTTGATTGCTTTGTAAAAGGGCAAACACCGCTGTACCGAGCAAGAGATGAAACATCCCAAAACAATGATCCTTCCATTGAGTCTTTGAACCCCCTACAGGTCGTGCGGTGGCTCCATTGCCAGGATTGCCTCGATCTTCGTGGGGTTAGGTTCGATGCCTTTCTCTAACACCACGCAACCCAGGAATTTGCCGCTGCGAATTCCGAAGAAACATTTCTCCGGATTCAGCTTAAGGTTGTAGGCTCTGAAAATCTTAAACACCTCCGCCAAGTCTCGCGGATGGTCGCCTTCTTCGCTGCTTAGGACCACCATGTCATCGATGTACACTTGTACTGTCTTGCCAATGAGATGGGCGAACATCTTATCTACTAACCACTGGTACGTGGCCCCCGCATTCTTTAACCCGAAAGGCATGACATTGTAACAATAAGTGCCTTCATGCGTAATGAAGGAGGTTTTCTCGGCGTCGGCTGGGTCCAGAGGGATCTGCTGGAATCCGGCGATGGCATCAAACTGAGACAAGATCTTGCGACCAGCAGTTTGGTCAAAGAGTTGATCTATATTAGGCAGCGGGTAAGAATCCTTGGGGCAAGCTTTATTAACATTTGTAAAATCTACACATATGCGGTACTTTCCGCTGGCTTTCTTTACAAGTACAACGTTAGAAAGCCAGTCCGGATAGTGGACCTCGCGAATAAACTTTACAGCTAGGAGTTTGTCAACCTCTGCCTTTACTGCGGCTTGCTTGTCCTTCGCTTGTACTCGCATCTTCTGCTTCAAGGGTTCGACGGAGGGGTCGATGCTCAGTTTGTGCACTGCTTGATCAGGTGAGACCCCCGTGATGTCTTCGGTGCACCAAGCGAACATATCCGAATGCTCTGACAGGACAGCCTTGATTTCGTCGGCCAAAAAGGACGTGAGCCTGGTCCCAATTTTCACTATCTTGTTATCCCCGAGGACACAGTCATCAACCGGCTCGATGGGTACGGGATTGTAACCCCTCATGTCCATCAGGCCATCCTCCAGGTAGAGCGCTGTCCGAGACTGAGTCGCCTCCCACTGCAATCTTTTGGCCAACATGCGATCTCCTTG